>NW_028327180.1:6685000-7310000 GCF_987537825.1 Furipterus horrens
GGATTCAAACATGGATATAATGGCTTCAGAATCTATGCTCTTAACCACTGTATCACAACTAATTTGAATAAATGTAAACAAAGAAATCAAATAAAACTAGTAATAGAAAGTTGGAGGTAAAGGACTCAAGAAGAAGGATTCACTGACCAGGAAAAATGAGGCTAAAATGGCATGTGCACAGTGGGTGAAGAAACGTAAACCAAGTTTAATACAAATATGGCAAGTCATAATCCAAACAATAACGTTTTATTGTTATAAGAGCACACACACACAAATAAGCTATGTTTGGAGAATAAAACTGTGTTAAAATTTTTTTTAAATTTAGTAATGTAGCAACTTGAAGTATAAGTCTTAACAAAGCCGACCTAATTCAGAAGCAAAAAAGTCACCCTGGGGGCCGGATTGCAGCTCTGGCCTGGGTCCCTCAGCTGCCAGGCGGGCATGTGGCTCTCAGGACTGTCTGGAGGGTCTTCATGCCACAGGCACCAATCAATACAAGCTCTGGAGAGTTGGGGCAAAGTGGAGCGGAGCCACACCATTCCCCTCCCTGAGCGTATGCTCTCCTTATTGTTGAGACAGAGAAGAATCACGTTTGTCAGTGAAACAAAGTGCATTAAATACCTGCTGTAAGAGAAGTGAGGCAGAGGGCTGGGAGTGCTGGGAGACGCATCCCTCGATATGGCGAGCAGGAAAAATCTCACCAAATAGGTGGCACTTCAAGAAAGAACTAGGGACACGATTTGGGTATCTGGGAAATGAATATGTCAATCCAAGACATCTGGACATGTAGCTTCCCTGGGACTAGAGTGCATCTAACATCCTTCAAAGAAAGCAAAGAGGACATATGACCAAATCAGCAAAGAGGCTGTATGAGTCTCCTGTGACTGCTGTAACAAATAACTACAAATGTGATGACTCAGAAACAACAGAAGTTCATCCTCTCTCTCATAGTTCTGGAGGCTAGAAGTCCATAATCAAATTGTCTGGCCGCACTCCCTCTGGAGACTGCGGGAGAGTCCACTCTGCGCCCCTCCCTTTCCAGGTTCTGCAGGCCACAGGGGTCCCTTCATCCTGGCCACATGACTCCCACCTCTGTCACCACGTTGTCTTTTCTTCAGCATGTCTCACAAAACTGTCTCCCTGTCTCTTATAAGGGTCCATAGGATCCATTTACGGTCCATCCAGATAATCCAGAATAAACAGGTTTTCTTATGACCCTTAACTTAATCATCGCTTTTGCCCTATAAGGTAAAATTCACAGGTTCCAGTGATTTTAGGCATGTACCTTTTGGGTGGAGGCATTTTTCAGGCTAATTTGATGACAAGTAAAGCAAATAAGGACAGAGCAGGGGACTATGGGGTGGGTGGCAGAGGTTAAAGGCAGCATGATCACATTGGCTTTCCTCTGAATGAGATGGCACCCCTGGGCAATTTGGAAAAGATGCCTGACAACATCTGACCTATGGTTTGAAAGGGACACATCAGGTGCTGTGAAGAGAACAGGGGACAACATGGGTGGACGTGAGTGGCCAGCAGTTCTGTTGCGACAGTCTGGGTGGCAGATGTGTACTGGATTAGAGGGGGCTGTGACGTGATAGAAATAGCAAGAATGGCTGCATTCTAGATTCTATTGGAAGGCGATTCTGACTTGTCAAGAACTCTGATTGCACCTTGGAACGGAAGCCCCATTTTGCAGGCGGCCCTCCAACGGCACCGGGTTCCTGGGAAATGCCCTCACCGTGGACAACAGCAAGATCAGAGAGGCTGCGGCCTTTTCCTGAGGGTGCCGGCAGCCCCAGCTCTTACACCTAGGATGTCAGTGACGGCTCTTCCCTTCAGCCCTGGAAGCTGAAGCCTCACTGGAGACTCTACGAGAAAGCATGCACGCACCGTGTCTGTAGATTGAGACAGTAAGTGAACATGTAGCATTGAGTCAAACTAACACGTCCAGAATTCCAAGTTATTGTTGAAAAAACAATTAGCTAGTATGAGGAAGGGGGTTGCATAGAACCCCAGCAATAGATGTGGGCTCTCAGCAGAACCTTTCTTTCAGCATAAAGCACTTCTGGAGCCAGGAATGTGAAAGCTGCAAACTGGTCCCATGTTGGTGGAACGCAGCCCACAGATTTGTTATGTTTATCCAACACAGGGCTTGCATTTCTTGTTAACATTTAAACATTGGACCTTTCCATGTAAAAGCCATGTAGACATCTGCATTTCCAGCTTGAGAAATGAAACAGCTCAACAGTAGTGGCCCATAGTTTTACATAACACTAACCTGTCGGGGCCTTGCTAGAGTGTCCCCTGTTTAGAACACCCCCGGTCTCTCCCCTCCTCCTTTCCTCCCCTGAACGAACTTATGCAGCTCTCTGCCCTGGCCTGGCTACTTACAAAAGCTCACTGCACAGCTGGCATGAAGGATGTCCTTTCTTCATCCTGCGATTTCCACTCAACCTTGCTATGGGCCTCGTGTCTGCAGTTCCGACACGTACTGTTTCCTAGCTTCTTTCCTCATTTGCTGGAGCCTATTTGTAATAATTGAAGAACCAAATAGAAAGTTTAGAGGGAACACAGTCCTCCACCCTGATTTCTGACCCCAATTACAAGTTTGGAAGTTTTACAAAATCACCCTCAATTTTGATAATTTGCTAGAAGGACTCACAAAAGTCGCTGAGAGCTGCTTTACTTGTGGATACGACATACTGCAAGGGAAAGAAAATAGGTAACTAGTCCGGGAGGTACCAGATGCAGCACTTCCTGTCCTCTCCAGGTGCAGTCAGGATGCATTACTCTCCAGTCTTTGATGGGGGACAATTCCCTTCAAGTGGTGCCAACCAGGGAAGCTTTCCTGAGCCTCGGAGTTCCATTTTTATTGGGTTCCACTATGGTTTTGATTGATGGATTGGCTGCGCACATGGTCGATCTTAGTCTCCATGCTGATTGACACCGTGTGACCCCACACCCTCACCCTACGCTGCATTATTTGTCTTTTTGGCGTGGACAGCTCTCACCCTGCGTCCCTTGGCTGGACTGTGTGGCAGGACCCAAGGCCACCAGGTAGACACGGGCATTCCTGTTAGGCATGAAATTCCAAGGGCAAAAGCCAGGCTTTCTCTCTGAGCAAGGCCAAACTCTGCTGTGCTCTATTCCACAGTAACTTTCTTTTAAATCGTTTTTTTATTGTTATTCTACCACTATTGTCTCAATTTTCCCCCCTTTGTCCTCCTCCACCCATCAGTCAATTCCCACACAGTAACTTTTTATGTCTGGTACTTGGAAGACCATGCATATATGAGAAATCATTAAAATGAACAACGATTGTTAATTTGGCAGTGTAAAGAATTCCACTCTCTCCCTGCACCCAATTCAAACCAATATCTGTTTTTCAATCAGAAGGCGTTACTCCAGCTTTTAATGATATTAAAAAAAATTCAGATACCGTCTGACTCCTGATCAATTATAAATGACTTGTTTTTGTTCTAGAATGCTTTCAAAATGTTCTCTGCATCCCTATTTTTCTGAAATTTCATGATTATGAAAATACTTGGAGTAAGTCTTTTCTCACTCATTATGATAATATTGGCCTTTTTTTATTTTTTTTAACTTGTATCCTCACGTTCCGAAGCTCTGAAATGCTTGCTTGTATTATTCCCTTGATTATTGCATCACTTCATGTTCCTTCTTCCCCATTTTTGGAGCTCCTGAGGTTCAGGCAATTAACTGCTTGAATTGATTGTATAATGTTAGCTTCCCTCCTTATATTTTCGTGTTTTTGTCTTTGTGGCTTTTGGAAAGAAGGTTTTCATTAAATTCCTCCATAGAAAGCTTTCTTTTTAACATTTAATTTTTCAATCTTAATTTTAAAATTTTAATTACAGAGGTTTAATACAAGAGTGATTTTGTATGTTACATGATTTTTCCTTTTATAGCATTCTGGTATTGTTTTACTGGTATAGTGTCTTTTTACATTTGAAAGGTATTAAATTTATAATATTTTTTAATTTTTAAAATTTAGTGGAATTTTGATAACTTCTTTTATGCTTCACATTATATTTTAAGGATCCCCCCACACCCCCTCCACTGGTTTGTCTGGCCTCTAATGATTTTTGTAAGTGGCTTTCCTCAAAGTCCGCACAGCTCTCGGAGGTTATTGTTATTTACCATCGATGTCTACTTTGGTCATTGGAAGTTCTGTAGAAAAGGTGGTGTTGGTTGACTGGTAGACCTCCCTGCATGGGTGATCAGAGGGGAATTTAGCTTTTTATTAGAAAAAAGATCTAGTTTTTCATGGGCTTTTCTTTTAGGCAGATTATTTACCAGAAGGAAGGAGGAAGTCCTTCAGATTCCTAATAGGATTGAGGTGAGGGTGAATTCACAATTCAACATATAAATTTTACTATTTCCTAGGTGAAAATATTTACCACCAAGTGTCTCCAAGGTTATTAACTGTGTGGGTCAGTATTTCCAGGGAGTCAGTTTCCAGTCAGTAACTGCCTGTTTACTTATCCCAGGAAGAGGCATCTGAGAACAGAAATGCTTGTCACCTAAATCTCTTACCAGCCTTTCCTACAATCACTCCTGACAAACTTCCTCCCTTAGGAAGTGCCTCCTTTCTCCGAATCCAGAGCTTTTATGTGGCCCTGCGGGGAGGGTCTGCCTGCTGTGGTTCCCCTCCCCACTGAAGGCTCAGGTTTCATTTTCTTTCCCTTGTAACATCTAATTATGCATCAACTTTGCAGCTTACAAAATGTTTGGCAGCTCTCGTCTGTTGTAGGATCACATCTTGTTCCCTTTTCCTTTGTGGGTTCGCACTGGTTTCTAGACCTCTTTTCTGCCATTACAATGGGCTCTCAGCATATTCTCGAGAAACACTGTGTGCTCAATCTCCCATGTATGACCTGAAGTCAAAATCAGCTGTTGACTAAAGTAAAGAGCAAGCTGCAATTAAACATGACTATAATATTATCTGAGTGGAATGCTTCTATTCGAAGAATGGATTAATAAATCACATTTAGATTGCACACTGCAGGACTGTGTTTGGAATATGGAACACTTCTTAAAGTTCTGGCAGATTTATTCTGCATAATCTGTGGTGTTTATTTTACAGGTACTCACACATATATATTTATGTTAAGGCCTTACACACATATATCTCTTTGCACTTAATCACTTGCACAAATACTCACCCAATCGCTGTTACAAATCACATTTATTGAGGGCCTTCAATGACTCGGATCTGGAACTCAACTGGGATTGCAAAGATAAATGAAATGTAATTTTTGCCTTCAAAGCAATCATAATTTAGCCGAGTTTCTATGTACATAGAAATGATTTGGATACTAGGAGCTCAGGTAGCAAACTAACTTTACACCTCAGAGCACAGCAGAGAATCACCATGTGAACTAAAACAATCCTCGGATGGTACACAAATTAAAGTTTGAATGCTATATTCATTCTAGTTCTCTCCAGGCTCTTTTGTGGATTGCATTTGCCCATATTATAGATTTAAGTCTATCAAGTATAGTTGTGTGATTTACCGGAATGCATAATATTCAAAGCAGCAAATAACAATGTAGACTACAGAGTAGAGGGAAGGAAGCCATGCCTGGCTCCCAAGGAGCATCTACACTAAGCTGTACTAGTGGGGTTAAAGGCCAAGTGTAGTCCTAGTTCTGCTACCTGTTAACCAGGTAACCTTGGTTAATCTGTGAACTAGGAAAATGATTGCGCTGACCTTTTAGAGTTCTTGGAAGGATTAAATAAGATAATACATGTAAAACACATGGACATTAATAGCACAATTACTGTTAAGCACTTATTATTATTATTATTATTATTATTATTATTGTAACACCATGAAGTGGGATGACTTAGTATAGTTGAAAATGGCTCAACACGACCCTGAAGACCCTTCAGTCGGACTCTTTCACGTGATACAGCGTCTGGGAAGCTTATCAGTCGGGGTCTAAGCTACAAAACAGAAACGACTCTGAATATTTAAAATTCGGCGAATTGTATGCCAAGGATGGTTTATGTGGTTACATTATAGTTGAGAAGCTGAACAGGAAAAGGAACACCGAGGCGCTCAGAGGTCAGCTACGGCAGACAGGCGTCTCGTCTCGGAGCTGGAAGACCAGGAAGAAGGCACAGAGCCCCTGGACCGAGGAGGCTGCGTTCCCCCCGGGCAGGCACCCTGTTCAGGGCAGGTGGACCCGGTCTCAGTGGGGGCGGAAGAGAGCCTGGTTTCTCCCTCTTCCCCCACCTGGTCCCCAGTGACTCCAGAGCCTGGGACATCCAGAGCACCGTTACGTGCCTCCTGTCACGGGGCAGAGCGTGAGCCGGCCAGGAACGACATGCAGGCGCAGACGGTGGTCTGCCCAGACCCTCTCAACATGATTGTGGTGCCCACACTCAATACAGGACTAGCCAGACCAAAATGCACCCAAAGCAGTGGTGGACACCATTATTTTAAAGTTATGCAGGGATCTTCAAACTCAAGTTCAGTATTCTATTGCATTATAGTTAGAGCCAGTGAGGGTGTGTGTGTGTGTGTGTGTGTGTGTGTGTGTGTGTGTGTGTGTGTGTGTGTGTGTGTGTGTGTGTGTGTGTAAAAGAAGAGGGACAGAGGAAGATCAAGTGAGTACCTCCCAGGCTGCATTAGGAGTCTGTTGCCCATGCTTCTGTAGCACATCCTAACTTTAGCTCTGTATCCAAACTTTGTATTGAACTTACCATTTTTGAGTCCTTCTTCTCTGAGCTTTCCCCAGAATTTAGCTAGCAAAGGGCTGGAATCCTCTGTTAGTCATTTCATTACTGTAGTATCGGAGTATCTGCCCCATAACACATATTTAATAAATATGTGTTGTCCTGAATTGAGAAACAAAAAAATGATTACAACACCCCCCCTTCAAGTTCTTTGTTAAAATGTTTATGGAGATTAAATATGATGAAGTAGCAGAATATCAGTTCTCAGAAAGCAGTACAGGAAGATTTGAAAGTAGTGTAAGTTCTTTGCTTTATTATTTCTGTGTATTTTTTTATAATTCCTTAATGGGAGATTCTACAATTAGTTCATATTTTGCCATGAAGACTTAAATGACATTTTTCTTCTATTAAAATGAAATAGGTCCTCTGTTATTCTAATCTTCATTTTGTTGTCTTTCGATGTTCTTTTTTTTTTAACATAGGACAATGCAAACAAGTCAGATTGTCATTTGAGAAAATATCCCCCAATTTAAAGAAATCACCTGCAGTGTAAGCCAGCAGATACGGGTTCTGAGTGTGTGTGCTCTAGGTGTGACATCTGTCACCACACTGATTGCCAGGTTGGAGCCAGTTGACCCGAGTGACTGTAGAAAGCATTTATTTTTTCCCTCACTAATGTCTGCATGTCTCCCTGGAAGCTGGATTATCTGGAAAGAAGCTGTATTAATTAAAGAAGAAGAGATTTTCCTGGAAATGAGACATGCACTATGACAGTGACATTTGTTTGAGCTGCTTCAAGATGGTCCTATGCAAATACCCGTTCATTTATTCAAACAAAAAGAAAAGAAAAGAAAAGAAGAGAAACAAAAAGGAAAATAAACACTACAATTTCACCAAGTTTGCAATCCCTTCTGAACCAGGTTGCTTTCAGTGCCCTCTTAAGGGATGTATGCACTTTGTCTCTTCCTCGTCAGCATTTGTCCAATACGAGCTAAACTGTTCTGGAAGCAGGTGTCCGGCCACCAGCTTGGGTGATGGCGGCTGGGACGGGCAGGGCTGTGCACCTGCCGGCTCTCCTCCTCTGCTCCTGTTTCCGGAGTTTCTCTGCCAACACCTCCCTGTGGGCAGTCAGCGCGGAGGCAGGATGCACCGTGGGGTGCTGACTTTTCAGTTCCGTTTCCCTTATACAGCTCGGCTGCATTTTGGAGAAGGTCTTAAGCTGGTACCTGACAAAGTTATTTGTAAACATGGTAGTGAGACTTGGAGGATTCTGTTTGCTTCCTTCTGAAGTGTGCGGTGGCAGTGACAGAGTGACCTTCCCCAGGGTAACTTTGACAAGAACCAAATGAGTCTTGCCTTCCACAGATTTTTATTTTATTTTTTAGGCTTTATATGTGTAGGTAACTCCAGAGACTTCCTGTAAATAGACATTCCTTTGTGGCCACATACCCATAATCTCTGTAAAATAAAATCAGTGAAAGGTGGTTGAATAGATCACAACCTCTTTGGTATGAAATAGCGTTCTTTAATTCTGTCAAATAAATGGAAAAATGCCCTGGTCAGTAATTAATGACTAAAAGTATTAGTGGTAAAAATGTCTATCACAGAATTCTTTATGGGGAACTCAAGATTTTTTTATCTTGTAGGAAAAACAAAGTAACCATACTGTAGTGCCCACAAAATGAAGTTTGAAATTTGAGAATAAGAATTTATCAACAAATAAGGTCCTTCCGGAATCTCTGGGGGATACTCCCATGTCCCAAATCTTTCCTGCATGTTGATTTTAACCTCAGCCTTTTTTCTGACATTGGATTTCTGGACGTCAGTCACGGTTCCCTCCAGGGGACTGGCCCTGAAGTTCTTGGCCTGTCTCATCCCCAGCGTGGTCAAAAAACGGTTCAGAAATTCCCCTGAAACTAAACGATGGCTTTCACAACGATTTACTGAAGGTTTGGAAATGATGGAGCAGGGAGAACAGTACTTAAGGCCTTAAAGCCGTCTTCAGTGGGTTAACGTGGGAGGAAAGGGGGTGTAGAAGCAAGACGTATCTGCACAAGCTATTAAGCTGGCAGTTAAAATAAAAACTAACTTGGCAAGGGACTTTCACCGAAGCCAGTTTGCTTGTACCCTCGCCCCGACATAGAGGTGCTTGCTTGTGGCTTAGTTCACGTGCTGCTTTGGCGTTCCAGAGACTCAAACCCAGAGCTTTCCATTTCAGCTGTCAGATGCCTACAGTCTCAGAAGCTTTTCTTAGCCCCCGAGAACAACACAAAATGAGTGTTCTTTGGAAACATGCTGATTTTCTGTGAGAAACGGATCAAACACAGTAACAGAGAAAATGTGGAACCAAAAGATTTGTTATTTTAATTAATTGTTCCCATGGCTTACTTGATAGCAAATACTGTTTATATAGCCAAGTTTTTATTTAGTAGTAATTAGCAGTTTTTCTGCTATTTGTTAAAGTATTTAAAACTAATTTATGTAAACATTGACTTCTTCACTTTGTCTATTTAATCTAACGACTTGAAAGGAAATATAACAAGTACGATAAATGTCCACCTGATTTGCAACTTATTGGTAGTTCTATCATTGTGGACTTGTAATCTCAGGAATTTCTCCTATTTTTGGAAACTTGGCCATATATATAAAAAGGAAAAGTTATAATAGAGAAAATAAAAATATAAAAACACCATCATAATTTCTTATTTAAATATATAAATATATAAAGTATAGGAAATACACAAACATGCACACAAATGCAGTTTAAAATTTATCTTAAATATTCCCAAACACATTTATGTTTATAATGTTTATAATTAGACTTTTTTCAAAGATAAGGTTGTGATTTCTAGAATCTATGCTATATTTAAAAATTACCTTAGTTATCTTTATGTAATATCTTCAGAGTGATTTCTAATAATTATTTTACTGCTATAGGTAATCACATTTTGATGTGTAAAAATAAAGATAAATATTTAAAAATGAAATTAATATAGGAATTTTGTTCTTGAATTTTAGTTTGGTTGCCATTCAAGAAACAATAAAAATATAAAGGTAACAATTTCAAAGAACATTAAATAAGTTGACTGTGATTACACAAAGGAAAATTGAACAGAATTTAGCATCGTATGTAGAATACAATGCCTAAGATACGATGTGAGCATTTTATTTCCACTTAACCAAATACATTTTTACAATTATATTCAAAGGTGATTTTAAGAAAAACAATCTTAGGTCTACATTTAGATTTCTTATCTCTTGTATCTTTCAGACAGTGCCATCCATTGACCAGGATCTGAAAGAAAGATATTTTAAAATTTCGATTTGAATGCCCTGTAACATTAATTCCTGGATTAGTTATGCATTTTTGATATTACTTAATAATAGTCATGCACAATTATCCAACATGTACTGAGTACCTACCTACAAGGCACTCCCACTCGTGGTGCACTCGCTGATGAGTGGCAAGGGTCACCAAAATATGCTCGGACCTGCCAATATTGTAAGTAAATATTTGAGATGAAAATTAATAGTGATTCACTGGCCTCCTGTGTGTTCTTGGGAGAGTAATTAACTGTAAGTCCTCACACAACTGCCTTCGTCCACCCCCCAGAGGGAGCACTCTCCATGAAGTTGTACGGGTGGGTGGGGCTGCATTTGCAAGCAAATCAAAATGAAATTGTCCGTTATTTGAGCTCTTCCCCATCCCCAGAGCCCCAAGTGAATTCCTATATTTTAGTTGGCCTTACTTTTGGCAAGTCATTTTAAGTATAGTTTTTAAACTTGGAATGGTTTTCATATAATATGGTTAAAACAGTGATAAATATTCAGAAACTTAATTCACTTGTAAATGAATTATTATTTTGAACCAATATATTTTTCCAAAACATCTTCTAACTTTATTATATCAAGTTTTAATAGGAATCTGTACACATTTGATATTTCATACTCTACATTATATGATATTGTAGAACACAGTAAATAATAGCATTAAAATTTTATTATTTTAAAATACGCTTAACATATGTATGTGTGAGTATATCTATATTTATAAACCTGTATGTATATCTTAAATAATATTCCTAAACATAGACTTTTCACCTAAATTTTACTCAGGATTCAGTATCAAGTCTCAAACATATAAAATCTATTTGATTTTTTAATGTAGATTATCATTTTAAAATAAGTTGTCTATTGAGTGATTATTGAAGTAGGGTGAGGTAATACATTGTTTAAAATAAAAATAACAACTATAGCCTCATTCACTGATTGAATTTCAGGTAGGTTTTGGGTTTTTCCTTTATAAAGGAGACCTGAAAAAATAATAATGCTTATTTTTTTATACACACACATCTAATGTTTTACTATTTTACTCTATGAGAATTGAGAAAGTAAATCTAAAATTGTAGAGTGCAAGCATTCCCACCTGGAAAGAAAATAATCACGAAAAGTATCAAATGCTATTAAATTGGCTGTGACAGTATTTCTGCATTAGCACCTTATTGTCCAGCCAGTTATTGATCAAAGGATGCAGACATTCAGTGTATTTTCACATCTTCATGTGAGCAACCTATGTTGGCAAAGTATATTTTACAATATTAATTTTTTATTTTCCCAAAACTCCTTGGGACTTGTTGAAATTGAACACATCTTTCCACCATAGTTTTCCTCAGATTAAGTTTCATGTTTATGTTCTCTTTGGAAACCACAAACTGAACTTCATATGGGAGTAATGCCAAACCATGGGGCACAAATGGGGAGCAGAAGAAAAACACCCTGTATTCAGCGGGATACTATTTTAGGACAGAGGATTTAGGAAAACTTTGAGTTCAGTTGAAATTGCAGGGAGGATTAAAATGGCAATAAGTGCATATAATTAACCAAGCTGGAATTTGTTCAGGGCATCACGGCCAAGTGCTCTTAATGACTCAGTTAATGGGTCTGTTTATGCCAAAATAGCCACCCTACACTGAGGCCCGCTGCCTGTTTTCAGGAGTGTGCGCTCGTTTGTGTATCTAAAACCCACAGAAGGTAATTGTTTATCTAATGCTCCCATTTTTGTGCCAAGATTCCAGTTTGACTCACGAGGTCAGGTGCACGCTTAGATCATTCTGGAGATTTGCGTGATTGGCTTAATGGTAGATAAACCAGTTCTCTTTCATTGAAATGGTTTATTCGTACGGATCCCACCCAGATTGTGGAATCTTCACCTTTAAGGATATTCTGGCTTTAAAACTTAAGAAAAAGCTACGTATTCCTGAAAGGACTCCTGAACAAACGATGCATATTATTATTTTTCTTTAATAATATGCCCAGTGATGGCTTCATAACTCTTACTCTATGACTTGCCTCCTTCAGAATATGATTTCAGTAATTTCGTTAGTTAGCCAACCAGTCATTGAGATGTTTCCAAACATGCTTGGATCCAATTTGTGGCCAATTTTCTGACTTTTTCACATTTTATTTTTATGCCTGATATTCTTTAACTTAGTGAAATTTTTCCACTCAAATATTTTCTCCTGAAAAAGATTTACATGAATTATGAAATAATTCCACTTTCCTATAAGTCACTAATGCCCCCGGACATTGAAGAGACTCATATAAATTTTCCTCGAGCCCTGCAGTACAAACAAATATGTATGAGTAGAGACTCCTCCAGGGAATTATGGGAAGTATAAGGCAGTCTGTTTCCATTTCTTCTTATTATCGTGCCGGCTCTGAAGTGACTGATGCAAAGACAAGTGTTCAATTCTTCACTCACATTTCTGCTTCCCTCCAGCATCGCCTCGTCTGTCTTCTCTACAATCTGTCTCCAACGTCCACTGCAGACTCAGATACTTCTACACTTATTGAAATAAGTTTGCCTTCCTTAGAACATATTGTAAACACAGAGCGATATACCTGTAATTAGAATTCTTACTGCTAACACAACTAGGGAAGCTAAAATCTGACAGTATTAACAGGCAGTTCTATTATAAGCTGTGTTACTCTAAAACAGTTAAAGAGAAGTTTCCTTTCGGAGTTAAAATATCCACTGTATACATTTTTCCTTTAGTGGACTTTAAATGTGACATACCTTATCAATATATGCATCACAGGAAATAATTAAAATATGCTTTTCATTTCTGGGTTCAACACTTTAAGAGCATTGAGTTGGAAAGTATTTCAAACTGTCTTGACAAAGACGGTGCTGCTTTGGAAACAAAATTGTATTAACCACGGGGTTTAATAAACCGATGTTTCTCTGTGATAAAAACAAAAACAAAGACATGTCAGAGTTTTGAAATGACTGTACCTCTCTTTATGAGCAGAATGATCCTCTGAACGAGACTGGGAGTTTTATAAAGCTGAGGAAAATGACGTGCAGATAATCTTACATGTGCTCATAAGTGGAAGAATTAGAATTTAATACCAGCTTTGTTCGATGAACAATCCCTTACATTTTGAAGACATCATAATTCTGTAGAAGAAAATATCAGTTAATTTTGATTAGCTCTCAATGCTGAACTACCAATTAGTCTACAAATACACACAGAATTTGGGTCTATAGGGGGAACTATGAAATTAAGAGCTATCATGACAATAAAATAAGAGATAAAGGTCAAGAATCCTGGTTTAAAAACAAACTTCATAATGCCCTAAATCAGCTGAGATCCGTAATTCCCAAACAAAATTCGTAAAGCACTTCTCCAGAATGCATGAATGGGTAGTCAGGGTGTATGCAATGAGGGGTGAAGCAATGCAACACAAAGCATTTGATAAGGTACAATTATCCAAAGAATTTTGTTTCATATGGTTCCAAACTTATTAAAAAAAAAAAAAAAAAAAAACCTGATTGTTGTGCAGGTATTTCGGACCCATTAGGGAATGCCACATTCCCACTCGCCCTGGTCCATAGACTCATGCTGGTTCTCTCTGAAGACCCGTGATACTTGCATAGACTTTTCTCTTGGCAAAAACATATTTTAAATGTGAGAAAACCAATACCATCATGTTGTCTAATAGAAAGTTTATTGGTGTACAGAACCACGAGAATGGACTGGCAAAGGAGAAATAGTAAACTCTAGATTTTGCTTTAGAACTTTTATGAATGCCAAGATTCAACACATTTGTTTTCCAAATCTTCAAGGAAACTTTATTTTCTAGGAAGATGCTGCATGCTTAAGTTACGGTTATATACCTACTTGGAGCTATGGTAGAAGCCCAAAGCTACATGGGCCCCCATGTTAGAAGAGAGGCTGTGGAATTTAGTAAGTAGGCCTGGGTCGTACTTGTTCTTATAGCTGACTGTAGGGCTATATTTTCAGTTCTCCTTATCCTTTGACTCTTTAATAGAAGTAGACACACAACAGACTTTTTCTATTTCTGTTGTTAAGTCCCTCATTTAGTTCTCCATGATCAGTGACTCAGTTTTTGGCAACAATCACCTTACAAGTGTGCTAGGCCCAAATCCTGTTCAGCACTAATGTCTCCTTACACTCTATGGTGCAGTTCTGCTGAAGAACTTAATGCTCCTGGGTATACTACCTAGACCCTCATTCCTCTTCCAAGGCTGATCCATGTTCCTCATTCCTTATGGCTCAGCTTAGATGTCATTTCCACCAAAAACCCATTTGACTCTTCCCAGTCCAGCTGATGCGACACCACACTTGTCCTTTATCATCTCTGATCACAGTATCATTACACTGCCTATTAGCTTGTTTTTGTAAGTTCCATGATGATGGGAAGTACCCAGGACCCACACATACAGGTGGCATGTGGTACCCACTTGTAAATGCGTACTGAATATAAGAATAAATGAAACAGTGAGTGAGTGAGGGTGTAATGGGATGCTTTGGTGAGCAGTGTTCAAAGGAGTAATGTACTTCAGAATGAGGGGGACCAATTAGGGTCAGTCCTATTGTTGGACACTACCTTTAATTTCTTTTTTTTTTTCTCTTTCTTCTCCTGTGACCTCCTCCGCATGACATTGTTCTGACCTTATTGGTATACACAATTATGCCACTTTCCAGAGAGGATTTTAAATGTCAGCCAAGTCTGACTTCTTAGAATTTTATTCACTAAAAAGAAGCAGTGGGGAAATACGACAGGTGGATATGTGTTGAGGATCGGAACACGCTGGGGACTGAAATAAAGCTACCGATCTCATTAGCTGTCTTCTGAGCTGCTGAGTTCTACCTAGGTTCCCAAGGTGAAAGGCTAATAATTAATTCAATTTACTATCTATTCTGTGGAAAGCTCCAAAGGTTAAGATTATGGAGGACCGATGAGGGCGATCTTTTATACCGTTTAAATTGCTGTTTAAATTTGAATTAGATTCTGACGGTGACAGTTTGAAATCGACACAGTTTAATTCATTTATCACCTTCCAAAGCCTGCCTACCTGAATGAGCTTCTAAAGTACATCTTAAATAAGCAGCCAGTCAGCGCACTTCCACGTCCATTTTTATTATTTGCTGGGGATTTAAATATGAGCAGCAATTGCTAGCCTTGCCAACTTTCTTGTTCCCTTTTTATTTTTTTAACTTTTTCTATTATGGGTCCCTCCACCTGCCATGCTATGTAATATTTTTACTGATAATATATCTCATACTCCTTGGGACACAATCTTTTGGGGTAAAATTCGATAAGGTAATAATAACAACCACAGTAATGTAGTGATTATGATTTGCCAGGATATAATATATAGATATAGATAAACTCATTTAATCCCCTTAACTATCCTGCCAGATAGCTCTCATTATCACTCCTATTTTAGAGATGATACACTGGACCCCAGCATGCTGCATTTTCCAAGATTATACAACCAGGGAAAGAAAGAACTGATGCTCAGACCCAGTCACAGAAATACCTGCCTACATTCACCTGTAGACGCTTCGTGGCCATTCCGCACTCCTCCCATTCCTCCACATCATTGCGTAGTTGGGAGGGAAAGTGGCGTTCTGGCCACAGCTGGCACGTGGTTACCCTGTGCCGCCCCTTTCTCCTGGTCCCTGGGCCGGCCTCTTGGTGGCCTGTCGCTCTGCCGCTGCTCTTCCCTGCAGGACCGGGACTGACAGGCCGCAGGTGCCCACCTCCTCCCGCAGGCGCGTCCCAGACGGGCGCCGCTTACACCTGCCTCGGTGCCAGCAAAGGACACGGGGCCGCGCGCAGGGACACCGGCTGCTGCTGCAGCCACAAGGTGCGCAGGTGGGCCCTGCTGACATTCTCACCTCCGTTCCCTCACTTTCCCCCCGGGACACCCATGCAGGTCACGAGGCTGGGGTTTAGCAAGAGGCCGAAAATGCAGGCGTTAAGTATGTGAGAGAAAACAATTGCTGTGCTTGATGTCCTCCCTCCGTTCATCGTACGAAGGCTAGGCGCCTCAGTTCTTCTTTCGGGGTAAGGTTCATTCCCCGAATGTTGTTCACGCACACATCTCAGGGAGACGCCCCGGGGGTCGGTAGTGCTTTCACCTCCGTCACAAATCCACAGAACTGAAACACCGTGGGCTTAAGCACAGACATTTGTAGTATGAGTTGCCTATTTTCTCGATCAATGCTATTATCTTTCAAGCACTATGAAAACACACTCTTCTACAAAAAGGGAGAGGCCGCGGGGTTTAACTGAGAATGTTAATTCCTGGCTCCAGGTCACCAGCAGAGTCTGTGCCCCAGGAGGAGGCCGGCTCTGGCCCCTGTGACAGGGAGAGACGTCAGTCTTCCCTCCTTCACTGCAGCCCTTGCTGCTGCTTCTCTGGTGAGAGGAAGGAGAAAGAAATAGCATCACTTTTTTTTTTTTTTTTTCCTCTTTGGGTCCATGAAATGTTATCCAAGTCAGTGGACTTTTTAAAATGCTTTAAATGGGTCTATATGCTTATGAAAGCCAGAAGGTAGGGAAAGAATTTATATGATCAATTTACATGGGGAGTGAGCGGCGGATGGTATAGGTAACATCTATATGAGGCTAATGCAACGTTGGCAGGAGAACCGGAGATCTAATAGACTTATCTGGTTACGTTGTCCAGTAATTGAGGTCTTCAGCTCGGCTTTAAAGGAGGAGAAAGTTGCAGCATAGAAAAGTGAATACCGTTCTGTATTTGTGGGAAGGCAAAGCAAGGCATGAGCTCACAACGGGGTGACATCTAAAACGGCCGCCTAAAGGACAGCACATATAACCAAATGTGGGACACAACAGCGGCACTAGGACCGCTGACAACTTTGAGTGTGACCTTTCTTTCTTTTTGGTTTTTGTGTGTATTTGAAACCCTAATGCTCATTAGGATCAGGACAACAAAGAGACCATTTGTAACGTCTTTAATGGCCTTTTATTTGATGAAAGAGACTATTATAGAATTTAAAATGTGGAAAATGTTGACTTTTATTTTTTTATAATTTATATATTAATTACATACATTTAGATTTTATTATTAATACTATAATCATGAAAAAAAACCCAATAAAGTTCGACTTCTTTCTCATTTCTATCCTGTATTCATTGGAAGGAAGTCACTTTGTGCAGCCCACTCTTAAGAGGTGGGGATTCGGTCTCCTTGAGGCCAAGTATCTAAGTACATAAGTTACTTAGAGTTCTTCTACACAGGAGTTTTGTTTATCCCCCTATCTACTCATTAATTCCAGCCTTGATTGATTTGCTTGCCCAAGGGATTCCAGATTGGGCCATTGGGAGCCCTTTCAGCTGGCTCCTCTGTCCATTTGAGAGGTCCCATGCCTGCTTCCTTCCCTTTTAGCACTTGCTCATTTTCTGGTGCGACAAGAGGTTCCCAGTCCTCTTCTACATCCCTTGACCCGTTTCTAGGATCAGGCATGTTTCTAGGTGTTCCAGCTCCTTTAGTTGGCATTAAAAAGTAAACTCTGTACGTTGGGTCTGCTCATTCCCAGTGGCTGGTGAGTGCTCCTGGGCCCACTCAGCAGATAGAGCACAGAAACATCCTTATATTTCTTTGAGTCCTATTTCATTTTGTTCTTTATTTATGATCAATTCCTAGACATTCTATAGTGAAATGTATATGTACAGTCCCTGAATGAGAATTTCTTCCAACAGAGAGGATAGTTTAAAAAATACTACTACTACTTAAAAAAACAACTGGTGGGCAAATAGATGAGGGGAGTACCTTAACTCAGTTAGGGATTGGACAGATTCAACATCAGAATTCACTTTCCATAAGGCTTGGTCTAATTTTTATTTTCCCTTACAAATAAGAGCCCCCACTGAGGACCTGAGGTGTATGTCGCCCTCTTTATTGGTGGGATCTGAACTTCTTAGCAACGTGAAACTGTCAAGGTGCACTTAACTTCTCATCCACTTACTGGCTGCTTTCTGCTTAAATTCTACTTCTTGCAGATTGGCAAGTGTTTCAGCTGGAGACCTGGTACGGGCCAGACTCACTTCTTTTGGGTTCCTATTACTCCACAATCTTTTCCCCTCAAGTCTTGGCAGCTTTTGTAGCCCTAAAATCCAATTAGTATTTTTCAAACCCCGAAAGTGACTTCTAAAATCTCTGCTAGGCTACTTCTTTCAGTTCAGAATTCTTCTCAGAGATACATGTACACACACACACATATTTTAATTAATCTTTTTTTTTTTTTTTTCAGTTGCTCTTGGTGGGAGATTTGGTGTGTTACAGGTCAAAGCCGAAAAGGCAAAGTTGAGAATCTTTTCTTCATAAAGATTGATACTTGATCTTGGGAAATTAAGGAGTCCTTTTAATTGTTACCTTTTTAAAGACTGGACCTGGAATCTTGAGTTCTTTATTCCTTTGACAAAGTAAAGATCATCTGAAAGAAAAATGTATTTAATCTCAGATCTCATGATTAATGTATGAACATTAATTTTAGTCATATATTATGAATATAGTCTTATTAATTGAATTCTTTCTTTTATAGATAATCACAATGAGATCCTAATGATTAAATTGAATTTTTTTAAAGCCTTTTTCTGTTAAGAACTAAGAATAACTTATAAGAGCTCCTTTTTTTCTGCTCAGAAACTGAACATATTATGTATTTTTAGTAATATTTAATCCAATGTTGAAACTCTGTTTGAAAGAGTACCATGACCTTAGGTTCCCCTAGGAATAAACCAATATTTTTTATGAATAAAAGATCTGATATATCACATTATTATCTCTGGGTTGTTGAATCAAGTAAAGATTAGCCTCACCTGGCATGATCGATTCAAGGAAATAAATCCTATATGCTATTTTAGCTAAAAAGGTTAAATGAAATGTCAGTCCGTTATTATGGAATTTCAGTACTTGGTTGATTTTTAATGCTCCAGTACAGTAAATAACACTTGGACTGAACTTTCTGAATGGCAGAATTTTGCAGAACATAAATTAAATCCCTGTAATGGCTCTGAAAAGTTCAGTGATGACATCATTCTCAGGTCCATGAACATGAGTGCGCATAGTAGTGAGATCATTTTTTAAATCTCTTTTTCTCTGTTATTTTAAAAAGAGAACTCATATTTTGAATATGCATATATATTATTATAGCTTCTGTTGGCTTTGAGGATTAATATATATATATACAGGGTGTGACAAAAGTAGATTTATAGTTGCGAGTATGTGAAACAGACTTTTTTCTTGTATTATTATTTATTAATTATTGCATTATTTTCCATATGAACAACTGTAAACCAATTTTTGCCCCAACCTGTTTTTACATATAATTCTTTTGAATTTTTATATCAACATATACATATTTGGAATTCTTACATCACTTATGTTAAAAGTAAATATTAATAAAGATATTTTAAGTATACATATGTATGTGGAGGAAATTGAATATTAAAAAAATAGTAAAATGTAATGGACTCCCAACTCAGTTTCTAATTCTCATTTTCTTTTATGGAATTGATGAATGGCTTTAGGGAACTCAGATTGTAATTTTACAGAAATAATTTGGCTTACATCAGTTTCAATGAAAACTTATAAACTTCGAATGGCCTCTCAAATTTATTCTTACATATTGTTTCTTGAGGTTTCATCATATCTACATGTAAAATCATTCTCACCCGCCTTACCTTACACACACTAATGTAGAAGCAAAGTTACAAGGAAACTACTGTAGAATCATTCTCACTTCCTATTCCTCTGGATCACAGGAAACTTACCAAATGTTTCTGTGGGATGAAGTAAATGTAGATTTTTCTCTCTCTTCCACATTTTTCTTAACCTGTTTATAGCATATTAAAAAATAAAAACAACAAAATCTTGTTTTGTCACATAATTTTATTTCATTCACTGAAATTATAATAATTCATCTCCCCCACTTTTTAAAAAGAAAATTAACAATATGTACTGTAATCAGTATGATGATCAGCAAGGCATGACCATTATTAGCAAACATTCCAATGCTTGGAGACTTATTAAACTAGTAAATAATAGCGTATCATCCACTAAATTATATAAAATGCAAGATCACATTTGAAAATATAAACCTGGCCTAATGGGTTGGTATTTTTTAAATTAATTTAAGAACTGTTCATTTACTTGAAATGTTAAGAAAACCTAAAATCTAAAACTCTGAAATGTAGGCATGTGTTTTGTTTTTCCTTCTTCCTGATCCCCCACGTAGCTGAGGCTCCTTAGAGCGCACTTCAGAGAGAAGTAATGCCAGCCATAGTTTATCCTACAACCAATGTTTAAAAAGCATTCCGTTATGATGATAGAAACTAGACATGACTTATCTCCACTTGACTTTGAGCTCCTTGAAAAGTACAGTCTATCTTAATAAGTATTTCATGCTTGTCACCGAGAAGAGTGACTGGCATTTGTACTTTATTCTGTAGATGCATAAGTAGTAGTTATACACTCATAGATGTTACAAGATTAAGAGATCCTAGAGGTCATCTAGTAAGAGTTAAGAATAATCCCTGTATGAAAGGTAGGTACAGTGCAAGATGGTACTATATTGATGGTAAGCATTGGCTGTTAGAGTCATTTCAGATATTTTGGCTTTTGGTGAGAGTTCTTTTCTGATTATGAAGCCGTGTATTCAATACACTGAACCTGCTCATCATACTTGTATTCTGGCCATGTGGCTTTCTGGAAGCTGAGTGATTTTTGGTGTATTCACATAAAATCATGCAGCAACCACAACCTCATCCACAGTGGAAGATCTCTATTGGCTTTATATGCTTGGTAGAGATGTGAAGTCTTTAAAAAAAAAATTTTGTGCCATCTGTTGTGTTCTTGTGAGTCCTTTTAGAATGTAACGTGAAGTTGAAGTTTATTTATTTGTTCTGTCCCATCGGGGCAGATTTTCTTGGCATATGGTTGGCACTTGGTGTATATGTTCTGTGTGGTGTCTAATATGTCTGGTTCTACAATTGGAAAATTATCCTCTGTGACCCAGGTGGCATTGTCAGTATTGATTTGTGCAGTTGATGGTTGCTTTGGAGAAGGCAAGTCATTCGATTGTTTCAAAGGGCTTTCAGTAAAAAGCAATTGGTTAAGCCTGTACTAAACAACATCTTCAAAAGCTGTCCTGAGCAATAACCTTAAATTTAATTCTGAGGTTTCCTGTGCATTACTGTATTGTGCCTTCTCCTTTAGTTAAGACATTTCTAAAGAAAACAAAAAGAGGCTTTGCCACGGTTGCTTGCTAAGCGTTAATTTCACTGTGCAGTACTTTCTGTACCAACGTGAATTTTCTCAGCTGGCATGTGAGTTTGGTGGATATAATAGTAGTCAGCTTTCTCAGAGAAACAGCACAGCAGTCTGTCCTTGGGTTCCTATTTTGGGGACAGTTTAGAATAGGCACTTGCTACAATTTTCTTATAGAAAAAGAAAAACCTTTATGTATTCTGGAGGCCTGCTTCAGTTTTTGAATTTAGAATTATACACATTAAATAGTTTGAAGCTATTGTTTCAGCCATGACTTCCATGCATTTTAAGTTAATCAAAATCTGTGAATTTTTATATATGCCAAATTTGGGTAGTTACTAACACATAGCAAAACTTCCTATTGACTCTTGTTGGTTATCATCATGAAATTTAGTGAGAGGCCCCTCCTTTCCCCACCTGCTCACAATGGCCTTCAATTTGCCCTGGTTTGACTTTCCTTCCATTATACTTACCACATTTTAACCTAATCTTATCTACTTTGTATGATTGTTGTTGATTGTCATGTTTCCCACTGAAATCTGAGCTGTACGAAAACATGAACTCTTGTAAATTTAATTGGCACATATCCCAAATACCTAGACCACCATTGCACGTAGAAGGCACGGGCTAAGTTGAACAAATGAATTTCTTCACTTATACCAGTGTGAACAAGGGTGGTGTTCTTCCAAGGAAAATCATTTACTAAGTAACAAGCATGTGGGTATCTGTACACTATTTATGAGGAGGAAATGACAGTAAAAGAATGTCCTTACTCTCGAAGAGTTTACTAAGATTAATACCATATGGAAGAAATACTAAAATATATAATGTGGTTTGAAATTTTAAAAAAGCTTCAAAATCAGAGGAGTTTCCAATTTCCTTAGACATCTGAAGCATTAAGAAAAGTTTCATGGTGGACACCCAAGTGTGGACCAAAGTGAAAGCAGCGTTGTCAAACTTCTTCATAGAGCTTCTTCTTCCCCACCCATTTAAGTGGGAGGTTTAGTTATCCTCGGGGCCCTGTTCTCTTCTCAAGGGGTAGTGATCTCTTCCCAGTAGACTTCATGTGGCCAGTATACAATAACAATTGTGATTTGAAATATTTTTTGTTCCTTTTTTCATTTAGTAAAGTGGACATGACATTTTAGCTGCAGGTCATCAGGTTGTGATGCCTACTAATATGAATCTCCCCTATCGTTATTCAAACTTTCTGATATCTTGAAAATTTTTGTAAGAGTTGTTTAAAAGGGTTATATGTATATCAAATTTAAATTGATACGATATTTATTTATGTATGTATATATAATACACATGTGTGTGTATACAATGAGGTCTGTCCAGAACATACCTAGCCATGTACTATGAAAAATAGAGATATTTATTGAGTAAGATACAAGATACAAGAAACATTGCACACAGGGCAATGACAACTCAGTCCCCTTCAAAGTAGGTGGCTTGGGATCTCACACAGTTCTCCCAATCGCCATCAGCTGCCCCGTTGTATTTTTTCAAATCTCATTAGTGGTCTGAAATCTTGTCCATTTCAAAGGTGATTTTAGTTTTGAGAAAAGCCAGAAGTCAGAGGCCACCTAATCTGGGCTGTAGTTGGGCTGAGTCACCTGGGTGATTTGATATTTCTCCAAAACACTTTACATGAGACATAATGCATGAGTGGGAACGTTGTCCTGATGAAGCTGCCAATCGCCAGCTGCCCACAGCTGCAGCCTTCTGAATCATCTGAATAATTTCCACAAAGGAATGTTCAAGCTTAACCGAAATTTGATGCAGATTCATTGCTCTACTCATTCAGTCATTTTGAATGCAAGAGCCACACAGTACACAGGTTCACTCAGTGGGTATCTACCGCCCCCACTGACTAGTACAGTGAAGTTGTCATTGTTCACACATGCACACTTTAGTCCACTCTCCTAAGAAAAAAATTGATCCCTGATCCACAATATCCATGATTCAATTTCTGGTAATAAAATTATGTATTTAAATAGGGATCTATACTTTTCAAGTTGACAGAATATCAATTACTACATATCACTAGGAAACAGATTATATATTTAATCTCTTTAGTTTTATATAAACAATTGGTGAGAAATGGAGCCAGTATACTGAATTATCAACAATAAATAAAACATTGAAGATGATGTGTGCAAGATATATTTAGACACCATCTATTGAAATATTAAGCTTTCCAATGTGCAAAATAGCTGATAAAACCTGCTCAATGTTAAGAAAAGAAACATAAGGCCTAAAAATATTAGGTAATAGGTCATGCATCATTTGCTGTTAATTTTTTCCTTAGCATTTATGGGTTAAAGCTGCAATTATGTGAAGACACTTCATAATGTATTGTCCCTGTACTTCCTCTGGGGGCGTGTCTACATTTGGATCTTGCCACTGTGAGGACAGGAACAGCCTCTGCAGGGAGCAGTGAGAGCAAGAGTGGGAGAGAAAAAGTGACAGAGTTGGGGAGGGTGGTCTGCATGCTCCCTTTCTTCCCACCGCCTTGGTACAGCCGGAACTGCTCTTAGCCTAATGTGTTCTGGAAGTCTGCAAGTCAGCAGACTCATGTGTAAAGTGATTGTTTCCCTCGACGTAAGCTAAAACATCTACTCTGTTCACATGTAAAGATATACTGTTTCCTATTATAAACTTTATTTCTGTAACATTAGAAAGATTTAGAATCTTCATATTTATTTGCACTATAAATGAATTTTTATTTTCTACCTAAAAACTAAGCAAAGGGTTTTGCTGTTTGACTTTCAGTCTCTGTTTGCTTAAAGGCTTTCCCTTTGAAGATTTAACCCCAACTTTTTCCCCATATTTTTTTTTTTCTTAGAACTTGGAATTCTATTATATAGTCACATTTCTTTCAATTTTCTTTTTTTTTTAAATTTTATTTTTTGTTATTCAATTACAGTTGTCCCATTTTTGCCCCATTGCTCCCCCCTCCCAGCCCATCTCTTTCAATTTTCATTGTCAATATGAGGCTCCAGTGAAATGGGGCTTCTTTGTCACTCTGTTCTGCTACCCTTCCCACTTTATCTTTGAGGACTAGACTTTTTTTCACCTGTCAGGTTCAAGGACATAGATTAGGGTTCAGAATTATCAGATGACAATTACTATTTGACCCTCCTATTTCTGAGAATCTGGAGACATGAACAAGGCCGGGGACTGTGGCTACTTCATGAAAAGACAGTCATCTTTCTGGTGTCATGAGTCCCTTTCCTCTGCTCATTCTCTCCCATGTGGCCGGGACAGTCAGGTGTATGGCTGAGCTGCACTTCTGCTCAGGGCTTGCCTGTGCAAGAAAGCTAGGGCAGGAGGCTCCAGACACCAAGGGGCTCTCTCTGCTCTCCTGGCCGTCTTGGGCTTTTGCTTGACTTTTCTCTGTAGATTTGCCTTGTCTTTTCTTCCTACGAGAACCCCTGGATCCATGTTTTTTTAAGTCTGTGAGCCTAGAGAAAGAGCTAACATCAATCAAGTCATGCAGCCTACTTTTGTCCTAGGCCCTCACTTGTTTCTAACATTGGTTTGAAAAAAAGTTCTTCACGGGGTCCCCCAAACCTCACCATGTGGCTGTACAGTGTCAGTTGGTCTGGTCACAGTTCTTCATTGGACTAACTCTCTGAACCCCAGATAGAGGTCTTTCCCTGCTCGGCTCTCTTCCTCTGTCCCATCTATAAGCATGTATGACATATTTATGTAAATATATATTTTATAAATAAATGATGCATTTTAATAAATATTATATATTATTATAAATATACGTTATATATGTAAAACTGCCTATATATGTATGTAAGATGTCATATTCTGAATATGATAATAGTTTTCCTTTAAATATGTTTCCATTTCTAATGAGGGGGGGGTAATTTTTGCCCTGCCCTTCTGGGTTTAGTTGTGATAGACTGGGTAGAGAATGTTACCTTGGGAAACTCAGTGTTTGGAAAGCATAGTGTTAGGATCTATTTTCAGAAGGGAGAAGAGGTATTGTTAAGAATTACAGATTTGATATGGTTGTATTCATTCTGATTCCTATGTGAGTGTGGTAGACAACCTCGAAGCTGTCCCCACTAATCTCCTCCTTTTGTGTTCATGGCCTATGGCATCCTCTCCCCTTGAGAAATTGCTTCTAACCAATAGAACATATAACAATGTTAAGCTGTTATTTCTGTCACTGGATTACAAAAGGTTGTAGGTTCTGCCTTGTTAGCTGAACCTCTCTACTGCCTTCCTGGCCAGAATACTTCAGCATAGTAAGTTGCCATTTATAGAACCTCACGTGGCAAGGAATTGAGGGTGACCTTGTTCCCGAGATTGCAGGGAACTGAGTCTCTCAGTCCAGCAACCCACAAGGAACTCTATCCTGCAAACCCTATGTCAATGTGGGCTCTTTCTCCAGTTTAAATTTATGACTGTAATCCCAGAAACACTTGGATTGTAACCTGTGGAATACCTTAAAGGATCCAAGTAGCTGTTCCTGAATTCCTGAGCCACAAAAGTTGTATTTTAGGCTAAGTTTTCAGGTAACTTGTTAGGTGATAATAGATAATTAATACACTGAGATATAAATATATTTCTTTATTATACCTGCAAGGTATATGAGATAACTATTTCATTATAGTTTACATAAAATCAGTTTTTAGAATTTATAATCAATGCTTAAACACCACAATTTCATGCTTAGCATGTTTTATACATATGCTTATATTCTAATGCAATATGCCTTATTTTAGAATACTTTATGTATGACTATTAAACTTGCATATTATTTAAGAATAACCTCACTTTATCTGTATTTAGTAGAGGTTGTTCAATAGTGCATACTATTTGAGGAAACAGCTATTATAAATTGCATATTTCATAAACAGACTTAATTTCAAAATTCATAGCATATGGTTTAAAGTAGAATTAACATGGATTAATAGCTAGCATCCAAAATAAAGATCAATTTATTTCAAAGTGACGTCACTTTTTCTATAGAAGACTGCTTTGAGAGTCCTAAGATTATTCATTCATATTCTGAACACACATCTGAAGGTTTGAAACCATCATCATGACACGCGATGCATCCCGACACCTGCTTGCTGCTTTGCCGAACAGAAGAAACAGCGCACAGGGCACTGGTGTTTACAACGCACAGCTGACGTTGGACTCCTTGACAACCGAGTGACAGTGACAGGTCCAAAGGCGAGCCTGACTTGGAGCGTCAGGTAGGAAAATGGCAAAGGCCTTTCCAACATTGTAAATTACTCTGTGAAGCTGGCGACCGAAGCTCTCACTACCCGTAATTTTGCACGATTATGGTTTGGACAAAAGAGCGCTGATGAGAGTGAAGCCTTGTAGTTATGACTTGAGCATGATCCCAGCAGCATCTATGGCACTAACACACAGCCGTGCCCAATACATGTCAAATGTAAGCCCCATTTTCTTATGTGTTCAAGTGACAGCAATGGTAATTTCTTGAGATATGAATATCCAAGTTTGCAACATTTACGTAGTAGGCTATTTCTATGAAAAGACATACTTGTATATTCATGTCTTGATTATCAATGACATCAGTTACTGACGATGACAAATGATTCATTTTCTATTTATTGCAAAATTAGCTTCCTCTTCAAAATGTCTTAGAATATAATGTAGTACTATATTTCATCAGTTTTATATTTTCGGGAAAATGTACACAGCATGTATTTTATTTTGTGTGACAAGTAGAAATCCCTTATGATTAAATTTTTAATATATTTTATGTTTCCTTTAAAATATAGTACATTCCCAGACTTCCTACTGCTCTTGGTATGATATATTGTTGGGCGACACACGTGTTAAAAATATCAAGCGTCCCCCTTGAATTGTGCTGTCTGTCACCATCTGACCTCTCCTCCCTTGCTTTTTGAGCCTGATCTTTAAACATGGAAAAATGTAAGGATTAGTGGCAATCCAGTCGTTTCACTTTCTTTGTATTCATAAAATTTAAAGGTAAAAATCACCTTAAAGTTTAGGAAGTTCAAACCCTGCATTTTCCACCTAAGGAAACAAGGGCTCAGATAAGTTAAGTGACTTCTTTGAGGTTAGTAAATTGGAAACTTCACTAATGTCATAAAAAATACTCAAGGTCCATTAATAGACCAACATGTCTTTTTGAAAGACAACGTTAACCTCATAAATAATTACTCTTCTATTGCCTCAGAATATTTAGTATCTAGTCAGAAAAGTAGGAAACCACTCCACTCTATATATTTTAAGCAGAGAAGGGTTTCACTCAGGGTATTGATTATAAGGGTGTTAGAAGGTGCTGGGAAAATCACGGATGAAGGAAGCTATGGCCAAACAACAAATAACTCTTTCCCCTTGGGCTTCCCGACTCCCATGAGTTGCCTCTTGGGGGAAAAACTTGAAGGATGACAAGAGAGTCCTGGAAATATAGTCTGCAGTCTTCAGTGCAAGAGGTACAAAATAACTTTATAAAAGTTGATTGCAAAGCTGACAGTCAACAAACAGGAGTGACATAGTTAGAAAGAAGTACTTCTGGTTCCCACAAAAGTGCCCCATGCTCCATATTTTCTGTTCTATGATCTTTCCAAAGAAATAACATTTTTATGATCTTGCTTAGTGGTCAAGTTAGAAATGAGAAAAGCGGATTGGGTTCCTTCATTTTCAGTTCCTATCCAAATAGAGGAACTATATTTTCAGTTAAATGAAGCATGCGTGTTTCTTCCACTTATGAATGGCACCAGAGCCCACCCTTTATACACACACCATGGGCAGGTGCTCAGTAGAAGAGAGTCTCTGTGCCCCCAGGATTTGGCTGCGCATGACCGTTGATGCGAGTCTCAGAAGTATGGATTGCTACTAAATAGGATGTCCTCAACAAGGGACCAAATTAGCAGTAGTGTTTTAGCAAAAATAACCTAAGAAAGATTAAGTAGAGGTCCCCTTCAATATTTAAATTAGACATTTCATTCAAGCCTTTCTTCTTAAATAATAGCCTTCTTAAATAATTCCACAGCCTCTAATGTTTCTGTCCTGCATCATCAGAGTAATTTAGGTCTTACTTCAAATCTGGAAAGAACACTCACCAGCAGATACACGGGTGCTTCATGCCCAGTTTCTCTCTGATGCACAAGCTGCAGGTCAGGTTTCCCCGGAAGAAGGCTCAGAGAAGTAGATTTGGGGGAGGAACTTTACTGGAGAGAGCTTTGAGGATCAACATTTGTGGGAGAATGAAAGAAACAAGGGTAGAGAGAGCTGGAAGGTGGACTCAGATGCAGTCACAACAAAGGCTGGTCTATTTCAGAAAGAGCTCTGGACCTGCCACTGTCCTTCCTGACCTGGGGTAAAGGAGCTGAGCCTGCGTGTCACACACAGACCTGTCATTGGGTGCAGCTGCCCCATCACAGTGGTTGATTTTGGATGGGGGAGCTTTTTTTCAGCCATCGGCCATTATCTGCCAGCCACTAACGCTATCAATATGGGCACTGATGGGTGCTCTCATCCTGGAGGCGAGTTCTGGGCATGCACCACAGCGTCTACTATTACAGAGGGAGGCCGAGACAGGTGCTCCAGAGGCTGATAGGAAAAATGGGAATTGTAACCATATTGTTCCAATTGAACAAATGCTTTTAGCTCTTGTAAAACCTAACACAGTCTCTCTGAGACGATGTTAATTGGAACAATTGCTTCTCTTGCTCTTTATTTTCTGAATCAAGTCTTGTCATTATTGAGCTACCCCTTTGGAGGCGTCATTCCTTAGCTCACTTCACTTATTTAACTGCTAAATAAATGCCTTACTTTCCCTTCTGGGGCACCTTCTCCACCTGATCCTAGCCAGTTGGGAGCTCTACTATGTCTGCAAAGCCTTCAAGGCTTCTCTAGGAATGCAAAGAATAACATTTGGTGGCTAGAATCAGCAATATTAGAACACACATGTGCCTAAGTGAGCTGGAGGGATACGTAGTCTTGTCTCCCCCTTCCCCCCCTGCAGCTCCTCCAAATAAGAAATGGAGCTCACCCACATGTCCCTGACCCCAAAGAGAGATACAGCATTGTCACCAGAGTGCACTGTATCCAGGGTCATTGACTTCTGTAAGGGAGGAAAAGATTTCATCCATTGCTCTCTCCCCACTGAGGCAGCCAGGATAACTCAAAACCAAGTCCCTCTACCTATAGTTCTTTCTTCAGTGGGCCACCAGGACAAAGATGCCATCAGTCGTGAAATGGATTCTCAGATCC
Source organism: Furipterus horrens (assembly GCF_987537825.1). Taxonomy (NCBI): domain Eukaryota; kingdom Metazoa; phylum Chordata; class Mammalia; order Chiroptera; family Furipteridae; genus Furipterus; species Furipterus horrens. The sequence goes on from NW_028327180.1 coordinate 6,714,564, forward strand.
TCATCTCAGTTGAAAAAACAAACTCATAGAGCATTGGATACTTCTTGGATATATTTTGTTCTGAATCTCAGATACTTCTGAGGCCTTTTGGGGGCTGAGTGGTGTGTGTAGCTTTCAGATATTATTTGGAGCAACGTTATTCAAACTATAAGTGAATTAATGATCTTTCAACGACCTCAGGCTTGCTAGTCTCCTAATCAGAGGTGGGAGGCTGCCTGTCTTGGGTTGATGGGATCTCGCTTGCCAAGAAGACAACTCAGCAGCTCTATAATGTAAAATGCTCCATTTTGCTCTCTGAGAACAGCCAAGTCTGTCTTCTACCTTTGAATTTTCAAAATAGTTCCTGTAATACTAAGAATCTGAGGGCTCACTTCTGCTCAGAGAAAAAGCGTGGCTCCATCAGAAAGACTGGTAGGCATCCATGTCAAAGAGGCTGTTCATCCGCGCCCGGGGAGAAGTCTCTCACAACTTAACATATACAGGCAGGACTTTTCTTCTTGATGCTGACGTCTCGTAAGAAACTTGACATTCAAGTCCCTGTACTGTCCTCATTACTGAAAACATTCAAGCACTGTCAGCCCCAGTGACAGACACCTTTGTGAATTTGAGAACATAGATAATCCTAATGGTGACCCCTAAAAAAAAATGTCTCAAATGTCATTGCTTTCTCAATTTAAAGCCTGTTGCCTCTTATGCCGTAGCTTGTTCTCAACACTATTTAGTTTCTCTAATATCTGGTACATTTATTTTATATATTTTGGATATAGGGCATAGTTTCAAACATTGGTTCCACTGTCTTAAGAGCTAGCCACACATAATTCTATTCTAATGGATGAAGAATATATAGGCCCTAGAATCAACCAAAGCATAACTACCTTTTGAAGGGAATGTCCAAAATCTTCAGAAATTTTGAGTCTTTCAAAACAGAACACAAGGTCAAGTTTCAGCTTGTGACTTCACGGGAGTCTTTTGGATTCTCCCAGGTTAACTCACACAAGGCCCTGCAAAATGTGACATCTTACACGTTGCCCCCCCAGCTTCTAAAGCAGCACCGTTTGTTCGTTTTTGTTTTTGTTTTTTTATTACAGTTGTCCCACTTTTTCCCCCATTGCCCCCCCACCAACCCACCCCTTCTCCCACAGTCAGTCCACACCCCGTTGTCCACATCCATGGGTCATCCATACTAGTTCCTTGACTAGACCCTCCCCTTACTTACCTGGCTTCCCTCACCTCCCGGTCACTGTTAGTCTGCCCCTTGTTTCCATGCCTCTGGTTCAATTTTGCTCATTTGCTTGTGTTCATTAGTCTCCTGTATTAGATGAGATTGTATGACATTTGTCTTTCATTGCCTGGCTTATTTCTCTAGCATAATTCTCTCTAGTTCCATCCATGTTGTTGCAAATGGCAGGAGTTCCTTCTTTCTTTCTGCTGCATAGTACTCCATTGTGTAAATATACCACAGTTTTTTGATCCACTCATCTACAGATGGGCACTTAGGCTGTTTCCAGCACTTGGCTATTGTAAACAGTGCTGCTATGAACATAGGGGTGCATAGGTTCTTTTGAATTGGTGTTTCAAAGTTCTTCAGGTATAATCCTAGCAGTGGTATTGCTGGGTCAAAAGGCAGTTCCATTTTTAATTTTTTGAGCAGATTTCATACTGTTTTCCATGGTGCAGAACCATCGTTTTAACTTTCTTATGACACTGAAATCAAATATAAAGGATCATTGTTCAACCCAGAAATCCCATCTGAGAGTTAAACAGTCATACTAATAGGTGTTTTCTGGTCAGGTGTCTCCATGGTGATTAAGAAAAATGTCCCTAAGTGCTGCTTCTTAGTTTGTGGGTTTTAGTTGTCCTAATATGACCATCCACACAAGGCAGCCTCAATCTGCGCCCTCTTCCAACTAAGAAGCACAGCCCCGAGGTTCTTGGATTATCCAGAAATGCAACTTCTGCACCAGCTCTAGTTAGTGAGGACATGGTTTTCCCTAAATTATACCATAGGGAAAACTTAGGCAATTTGCATTGAGCAGCTCATAAAATTTCATTTCTATGCACACACATACACATACATACACACAATCAACACCAGACTTCTTTCTAAAAATTATACCAATGGTTTCTAATAGCACAGCCTTTCTCTCCACTTTCTGTCAAATTTTAATCCACTAAAATCTCTCCTATTTTAAGAGTAGAAACATTTAATCTCAAATTCACAATACTATTTTCTATTTGCCATTTTATAGAACTCTAGGCTCCTAGCGTCCAAGGAAGCTTATTAAAGTATAAAATTATTAAATACTTATTGTTTATTCACCTGTTATTAAAGGAAGCTTATAGCATCTTCACCCCACACAAGTATATTTAATTCCAGGATGTGGGGTGGGGTGGAGAATCCTACTGGTAATGAGGAAAAATAAAATTATCTTTATAATACTCTCTCCAAAGTGAGCGGCTTCCGGCATTGTACGATGCATTTTGTAGTGTAGAGAAAGAAAATATCTTTTAGCAATAAAATTCAGAATCTTTTTGTAAACAAACTTTTAGAAATTGCAGACTAAAGATTAAAAACCATCACCAGGTACATGTAATAAGGACCCAAATTAGAGAATTATGTGTCATGTAATCTGCCGTGGCCAAAAAGAGACAACATGAGAACATGAAGAAGCAGAAACCGTTCAGAGCAGGGTTCACAGCTGCATTCAGAGAAGCGTTTCATCGTTGGTTAGCTTCAGTTACACCTTTGTTAGCGGCATTGTCACATAGACCTAGTTCTCACTTCATAAGCAAGGATCCTCAACATACTCTGTTTGTAGTTTTACAGAGAGACAGACATGAGTATCGATTAGTACCTACACTAAATGGGTTCCACATGACTATTGTAGCCAAGATTTGGGGTCTCCAACAGAAAAGCAGCATGCTTTCTGTGGTGATACCTTAATGTAGCTTATTTATATACATAGGTACTCTATGGATAATACAAACAATAGGGCTAATGCTTTGCACTCTTACGATGGCATTTTCCCCTTCCATCATTTCCCCATGCCCGGCCTGCTGATGAGAGTTATGTTCATGGTGGTTTTCAGGGAAACTTTTGTTTCTATCAAAGACAGTCAGCATGTATGTTTGTAATGTCTGTGTCTTGGTCATTTTACTTCCTTGTATATATAGAAAGTTCCTGGATTTTGGACTGACATCTTTTAATTTCCATTGGCTTATGGCCCCATTTTTAGTGAACCAAATAAAGGTGGGCCCTAAAATTCAGCCCTGCTCAATCTGTTACTAACGTGTGGCTGCAGAGCCCTGAGGGTGTGCAGAGCCATGGACTCGTATTCCCAAGTGCTTAAGTAAAAACACTTGAAGCGTCCCCTGCCCTCTGATTTCCTCCATCTCTTTCCACATTCTACATTTCTGCTTGGTTTTGAATGAAGTCTTTGAAAAAGCAGATATTTGACAAATTCTGTCCGAAATTCACAGGTTGAAGAAACATGTCTAAGAATATTTCCCGATGAACTTTCCACTGACATTTAAAATCCGCTAGACACTGCACTGTTCCCGAGAGGAGCTCTGCTGTTGGAGCTCTAATCTCATTTGGCCATCGCAAAATGTAGAATAAATCTAGAGATAAAAGAGAGAGAGAGAGAGAGAGAGAGAGAGAGAGAGAGAGAGAGAGAGAGAGAGAGAGAGAGAGAGAGAGAGAGAGAGAGGAAGAAAGAAAGAAAGAAAAAGATCTTTAACTCTCTGTTTAGCTATAACAGTGTCTCCAAATTGCAGTCACCTTTTCTCAGGCCCAAGCAAGAGAGTCTGGAGGAAATCCATGTTATCCTGGAAGGAAAGAAATGATACCAGCATGATAATCCCAGAAGGGGCTGCAGACTGCTGTGACATCAGATGACAGAATGGGGACATATGTCTTGGGAGGGCCAGTGAAGGATACAAATAAGAGGATGAACATTGGTAGAAAGAGTCTTCATTCTTCTAGGGGTTTCAGGGAGGCTGGGAAACCTCATGCCTGGCCCTGGTGGAGAGAAAACCAGGGTAGTGTCCTCATCTAATTGTGGGGGTCCTGGATGTTGGAAGCAAAAGAGACTGAACAGGCCGGCGACAGGACATAGACGGTGGAAAGAAAAGATAGTGAGGAACTGAGAGGATAGCAGGATTCTCTGAAGACTCAGCACATACTGTTCAGGTCTGGGAAACCTGAGAGACAAAATCCAGCTAAGCAGCCCTGAAGTTTTACATACAACTTTGGGAAAAGTACTCTTGCTGCCAAGGTGATTATGAAAGAATATGTTTTGAATTAGTCAAACTTTCCAAGAATTCTGAGACTGACTACTTTAATTTTGATAAATGTCATATGGATATGGTGTTCTTGTTAATTAAGATTTTGTAATTGTTTTTCATAACGTCATACTTAAAAAATAATATATGAAATGTATTCAAATGTTAGACGATATCAAGGTGGCTTTTCCAAATGAAAACTTTCCCATAGAATATAATATCTCTAAGAAATTTAAAATTCTGTGAAATCTTAACTTATTAAAACTCAAATTATTCTCTGGATATAATAGAAGGTAGTAGAAAAAATGGAGCATTTGTACTGCCACCACTTTAGGTCATGTGCTGAAATGAGCAGTACTTATTCTATATGTGAGCTGAAAATCAAGTATTTATTTGGTTAATCTGAATGGAAATCAGAAATTGAAATTTATTCTGTGTTGGAATGTCCTAATATGCAAGAGGCAACCTGGACACTTTGAAACCTGATTATAGCTTAAGACTTAACTGAGTAGCTTCATGTACATTGGACTGGACATCTACTGCAGTGATAAGCTTGAGTTTTCTGAAAGTTGCCAGATACATCCCTAGCTCGAGAAATGTGGACTCAATTTTTCTAGATAAAATTAATTCAGCAAGCTCTTTTGGGATATGCTAGAAATAATATGCATTAATTAATTTTTTGCCCTGATTTCTGATTTGTGCCTTTGCTTTTCCATGGCAGGGGATATCTTTTAGGGGTTCAGCAATTCTCTGGCAGACATGCCCTTGCACAGTTCCTCTCAATGTTGCATCTCTGGACTTTGAACTGCTGTATAATTTCAGTGAAGCCTGTACACAAAGTCAGAGTTCTGTCAGGAGTTTGAAACCACTCTGAGAATTCAAGGAGGGGATGAGGAAAGGACACAGGAGATTCAGTGAAGGGGTTAGAAGACAAAGCCTAGTTTTAAAACATGATAAGTACTTCGGACAGGCCGGGGTAACTTCAGATAACCTGGAAATGCATTACGGGGCATCAGTGTTGTTACTCAGACAATCCAAGGAGGAGAGGCTGCCACTGAGGCGGTGCAGTCATTTTCTTTCCTTTCCCACGGATTTGCTCAGATTCTTTTTGTACTAACATGATAACATCACAGTAAAAACATTAGTCACACTTTATAGAGGCACTTATGGAGAAAATATAGAGAATTTATTCTAATTTATGTAGGCATTTATAGCTAAAAGTGAAAAAAAAACGCCCAGTTACTAAAGAAGCACAATACAGAGCCGCCTAACTTAAATGTGTGTTATAATTTTCAATAAACATGAAGTTTTGCATAGGAGTAGACTTGGAATCAGTAGCAATTATATTTTAGGTTTGCATATTTATATGAGAAATAGCATAATAAACTTAGGTCTTAAAATTTCTGTGAATAGCAACTTAAGTGTGTGCACTGCACTGCAGCAGAATAGCAAGAATCATATCAATGACAGGAGAACAGAGAAGTTGAGATCTAGCCGTGAACTTCCTGTAGGCAGCCAGCTGCGTTTAGCAGATACACTTCTGAGGTTCAGCGCATCCCCCTGTAGTCGAAGCACTAAGTACTTGAAAACATGATATTGTTATCCTTCCTACCTTACACAATTCCTCTGATTTGTGTATTGGAATGTTAGTCAAATGTGTAGTCATAAGGGAGAAGAAACTTTATTTTAGCTTTTGTCTTGCCAGAGCCTTTTCTCTTAATTCTTTCCCATGGTGATAAGAATCTTGTTTGCTTATTGTTTGCATTGCAGCCCATTTGTATATTTTTGGGTGTTCAGGATACTTCCCCTTAGAAAAATGTTAATATGCACAATAATTTGCTTAAGATTTAAGGAAGAGCTTATCCAGGGAGCCCAGATCAAGAATTTTTTAATTATAAATTTTCCTGTGTGGATTAAAATCCTCCCTCATCAGTTTATTTCTCTATCACAAGAAGTTTTCAAATGCCTCGCTAGAGCAGTCTTGATTTACAGTAATATCGTGGGTGTGTTTATTGAAGTAGAATTTGAAACTGTTGTCTGTCCAATCAAGAAAAACATTACAAGCATGTCAAAATTCAAAAAGCACAATTTGAAAAGACAGAGCAAGGATCAGAAGCAGGCACGGCAGGGGCATTGGAATTATGAGACTGGGAATTTAAAACAACTATGATTCATATGCTCAGAGCTCTAATGGATAAAGAACAGCTGAGCAATGTAAGTGAAGAAATGGAAATCTAAGAAAGCGAAGAAAGGCATGCTAGAGATTTAAAATACTATAACAGAAAGGAAGTATGCCTTTGATGGGCTTATTAGTAGACTGGTCATGGCTGAGGGAAGAATATCTGAGCTAAAGGATATATCAATAGACACCTCCTAGACAGAAAACCAAAGAGGACAGAGACTAAACAAACAAACCAGAACTAAATATCCAAGAACTGTGGCATAGCATGATCCCAGGGACTTTGCAGATATAATTAAATTGAGGATCTGGAGAAGGTGAGATTACCCTACACTATCCTACACTATCTGGGTGAGCCGGATGAGAGGGAGGTTGGAGAGGGAGACAGACAGGAAATGAAAGCAGAGGTGGCATGTGTGAGGGAGTGTGTGTGTGTGTGTGTGTGTGTGTGTATGTGTGACAGAGAGAGAGAGAGATGGGGAGAGACAGAAGGACAGAGAGATGGGATAAAGCTATGTTATTGGAATTGAAGGTAGAGAGGGGGAGAAGCCACTAACCTACTACCCAAGGAAGATAAGTGGTTTCTAGGAGCTGAAAAAGGCAGCGAGGTGGATTCTTCCCTCAGGGCTCCAGAAAGACCCGTTCCTGCCAACACCTTGTTAGCTAGACTGCATTTGGTCCCCAGAACTGTAAGAGACAGAATAAACATGTTGTTTAGACCCCCATTTTTTTTTGTGCAGACTTGTAACAGGAGCAATAGGATACTACCACTCCACCTCAATACACCATCGTGGTTGGGCCAGGGCGGGGTGGGGAAGCAGTGTGTGTGTACGTGCGGATACAGTACAATTACAAGATGTTGTAAACAAGGAACAGAAGAAACCACCAAGAATGCTTGTGGTAGCGTACAGTCATATGAAACTAATTGCCTACAAGATTAAGAGTGAGTTCAAAGAGGGGTGACATTTGAATTTATTCTTTCAGCGTGTCCAGGAAGTATTTGGTAAAGCGTTCTGAGGAAATAGGACAGCTTACTTAAAGGACAGGCCCATAGAAGTGCATAGAGTATATGACAAAAAAATAAAAATTTCTAAAAATATTTTTAAAAATGTGTGTGTGTGTGTATATCTGATTGAAAAGAAAAAAGGAAGGAGTGATCAGATTAAGACCAGAGAATTTGACTGGAGAGAAATTTCTAAGGATTTTTGAATTATATGTTAAAAAGACAGAGCATTATTATTTGGGCAACAAGAAAAAAAATCAGGTTTCTTAATTTAATATTTATTTTTATCCTGGCTGCTGTGGTTCAGTGGATTGAGCATCGGCCTGTGAGCCAAGTGTCGCTGGTTCGATTCCCAGTCAGGGCACATGACTAGGTTGCACATCTGGTCCCCAGTTGGGGGCGTGAGTGAGAGGCAACCACACAGCGATGTTTCTCTCCCTCTCTTTCTCCTTTCCTCTCTCTCTACAAATAAATAAACAAACAAACAAACAAACAAATTATTATTTTTAAATATTTATTTTTATCAAAGTATCCTCTGTCCACAATTTAGAATGGCAGTAATGAAACACAGTGTTCCCCATCAGAGTCCTGCTTCTTGGAGTCAGCCACATCTGCCCTTTTACTTTTTGTCCGACATTTACCTCAGTGATTCTAAAGAAAGTGCCTGTGCTGCAGATCTAGTTTTTGATATGAATTTTATATCTCCCTTAAAATGAATACACATGTTAAGATCTCTTACACACATCCTTCCTCCCCCAAACTTGCCCTGTAATTAAATAACAATTTCTAAAATTTAATAGGCACTTAGTGTTTGCATTGGATGACTTGGTCCATATCATTCACGGCCGAACCACCGGGCTCCCATGGTCTGTCTTTTAGTTTTTGCCGGTGTTTTTGTTTTACATAAGCTCCATACCCAACCCTTGTTCAGCTTCAAACATTCTGATTGAACTAAAAAGGATACCACTTCTCTCGTAAGGTCACACATCAGTCCCTCTTCTTCTCTCCTGGGAGACGTCCTTCCTGAGGGCTCTGATTCTGCAGCAGCCGGGACTGCTGAGCTTTGCTTTGTCATAGGCGTATGGCTTTGTATTTTATCATACGAACTAGGACATCTCTGAGAGCGAGCGATGCATTATTAAAATGACATCCGTACAAATGTAAACCAAGACTGCCCGGAACCAGCCAGATGCCCTCTGGGTCTCACCTTTTGTTTTCCTGTATGCAGTAGCGGGGTCTCTTCCCTTTTCTGGTGTTTTTACAGTATTTGCTTTTATTTGGTGTGTTCTCCCTTGTCCTCTGACATGAGCCAGGAGTTCAGACTTCCTGCTACCTCTGCCCTGGGAGAGTATTAGAGACAGGAAGTCATCCTGGGTCAGAATCCTGAAGACTTTCATCTCGCTCTCCCAGTCTCAGGGCTGATGGAGAGGCGGCTGAGCCCCCGGGACGCCCAGTCTTTGCGTTCATCTACTTTGCTCGTTCAGGAAGATGGATGTATCTTTTACCTCTGATGTTGTTAAATATCATTATCTATAAAGTATATTTCACCCCTGGAGGAATTAAGGATCTCCGACATATACATAGTACTCACGTTTACCGTGATGATGTGGTTTGCTGTGGAGCTTTGTTATTATTGATTACGCTAGGTCCGGGGAGGGACCTTAGAGTAACGTATACTGTGCTACCTGTAGTACGTTTCATATCATCCTGTTGTCCTCAAACGAGCCGAGTGTCTCACCTTATCTGTTGTTAACCCACCAACAGTATCATTTGCTGCCACCTACTCACATTTGGTTTTCAGCTCGTCACTGGAATTACCTCTCCAAGTTCTGTTTTTTTATTCTGGGGTTATACATTTTTTAACCCTCTTGCTGTTATTTTAGAAATTTTTGACTGAGGAACAGAGATCAACAATTGTGTTCAAACTGACATTTTAAACAACAAAAAAAGTTCATTATTATTATTTTTTCATTTAAGTTTGTTTATTTTAGAAAAACGATCTTGGGACCATCACAAAGACAATAAGCTAGCAGAGAACTAGAACCAGGCAACCGGCTTTACCAGCTCAGGAACGGGGGGTGGTGCCAGCCATGGCGACAGTGATGAGGAATCGCTTCACTGTGGCTCCTGGGACGGAATGGCAGCAGTGCTACCCCTAGAGAAGAACGGGGCATCACGGCACCTCTCGGAGCTCTTTCTCTCTCTCCTACCTTTCCTTAATAGGAAATCGCCTTTCCCTAAATAATACGGGCACCGTCCCCGAACCCTGGTCATTTGTGTGGCTTTCCTGTGGGGCTCTTCAGATGTTCTGTGCTCTTCCTCTTCCTCCCCGAACCCCTCCTCTGGGAGTGCCTGGGCACATGTGTGTGCACATACAAACACATGTGCATGCACACACACACACACACGTGTGTGCCTACAGGTAAGCCCACACATACACCAAGTGTAGAAGGGTGAAGTTATATTCAAACCAGTTAGGTCTGGGCCAGTCATCGAGCCTCAGGGCTTTGGCTGGTGTTTCCCAATGAAATAAGTTAGTTTCGACTAAAAATCGTTATGTTTCTCCACGAATGCTCATCTTGAACAGGGTTTCCTTGATCACAGTACTTTTAAAAATAGTCGTCGTCGTCGGCAGCCGTCCGTCTCGAGAGACGATGGTGTAGCTTCTTAAGAGTCTATCTGCACTGCCGAGAATGGCTGTGCAGTCCGACTCGGGAGTGACACGGTATCTGTCCCCTCCCGTGTTGAATCGACATCTTGCGATGACGCTGGAGTGTCCTCTCCAGTGAAGCTGAAGCTACAGAGCCTGGGCAGGGTGATATGGAGGGTCTGCTGTTGCCCATGCAGCAGACCCCCCCTCTCTTCTCAGCTGAAGGGTCCAAGGGAAAGACGGAGTCAATACAGCTTGGCTTCAGGTGCGCCGCAGGAGTTGCCGGTGTTGACTACAACGTCAAACCGCCTTAGGGACTCCGGCTCCGGATTTTCTGTCGGGGTTTACTCCCTTAGCCTTTCCCCTGAAGAGGTATGCCGCAAGGCAGCGGAGGTTTTTTGGAGTCAGAGTTTTCCTTCTCTGATGTGCCCTGACTGGAAGATCGAACCAGCGACACTTAGCTCGCAGGCCAACGCTCAATCCACTGAGCCAAACCAGCCAGGGCTTTTAAAAATAGTACACTTTTAATAAACATACATTTATTACTTAGTTTTTATAATCGGGGTTATGCACACACTCATTGTTCATTTGTAGTTGGTTAATTTTTAGAAGAGCCACCTGTTTGCAGGGAAGAAAGAATATCAATTCCAATCTGGGTGAAAGCCAAGTATCCCGAATAACCAACTTGCTGGCAGCCCGTTTAGCAGCAGAAAGCGCATCGCAGAGCCGGAGAGAACCGCCACATCTATCTTTAGTATGAACACCCCGTGAAGGATGCGATCTCCCAAAATAAAGAGCAGGGTAGTGTGGGAAGTGCAGCCTTCTTCAGACAACTATTTGGTAACGAGTTACAGGAGCTGAAGTAATATGCGAAAGTCTAGATGATGTCTAATCATGGCCAGAACTTCAGGAGCCACCACCCACGCCTGCGTGTCGGGGGAGAGCCACGTGCCACAGAGCCACTCACTGCTGCCAGGGAGACTCGAGAAAGACGAGGCGTCGAGGCAAGTCCTCACAGCACGACCTACAATATACTCCAGCCTCAATGGACTTGAACCACTGGCAGGCAGCGAGTGACTGAAATAATCACAGCGGGCGACTGAGATGTACGTACAGGCGAAGGCCATGGCCCCCAGCCCAGGGTGCGCGGCCACCCCCGTCCCGACCGGCAAGGGGCTCGCAGCCGAGCCTTCGCCCGGGGCTGCCTAGCAACCAGCTGTTCTAGGGACGGCGGCGTATAAATGAATCTCTTTGGTAAGCATTTGTAGCTATTAATTTAATTAGCAAAGGCAGCGTAGCATGAATGCTCCGAGTGCAAGAGCGAAATATTAATGAAGATTCTGAAAAGTCTGGCGTTGGGTGGGCACCCTGGAGACTCCGCTGCAGTCGCGGTGGCCCAAGGAAAACCGGGTCTAACCAGAAGTAACGCAGAAAACTTCCTCCTTTGTAATCAGATTTTCTGGGGTTTTAGGCAGAGCGTACAATTTCAATTTTCTTCTCTGCCCTCATTGCACAGAAATTTATTGTCTGGCTTCGAAAGCGGAGAACAAATGAGTTTTTGTTTTTTTTTCCTAACTCTAGGATTCTATGAATTCCCAAATACCCATGCCATATCCTAGGCTTAAAACATTTTTTTTCCTTTACTTTATTTTCTTGTAAAAATACCTTTTAGTTCCCTTATACCTCCCTTCCCCCCAGCAATCACCACACTGTTGTCTGTGTTCACAAATCCTTTTTCTTTTTTGCTCAATCCTTCCTCCCCATGCTCTCCCCCCCACATCCTGCTCTCCATCTATGAGTGTGTCCCCACTTACCTGTCAGTTCAGTTTGTTCATTAGATTCCACATAAGAGTGAGGTCATATGGTACTTGTCCCTCTCTGACGGGCTTCTTTCACTTAATATAATGTTCTCTAGGTCCATCCATGCTGTTGCAAAGGGTAAGATTTTCTTCTTTTTTATGGCTGAGTAGTATCCCGCTGTACAAATGTCCCATAGCTGTTTTACCCACTCATCCACTGATGGGCACTTGGGCTGCTTCCATTCCTGGTGATTGTAAGTAACACCACGATGAACATAAGGGTGCTTATGTTCTGCTGAAGTCGTGTTTTGGGTTCCTTCAGATTTATTCCCAGAAATGGGATCACTGGCTCAGAAGGCAGATCCATTTTTTAATTTTTGGAGGTATCTTCATACTGCTTTCCACAGTGGCTGTATCAGTCTGCATTCCCACCAACAGTGCAAAAGGGCTATTCTAGTTTTAATTCTACTATTCCTTCAAAGATCCATGGTTTTACCAATATAACAGTCTTCAAGGAAAACGATATTACACACCTTGCAAAGACTATTAGCACTCTTCTTGTTATCTGGCCAGAAGGGTAACTGTTCAGTGATAATAAGAAATGTTCTATGGCTTTGACTCAGAGGCCGGATGTTCTGTCCCCACGAGGCCCCTGCCCAAACCTCCCTGTTTCAATTTAATAAAAAACAGCCTTGTTTCAGATGTTTCAGAAAGTCAAGTTCCACCAAAGGCAGGTTACATAGCATTTTATGTGCTTTTAAACAACGTTTTCGTTTGGCAAAATGCTTTAATGTGTACTAGGTTTCGACCTTACCCAAAACATTATGTAATAAATGTTAAATGTTGTCTCAAGCTTTAATGACAATACACTGAAAAAAAAATTAAAACCTCCAATCCAGAATCTTTCTTTTGCTCCTCTTTTTTCTTTATTTTTTCCTAATTGAGGGGTGGAATTCAACAATATTTTAGTTTCTGCAAAGAAAACCAAAATCGAGTTATTTTTTGCCCTCTGGCTACTATTGTGAGAATGATGCCCTTCCATTTTATAAGAGGATCTGAAGTTCAAAATCAGTCTGCAGGATACTTGTGAACTGATTATGAACAAGGCCAAGGATGTTAAATGCCTGCAGAAAAAATTTAAGTCAAAAGAAATGAGAAACACAACCATCACAGTCACAGAGATGGTTGTTTAAAATCATCAAGTCAAAACCTTGCCTCTGAAAATGTAACTTTTCCATGGATAGGAGAGAAATGTGTGGATGTTGATTATGTGTGTGTCCTGTTTCCTAACTCCATGAGTGTGATTAAATAGGATATAGTTTTATAAGAATAGTTATTTAAATGAAACTCACCTAGCTTCAAGTTTTTACTCACCAACACTATTTAAGTAAAGAAAGAGGCACATAGGCAATTCAATTTTTTTTTTCAGGTAGTCATTTGGTCAAGAGAATAATCAACTCAATGGATTTGTTTGAAATGATGGATTCAAAATAAAATTCTTATCTAGAGGTGTATTTGACCATGTAATGTATTACTTCTCAAAGTGTGTTCTTGGACCTGTACCATCAATGCTACCTGGTAAATTGTTAAAACACAAATTATTGGGCCTCTTCTCATATCTGAGGTATCAGAAACTCTAGAGATAGAGTTTAGCAATCTGTCTTTTAAGGGATGTCCAGGTTATTCTGGTACACGTCCAAGTTAGAAAAACACTGCTTTGATCTATCATGTGATATATGCTGTATGTCTCTCCAAGTTCTTTTTATTTTTCACAATATCCTTACAACTATTATAAATATTACATTGTTACTTCAGATAGGTTGCACTTATTACTTATTTTTTGAAAAACAATTTTTTAATTTATTGCTTTGGGATCAAAACCACAACCTTGGCACATTGGGCCAACACTAACCAAGTGTGCTACCCAGCCAGGACAATATACAACCTCTTTTTTTCATTTTTTATAACTTAAAGTAAGTCAATTGAGTGCACATTTATTAATTTATTAGCTTCTTATCTGAGACAATAGGAGAGACAAAAGAAGTTGTACCCTTACACTTCCTCTTCCAATTATCTTTCCACATTTCTGTGTCTGTTTTCTGATGTTTGTCTTAGTACAGTTTATTATTTTTATCCCATAATATTTCATTCAAAAACTTTGAAAATTGCCTTCTCTATTATACACATCATTTTTAAAGATTTTTTAGAAAACTTACTATTTATTTTTTATAAACCATTTCCCCATTTGTATCCTTTTTATCTTGGGATATCTCTGAGTTAGTGCTGGGTTGCCAAACAAGGCTTTGCGGGCAGGATAAATGTAAGTTAGAGCTACGTCCTTCCATTTATGAAACTGTCCATGTTCATGGTTTAGTGAATTACAATATTATTGGTGTAGAATAGATATTAAGCATGTTTCTCTTCACTTAAATTCTATCTTTTTGTTTGTTTTTAATCTGTTATTGTTAAAATGTTTTATATCTTTGGAGCTAAGGCAGAGGTCTTTACTTAAAATCCCGGGCCTCCACTTCTAGTACCTGACTGGTTACTGTAGGGTGAATTCCCAAGACTTGTCTTTGACCCAAAACTTTCCTCCGATGTCAGATGAGTCACCAATTATTTATAATCCCTCTTAGAATAAGGCCAAAATCTTCAACATGGCCTACACATGATCTGTCCCCAACCTGCCTCTTCTGCTCAAATTTGCCAAGAGCAAACATTAGTGTTTCTACCCCTAGATGCTTAAGAAAGAGCAAATATATTACTTCTAACCAAAAGATTTTTATAAGAGCAATACTATTTTCATCAGGCCAAACTAAGGTCTAAGAAGTTCAGTAAGACTGAAATTCCCTGAACTAATAATGTCTCATCTCTTCTGGCCATTTTTTTGCATTAGTCTGGGCACCACCGGCAGCATTCAAGAAAGAAAGGGGATCGGAGGTTGCCGTTCTGCCATTGAGGTGACATGTGTGTCAAACTCTAACCCCAGTGGCTCCAACCAATCTCTTTCATGCATTAATTTTATGTTTTCTGTGAAACTAGAGGCCGACACTCAAAATCATTCTTTTCTCTTTGTACCTCTTGTGCAATATGGGCTGTTGCTGAAATGAGCTCCATAAATGGCAAGCAGGAAAGAGGCAGCGAAGCCATCCAGGGATGGCCTTGCAGAGAGCTTCAGGAAGCCTGGGGCCAGCTGCTAATGTGCCAGCCTTCGGTAGTGTCACCACTGTAATGGGGATTAACACAGAGCAGGAATTTGAGCTGACCTGTATCATCCAGGTATAGAGACGTGAGAGAAATGGAAATGCGGCCCTGCTTCTCAATTTCTGCTGAAATAATATCCCTCTACGTCTTCCTGTTTGAAAGCAAATTTATTTATTTACTTGTTTTTCTCTACTTAGTTGTTCTATAGAATCAACAAAAATCTGCTTTTGTGTTTGTCACAGACAAGGCAAAAAGTTAATTTTCCTATAATAGATGTAGGCTACTATAAAGGTCCCATTACAACTTTAAATCTGGAAACAAATGCTATTTTTCCACATACGAAGGTACATTACTAAAGAAAAGGCCTAGGCACATGGAGTATCCTTATTATTCAGTAACATCATGTGTGTGCTTTTGTGCATGGGTGTGCATGTGTTTTATCAATAAAAATAATTGTGCCAATCAAGTATCAGCAAGGTCCCCTCCAATGGCTAAAATGACAAGGGCAGTCTTATCACACGGAACCCAACGTCTGGAAGGAAGAGAATTCCAGACCCTAGCTTTATTCACCTGCTGTTCTCTCAGCAGTCCCTCATCGGGAGGCAGAGGTTTTCTTGTTTTTTTCCCCTCACACGACCTCTTCTCATGGTCAGAAGATGGTGGACAGCAGAAAACAAGTCCACGAGAGTCCTGGTTCTCTTCTGGTGTAAGCCAGAGAAGAATTTGCCCCATAAGCAGAGAAGGTACACTTCTTCCATTCAGTCTGACTGGTCCAGCTAAGCCGAAGGGCTCATTCAGTACCGGTCATCAGAAAATACTATGCATTGATTAGTGTAAGTCAAGATTCCTGAACCAATCCCCACAAAGCAGAGGGATTGTGATTGATCTGAACTAATACACATCCACCACTGGCATTGGATAGGGGGTCAGCTCCTCGTGACTCACATGGGCTACGTGGGAGTGAGTGGCTCCCTGAGAAAATTGGGGTCTAGGGGAGACGTGAAGGCAGCAGACAACTCTTCTCAAGGCAGGTGTATCTCACTCGTAGTGACTTTAGAGACCAGCTGGGTGAAAAGTAGTTGAGAAGTCGATTTTCTAATATCTTACAGAGAATAATGGTCACAAACTCAGCCTCTGTGCTGACATAGTTCTCAATTCTCAGTTTAAATCCTTCGCTTCCTGGCTGAATAAGTTTCACTAAGTTAGTCTTCTGTAAAATGCAGAAAAAATGCTAGTTACTACTTAGAATTATTTCCTTTCAGTCATTATTCAAGTGAGATGATTCATAGGCTTGGCCGTAAATGTTGACTTTTAGTATTAATTTTCCTTAAATTTTAGGAATGTCATTTGTGTTTTTATCATATTCTATTAAATTTTCTACAGCACTTTTAACTCCTAAATTCCACTCTTTGCTCATTATAGGAAATGCTTTCTCTATCTCTATTATATATAGATATATTTTTTTCTGCTTATATAATGCTCATTCTATTTAAGTAAATGTCCTTTTTTGTTGGTTGGTTGGTTCCAAAAAAAAAAAAAAGAAAGAAAGAAAGAAAAAGGAAAAGAAATAAAGAAATAAATAAAGGAAGAGATAAAAAGAAATAACTTCAATTGGATGCATCTTATTCAACCAGAAATTTGACTTGTATTTAAAAATATTTCTCGTGTAAGAATTGAAGGAATACTAGTATCTATTGTAGTTTGTAATGGTTCTATGAACATTTAGGTTAAATGAATCCAGTTCAATACTGTTATTAATACATTTCTTACAAATATGAGTAGAGGTCCATCCTTGCATAATTCCAAACACTTCAGTTACTAAAGGGAGACCCTTTAGGTGAGTAGGTGATTTATAAGAGGAAACGTCGATTTGATCCATCCCTTTTTGCTCCATCTCAGGGTGGCTGTGCTTCATCAAGCAGACAGGCCGCTGAACAGGGTTTCATAGAGTTCTCCACTGATGCAGAGGCCACTGACATGATGTGGTGACTGTGTCTATAGATGATAAATAATGCCAGACTCCATGCTCCCTTTAGATGTCTTTCTGGAGCACAGACTAAGCTTTAAAGCTCTAAGTTACTATTGCCCACTGTCTGCTGCGCTGCTAACAATGGGATGGGTCCCCTGTGTTTAGCTGACTTAACCAAAATTCTAAAGTTCAAAGGAAAGAGACAGGGATTCTTGTTTTAATGCTGCATTCTACTCCCTTCTCCCTCTTTGCAAACCTTATCCGTAGTTACATCTGTGGCTTGTTCTACGTTGCTGAACATTCAACGCCCAGGTTAAGGTAAACACAACCTTTTATAATCCTTCCCCAATCCCTTTTGATTAAATACGACTCCAGGACTCTAAGTGGGAGCACAGGGGCCAGCAAAGCTGCTCCAGCTTAATTGTTGTTGACATTCTTTGTCACTTGGGGCTTTGATGGGATGTTTCTCTGACATTTTTTAGAAGTCAAACTGTCTTGAATTCCCATACACTTTGTAGGAATGTTTGCATTAGTTGAAAGACTGGATTCCCCCCTCCCCCTAAATTAACTTCTAGAGAGACTAAGCATCAGTCAGGGAAATACTTGGTGAGGCTCACAGAGCACCGGGTGCCAACGTTATAATTCTTAAATGTTACAGGCTACTTTGGGGAATTTATATAAACTCATAAACATAAGACATAACAAAACTAATACTTATTATAATACATAAATATAATTAATGTATATTATAGTAAATTATAATAGATTTTATAATATGCATGTTGATATATGCTTAAGTATTTCAAAGATATGTAAAATGCATTAGATATATGCATATTGGATAAAACCCACTTTCAATATTTGTATTGAAATTAAATCCACAGTATCAAGGATACATGACCTAAAGTTTTAAATTCTGTTTTGTTTTGTTTTGTTTTTCTTAAACAATTTGTTGGTTTGGATCCAGTAATATGAATACCTTCTTTACTTGACAGTGTTTTAAAAAACATTTTCAGCCAAATAGATAAAATATCTCAAACTAATATGTATGCACTGCACAAAAATGTAGGAACAGGGTTTCAACCTGCTGGTAGGGGACAAACAGAGAAGAAGTTTGCTCCGTGGGCACTGTGGTAGTGGTGTATCGTCAGTACCCTCGGGTCA
The DNA here is from genome assembly GCF_987537825.1 of Furipterus horrens. Lineage (NCBI taxonomy): Eukaryota > Metazoa > Chordata > Mammalia > Chiroptera > Furipteridae > Furipterus > Furipterus horrens. The sequence goes on from NW_028327180.1 coordinate 6,732,816, forward strand.
TGGAAAATATTATATTTACAGATCCTGATATCAGTCATGGATATTCTCATGAGTTCATTGGAAGTGCCCATAATGAAGATTCTCTGTAGTACCTTTACCATTTTAATCATGATTATTTAACAATTTACATACTCTAACATCTGAATCTGGTTCTATCTCTTGGAAGTGTGTCATCTATTTTGATTTTTTGTATTCCTACAACTGTTTTGAAAACCAGACATCCAGTGTAGTTGAGTGGGGATGGAAATAAATAGTTTTAATGCCACAATAGCATGAATTTCCTTCAGGCAGGTCATCAGTTGAGGGTTTTAAGTGGATCTAGTCAAGAGTTGCTGTGTCACGTGTGCCATGTGCAAATGCTTCCTGTCTCTGGAGAAGGATAACATAATCCTAGAGCTTGAATGACTGCCATCATTTTTCAATAGCAGTTAAGTGAAAGACACAGGCCTTGCTGATGGCCAAAAATACCGAATTATGTTTGACTTTTGCAAGTGAAGATGTAATAGAGGTTCTGACATATTTTGATGCTTAGAAATGGAGAGGACTTAGGCTCCACTTTTCCCTTCCCCACCACCACACTTCCAGTGTGTTAGAGCAGGGAACCCTTGTGCAGCTCCGGGTCCCTCTGTGCTGGAGGAAAGTGTCAGCGCCACGGCCCTGAGCTGCACGTGTGAGCCCTTGTCCAGCCCCTTCTCCCAGCCACGTTCATGGTCAGTGGATTACAAAGATGATCACCTCACTTCATTCTTTTCTAAATATTAATACAAGCTGTTTCAGTCTGTTTAAAAGGTAATTTTGTCATTTTATAGAAATGATAGTAACTATAACTATTTAGTTGCACACAAACTGTGTTTATATATGTCTTAGTGTGTGTACGCAGGCTTGGTCACTGTGATTATACCAAGTAAAGGAGAAAAGATGTGCTCAAGAATGATAAACTCCTGAAATCAAACAGGTGAATAATGTTTGCATTCTAAAATGTAACAACTAATAGAGTATAAGTAACATTATCTTTTTCTTTTTAGTTTAGATGTGCAGGATCATATTAAATAGAAAGGCCAGGCAAATATGAGCCATAGAAATGTATTTTGTGTGTGCGCCTGTGTGTGTATGTGTGTGTGTTCAGATGAATATTTCAAACACCTTGGAAAATTTCAAGTAAATGAGTGACATTATTTCATATGAAAAACAACATAGATTATTACATATTATTATAGAAGCTTCACTCTCTCTTTGTTCTTTAAATATTCTACCCAGAGAGAAGTTGGGGGCCTGCCTCTCTTCCAACAATAGCTGCGCAGTGCTGGTAACTGCGTTACCTGCACCCATACGTGGGGAACTGTCAAAAACATCAAGCCTTGAAAGTTTTTACTCCTACTCATCCTATTATTCTGTTTAATCCTTTGTTTTAGCTATTTTTATTCTGATGAGAGTTAGAAATCCACACAGTTTAAAAAGTCAACTAGTACTCCAAGGCCATAATAAAATATGAGAACTCTGTTGGCTCACTTAGCCCAGCATCAGTCTGACCCCCAACAGACGTTCCACCTTCTGAAAAGTCCTGTTTGGTTCCACACTTGGCAATTATATATTTTACTAATTATTTCTTGAAGTATGAACTTCAGATATCATCTCATTTTATGAAAGGTAAGGAATTATCACGCTTAATTACTTTTCTTGCTTCCTTGCTCCATCCTTTTAATGTTACGCTTTTAAAAATTAAATTAATATTCTCGCATCATGATAAACTATGTAAATGTTGCATTTGCTGTAACTGTGTTTTCTTTCATCTTTTCCCATCGATGATAATTGCTTTTAAAATCATGTATTTGCCAATGTCCCTGTCACACGACTTTCTGCACATTGGGGGGCCGCGGACCAGCCACGCGGGGATGAGACTCCTCGTCGTCCTGGACTTCGCTCTCCCGTTCACCTGCGGTGCACGCACTGTTCGCCTGAGTCCTTGTCGCTTCCTTTCTTTTCCCCCCAATTTAATTTATCGCGCTTGGGAAACTTGTCCTTGCTGCTTTCTGAGACATGCCATACAGGAGGTAAAATTGACCAAACTTTCCCATCATGGGAAATCCCTTCCTTCTGTGTTCTTGCCTCATAGTTTGTCAAGCTTCAGAATTTTGAGGTTGAAACAGTTTTTTCTCAAAATTTTGATGGCTTTATTTTATTGTCTTCAAAATTCCAGGGTTAGAGACTTCTCATGTCATTTATGTCCATTTTTTTTCTATGTAACTGTTGTTTTTTTATTAAAACTACTTCACAATTATTCCTTATCCCTGGTATTCTAAAATTTCATTAAAATGTGTACTTTGTAGGCCTGCTTTAACTCATCTTTTCCCCACATTTTGGTGAGTTATTTCATTCAATTCTGAAAATATTTTTGAATTATTTCTTTAGTAATTTCCTCTTCATTTATTTTTTGTCTGGATTCTTATTCATTGTGTATTAAACTTCTTAGATTGATTCTCTTAACATTTCTTTTCTATTATCCATCTCTTTTCCTCTTGGCTTCTTTTTCTTGGAGGCTTTCTTAACTTTACCTTCTTTCTGTCTTCTTCATCTGCAATGACACCACCTCTTCACAGGAACAGCAAATTCTGTGCCTCTATTATAGTCTATAAATAGTCTCAGTCTTTCACAGTGGTAACCAAATGATCTGTCTAGAATATAAATCTTCTTAGGCCAAATTTATACCATGCCCAGCCTAACACCTTCAAAATGAAGACTAGTTTCTTTGGTTGGCCCACAGAGTCCACCAGGATGGAGATCAAGGCATAACTTATTTCTCCTCATTCCTTCCACCTTATGTCGCACTTGTAGTGACCTTGATGTACTGTATTACATTATGGAATTTTTCCTTTTCCCCAGCAAATTGCCTTCTTATCCATCTAGCAAGCTCCTACTCATCAGAGGCGGGTCTGTTTCCTGAAGCCAGCTCCCTATCCTACCAGTGAGATGTCGCTACTTTTATGGCTCCCCTTACAGACTGTCTGCATATTATCCAGGCAGCATTTATTACAGCTGTCCTGTGAATAGAGGTTTCCCCAGCCTTGGCTCCATGGAGCTCAGCACTGTGTCTGTTGGACTGTAAAATCTCATTTATAGTTTCTTACCATATGAATGATTAATTCTACTGGGTCATTTTTTCTTGATAAAATAAGCTAGTAAAATAGTCAGTTTTAACATCTAATTAGTACTACTTCCTCAGGAGTGAAAGCTAAAGCAAATGGCTAAGTTCATGAAAGTGATTTACTAAATAAAATTACGCTTCTCTTCCAAAAAAAGAAAATGTAATAAAGAGAATGGTGTGAAGACAATCAAAAGTTTTTGCTACCTGGTGTTATTTTGATGACGATATCTAATTGATGCCAAATACTGAATATCTATGACATTGGAATTATTAACAGTGAGACACCACTTTTATTATATATATGCATTTACAAGTGCATATGTAATAGACATCTCTTAGGCATTCTTATGTTGTAATGCATTATATCATATAAAATATTCTTTTGTTCAAATTTCTGTCAGCTTTTCCCCACTACTAGAGAACTAGACTTCTAAATAAAAAGAATGCGGGGAGGAGGGAAGCAGGAACATTCTGGTAGTGATTCAGTGGCTGAGCCAGCTGACTCTCAGCTAATTCAGCAAGAGAACAACTCTTGAAGAGGGCTGTGAATGAGGCTGGCTGAGACTCAACAGTTCTGAAAAAAATAAAATAAATAAAGCAGATTTAGCCAAGAGGAAGCAAAGGACTGAAAACTGTTAAAGACTTAATGAAACAGATGGTCCATTGTTTTGCAATGGATTCACTACAATCAAGCTGTTTTTTAACCCATTTTAAAGACTTGTGTATTGATGTTTCAAAAAATGAGACTCTGGATCCTGGAGAATTTACCAGGCAATAACATTTTTGTCTTGAACAGCTGAGTGATCGTGATGAACTCAACACTGTTTAGAAAAATGAATTTGCTAGGGGCTCTGTATTTCTTCCTTTCTTTTTTCAGTTTGTGGTACTTTAAGTTCCATCTTGGATAAATTTCTTGATGAAAAAATGGAACAGAGTGGGAGAATATAATATTAATTATTTGTTACCAATTTTCCTGATGGTAAAATAGAAATAGCCCCACATTATGATATTTTTAATAACAGAATAAACAAGGTTATTCAATGACACATCATTTTATAATTTGTCATATAGAAACTAGCAAGGGTGTTTGGCTAGATTAAATTCAAGCTTATACTCCAGTCACAGAGGAGATATGTATCCATCTACTTGGATAAGAAAACGAGGTTGACATTTGCTTGTGGAATCAGAAATAATATTGGCAACTCGGTCTTGCTCCACAATACTCTTGCCGTGTTTCTAACCATTCTTTTCACCTGAGTTAAATTTTTGTTTTTAAAAGAAGCTGTGTAATACTTAAATTACCCATTGTTGAAATGTTGATATATAAATATGCTATTTATTTATTTATTCAACCATTTTTATTAGAAATAGGTGGTAGAATCAAGTACTAGGCCCTTCCTTTGCCATGAATACCCATTACAAATTTTTCTGTAACTACAATAACACAGCATAGTTGAGTATTTATTTGTCACCCGTAATGAAAAGGATTTGTGTCTTTAGGAGGTGGCGTAGTGACACAGTGTTGATGATGGGATGGCTTTCCTCTTCACTGGTCTATCTCTCTTCCCCTTACCCAGCATGTGCTGAGGGGTCACCTGTGCTCAGTATCTGCTCTTTCTCAAGAGCTATTCTTTTTCTGAACTATCTTGGTTTTGTCTTCGCCACTGGATTGAATTAGTCTTACTTAGTTTTTCAATTTATTTAATGACCAAAAGCAAATATCTCTTTTCAGACATCATCCTGCTTTAACTCTCTGCTACATTTCTGTTAGTCCCTCTTGTTTTATGTCTTTTTGAGAAGGAAGTACCATAGTCCCATTTGAAGATTCAATTCCTCAGCTTCCCTGGGCCAGCCAGTTGCCTAACGTGCAGTGCGCTCTGTCACCAGCCTTGGGGGTCCAGCCTTGGGGGCCCAGCCTCGGAGGTCCAGCCTGGCTGCCAGGGATCTGCTGCAGTTCGTCGGAGTGTTGAGCCTTTCTGAGAGACTCAGATCCCCGTCCGGCTCCCCCTAGTTGGGACCTACTGGGTTCAACATTCTAAATTTACCTCTCACCAGCCCTTATTTTAATCTTCAAAAGCATCACTTTGGGGTGGTTGTTTAACATGCAGATTTGTGAACCCTTGTGAATCGGGAGTCTGAAAGTGAGAAGGACAATAAATGTACATTTTAACAAGTATCTTCAGGTGCAGGTGACATATCTGTTCTGGAAGCTACTCAGAAGACAAAGAAGTTAGTGATAAGGCACTAACAGGATGTTTTCTAAGACGATGGCACTTGTGGGTGCTTGCTGTTGGGGATCACCCACCATCTTTATTTCTTGCTGCTCTTGCCCGCTTGAAAGCATATGCATTCTCATGTTAAAACATGCCTAAGCCAAGTTAGCTGCCATTTTGCTAACTTTCTGTCCTGTTTTATTGCATTGTGTAAAATATTTGAGCTGTAGGTTGTCTGACTCTAAATGGCTTCAGCAAGAATATTTATTAACCCTCATGACAGAATGCCAAGAGGCTGTGGTATCAGGGTTAGTTTGGTGACTCAGTAATGTTATCAAGGACTCAAGTTCTCCCATCATCTTTTGCCACTTTATTATAAAGTATGTTGATATTCATTTCAGTCTTGACCCCTCAGAGGTACAAGACAGGAAGTCACACACAGTTAAAGCAGCTGTCATAGCTTCAGACATTTTGTCCTCGAACAACTATGTCCCAAGCAAAATTATGTTCCTGTCTCCTTTTATCTGCACAGATTCTTTTTGTTTAAAGCATCACAATGGACTTCTTCATATGACTGAATGTCTGAAAGCACTTGACATGCTCACCCCAGCTTATTCATTGTGGGGATGGCAGGAATCATTTTATATGAGATGCTGCTGGAGCATTCCAATATTCCTGAGAAAAATTATCCATAAATGGAAAAACTATATATTTATCTTACTATTTTGTGAGTAGATAAATAACATTTGAAAGTGATATGTTGTTATAAGTTTTTAAGTTATTATGTATACAATTACATTAACAAATTAAATATAATACTGTCCAGTGTTATTTAAAACTCCAGACTTAATACGTTCAAGTTGGCCAACAAAGTTTATAATGGATCTCCTCAGTGGGAAAATGGAATTCACCTTATATTTGATATTGTCAAATGGTCAAGATTATTATATGTGTCATGTGTCATATGTCATTTATATTGGATGTTTTTGAGTTGACACCTTGCTCATACTTCGATACTTTTTGATAAAGTGCTTTACCTCTGTGCATAACCAACCTTCTCCTCTAGCTATTTTTCTGCTTATCTCATTGATTCTTATCTTTTAATAATCTCACACATGTCGCAGATTTCCAAAGGATATATTTTTAGTGTTCTTCGCTCTCTGGTTATACATGGTCATGCCAGAAATTTCATTTAATTACATTATTCACCTACAGAGGCTGTTCAGAAACCTGCTACTCTAGCTTTCTCTCATTCATATTTTCAGTTACTGACAATATTAAACAGATTCCAAACTCAAATGTGTCCAAACCAGGACCCTTCTCCTACCCCAAAGCTCTCATGTAAATCTGCTCAAATGCCACGACTGTGGCTGCTCCATTACTATTGCCATCTCAAAGGACATTCTTGGAAAAGCTCATTCTAGTGTGATTATACTTCCCTACTTAATGCAGGTAAATAAAAATTAGTAATGCATTCCCTGTGCTGATTTATTCAGGCCTTTGTTCAAAAGATATCTTGACAAGCAGCCTCCTATGACCTCCATATTTAAAATGACAGAATCTACTTCCAGTACTTTCGAAGCACTTAATCCACTTGTATTTTTCCTCTCTATTTATTACCACCTGATAATCTGTCTGTCTATCTCACCTTCTATATTCTAATGTTTCCTCACAAAGAATGGGAGCCCCCTGATGTCTAGGTCTTTTTTATGTTTCTTTCTCAACTATATTTCTAGTGCGTAGCATAATGCCTAATATGTGAAAAGTGCTTAATAAGTATTTGTTGAGTAAATGAATGAACAAGTGAATATTATGGCATATGCAAGTAATTTTTCACACTTGGTGGGTGAAAGGAAGCGGAGTAAAAGACTTGATACTTTTGAGTCCATACTCAGCTACTCATATTGTTCTTTCCATGACATTAGACAACACTGCAATCCCAACCATGTAGCAACATAAGTTCTATGTTGCCATTGAAAAGAGCCATTGAATAGTTTTGGGCCAAGTTGAATGTACAAATCCCAGAATTTGGATAACGTTAAAAATATAGATATATATTTAATTTGATCATAACAATAAAAATAACAATGTATTAATTTTAAATATTACTTTTCTATTCTCACAATATATGAAACCATTTTACTCACTGTTCATATGTCTTTTTTGACATTAATGTCCTTGCCCAACATAGTCCCTGTCTTCTATTCTCCCTCATCTAAAACGTCTCAGATTCATCATGTGTGGTGTAAGATACTATAACTCGAAATCACAAGTTCTCGTAGAACTAAAATTAGGAGAATTATTTTCTTTTTAACATTTTTTTCCTTATGGGTATAATAGGGACCTACACAGTGTAAGGTTTATTCTATATTTTAAAAATAGCCTTTTCAATGTTTTTTGTTCCTTCTTTTTCTCCCCCTCCCCTTCAGTATTGATGACATGAGCACTTTAAATTAAGAAAGCACATCCCCAGGAATGAGGCTAAACCTGCCTTCATTGTGCTTGTTATTGCTGTTGGCCTCTTGTTTTGCTAATTATGTCAAGAACCCTCAGCGAGTATCCTGGTTTGGGGTGACTGTTCTGTCTAATGTATACGTCTTGTAAAGAAAAAGTGCCCTATCAGACAAACGTCTGTAAGAGCTCACGGTGAAGTGCTTACTTTCTGAGGGTTAATTTTCGGTGAAAACACAGATGATACTTGTATACATGTCATCATTCATCTTATTTAGTAACTAGAGGATCTGTGAGTCAGGTGCTGTGGGCCCCAGGAGTAGAGGAGTAGAGAGGGGAGGTTGCTGCTGAGGGCATTCAGAAGTGTCTTGAGGGAAGCAGGTGGAAGATTAGATGCAGATATGGTTCATAGAAAGGAAATGGAAGGGTGGGTCATTCCAAGGGGAAGGGCAGGCTATGTAAAAGAATGGCTTTAGAGAGAAGGTCAGGCTAAGAGTGGAAGAAGGAGAGTCATCTTCATCAAATGCTGAGACTTCTGGTTGGGTCAGAAGCACAGAATTGAAGGACCTGGAAAGAGGACGTGATATTGTGCAAGGCTTGGATGTCTTGGGAAGATTGTTTTTCAATCCACATAGAGGAGACGCTGCAAATTTCTACAAAGGTAGGGTACTTGTTGTTCTATCATACTTCTATACCTGCTGTTTGCCCAGGGATTACCTCATTTAATCATTATAATAATCCTGAAAGACACATATTTTTATGTTACAGGTAAGAAAAAGCCAATATTACAGAAATAAAAAATAATGCTCCCAAGTCGCAGTGATATAGATAGAAATTTCTTCTCTCTTATGTTTCAAATTGTCTTCTATCTCTGTCTTAACCAGATATGTGTAGAATGATTTGGAAAGAGGAGAGACTCACAGAGAGCAGGATGCTAGCTGGGAATATATTGAAATAGCCTAGGTTAGCAGTGATGAGAATTTTAACACAAACTAAGGAGGGATCATAAGGAATTTTATATCTGTAATTACTAAATGTGAAAATTTACTTGCTGTTAAATTTGGTTTTGAATGATATTGGAAAATATTGGTGATGAGAGATACTACATGATCTAGTTTCAATTTGATGGGAAGTATGCAAGATTATTAACCCTAATGTGAAGCTAAATTAAAATCATTAAATTGACCTGGTATTTATCTTAGTCACATAAAACATTAGGTGAAATTTTATATTAAAGAGTAATAAAAATATGTACCTCACTGGGTTTCCTTTTTGTGGTTTACACACTGGAATCATAAGCCAATTTTCATATAAATAATATTCTAATTTATGTTTTTCTATCATCAGCAAAGCAATAACATCAATAAGCAGTTTATTTCAAAAGCTCCTTCCATCCGAAGAACTCAGTTATTAGAAACCTTAATTACATTTAAGTCTCCGAGGGTTAGGTTAACTTGCATAAGCTTCTCTGGTAGAATCGCAGTTAGTAATGTTCATTGCCAATATATCTACTAATCAGATAATTTGAAGCACAGCATTTGCCGAAGTCTTGAGAAAACAGGAGGCTGATAGAGAATTTTTTTAACGGTGTCACTTTTTTTTATTGTCCACGTGGTCTTCATGGACCCTTCTCTACATTACAATGAAATTCTCAAAAAACACACACCAAGGATAAGAGGCACATTTTCTTTGTGACAATAAATTGTAAGCTTTGGTTCCAACCTGCATATCCACTTCCATGGCCCAGAGAGGTGTCCTCAATGTGTTCCCAAGGTCATATAGGCAAATAATGCATGTCCATAGATGGATGTGAGGGATAAAACTCCCTTGATATTACTTGCTGGGCAAATGAGTTGACATTTTTGGCCCTATTTTGAAAAAAAGAAAATGAAGTTCACACTCTCACTTATATCATTAACAGTATATACCAGCCAAAAATATCAAATAATTGTTTGCTCAGAGAACAATTTCAGAAAGCAGTATATGGGGAGAAAAATAGGGAAAGAATAAATTTCCAAATTTGGTTGGAAAAGGTTTTCCTTCTGGAAAAAAAATAGTTTTAAGCCCTATATATCCTATTGTTAAACTCTTTATTTAATTTTGAAGTAAACACAACATCAGAGAAAACATTTGGATCTTTTTCCAGCTTAACTGTATATCTCTATTAGTTACCAATTTTCAACACAATACCAATTTTACATGAACAGGAGGAACAGGACAAGCTAAAGAATCAAGGCCTAGGTTATATCACAGAGGAAGAATCAAAAGTTGTAGATAATTTGTAATTCTGCCAACACAGACACTGTATCTATGAAATCAAGAAAAGAAAACACTGAACTTTGCTACACTCCTCACATGCTCTGAAAATTGGGCAAGAGATCTGTCTCTTCCTTGTTAATGGGAACCCGAACAGGAATGGACAGCTGCCAGGGATCAGCAACTTCCATGAAATGTCTCAGATGAATTGAGAATTTGAACCAGGAGGCATAGAAATCACAAACAATGCACGATGAGCAAAGAATTGGAACCGTACTGTTCAATAGAACTTTGTGTTAATGGAAATGCCACTTTTCCATAGTTGAAAGGTGGGTAGTGAAAAGGATGAACTGATTTTTTTATTATATTAAATTTAATTAACTGAAATTTAATAGCCATATGTAATTAATGGCTACCTTATTTTATAGCAAAGATCAGGAATTTATGGTAGTAGTCAGGATGTGTAGCTCTTTTGGGCTAGGTGTACATTCAATAACAGGGGCCAATTGGAAGGGATTACTGCTGATATGGAAAAAAATTATTATGAGGTCCTTCAGAGGTAAAGCACAAAATCTTGGTTCCTGATTTTTAATCCAGGTGTGCATGGACCCAGCTCTTCTTTGTTCTGTCATTGAGTTTGATAAGAAATCTGTTCTCTCCCAGTATTAATTCATATGAATTACTTCCAAACACACTTGACTCATCAGAAGTATCAAAAAATCGATAGAAAAATGACTTCAGAATTCCAGAGATCCACAGAAACAATCTCAGCCCAGCATTTTCTACATAGGTCTATGGAGTTAACTTGCTCTATGTCCAGGATGATGTAGCAGATAGAGCTTGAGTCGACATGTCTAGATCTGGGCCGGTATCCCAGTTCAGTCGCTAAGCTGTGTGAATCTGGGAAAATAGTTCCATGCCTGTTAACATCACTTTGTCATCCCTCAAACAGGATGGAGAAGTGTCAATAATAACACAGACTTCACAAAGGTGTGGATATTAGATGCAATTGTGCACATGCTGAGTGTGTGATAGTGAGAGTGGCTCTCAGTAGGTAGTTTACTTTCTCCCTGTCTCCCGCTGCCCATGCCCAGAGCCTGCCATACTAAGCTGATAAGCCTGCCACGCTATGTGAGGTCACTGTCACAGTTCTTCCCACATGTACTGTCATCTTTGTGACAGGGGAGGGAGGGAAAGGGGGGTAACTTTTAATACTTATTGTTGTAGAGAATGGCTTAAAATCTGGAAGCTGTGTATAAAAGCCTTCACATAGACTGTGTTTTGTTGGCTAATTAACAGTGAAAGGTGATACCACTGAAACAATGAAACAACATGTCATAACTAAGTTTAAATTATCTGGAAGATTCCACAGCAGTCTCAAAAATGTTCATTTCTGGTGCACTGTTATCTCCTTTCATAACCTTTGGTGATACTAAATAAATACATAAATAAATACATTCGTGAAAGAGAGATATCCATATGAAGGAACATATCTTTCTTGGGCAAGATACAATCTTTCTGGAAATGAAAAGAACCATATTAGAAATTATAATGTGTTACTTTCATTCCAATCTTAAGCACGTTTGAAACAAAAAAGCATTTTTCCAGTTTCTACACAAAAGTTCTCTAGGCTAGATTTGCATACAATTGCAATGTATATGTAATATATAGAGAAAATTAATGTTTGACTGTCAAGTTAGGAAATGGAAATTCTAAATATATCCCTGTTTATACATGGGTCATAGAATCAATTAGATGAATGAAATGCAGTTATGTCTTCTAAAAGTTTTAGATAAGTAACCTACACTATCATAATCAGTTATTTTAACAACTATAGGCTAGTGTGGCTGAAACGGAAACTATTCCTTTTAGTGAAGGCACCGATTCCTCATTTTGATATGGAGCATTATGTTAGGTGTTTTAATGTTTGTTTAATTTAATAGAAGCAATTTCTGCACTTATTTGTTGAATGCATTTTAATTTTTTCATATGTCTAGAGGCTAAAAATTCATAATTGAAAAAGCAAATTGGCCATTATTTTAAATTGAAATGAAAACATCACAGCTTATATTGCATGTAGACTTGTGTCAAGGTCTAAAATAATAGGCTTATGTGCAAAGCATCTATCCATCAGTCACCTGCACAGCTCTCAGGCATCTCACAGTCTGTGTGATCAAATGAGACAAAATTTCTCTATAAACATTCCCCTCCTCCCTCTAGCATTCTTGAGCTAAATAATAAAATGCCATCACTTGTCCCTGAGGACAGTAAGTAGGAATCATCTTCAAATGCTTTCTTTACCTATAACTTCTCAGCCTCTAATCCATAATTAACTCCAGTCTATTCTCTTTTGAATGCCTGTCAACCTGCATCCTCCTCTCCCTCACCTCCGCTCTTCCTCTAGATGAAGCTCTCACCAGCTCGCACTTGGAATATTCAAATAATCACTTCAATTCATTCTTCACACTGTAACTACAATGGTATTCATAAAATATAAACCCAGTACTGTTACTGTTCTGCTATGAACCCATCTAGATCTGTGTCTATAGATACCACAACTTCCCTGCTCTTAAAATGGAACAAAGGTGCCCTTCCATATCTGATCTAAAGCCCTCTCCCCTGGAGCTCTGGATCTCTTGGCATCTCAAGCATTTTTTCTACCCCTTTGGTGAAGTCGAAAAGTCTCCTGATTGCATATTCTCCTTGAAATACTCCTCTGTGTTTATTGTCTTCTCTACTACAGAACATCCTTTTGAAATGGGGATCTGACCTCATTGTCTACACTTCTTCACTCATCACTCAATTTCTTGTGTATCTCTCTGACCAATCCATTGAAATTGCTCATGTCAAGATAAAAAATAGCTTCTGCATAGTCTGGTCCAATGACGCTTCTCAGATTTTATCTTACTTGACATCTCAGTGACATTCTTCTTGTGTCACGTGCCTTTCTTAGACTTTACATCACCAACCAGTCCTGATTTTTTGCCTCACTATCTACTCTTAGGCTCTTTCGGAAGTTCCTTCCTTTAAAACTTCATATTCGGGCATATGCCACCATTGTTCCTGCGCCTTCTTCTGGCAATATATTTATTTCTTAGGAACTCTCATCCCATGGCCAAATTTAAATCTATAGTCAAGCAGTTCCATGAACATGAGACATGTATCCACCCATGTCATCTTCAAAATAGTCTGATACAGATCATTTTGACACTAACATATTCAAAAGAGAATTTTGGTTTGTGTCTCCTATTTCTACAGTTTTCCTCATTACAGTTGAGGATATCACAGATCCTGTAGTTACACCAAAAACCCAGGTGCTATTCTTGGTTTCTCTGTCTCTGTTCAATATATCCACATGCCCCTCCCCCCAAATTAGTCCTTTTTTGTTGTTGTTTCCATCTTCATTTCACCACCATGATATAGGCAAGAAAAACACTGACCCTTCCCCCCACCCAGTATTTTATTAAAATTATAAATGTCTCTTTATAAAAGTAACTGATAAGAAAAGACAAGTCACAGTGTGGGATATTTTGACCACATTTATAAGTGACTAAGCACTCTCTAACATACGTAAAGAATTCCTCTCAATGGACATAAGGGCAGTGTATATATATATAATGATATCTTTGCCATTCCATAGCACAGTTACAGTAATGTTATAGCATAAATATTAACTCTTATTGCTCATGTACTAAAACAAGACAATTGGCATTCCCTTAATATCATTTAACCCTCACAAAATTTCAGTTGAAGAAAATATGATTGTTGCCTCGTTTTGTAGATGGAAAAGCTATGTTTTAGAGAACACGAGTAAGTTAACTAGAATTATATAGTTTGAAGCTTGGATTTGTACTTGACATGGTCTAGCCATCAAATGGTTAGGTCGTGGTACTGTTTTGCCAGCTTTTAGCTACTCTGGATCTCTATATTTCACAAAAATGAGCTATCAGATTTCTTTTCCTTGTTATTTTTATGCTCGGAACTTCCGTATTTTGGCAGAGATAGTGATCGACACACCCATTGACAAAATGCCTAGAGCAATTTAGAAACTGGTAACCTGGGTTTGATTTAAAAAAGAATATCAACCTTTAGTTTTCTTCTGGATTGAGACTGGGGAATGTGACTTTTATTATACAGATGAGTCAAATTCCCCATTAATGTTGCCATGGCCTCTGCACAGAATCTGGTGGACTTTTGATTGAAATTTTCAATTCATATTCTAAATATATAAAATCTCTGGGAAGACAAACTCAGAAAAATATCATGTCAAATTTTATACATATTGTGAACAAACTTCCTAGGGGCAATAATGATTCCAGCTGACCTTCACTGTGAGGGAAATTAGACTAATGCAGTGGACAGCTCTTCAGTGTAGGGAAAGGATGATCCTTAAAAGAGAACTATGTGGATAAAGTGTAGATAATCTATAACTATAGAAATCAAATGAAATAAACAAAGCCAGGGGACCACCCATGCTACCTCCATAGTAGGCACATGCGCACAGAGCCAATAGAAATCACTTCTCTTCTGCCCTGGTCTCTGTCTCAATAAATGGCACCATTCAGTTGCCAAGGACAAAATTCTGGTCATCAGATAGTCACTAAGTAATCTGTACTTTAGCATCTCTTATAAATGTTCTATTTTACTATCATAACATTTTCCCCTTTTAGTTCATGGATTATTATTATTATTATTATTATTATTATTATTATTATTATTTTAAACAGTTTCAACACTCCTAATTCGTCTTTTTGATCACAGAATTTCTCTTTTCAATTTCACTCGCTATGCTCTAGCTCAGTGATCTATCTAAAATGCTTATCTGGGCAGATAGTCATAGATAATGAAATTCAATAGTCAAGAGGGGCAAGATGATTCTTCTAAAGAAATGTTTCCTAGAATATGGGAAGTGCACCAAAGTTCTGAAAATGTAACAAATAGGTTCAGTTACTGAGAATGAATTAAAGGTCAGAATTTAAGGACTCATGATTGAAGAGAGGTTTTAGAATTGATTTTCTACTTTTTAAATTTTTTTCCTATGAAACTACTAGATTAAAATAGAAAAATATCATCACATTGAGAGATTCATAATGTTACATAAGTGATAGAATCAATAAACTTAGGAATTATTTTGTTAAACTTACATCCAACTGATTAGCTATAGTATTTCCTTTAAATCTTTTTCTGTTTGACTTCTGGTCTCGATGACATTGCAAAGATTTTTAATAAAATTCTGTCTACTACTTTTAAATGCTTTACCCTTATCTTAGTCACCTCACGTATATTACAATTTTATATGAAAATCTGTGGTTATGCAAAGCATGACCTAAAAACATATCTTCCAGAAAATGATTTGCAATGGTTTTCCTTGGGCATCATTAGTTTAATCTAATTACCTGCTGAATTTTTTCAGTTTTAATCCATAACATTATAACTGATAGAACTTTTAAAACATGATAGTCTTTCTTTTAAGCTTCTTAACATTTTTAACTTTGAATAGACATTCCTATCCTTTAGCATAAGGCTGTCAAGGCCTTGGTGATACCATCTCATGATTTTCAGAATGCATACGCATTAAAGGGACGCCATGGGCCACTTTGAAGCATCTCTTGCTACATGTAAAGTAGTTGACACAGTAACTGGTTTAAGTTTCTCCACGAGGATGATTTCATTGCTCAGTATATTGCTACAGAATGGCTTTCAGTTTTGCTTGAATTTTTTACAGGCTGCCAACTTGATTCTCCCTATAGGCCCCAGTCTTTCATCTCTGAAAATTTACTTCTGTGGTCAGAGCACTTTTCCCTCGGAGGTAGATGTGGCTTACGTTTAATGCAACAATGCTTCCTTTTTATACCATGGCCCAGTTCAGAGTGTCAATACCAGTTGTATCTCAGAAGGAACTTGAGGGACTGATTTGTGTTTCAGGGCCTCGCGTAAGTACGATGCAGGCGATGCCGAGCCCTTCAGCTTTCTGTGTGGTCAGTGTTCAGCCTCTTCATAGCCCTGCAGTGGAGTCCTCGCTCCATGCCAGTCAGAGCAGGGGCAGCTTCTACGGGGCCCATTTCTGGGCCGTGTGCGCTCTCTCTCATTGGCTATTTCCTGTGGTCAGTATGACTGACTGACTTGCTCATTTTTAGTTCAAGTTCTTTTTATTTATTTTTAACTTTGGAGAAATGGCTGTGAAGTGTAACCTCCCTCTCCCCAACCTTGTCTTTCCCTAGTACTTGACATTTCTGTACACGCTGGCCTAAATCTAGTTGCCGTTGTCTGTGACTCTGACTCTCTCTGGCTTCTAGAGTCCTCTGCAGTCACACATACCTGTGTAGCAGGACTGAAGTGCTGGGCAAATAACAGCCCTCTGCCCCCACCCCAGGAGAGTTTCCAATCAATGGATGGTGGGAGTTAATGGCTAAAATACCCTAAAAAAACAAGTTGTCTGCTCGGCAGGTATGATTTTTCATCTCTGCTTTTCTCTATGTATCTGTTAACTCTGCCTCTCTCTGCTGATCAGATGTCTTAATTTCTCACGACTTCCCTTTCTCACACACAAATGGATCCTGTATAAATATATGCCATGATAGAATTAATAAATAGTACAGTGAGTGACAGTATATTTATCTTTATTTCACAAAAGCTCTTACCGGTTTTGACAGAAGTCAAGAGATGACTTGAGACAGGCCCCTAAAGACTTGATGTTTGCGTACATACTGCCAACCTATTTATGCCGTGGAAAAATATTTGCCAGCACAATTCCTCAGTGATAAAAATAAAATAAAACCTAACTAATAGTAATTACTCTGAGTCAGGTACTATTTTATACATATCATGGGTATTAATTTGTGTAAGCCTCATAAAAACATTAAAAGGTGAATAGCTGCATTTTACAAATGAGGTTAAGAAAACTTGACCAAGATGTGACAAGCAGTATGTGGCTGATGTGGGATTTGAACCCAGGTCATCTCCCATTACCACCTTCAGAAAAAGACCTTTGGTTGGAGTGGTTACTGAGTCCAGCCACACCTTGTTGTAATCAGGATCACCACACATGGTAGGTGAATGAGGCTTCAGAGATGGCTTCTCTTCCTAAAGTTTTGGTAATGTTGACTTGTAAAATGTGAATTTTCTTATCATTGATTAGACTTCTTCATTACGTTCCTATTTTAAAAATCTGAAACTCTCCCAATCTATAACTTGAATATTCCCTTGTCCTATTTCATATTAAACAAATTAAAAAATTTTTTTTTGATTTTGAAATAAAAGCATGCTCATTATTCTCCTAATTACTACTAACATTTTAAAAAATTAAATTTTAACTTTATGGAATGAATCCGTTTCACTCTTTTTCAGTCAAGGTTTCATCCAGTAAAGCATTTATCCTGAAAAATATAGAAACAATTAAGTATCAGGCCATATGTAACCAAAAGTGTATTCTGATGAAAGAAAGGCAACATACATAAATTGTCGAACAAGAAAACATCCCATTAACTATTGAGAGATGACCTTCATTGTGTAAAAAGTGATTTATGATATAGGCTGTTTTGCTGAAGAAATTCTAGGAGTGGTAACAGTTGTCTAGATGTTGGCAGTGGTTTGGAGTCATTTTGTAATTGAGCATTAGATTTATGAAGTCAATAACATCAACAATGTATTCCAATTTTATCTTAATTGGATGCAATTAGACCTGGGTGTGCTTTTCATAAAATTAAAGATCTGAAGCACAGCAATATCAAAGACGCCAGTGTTCTTTGCTTTGCTAGATGAAATAAATTGAACTTTAATATACTATTGGGATTTCTACATATTAATGGAGATAAATGCTAGGAAGTAGTTCATATTCTCCTTGATTATTTCTTCACAAAGTTTATAAGAGAAAATCTATATCTATATCTATATCTATCTATAGCTATAGCTATAGCTATCTATATCTATAGCTATAGCTATCTATATCTATATCTGTCTATCTATACTATCTGGAAGGTATTTAGCCACATACAATGAAAAATAGAGACATTTACTGAAGAATGTATAAGATACAAGAAACATTGTGCATAGGACAATGATGCTTCAGTCCCCTTCAAAGTAGGCACCTTGGCACCTCACACAGTTCTCCCAGTCACCATCAGCTGCCCCTTATATTTCCCTGAATCTCAGTGATGGTCTGAGACCTCTTCCCTTTCAAAGGTGATTTCAGTTTTGGGAAAAGCCAGAAGTCGAAGGGCACCAAATCTGGGCTGTAGGGGGCATGAGTCACCTGGGTGATTTGATGCTTCTCTAAAAATCTCTGCAAGAGATGTGATGCATGAGCAGGCATGTTGTCATGTTGAAGCTACTAATCACCAGTGGCCCATAGCTGCAGCTTTCTGAATCATCCAAATGTTCTCTGCAGAGGAATGTCCAATGTTAACACAGAATTTGATGCAGATTTGTTGCCCTACTGGCGCAGTCATTTTGAATGTGACAGCCACACAGTACACATGCTCACTTAACAGCATCTACTGCCCCACTGACTAGTACAGTGAAGTCGTCATTGTTCACTCATGCACACTCCAGTCTACTACTGTCCTTGGTTGCCTGTTTACACTGATGTCACGTGAACCGTTATTATATTAACAATGGCTGGACTTTATACATATATCTTGCTTGAGAATTTATTTTTCATTCATTCATTGATTCTTTCAACAAATGTATATTGAGGACTACTAAGTGCCAGGCACTATTCTCTAGGGATACCCTAATGAATACTCATAAACATTTTTGATGTTTTTAGAAGATTGAAAATAAAGGTGTAGATAAATATATTTAATAGAATAGAATAGAGAATATATTTTATATATGGTCTTCATATAAGCACTACATATATATTACATATACACACACATTATATGTATATAATTGACAGATAGATAATACGTATTCTATCTATAGTCCCCATTTCAGGACTCCAAGGTAAAACAGTTTAGGAATAAAGAGAAAATTCAACTGAAAAACGGTGGAACAGAAACAGTCAAATTTCAGTTAAAGTGAGGAGGTAAACAGAAATAAGATATTTGTCTATCAAGAAAGAATTTTAATTAAAAAACTGTGAATACATCCTGGAGTAAGATGAACAAAGGGCTTTTGGATGAGGAACAAGTAAGCAAAAAGCTTTGGGGCCTGGAAGCTAGAGAGGGAAAGAAAATGATCACAGGGATGGGACTTGTAGGTGACTTAATATAATTCTAACATAAATCTCTCAGAAAATCAGTAGGATTTCCAGGTGTAAGCAAGTTTCCTAGGACAACATAGGGTCTGGGATTTGACCAAAGTTTATGTAAGTGTGGGACATGGTAGAGTCTCATTTTCTAAGGGGTTGGCTTTAGATACAAACTAAGTTCTGGCTCTACCACTTACTTGGTATAAAATTTGATAGAGTTTTTTAATCTCTCCGTATCAGGGCTTCATATCTGCAAAGTGGGGCAATGACAGCACTTACATAGGATGCTGTTGTAAGAATCGAATTGGTAATTTATTTTATCTACTAAGAAGAATGTTTGGAATGCCATAGAGCTCAATTGAAGTTAGCTGACGTCTTTCTGTTAATTACACTTTTGCCCCTACTTTGTCTTCTAGTAGCATGAGGAAGGGAATTCATGCCACAGGGGGGAAAAATAAAAAGCTGAACCGCTAGAGAGCGGTTGTGACAGCTGGCCCTGCCTGGATTTCTCCCAGGTCCACGTTCAGGGAGAGGGATTGCTGACATTGTCTGTTAGAGTCTAACCGGGCAGTTATTAGTAGGCAGGTCTGCTGTGGACTGGAAGATGAAGGGCTGTGGGGACTTCCATTGCATTTCCACCTTCCACGGGGCAGGATGAGCAAGGGGAGGCTTCAGCCTTTAGGGTGAAATAGCCATTGTGGCCTGTTCTTTCCTCTATACCCATTTTTATATAGCTAGGTGCATGGCTATATCAATCTGGTCATTTTGTCCATAGCTTTCTCCCCACTCCCACCTTGTTAAATTCTATGTTGTTTATTCTTTTTTAGTTGTACCAAGATGGTGTGTTGAAATCATATGATCCAGATTTGGCCTCAAGAGGGGGTCACCTTGTGCAGCTAGCCTGGGATCAAATATATCGATTCAGACTTGATATAGCAGCTGATTGTGGGACTGGGACCTTTGCCCTCACATTCTTCCCTGTGTGTTGAGTACACGCAAAACTATGGAAGGGGAGATGCAGGCCCGGTGTGACATCCACCCTTAGGTTTTCACTCACACCCTCTCTCCACATGTGACATGCATTTTGCTGATGCTGCCTGACCCCCTAGATCTTCATTTTTCCCTCTTTCAGAGTGCCTCTGAATATGCAAATTACTTTTGAAGGCAGAAACGTTTTACAAGAATGATTATGTCTGTGCTGACATTTTAATTGAACAGACTTCCATTAAAATGAAGTATTAAATAAAGTAATCACAGTTTATCATAATTAATAAAAAAAGGTGTCCTACATAATTTCACTTGCGTTATATAGTAACATCAAGCAAGGACACATAGGAATTTCTAGTTCTAGTACAAAATTGAAATTTTAAGTATTTTAACATATAATAATAAATTAAAGTATGCAAGTCTCATTGTTTAATAAATAATTAATTATATACTTACCCTTTTAATTTTTATTCTGATTTTATGACTTACTTATTCAATATGTATCAATTTAAAAAAATATGTAGCTACAGGGTTATTTTAAAAGGATCAGATTAGAAAAGCTAGATTTATCTTTAAGTTTTCCATGAGTTTTTTTGTCTCCTCAAAGTTTAAAATACAAAGACCTCTTTTATGCACTATCGTCAGAGGCAGAACTATTATTATCATTAGCAATTATCTTTAAGATAATCTTCAGATCCTACTCTTTTCAATTTGTAACACAAGTTTTCCATTTCCCTCATATATTACTACCCACAAGAAGATCTTCTGCAGCTCTGCCTGCCTCGGAGCTGTTCTTCCTTAGAGGCACTTAAGCCAAGCAGACTAGTCAGCACCTGCCGAACCTCCTCTCCATCAGCCATCAGTCATCAGCAATCAGGCAGCTACTTGATAATTAGCAGAGAGGGGGAAAAACACTTCAAAGAACTAAAAATACTTTCCACAGTGACTTTGTGTGCATAAAATAATTATTTTCACTCTGTTAATCCACTTAGACATCCCTGTGCAATAGGGCGGCTTCCAAGTGCTGGGCACCAGCCTCAGTGTGATCCGCTCTGTGATATGCGTGTTCACTCGGTTACCAGGAAAGCGATGAGCGGCAGAGGCAGACAATGCTAAGGTATTATATATCTAATTTATTGTTTTCATTTTACGCCTCTTGACTTTATCACCTTTCTTGATAAAAGAAGAGTTGAAAAACAAAAAGGAGGCACGTAGCTGAAAGTCGCTGAGACCTATTTTGTGTTCAGTGCCAAGCAATGCACATCGTTCAATATATCGTCACTGACTCTTCACCAATATTGTATAAAAAAGGCACTATTTTTTTTTATCAGCACTTTACAGAGGAAATCCGAGACACAGAGATTAAGTGACTTGCCCAAGATTGTACAGCTAATAAATGGCATTGCTGAGCTTCCAGCTCAGACACTTTGGCTCCGCACAAAAGTACGTGGAGCGCTAGACACACACGAGCAAATCGATGGGAGACTCACGCCCAATGGTCTGGAGCATGTCCACCCCATTACAAGCCTTCTACGTATTTTCACCATGTATCACATATGCAGATGATCTCTACCAATGAAATAATAATAGCAGCAAAGATAATGATACTTAAAGTAGTAGCTCCTAATAATTATTGAGTGTTACTCTGTGTGACACAGTTCTTTACGCGTTTCCCCTCCTGCGACAGTTTACAGGCTCCAACTCAGATTCCGAGGCTATACTCTTCATCCCTGCTCGTTACAGAAGCGGACAGATCCCTGCTCGTTATTTACAGAGTACTTGCCTTTACGTGATCAGTTTTCAAAAACTGCCGGAAACTAGGTGAAACACTGTTAGTATTATGACTAGTTATATGATATTATGTCACAGTCTTTCACGTGTCACTTGGGTCTGTAGGTCTCAAATTTGGGAATTTACCACCTCCCCCTACAAAGTAGATTTCCACAACACCAAACATGCAGAGAAGCTTTTGGTAGAAGAACATTTAGGCCTGACTTCTGTCCGCCCTTCACTAGCAATTTTAATCATTACACATATTTCTGCACATGCAGATATATCAACTCTGTATTTGGTAACCGTGGAATCCATTGCATGTGCTGAGTGGGAATATATAGGTTTGTGTGAGGTCTGAATTAGAAAAGACGTAATGCATATATCTCTTCGTTGGTTCTCATGACATTGGAAAAGTCCAGCGTGTATTTTAAATATCTGCCCTACGGTTTTAATAAACGTAACTTGCCCAGCAGGCGTGTCTAATGGAGCTATTTGTTTCTGCAACACAATATCTTTTACATAGAGATGCAAATAAAAAAGAGAGCAGACGCTTGGAAAATGTATAGATGTATTTCACGCGCACGTTTCAAGAGATATTTTCTATTTTCCTGCACTTACAGCTTAATGGAGTAATCTTTCCATTCTTTATAAATGATCCCAGTTTTTCTCATATTCTTTTGTGACCAGTAATTGTTCTTTTCTTTATAAACACAAATATGCTAAGACAATAAAATAAAATCTTGTGAAGGGAGAAAGAAATGAGGAATAAATAATACCACAGCAAGCTGATACTTTTTGTCTTTTGAATTACCACTTATTTTTAGAAGAGACTTTGAAAAAAACTCGTTAAATATTTAGGCTTGTATGCCTTTCTGAGTAGAAACCATTTCCAAAAGTAGAACTCTAAAAGGGAAAATATTGATTTTGTTTTGTTTTGTTTTTGGAGACAGGAATCATTTTTTTTTTATCCTTAAAAATATGTGTATGTACTTAGACTGATCCAGATACCAAATCTCTTTGATGACATATTTACATGCAGAGAAGCAGAAAAACAAAACCTTAAAGCTGGGTTAAGAAGAAAAGGTGAAAAAGAAGGGAGAAAACAAAGGCAGGAGGAGAAGAATATATGTGTCTCACAAGGAAAACACATACCTCATTCACGTGTATATATCTGTCTACCAAACATATATATTTGGTAGCAACGAAAACCAGAATAAACGCTCCTTATAAGTTTTTTAAAAGTGCATACATCTTAATCTCATAATTACTAAAACTCTACCAGATTTCGTATGAAGCAAGCTCAGGCAGAGATCCAACAAGGTTAAGAAGGGAAGAAAAAAGATAAATGAGGAAATCAGAGGAAGGGCAACTGCAGACACGTGCAGAAAGTGACAGCCAGAGAACTACTGAGCTTGGGGCAGAAGTAAAGAGATACAGACATCGCAAGAGATGGACAAACCCTGGAGAAAGAAAGCACATGGGCGCTCGAGTCTGACTGGTTCATCTCTTACTAAATGTGTGCTGTTTCATGCTGTATTTATCTGAGCATCATTTTTCACATGTAATAATAATAGTCGTGATAGAAACTATTTTAATGGGTTATTTTGAAAATTCAATTGTAATAAGTATATGAAAATGCCCAGCTCAGAGAATATTTTAAAGATACATTGTAAAATTATTTCATGTTATTGATGAACAGAAATGTAAAAGTAATACCTAAAGATATTTACAGGAAAGATCACAGAAAAGAAAAATAAAAGATGAATATATATATATATATATAAAATCAGAGAGTTAGACGTATGTCAAAAGAGAGACACAAAATTTATTTTAACTTGAGGGATATTGTTAAAATAACAGAAAGTCATTATCATTTAACTTTATGGATGCTATCTCAGAAAGTGTAAATTATCCTGAGTGAATTTTTGGAATATACAACTTAATCTCTGTTAAAGCACAGAAAGGCCAAGATCAAGTCATTTTTAGTTTTTTTCTTTTTTTCTTTTAGTTGAAAAAAATAGAGCTACTCAGTATGAAAGAAAAGTCAGCTTTGCAGAAATTTGCCAGTGGAAGTTCCTCTTCTCCAGCCTGTGGCCAGGAGTAGCTGAACATTCAGATTTATCTTTTTGGTTCTTGTCTGTGGGAAACTACTAACATTCTCTGCTCTGAGAAGTAGAACGTGTGGTTTGTGTTTTTGCTAAAAAAGAAAATAATAATGTTATCAGAGAAAAGCCTTCAAGCCATTTCCACCAAAGGCTTTTAAAGTCATCTATCATTTCAGCAATTATAAATCTAGATTCCAGTTTTTAATTTTTGTCTTACAGATCAGACTAAATTAAGCAGAGAGCTAAATTGAGTTCAGTATTCCTAAATTCCTCTTGTATTTAAAAAGTTGGAAATTTTTGTTGTTTTTTTAAAAAATTTTAATACATTTTGAATTGGTATTTACTTCAAATAGCTCAAAACTTCAGGTGAGAAACTATATGAAATAAGTACATTTAAAAGATAGGAAAATTCTCAAATGGTATCATATGCCGATGCATTAACTTGCTCTGATGATATCTAAATAGCAGGGAAATGTGGGTGCCTTGACATTTTGACCCACAAAACATTGCATTTAAATATATGAGTGAGCATATGGAACCTAATTAAGAACCAATTTCATTAAAGAAAGGTGCTAACTTCATTAAGCGGCATTTTGATTTAGCTATTAAGTTATAAGCTAAATGTATACTTTTATCAAAATCATAATGTCTGCTGTCTAGTTAGGTTTCCAAATAGTTGCATTAGGATCCCTTCCAGATTTATTTTGCTCAGCTTAAATATTCCAAGGGTTTGGGGAGTAAGACCTAAAAGGAAGTTACTCTGGGGTGGCATCTCTGACTCCATTTTAAAGAGGCTTCATCATATTATTATTATTTTTTAGATCATCATCACCGTTATTATTTTTATATTTGAAGTCTGATGCCAATTTAGTTAGTGTCTATGTTGTCGAAGAGTTGTGCAGAGAGAAGGGAGAGGACCATTAAAAATAAATACACATACAGGACTACAATTTATTTTATCTTTAGTTCAAAAAATGTACGAACTATAGAGAAACAAGTAATAAGTGCATTCATCAGCGTCACACATTCTGGCTCTGAGCAGGGCTCCTCTGCCCATCCTGTTCAGGCTGTCACTGTTCACGGAGAAGCAAATGCCACTGTCACGCAAGGATGTGTCCTTCTCTGAGGACGTCATGAATGAGCGATAAAAGGCAATTCATGCACCAGAGATGATAGCAACTTCCAGGAAAAGAACTTAAAAAAGTAAAAACTTTGATTTCACATGTTGTTTGGAATACATATCAACGCATCTAAATTCATTGGTAATGTTGTAACTATTTCTCCAAAGGAGACAGAAAACATTCAAGTATTCAAATGATCTGATTTGTTTTTTGCTTATTCTCAAGGCACTTTCGCCCCGTTTCCATCTCCTGGTACTCACCGGTGATAATACCGTTTCTTGACTTCAAACCTAGGTCTGTACTTTGGTATTCCACTCAGGAACCTTCCACTTGATCTGATTTCCCTCAAGCTTTCACTCCATCAAGTGACGTTCTCATTTCAGACTGCTAATGGGCAGGCTTTATATGGCAGTGAGTGGGGAACCTGTGATAGTTCAGCGCAGCCGGTGGTGGTAAATATTTTAGTTTTTTTTTTTTTTAAAGGTCTCTCAGCATGCAGCCTAATAAACAGTCTCAGCTGATACACAAACAAACACACCACAGTGTAAAACCCTTTTATTCTCTCTCTCTCTCTCTCTCTCTCTCTCTCTCTCTCTCTCTCTCTCTCTCTGGTGTGTTTTTGATATTGTTTATCAGCTATTTGGAGCCGATTTCTCTAGGTAAAACAGTTCTTATGTACAATCATATCACTGTCCCCAAATAAGGACCAACCAAATCAATCCCACAATAAGCGTTTTTAAATAGTTGACTTTTTAGAGATGTTTTGCTCAAATAACTTTCTACACCCAAGTGGAGCTGCTCTTGTCTATGGTGCCACATCAGCAAGCGGAACAGATGACTTCCCTGTCCCTGTCAATGTTCCCCTTGACCGGAAACTCAGGCTATTCGGTCAGCCGCCCCCGAACGCCGAGCCAGGTCTGGGCCTCGTCCCCCCACACAGACCTGACCTCCTGGCCCCAGTCCTTCAGACGGCTTTGTCTCTTCCTTGTTCTTTACTCTTCGTCCCTGTAAAGCTTTCTGCCTTCACCTCTCTTGTCGTTCTCAGAGGAGACCGCCCACTTCATGAAGCAGTACATTCAGTTTGCTTGTATCACCTCGACGGTTTTCTTTAATCATTTTTTTTCACAATTTTTAAATTTATAAACCTAGGAAGTATTGAGTCTCATTAAAATCTTATATTCAGTTATGTTTCTTCTGGAGCAGAACTGAGAACTTAGAGCACCTGAGTCTTCACTATACCATGGTAGCACTTAGAACATTTTAATAGAAATTCTGTATCTGTTCACTTATTTATTCAAATCTTGTTTTTAGAACATCTCCCATGGGTCAAGTATTTTAGTAGAAAATGGAGGTTTAGTTGTGAACAACTCTGAAATATTTCTTTCTTTATATTGCTTTAGAATTGATTTATTTGCTTATCTTATAACCATCTCTATGTTATTTGAGATAACTTATTATAAGGCTTTCTATTCAACATTAATTATATAAATTATCTGGAAATGTGTCCATAACATTATTTTGGGATTTTTTTAACCATAAAATACATTAGGGCATATGTTTCCAAATCCCTGTCCTTAGACTGGTAATAAAACTGCACACTTTAGAAATCAATAGAAAAACAAAAAAATAAATAAAAACAAGCAACATTGCACAGTGCTTAATTCATTTAATTTAAATGTCTTATTCCTAATTGTGTGACTGTAATAATTTCACACTTGGTTATTAAAATGCCCTTTCTTTTACAGAAGGAATACTGATATTCATAGTAGACTTGCATATGTATATACATATGGCTATTACATTACAAAAATATTTTTTCTTGAAATTCAAAGCAAATAGGGATGATAATAGTTATTTCACTGAGAATGAAATAAATAGCTTTGAAAGGTAAAAATGGGTTTTTAAGTTGAGTAATTAGTCTCTCTTCTACAAGCATGTTGTATGTCATTAATGCCATAGACAGAAAGATAAGGACAAATGAGATAATTTGATAATTCAAATTACTGTTCAAACCTAATTGCTTAAGTTGGTTTTACTGATACATACACTCATGCCAATATGCTCTTAAAATAATGAAAATGTGGATACTGGGAAACCAGTCATATTGAATAAAGCATATGGCCCTGATGGCCTGGTTGGGAGTTTGGATACTGGGATGTGTGTTTGGCACAGAACGGCACGGGATATCGCCAAGCTCTTTCAGACACATGGAAGTACCACTTTCATGCCCCCGACGCCGTCTGTTGGCTATTACTGAGATGGGAAATAGAGCAACGTTAAATGTTTCTCTCTCAAATGAAAAAAACATTGAGCCAAAGAAAAGGTCTAATTATTACTTTGAAAAATCTTATTAGAATGATTTGTGCAAAAAATACAAGATAGTCTCTTTCAACTAAAGTGTTGAAAGTTCACCATGATGTCTGCTAATCTACTACTATTTTAGAAAGGTAAACGATCACCCTCAACTTCTTTTCTCATAAAATATACTATATTTTTATACTTCTGTGATTTTAGGCAAATCTTTCTGGCCAGGTTTAGAGTGACCAGCATCAAGAGCAAGGAAGGACTTTGGAACCTGCTCATTATAAACATTAGAAATTTCATAAGCGAGTCATGTACCGTTTAAAATTTTTTTTCAGATTTATTTTGTTGTTTTAGTTTCCATTAGGGTTTATTTTGTTGTTGTTGTTGTACAGTTCTAGGGCTTTTATAAGTTTTGACAAATATTTTATATCCATCACGGCGATATCATACAGAATAGTTTCTCTGACCTGAAAATCCCCTGTGCTCTTCCAGGACCGCCCCCCCCCGCCCGCTCCCCCCGCTCCCCCCCCCCACCCCCCTGGCAGCCTCTGGTCTCATTGTCTTCACGCTCGTGTCTCCCAGAGTATCTCACAGCTGGGATCATTCAGACTGGCTTCTTTCTTTTTACAATGATTTTTAATTGTATTTTTTCCATTACCATTTAGTCCCCTCATGCTCCCCTCCCCCAGCAATCACCACTTTGTATACTTTTCTCCTACTTTCAATGACTTTGATCAGGTACGTTATATTGATATGGCCCAAAGGTTTATTCTGAGCCCATTTGCTCACTTCCTCTTTAAAATATCTTACATTCTAGGAAATTGGCCTCACTGTGGCTCCCAGAATGTAGCTGTACGTTTTCTGTCTGTATCTTTCTCCTGCTCATTTCAGGGTGGACGGCAGCAGGATATAGTGGTCCTGGAGCAAACTTCCTGAGTTTGAATCTCAGTTCCATTACTGATGAGTGGTGTGTCAAAATCTGTTTGAGTCTCAGGATCTGTGTCTATACATTACAGTGGAAAGTCACTGCGAGGAAAAAGTAAGATTAACCTAAGTAAATATAAATAATATAAACAATACAAGTAAACCATACAAAGCAGCTCCTATAGTAAATCATAATTATAATTATTAATGATAATCTGCATTCCATGAGTTCCCTAATATGGATTAACCCAAAGTGGTTGTGAGATTTTGTTTTCCTGATTGCAACAAGGAGCATGGAATGTTTACAAATTAGTACACAATGCATTTATCAATAGAGAAATGTGAAGTTAATTGACAGAGAGAGAGAGAAACAAAGAGAACACACAGTTTGAATAACTTAGATTTTGCCTCTTGTGAATGTGGCTCAGGAATCTAAGACTATTTTATATAATTAGTGTTTTTGCAACTTTTTTATCTGAAGCATTCAAAATAACACTTACAATTAATTAAAACCGAAGAATATAGTATAATGGCCCTCAAAAATTATCTTAGGAAAAATCTATAAACTGAATTTACCAATTATATGCATATATAGCACTTTCTAAATACAGTCACTTCATAAATATGAACTGTTGGTAAGAACATATAGTGTATATACATATATATGTGATTGAAATAATAACATACATATTTATACTATTGATATATGTATACATACGTACACATACACACACACACACAACACACACATACTTAACCTTGTTTCTTTGGAAAGATATTTTGATGTTCAACGTAAATTCCCACTTTTTAGATGTAGGGTTAAAAAAACAGATTTGCCACTTTTTATCCACTTTATATATTCAGTTCTCCTTGTTTAACCTTTGTATTTAACCAATGTTGTGTTTCTCTGCTCATATTTCCCAGTTTTTTCTCCTAATGTGGTGACAAAATCTGTCTTATATTCTCTCTAAGGACTCCGTTGTATTCACATAGCACAGAGCTGAAGGATCAGAGTGTACTGAAACAGGGGGAAAAGCCGTTTGTTTCAAAACGCTGTGGTGATGTACTTACACAGCTCTGTATTCAAGAGCTGCTTTGTTGAAGTCCGGCAGAGCTTTGAACTCCCATCTTTTCCACTGCAGTCCTGACTTCAGCTGGGTGGGGGCTCTAAGCTAAAGTGAAGATGCAAACAAGTCTGAACAGAAATGTTAAGTGGAACCAGTCCTGTCTCATGAAAAGGAGTTGAAGGTACTGAGAACCATTTCCTTAAGGAGAGAAGGCGTCAGGGAGGGTGACTGCACATCCCAGTCTGCCTGCTACAGTCCAGGTTATACCTATTGGTCCAGCATTTTTAATATGAGTCCTTTCACTCACAAATGTGTCTCAGTTTTGGCAAGAAAAGATATGGCAACCCCACTTATTAGGTACATAATAACTGCCTTCAGTTGCTTGAAAGATTGTCATATGGAGAAGAAATCGGGACTGAATGTGATATCAACCAGGGATGAAACTGGTTCAGTGAGTTGAAGCTTTAAGAACACACCTTTTCAGAATAGTTTAAGAAAGAGAGTTTAAAATTTGGAAAGAGCTTCTTTTCAAAGAGGAGAAACTGCTGCCACTGGAGGTATTTAAAAATAGAAAAATGACTTGTCAGGTTTGTCAAGAGATTTCAAGCATCAAATGAATGGATTAAAGGACATTTAAGTTTCTTTACAAAGAAACAGTCTCTGAATAATAAATATAAGAAAAAGAAGAATAACGCTATTTCTTGAGTGCTACTAGCTAATTCCTTATTGTAGTTTAACATTTAATTTTTCCTCTACATTTATGAGAGACAGCACTGTTATTTATTCCTTTTCCCAATGTTAATGAAGAAACTGAAGTTAATCATGGTTAAATAACTTGGCCAAGGTCACTGTCAATTTCATAGCAGTGATTATATTCAAATCCTGGCATTCTAGTTCCCACAACTATACTATTGATCATGTTCATTATTGTTAATATGATTGAAATAATAACATACATATTTATAATATTGATATTCTTTACTGAGTACTCACAACATCCAGGTTCTCTGGTAAACACGTTCCACATCTTCTTCCTACAAGAACCTTATGAAGTATTTTACAAATTTTGTAACCACTATTTACTGGTTATTAACAACAAGATGAAATTGTTTAATATGTTAATAAGTTCTAGTTAAATTTTTGCACATTAATTCCTCTATTTTCTCTGTTATACCTTTATATATAATTTTATATATAGTTACTATATTGGAAATATAATACTGTATATTCAGATTACTTAAGTAGATCACTTTCTAAGTCTTTAACTCTAAAAATATAGAAATAGAATAATTAAGATTAATGAAGCATCTCCTCAAGCAAAACAAAAAGACCAAGGCTGTCTAGGATACAAATTCATTTAATATTTGAACGGACAATAGTTACAATCTATCAAATAATTAATTAATCAATTTTATGTCCTGTAAATAGTTTAGAAACATACGATGTTCTCGATTGCACACATATTTAGTTCTCTTGTTCCCTAGCAAATTGAACAAGTATCTTGGATATGGCCTCTCTGATTTTGAGTAAAGAGTTGCAACAAATTGTTTTTCATCTCTATCAACTAAACAATGGCCTTTGTGTTTCTAATCTTTTTTGAAAATCTTTGAAAATTCTTCATTCTTCATTTAATATAATAAGACTGGAAAATTTGCTTGGAGTGTGCAGAGCTTCTGGGAGTGAGATGAATGTAAATTCCACCTACAGGAATGTAATTCCTTCTCTCTTATCAAGTAGACAAATTACTTCTCTTGATTCTAATGCTCTTCTGTTATGTTCAGTGAAGGGAAAATTAAGATTGTGACTTGAAGGCAGATGTGTACATATACACAGGGGTGGGCAAGAGTAAGTCTATAGTTGTGAGTACATGAAACACATCATTTATTCCTGTATTGTTGTTTATTAATTACTGTATTACTTTCATTACAAACAGCTGTAAACCTGCTCTTGCCCATCCCTCTATGTAAGGTTGGATAGACAGTTTTAAGTTACCTCAAGAAAAAGACAACAGACATCATGACTTAATTTTCAGAATGAATACTTCACTGTGAAAATAATTATGTCTGACAGCCCTTGCCTAAAAAAAGGGAGTAATTGATGGAAAACTTGAATAGTAAGAAAAGCAAAAATAAAATATCTATATGCCAAAATTAAAATGTAAAATTGTGTTAATCTAAAGAGTGCACTACCACAAAAATAGTGTGCTGAACTAAATTTGATTGATTTTTAAATGACTTTCAGTGAAATTCTTGGGACTAATTGATCTGTTCATCTTCTTTTTCAATAAAATGCTTAGATGCAGAATTAGATTAAATAACTCACTCTGGAATATTATTTACTTGTAAAAGGTACAAAAGGAAAATCTTGCAAAACAAATAATTTGTTTCAGAAAACATGAGCTTACATTAAAGACTATTTTAATAAATTAGTTCATTTCCTATTGACTCAGTATTTTTATAGACGAGTAATTTCAGTTAAAAGTAGGAGAACAAGACATTATTGCATCCCTCTGCAAATGGACTCTAGAATTATAGTATGTTTTTACGCCTGCATTTCCTGCTTTTAATGCTAACCTTTGTACACTGCAGTTACACACTGTGGTTTACATGGTCACTATAGGGCATATCTCTTCAAGTCCCCTGATTTGGAGGGCTAGTTCTGTGTCTTGTACTTGACACTATTTTCAACAAATTGCAGAGGCTCTTGCGTGCATTCAAAAACAAAATCCATGAGAGTGTGTACCAGTAACAGGCTCAAATCCTAAAAGGTAAGAGCAATATAAAATACATAAAATGGTAGTTAGGTGGTAAATTTGAAGGGTTTGAGGCAGCTTTATCTAGAAAAGAGAACATGTAGGTGAACCTGATTCTTCATAAAACCTCTCCTTAGGTTTCTATCAGACTCATGATGACTTCAGTTCTAAAGGTTTGGTAGGACTTAGTCACTCATGTCTTCTCTGAAACATCTCAGTTGATCACCTTGAACCCTGTGTTTCTCTCTGCATAAGCATCCAGCTGCCTGGGAGGGGCCTCAGTGTTCTTTGTCAAAGGTGATATCTGTGCCCTGAAACCCATCGTCCATCAGGTGCTGTTTTCATCTTCGATTTTTATTTTAAATGACTGTATATTTTCAAAGATTTGTATCGTATGTGACATCCATGAAGGTAGCCACATAATATCTTCCCAGTTAGCAATAATGTGCTCATTTTTTTTCTTGCACTCTGCAGAAAACTACCAAACTTTTTTCTCAAACACAACATACGCAGGGGTATTCATTACTCCCCCAAAATAGATCTGATATTTTGGTACCCACAATTCTCCATCTGTATGCCAGATGCTCAAAGCCACGTGGCACTGCTCATATTTTAAACAAGTATATGTGAAATATGCAAGATGGGTAAAGGGCAGTGCTAATGCTTTACACATGTGCCACCATTATTCAGTACTATATTAATCTTTCTCGAGATTTTAAATATCATTTGAAAAAGAAGTGCTACATTGGGGATGTATATAGAAAATAAATCGCTGGTTCAAGATGGCTTCAGAGCAGCTAGCTGGAAGCTCTGTCCACTGGCTCCTAGCCCCACCCGGGCCTTGCAGCTAAACCGCAGAGCGACCAACTTGAAGACCCAGCGGAGTGTGAGTGAGAGCACGTGTGCCTGAGTGTGTACACGGACAAGAGAGTGGGCACATGCGAGAGCGTGGCCCGGGCTCTCCTGGCAGAGCAGCTGCTCCGGCTGCTGCCACCCAGCCTAGCACCTCTGGAGGCGCAGACTCGGGGCAGGAGCCATTTTGAGGAATTTAAAGTATCCTCTGGGAGTAGAAAGCCCTGGAGAGCCTGCCCCTGGGTGCCCCGCCTTGTCTCTGTGCCCTCTGCCCCGGGCAGGGCCATGCACTCTGCCACCACCAGGAACCAGCGTTGGGAGACTGCCATACTTCCTGGCAAAAGAAGGCTAAGAGAGTACATCTCCACCAAGCCAGTGCTACAAGAGGTGCTATAGGGACTGCTTCAAGAAGAAGAAGAAATAAAGAGAGAAAGAGAGGTACACAGGTACAAAGGGGAAAAAGTGGCAATAAATAAGTACCTACCAATAACAACCTGAAGTGAAATGGGTTAAACGCTCCAATCAAAAGACATAGGATAGCTGATTGGATTAAAAAACATGACCCACATATTTGCTGTCTACAAGGGACCCACCTCAGAACAAAAGATCTACACAAGCCAAAAGTGAAGGGATGGAAAAAATATCCCATGCAAATGGACATAAAAAGCTGGGGTTGCATTACTTATATCAGACGAAATAGACTTCAAAACAAAGGCAATAACAAAAGGCAAAGAAGTTGCCTTTATAATACTTAAGGGAGGAGTCTAATAACAATATATAACTCTTGTAAACATATATGCACCCAATATAGGTGCACCTAAATATGTAAAGAAAATATTGGAGGACTTTCAGAAAGAAATAGAGAGCAATATAGAAATTGCAGGGGATTTTAACAACCCACTGTGAACAATGGATAGATCTTCCAAATAAAAAAATAAATAAAAATATTTCAGAATTGAATGATACTCTAGAGAAAATGGACTTAATTGACACATAGAACATTTCACCCCAAAGAAGCAAAATACACATTCTTCTCAAATGCATATGGATCATTCTCAAACATAGGCCACATGGTAGGACATGAAACAAGCCTTATCAAATTCAAGAAAATTGAAAGTGTATCAAGCACCTTCTTGGAACACAATAGCTTAAAACTAAAAACCAACCTCAAGAAAAAACTCAAAAACACTCAAATATGTGGAGGCTAAATAACATGTTATAAATAATGAATGGGTTAACAATGAGATCAAGGAAGAAATCAAAAAGTATCTGGAAACAAATGAAGATGATCACATAGCAACCCAAAACTTACGGGGCACAGCGAGGGCAGTACTCAGAGGGAATTTCATAGCAATACAGGCCTACCTGAAGAAGATAGAAAAATCTCCAATAAACAGCCTAACCTACATTTAAAAGAAGTAGAGAAACGACAACAAACAAAGCCCAGAGCAAGCAGAAGAAGGGAAATAATCAAGATCAGAGCAGAACTAAATGACATAGAGACTTAAAAAGCAACTCAAAGATCAATGAATTCAGGAGCTGTTTCTTTGAAAAGGTAAACAAAATTGACAAATTGTTAACCAGACTCATCAAGAAAACAAGAGAAAGAACACAAATAAATAAAATCATAAATGAAAGAGAAGTAACAACTGATACCACAAAAATACAAAGGATTGTAAGAAATTATTATGAACAATTATATATGCCAAGAAATTGGACAACCTGAGTGAAATGGATAAGTTTCTAGAAATATACAGTCCTCCAAAACTGAATCAGGAAGAAGCAGAAAACCTGAATAGACCAATAACAACTAGCAATATTGATGCAATAATAAAAAAAACTACCAACACATAAAAGCCCTGGGCTGGATAGCTTCATAGGAAAATTTTACCAAACATTTCAAGGAGAAGTAACACTGAACCCTCACAAACTATTCTAAAAAAATTCAAGAATGGGGAAGACACCCAAACTCTTTTTATGAGGCCAGTGTTATCCCAATCCCAAAACCAGGTAAAGATACAACAAATAAATAAAATTATAGGCCAATATCTCTGATTAAAATATATGTAAAAATCCTCAACAAAATATTAGCAAACCAGATCCAATAATACATTGAAAAGATCATACACGATGATAAGTGGGATTTATTCCAGGGATGCAAGGGTGGTACAATGTTCTCAAATCAATAAATGTGATACACCACCTAAACAAAATGAAAGACAAAAATCACATGATCATATCAATTAATGCTGAAAAAGCATTTCATAAAATCTAGCACCCATTTATGATAAAAACACTCAGCAAAGTGGAAATAGGGGGAGTATACCTCAACATAATAAAGGCCACATACGAAAACCTACTGCCAACACCATACTCAATGGGCAAAAACTAAAAGCATTTCCCTTAAGATCAGGAACAAGACAAGGCTGACTGCTCTCACTACTTTTATTCAACATAGTACTGGAAGTTCTAGCCACAGCGATCAGGCAAGAAGGAAAAATAAAAGGCATCCAAATTGGAAAAGAGCAAGTAAAACTGTCATCATTTGCAGATACTGATAGTCTACATGGAAACCGTATACGGTCCACCAAAAAACTACTGGACCTAATAAGCAAATTCAGCAAAGTAGTGGATACAAAGTCAATATTCAAAAATTGATGGCATTTTTGTATACCAGCAATGAACTGTCAGAAAGAGAAACTAAGAAAAAAATCCCATTTACTATAGCAATAAGAAAAAGTACCTAGGATTAAATTGAACCAAGGAGGTAACAGACCTATATGTGGAAAACTACAAAACTCTGAAGAAAGAAATTGAGAAAGATACAAATAAATGGAAGCATACACCCTGTTCATGATTGGAAGAATTAAGATCATTAAAATGTCCATATACCCAAAGTAACCTATACATTGAATGCAATTCCTATTAAAATACCAATGGCATATTTCACAGATCTAGAACAAATACATCAAAAATTTATATGGAACCAAAAAAGACTGTGAATAGCCACAGCAATCTTGAGAAGAACAAAGCTGGAGGAATCACAATATCTGATACCAAACTATACTGTAAGTCCACTGTAATCAAAACAGTCTGGTACTGGCACAAGAACAGATGCATGAATCAATGAAACAGAATAGAGAGCCCAGAGATAAACCTGAGTCTATGGTCAATTAATATTTCACAAAAGGGGAAGGAACATAAAATGGAGTAACAATAGCCTCTTTAACAAATGGTGTTGGGAGAACTGGGCAGGGACAAGCAAAAAAAGAAAACTAGACCACCAACTTACAACATATACCAGAATAAACCCCAAATGGTAAAAAGACTTAACTATGAGCTGTGATACTATAAAAGTCCTAGAGGAAAACATAGGCAGTAAAATTTCAGGTATTCCAAGTAGCAATATTTTTGACAATATATCTCCTTGGGCAAGGGAGATAAAGGAAAAAGTAAATAAATGGGACTACATTGAATTAAAAATCTTCTGCATAGCTAAAGAGATTATCATCAAAAGGAAAAGGGAACCAACTGTATGGGAGAACATATTTGCCAATGATACATTAGGACAAGGGTTTAATCTTCAAAATATATAAAGAACTCACATGACAACACCAGGAAGACGACCTAATAAAAAAATGGCAGAGGACCGGAATAGATTCTTTTCCAAGGAGCACATATAGATGGCCCATAGTCATATGAAAAAATGCTCAACACCAATAGCCATCAGAGAGTTGCAAATTAAAACCACTATGAGATTGCACCTCACACGGGTCAGAATGGCCATTATTAATAAATATACAAACAAGTGCTGTCAAGGATGTGGAGAAAAGGGAACCCTAGCGCACTGTTGGTGGGAATGCAGACAGGTGCAGCCACTATGGAAAACAGTATGGAATTTCCTCAAAAATTTAAAAATAGCTACATTTTTCTACACAGCAGAACGTAAGAAGAAGGAATTCCGACCCTTTGTGACAGCATGGATGGAACTGGAGACTATTATACTAAGTGAAATAAGCCGGTCAATGAAAGACAAATACCATATTATATCACTTATAAGAGGAATCTAATGAACAAAATAAATTAATGAGCAAGACGACCAGAGCTGTGAAAATAGGGAACAGACTGACATCTACCAGAAGAAAGGGGGTGGAGAGGGGTAGGGAAAGACAGGGGAAGGGAGTAGTCAAAGAACATGTATGAAGTACCTACCCATGGACGTGGCCATGGGCAACCGGGTGGGGGGGGATGGTGGGAGCAGGGGATGGGGTGGGATGGATGAGGGGAAAAGGGGAAAAACTGGGACAATTGTAATAGAATAAACAGGAATAAAATTTTAAAAAATAAATAAAACAAGTACTTTCAGAAAAGAGAAAACAAATCAATGTACTTAACCTCTCAATACTAATCTTATGCGTGATAGCATTGGAAATCTTTTTAAGGCAAAGAACAAATACTTTATTATGTTGACACAAATCACAAAATGTGAAAAAGGTCATTGAATTGTGAACACATTTTATTTGAAAAATTGTCTTTTTGATCTCCATGAGATTATTTTGGTTATTTATTGGAATATGTTAAATTTGACAAAGAAAACATTTCTATAAATTTAATTTAAAAATTATGAAAATGAAATATTTTCTTTCAGTAATTCTAAACATTTCTAGAACTTTTGGTGAAGTGGTATAGAAAGTAATGTTTCAAGTTATGTAGCAGATGTTTAATGATAAATCTAAGCTATAGTTATACCCTGAAACACATGTTATTAGGCTTTAAGTGGACTGACTTACTGTATTGCATCAAAAATATGGATGATCTTTTTAATGTTAACACCAGGCTACAGAAATAGGGACCCAGCTGGAGAACTAGAAGGCAGTTAGGCTTGCTCTAGGAACAAGATAAGTAGAAAAGATAAGGACTTCAATTCTACCTCTTAAAAACTATCATTCTAAAATGAAAGTATATATACAGTTTCCAAGTCGTTCTTCCTACTCCTCCTCACCTTCAAGACCCTAAACTCCAATTCCTAGTGCAAAAACTCTTCAGCTGTTATCTACAAAATGCTTTAGAAATAAATGTTTTCTTGTTGTTACTGAGTCTGTACTTATTATAAATATGACAAACTTATTATTCCATCAAAAAGTCATAATTTAAATTACTCTTCACACATTTTAATGCCTTTCTGCATTGTTCTTAATGAAGGTCGGGCCTGTGAGATAATATGCTATTATTGGCTGAATTCTAGCTATTTTGTATGCGTTATACATTTGACAAGAATACAGCTTCAGAAGAAGCAATTCATTGACATAGAAAATGTTTTGCTACAAGCAAACCAAAGCATGCCTGCATTCAAATATAGACAATCATATCTTATGGAAAATACATATGTGTATATAAGTATATAAATACATTATCTCTCTATCCTGGTATACATACATACATATATAAGATAAAATGTATTTTGTAACTGCGGGTATTTACATATTTGACATTTGTACTTAATCTTTTGCTTATTGTTTTATTTTTTTATTTTTTGTGTTCCATAGCTACTAAATCATTTCATCGATCAGTACTGAACAGGGACAACCATACTTAGCAATCTACAGCCATTTTGTCATTTGAAAATGAGAGATGTTTCTCACAAAAAAGATGAAAGATAAGTTTTGCCCTGTTTTACTTATGAAGAAACTGAGGTTTTGAGTCTATAAGTTTTTAAGTAACAAAACCAGGCTAAATTAAAATATACCTTTATGCTATGAAGGGGTAAGGTGGGTAGACCTAAATTTCTATGCTCCTTTTTTTGAAACGAAATAATCAGAGATGTTGTACATAGTTTACAGACTTATTATGCTTTACTTAAATCTAATATCAGTTTTGGGAGGAATATAAAGAAGTATGCTTTTAGTAATATATAACTTTTACAGTAAAACTATGAGTTAGAATGCATTATTTTTATATTTTCAATTGTTCCTACATAGAAGAAATCTGACAGCTGAATAATTTTCCTATTTACTAATCATTATACACAGCAAATCAGTGAAGCAGAATTAAAATCCTTCCAAATTAAACTTGATATGGAGAATCGATTTAATATTTAATTTTAACCCTTGAAAGTAGCCTCAATCAGGGTAGAATTTATAAATTGAATGCTCTTTGAGTCGGTACAGAAACCTGAGGCCGGTCCTTATATTTCATTCCTCACTAACAGATCTTTCTCCCAGCTCCTTAAATTTCTCATCTTTTTTGATTCATTTTGATTTTCAGAACTCAGCTTGATTTACTTCAGTGTGTTCTCAAAGAGCATGGAAAGGAGAAATCGTTTTCTTTGGACTTCGATTCATTAAGGTCAATTGCAACTAAATTATCAGCTAATTGCTACCTGATCCATGACCACCAACGCTGACTGGCTTATATCTTTCAGCGAGTGAGGGAAAATAAAAACTCTAGAAAGTTTAGGTGAGATGGTTTAGTGACAAGGTCCTATTTCTCTACTCAGCCCGGGCACACATGCCTTGACAACTTCGGAGAGATACAACAGTCATCCGTGTCACAGAGCTTATCCGAGATTCATGGGTGGAAAGATGGAAGTTACTGAAAGAAAACGGTAGATACTATTAGTGGTGCATCCTATTCAGTTTTGTACACTGACGTCTGTCCCTTCACTGGGACATACTGAAGTACCTATGAGAGGGAGACAAACTGAAAAGAATGTCTAAGTGAGCGTCACCAGAGAGCACGCTTCTTGCTCTCGCGCGGTGCCTCGGACCCGAAGACCCTCAAGTCCTAAGAAGTAAGAGTAGAGTGGAGGTGAGCCAAGGGAGAGATTTGGCAAAGCTTTCCTCTTTGAGCTTTGGAACAGGAATAAAAAGTTTTAGGGTGCTACCCACATTTAAGTCAGCTAATCTATGATTTTTACAAACCCACTATGGGAAATTAAAGGGAATAAAATTGTGATCTAGATTGAGGAATCTCTTTCCAATCTTCCTGCGGGTGAAATTTGGATGGGGATAATCCGGAGGGATATTGAGCATTTTGAGAACATTTCCTGCTTTCTGATGCTCAGGATCCCCATAAGACTAGGTTCACATTGTGCTCATCTCCTGGCCTTTTCATAGGAAATCCACACAAACAGGCATTTCTCATCATATTCTAATTTTAGCAAATAGCAAAACTCATGTGCTCTAAATACATGGAAATTGTTATCATTAGAAATTACGGAAATTTATAACTGTGTCTGATGAAGAGGATATAGCTCCCTTATTTTCATCCATCCATTATCTCCCCATTTATTGTAAACTTTCCTATGCAAGATATTTTTAAATACCCATCCATTTCAAATAAGGAGACCGTAAATAAATTGCAGGGCATTGTTGAAAACGCTGCAAATCTATAGCCAGTCTAGGTAGAAATCACCTCTTCAAGTTCAACCATGTTATTTTTGATCTTGCCAAATTAATCATCTGGACAATGAGTTACCAGGTGCACCTGGATCCGTGATTGACACGTTCATCAATTCCTTCTTCTCTGGCAACCCCACCTGCACACGCGGCGCTGCCGGGACGCTCCTGCTCGCAGCTGCGCTGAGACGGAGCCCGGAGCCCTCGTTCCCAGCCTGCTGGCGCCCGCAGGCGCGGAGGTGAGACCCCTTTCCAGTTCCTCGAAATGCTTTGACAGACTGTCTTCCAGTTTTATGTCCTCAGAACCCTTTTCGCGGTCACCCACTTCATCTCGCCGCTGCTTGCTTCATTCTAAAACAGGCACGCGTGAGCTTTTGGCCTCCGCTAGTCGATGTTCGGCGGCTGCCGTTTCCAGCCGTGAGCGGGAAGTCTCTCCGGGAAATACGCACGAGGTTTTCCTTTCTCTTTATCATGACTCCAGCTTATGTGGGAGAATACTGAACGATCACGTTCCCACCCATCCTGTTCTATTCATGAGTTTGTCTTATGAACACACGTGCTTATAAATGGTGGGTATTCGGTATGCACACACACAGAAACCAGGGGCGTATCTTTAAGAGAAAAATGTAGGTCTCACTTCGCATGCTGTACGCAGGTTCTCTTAGGAAACATTCTGATATTTCTCCACGTCCCATCTTTCTGCAAGGGAGGCACACAGCGGTCACATGCAGAGGTTACCGGCGTGGGCTGGTCCGGCCTCTGGATTTCATTCCTGTCTCTGCTGTTTATTGCCACGTGACCCGGAGTGGGTTATTTCAGTTCGCCATCTCTCAGTTTCTTCATTTGTAAGACAGAAAACTGCCAATCTCCAGATCTGAGAATGAAGAGTAAATGAAGGTGTTAAAGCATTGTAGGGGGGCCGGCGACACTTATTAAGCATTAAATAAATGTCAGAAGCCATGCTTCCAACAAATAAATGCTGATATTTGGCTTGATGTTAGCCAGCAAAACACACCATACTTTCTCTTTTCTTTTCTTCTGGCATCTAGACCCCTGCTTAGACATACAGTTGGTATTCAATATGTCTTTTGTGATTCGTTGAGGGAATGGATGAATGAAAGCTAATTATCTGAAAGAGAGTAGATATGTCATTGGTGTAATTATTAACTACTAATTGGTTAACTACTTTACTTCAGACATTGGAAGACAGGCAATTTTGAGCAAACGGAATCTAAGGACAGGCAACTGTTAGTTGGAGGACTTAGGGTCTGAGGAGGTGTAGTACCATGAAAAGGGCATTTAAGCATGAGCCGGAAGGCCTGGGATTCTGCTCTTACTCAGCCCTGCTGTGAGATCTTAGTGAATGTGCTTAACAGCTCTGAAACGGTTTCTTGTTATAAAACCTGCTGATTTTGCTCAAGTATATAATTGCAACATTCTTAATTGATTTATAATGAACTAGAATAAAATAACTTTTCCCCCCACGTACACGGCTTGCCAACACTTTTATAGCCACCCTCCCCACGTGTAAAGCCTCATAAGATTGTAGGAATCCCACATCAGCTGGGTTTCTCCACCTGTGAAGATCTAGGTGAAGACAGGCTTGAATTCCGATTCCATGCCCTTTTCTATAGAAAAGCCTAAAGTCCTTCCTAGGAATTCTACAAATTCCTCAGGCCGTTATGTTGTTTTCGTCACCTCTTGCTTCTGCTTTCCTGTCTCTGCTCACACGTGCCGCACCGGCTGCTTCGTCAGTTCTGCAGCATCAGCCCCAGCGTGGTCCCAGCTCCTTCCTCTGAATTTTCCCCCAAAGCCTAAACACATGGGGCTTCTGTGAAACCATTCAAACATTTTAAAGGAGCTAGAAGTGATGAATTTTAACAAGAACACAAGCTATTTGATGTCGAAGATTTGATTCTCTGTGTTCAATTTTTTTTTTTTTATTTTTCATTTGACTCAATGAATCCCTTTCAGCTTTCGTACTCTCTCCATCCCAAATCCCTTCTCGCTAGCAGTACCCACAGATGGGATCGTTTCTTCAGTCTTTTCTCCTGCTGTTCCATCGTCACAATCCAGTTCCCTGGTAACTCAAGCTCTTTTTCAAGACATTTTCCTAAAAATGATATATATTTTTTTCTATATAATATTTTGTTATGGACAGTAATTTTGCACCTCCAAAATCTGGTCATGCCAACTCACTCTTCTGTTCCAATGAGATATGAAAAAAAGTAACGTGGTCAGCATCCTTGTTTTGTCTTAAAGTAAGTGGCTGTGGTTTCTCCTCCTTTACCTTTCCTCCTTTCTGAATTCCCGTAACAGCTGCTGT
Source organism: Furipterus horrens (assembly GCF_987537825.1). Taxonomy (NCBI): domain Eukaryota; kingdom Metazoa; phylum Chordata; class Mammalia; order Chiroptera; family Furipteridae; genus Furipterus; species Furipterus horrens. Next base: position 6,775,679 of record NW_028327180.1, read on the forward strand.
GGCCATCTGTCTTAGACATCATAGATAAGGGGTGGCCTACAAGTAGATAGATGCATCCTGAACTCTGGTGCTTCTGAAAGACAAAACCATATGCCACATGGGCTTGGACTTTCTTGTGAAGAAGAACAGGCTTCTATTTTAGTTGATCTCTTATTAAGTTGGTCCTTGTTGTATGCAGTGATCTTCTATCTTAATAAATTAATCATTTTCTAAGAGCAAGACAGTTGAAATGCAAGGGCCAGTATGATATCCATGAGCTATTTGCTTTCGCAGTTATATTCTTTCTTTAGGGTGATCAGCTGAGAATCACCAGTTGCCTGAGTGAGTTCAGGGACTGGGTGATGGGAGGACAAAAACTGGTGGCTTGGTGGCTCATGGTCAAGTACTTAGTCCTTGTTAGAGCACAGCAAAGAGCCAGAAGCCGCTTCTCAAATGGAGATTGATGAGCTGCAGTGGCTGGCATAGTTCTGATCCAAAGTGTGAAGGCCTGTGCTTTGATGCACCAGTGAGGGCCTGCCTTACGCCTTCCTGTCACCAGCATTGAGAGCACCTGAGATTTTAGGATTGTAACACCACAGGACGTATCAGCGTTTATGGCATTTGGACTTGTTGAAAGCCATTTTATTGTTCCTGCCCCCACTAAAAACCATAACCTTTTGGGTTACGCATTAACTGGGTTAGGAGTAGCACTCACAAATGAAGTATGTTGCCTCCAAATTACAATAAAAGCCAATAGTCATTATGCTCCTTTCTTATTCTAAGAGGGACAAGATGTAGCAACTTTCCCTTCATTTTAGATTCGATTGACAGACCCCTGACCACCAAACCCCTAAACGTTTCACTGACGTGGTAGAAACCTGGATTCTTCTGAGACTGATTTTCTACCCATTGGCTTGCGTTTGTCTCACCAAAATGTCTAAAGTAGTTGCTGCTTCCTGCTCAGAAGGAACAGTTGCATGATACCATCAACCCAATGGACCTGTGTGATGTCTTTGGAAAGGAAAGGTGATCAACTCCTTGCAGGCTAGGTAAGGCATGAAGGTGGGGAGTAGAGATGGCCTTGAACTAGAACTATGAATATACATTGTTGGCCATGATGATTGAAAGAAAACAATTTCAGAAGGTTTTTTAATAAATATTTTTTAAATGGTCTGACCAGATAAAAAGCTCTATATACTGGATTATACGCATGCACATACATATACACATGTACATACCCAGAATATTCAGAACACACAATCAGAACAACTACAATCCCATTGTTAAATTGTGATAGTCTACTGCCCTTCTCCAAATCCTCTGTCTTCTGCACAAGCCACATAGGCAAGTTCGAGGGCATAGAGTGGTAAGTAAGACTCCTGCATTTGTCAAGCCCACCTAGTGGCACGGATCTGATATCTCTTTAGAGATGCAGTATTGCTGTGACTTTATTATTTCAATAAGTAGAACCTTTGACTTGGTCCTTCTACCATAACAACCCTACTCTATGAGGCATGCACCTATTGTAGTTCTGTTATTTACTGCATGTGTCTCTTTCAAAGAGGTATTCTAGAACTGGGGAAATGACACACACACCAGCCGTAGACAATGATAGCTATCCTGAAGATACAGATAAAGTATATATTTTCTCCTTCCATTCATCCATTTTCTAAGCTACTTTGTGTTACTATCAAAGGAAAGATTTTTGTATCCTGATTATATTGAGAGTTATATCACTATTAGGGAGTGTGTTAAATGTGCAAACCAAAGCATATTAAATTACATATAAGTTATTTATCATGCTCCTGACTTAATTTTTTATCTTCATATGGACTCAATACTATATATGGCACAATAAGACATATACATTTACTTGGTTTAAATATCTTTCTATTATATGCCTTCCCTTTTTAGTGATACTACTTTTAACTCATATCTAAGCATCATTCCGTATTCAACTATGTTTTTAATTTGAATTAAAGCTCTAAGCCCACCACGAATATAGACTTTCATTTTTGTTCTAAGATACTATTGTTAGTTAATTTAAAGCCCTTTCCTTCATTATTGCTAACTGCTGTAGTCTGACATCCATTCTCCAAATGAAATGTGACTTTGATGGATAAACTCAATTAAAGCTCAGGCATTAGATAAGTTAAACAGAGAATTGGACTGATCTTTACCAATCTACCTTTAAAAATACAATAACTATTTCAAAATGAAGCAGTCATAAATTATACTGAAAATATATGCTAGTAAAATTGGATTGAAATCCAATTCAATTACTCTATGGAAATTTCTATTGCTTAAGCCTTAAGCAGTAACATCGGTATTGAATCTTAGAGATACTTTTAATAAACAAAATCAGAGAAATTTCTGTTGTCTCTTACTTCTCTAAAAATTGTAGCCTCTTTTATGATATTGAAATTTATTAAAATATCTAATTATGAGGCTAATAATAAAGATTTGGTCATGATCTGAGAACTCCTACAAAGAATCACATTTAATTCTCTTTAACACTTTTTAAATGATTTAGTCAGTGTCTCATATATGAAAACCTCTAATTTTAGCATTGGTGTCCCTTATTTATTTATTTTATCATTAAACTATTATTTTACCTTCTTTATAATAATAGATACAAAAACCATACTTGGGTATGTAGGCAACTAAAACACATAGAGAGAGAAATATAATGAAAGGATTTGGTTTGGTGTGATAAGTGCTTTTCTACCTATCTATCATCTATCTATCAATCTATCAACACCTGTCTATTTATCTACCTAGAGATGCAGAAGTAATGTAGAAACAAAGGGGCCTGAATAACCAGAGGAATTGGTGAATCATTGAACCACACCATTTCAATTTAGAAGAACCTTTACATATTACATCCTATTCCATTATTTTGAACTAGAAATAATGAAGAGAAATTGATTTTTTTTCCAGCTCCAATATAGCCAAGGAGACTACTTTTTTAGTAATTGTCTAATGGCAAAATAATGTTAACTCGCTCATGGTGTTTCATTTTGAGCATTACATAAGATAAGACATTTAAGAGAGAACCCATCACACTGACTTGTAAGATTGTTGTCAATATTAAATGAGCTAATTGTCAGACCCTTATCATGGTATCTGGTCTGATGAGGGTCTGTGTAGATACAAGCTATTTCTTCTATTTTTCTTACAATTAGTGTGGGGACTATACTTCATTATATTATAATCTATATATCTGTTTCATTGAAATTTCATGTAGAAACTGAGACATTCATTGTCTTAGAGACAAAAAAATTTTAAGTCTTTTTGAATTTAAAAATGTATTGATTTTCTGAGCTCCCTGAAGAAATGGCCAAGTCTAGGCCATTTCTAGTGGGGAATATACAAGATGAGCCTGGACCATTTTGTAGTACGAGAAAGTGAAAAAGTGCTAAAAAAAATAAAAGAAAAATGCAACAAAAAATTTTAAAAACCACAATTAGGAGTGTATGTCAAAAATACACAGACCCAACAGAAGTGCATCCAATGACTGAAGCTAGAACAATGTGAGTGATAAAACTAATGGTACCCTATCCTATTATAACCCAGGCAATTAAATAAACATCCATGAGTTTATACTGAGATGATGAACAAGTGGTGAAGTAATAAAATACATGGAGGGAATAGGTACATCTCTTGTGGAGAAGAGGATTTATATAGATGCTCTGGCCTCAGAGAAGCTGGCTGACTTTCCACTTCCTCAGTGAGGGTGGTGCACAGTGCCCTCCTTCCTAAAATTACGATGTGGAAAGAAAGAAGAAAGGCCAACTCTGCCGTGGAGAAGCCTGATAAACGCTAGTCAGCCCGGTGTTCAAGATTAACGACTATAGGTCTGGCTGATAGCGTGTTCCCTGATACGGTGTGCTGAAAATGACCGTCAGCTCTCTGGTCTCCCTTCATAAACACAAACCGTATTCTAATAAGTGAGCCAATCATACAAATCCCAGCCGAGGAAGATTTTATAACAATGCCTGGCCAGTACCTGACCTTAAAACTGAGAAGGTCATCAAAAACAAGGAAAATCTAAAACTGTCACAACCAAGGAGACCCCAAGGCAATATGATGGCTAACTGCAATGTATTTTTCTGGATGGGCTCCTGGAACAGACAAAAATACACTTAGCAAAACCTAAAGAAGTCTATATAAATTATAGCATTTACTTGATAAATATGTATTAATATTGATTTATTAGTTGTGACTTATTTTAACAATAGGGGAAAGGGTATGTGGAGTATATGAGAGTTCGCTAGGTATGTTCACAAATTTCTGTAAATCTAAAATTATACTAGATTTTAAAATTAAAATTTTATATAAAAACAGAAGTCTAGCTGATTTTACCTTTAAACCTAGGCCTAGAGATAACTCAGGACATAAACAATACATTTGTAAGATCTTTGCTAGGTCCTACTTCAGGTTTTCTGTTATTTAATTTTTCCAAATGCAGTAGAGAAATCATAAAAGAGAGAGAAGACTTTAAGTTTCTGGATTACTTAGCGACACTAGAGCCTTTGCAAATTCTATAACCCTGTCTACTCCATGCATATGATTTGGTATCTGAATGGCCCTGGAGTACATATGCAGTCGTGCAGATCAATTTAATGTTAAGTCTATGACCAAGAGCTTTGGTTGTCTTCTTCATGCCGCGCAGAAGCTGTATTGCATTCTTCAAGCCACTGGCTCTTCCTCCCGCCGTGACTCTGTCCCACCTCCTCCACACCCCTCGGATCCCCAATGCATCTTTCCCTGTCCTGATTCGTTGCTGGTGACTCTGTTTTCGTTTTACCGAAAAACTCAAAAGTAATCACAAGAGAACTTCCACAATTTCCACAGCAAATCCACACACCTCGGTGTGTAAGTTTTTATGGAATCTGCCCTTCTTCTCTTGATACGAAGGCAATCTCTGCCCTCCAATTTTCGTCACGTACCCCTTTCCTGTATCTCTGCAGAGACGCGGCTCATGTCAATCCAGTCTCCCCTCTCGCTTCTCTTTCCCCCGATTCTTGATGTGTGTGTCTGTCAGTTTACTAGTAGAACTCGTTCATAAATACACCAACATGCTTCCATCTTGGGGCAGAAATAGTCTCTCAATCCTTCTTTCCTCTTTAGATATCGAACCTTTCTATTTTTATTTTTTGCCTTTATAGAAAAACGCTTTCAAGACTGCCTGTACTTCTTGTGTCTGTTTTCCATCCCCCCATTTTTACCTGCACCGCAGCAGGCCAGCTGTCAGAGCCACACCGCCGGGAAACGACTTTTGTCCAAGTGACCGCTGCTTACTTCTCCCTGCTTGTTTTGTGTGACCGAACAGCAACACTAATAATCCCTTTTTCCCTTGAAATCGTTCACTCACTCCCAGGACACCGGTCCCCCGACTTCCCACTGAGCCCTCTGGCAGCCCCCCCTCGGCCATACCTCAGTTTCCTCCTCACATCCCGGCCCCTTCACCTTACAGCGCCTGAGCGTCCAGCCACCATCTGGCTTTGTGGTTTCATTTCACAAGTCCTTCCTCACTGTCTTCCATTCCATGGCTTTCCACCCCATAAATTCTCTCTCTGCTAACAACTCTCAAATGCGTGTCTGTCTCCAGAACCCTCCTCTGGTTTCTGGTCTCATCTACCCCGTGGCCGGCTCAACCTCTCCACCGTGATGATTAATAGAGACCTGAAGTGTAACTTGTCCCAAGCGAAGCTCTCTTTCCTGGAAAAAAGAATCTCACTCTTGCAAGTTCTACCGATATCCATTATTGACCACCCAATTCTTCTAGCTATCTAGACATTAGTGAGGAGGATTTTTTTTCTCTTATACACGACCAAATTCCCTCTGTCCTGTGTTTAAAAAATACCCAGACTCAGAAAACCTTTTAACCGTCTGCATTTTCAGCACTCTGGCACTAGCCACGGTTTCCTTTCACCTGAATTTTGACAGTTTCTTCCTGTTTGTTTTCTCTGCTTTGTCCTCACCCATCATTAGCTCGTATGCCATTTGTCATCCTTGATTCTGTGTTGATATAAACTTAACTGTGCTACTAGCCAGCCAAAAATCCTCAATGACTTCGAACCTCATCTCATTGCCGGCAGTAGTTTTCCCCTAGATAGTTACACAGTCATGATCACACACCTCCTCAGGTGTTTCTTTTTCTTTGGTGTCAACCTCTCCACATGGGCTCCTACGTGGACCCTCTTTACAACTGCCAGCCCTTCATCAACACGCCCTGGCTCCATGCCAGCTGTCTTTCTCCTTAGTGCTCGTCACCACTTACTATTCTGTATAACTTACTGGCATCAATTTAATTTTTATCTCCTGCCATCACCCCCTCCCCAAACCATAATGTAACATTTTAAAATTAGGCATTTACTTTGTTTTACATGTTTTGGTTGCCTCTCCATACCCAGATCCACAAACAGCACCTGGTAATCACATGAAAAATACCTATGGAGTATAAGATAGCTGGTATCTTTCTCTTATTCCTCTTACTATATGGGAAGTCCACCTTTGAGCAGGTCTGTGCTCACAGTCATTTTGCTGCTTGCTTATTTATATGAAGTTAACGCTCGGCATTGGGGAGTCCGTTTTAGGCTCCTCTTTCCGTTTTGGAGTGGTTTTCAGCTGATCTGAATAACTATTGTTGCAAGGCAAATTTCTAAGACTTTGGCCATGTATTCTTGGAATTTGGCAGAGGGGCGAGATATAGGTGGTATCAGTGTGCAACTTAAGAAATCCTGTTGAAAAAGTTTTTCTTTGTTTCATATCCTTGTATTAGTGGAAGCTAGGGTATTATAAGATAGAAAACTGATTAAATTCTTTTCTGTTTCTGAAGGCAACTGACTTTTTGAGAAAAATATAATTAAAAAATGGGCAACAGCAGACCCTCCATATCACCCTGCCCAGGCTCTGTAGCTTCAGCTTCACTGGAGAGGACACTCCAGCGTCATCGCAAGATGTCGATTCAACACGGGAGGAGACAGATACCATGTCACTCCCGAGTCGGACTGCACAGCCATTCTCGGCAGTGCAGATAGACTCTTAAGAAGCTACACCATCGTCTCTCGAGACGGACGGCTGCCGACGATAATTAAAAAATGCTAAGGTCTTTTTGCGCAAGGGAAGTTTGTTAGAAAACAGTTAAAATCACCCAAAGTTTCTAAATCTAGTCAATTATTTTATGTTTGAAAGCAAAGCCAAGTTGTGACGGTAAATTAATGATGCTTTTAAAGTTGAAGTCATAGCTCATGTCTTTTCTAGTACTTTTCACCTAAGCTTCTTACCACAACGTGAAATAAGAGCATTGCTTATTGAATGCTTATCAAAAGGCTAGAAAATGTTAACTCTCTCCAGATTTGTATCAGCGTTAGTGAGTCATATATGTTTTTAGGATATTTGTTTACATATTGTTTCCTTATGAAACATCCTATTTTTTCCTTTGACTGGAAATGAATGAATCTTAAAAGCATGAGCAATTCAAAGGTCAAATGGGTGGAACAGTGGTTACTAGGAGCAGCCTGCCAGCAGCCCAGTCTTGGAGGCACGAGAAACCACAGCGTATGCTCCATAATTCCGTCTCCGAAAGAGAACTAGTCCTGATCTCAGTTATTATGTTACAGGACTCCGGTCGGTCAAACCATTTCATTTTCTAGATGACAGAGCTGTTGGCAAAAGAGGCCGCTTTGATATCAGTTTTATATTTGTTCATGGCAATATATTGAGGTTTCATGTGCTCATCTCTTTTTCTCTTCCTAAATTTACCTTTAACCCTCAGTTGCCATTAAAATAATTGAAGAAAACATGTTTTAAGGGGTGACTTTTATTTTTATTTTGAAAGCTTTTCCTTTATATTCACATCAGAAGAGAAATCTCTTATGGACTTTTTTTTTTTTTTAATTTTAGACAGGATAAGACTAAAGGACAGAAACACTGGGGGAATGCGCTATGTATTCAGCCAGTATTTAAATGCGAATTGCTGCTTAGTTATTTTTTGAACATTAATTTAGATTTAATTTCAAATTAAGTTTGAAAGGCAATCCATTGAGCTAAAGCAATATGGCATTGCTTACAGCTTTTTGGTTCTCCTAAATATATATGTATATATTTTTTCTTTTTTTTTTCTCTAAATGTATGATATTTCTTAAAATTATGTTAGATAGTAAGCACTTGGAGGCCACGGTCTTTTATCTCACTTTTTTTCCATTCTGTATGCAAAGCTTAGATAGATACTTGCAAGTATCCGAAATCATTAAACAATTACTAAATGAATAAATAAATGAAGGCTAATTTACAGACTCATGTCACAATATTTTATCGATGATATCAGTAATTAAATTGGCAAAATCAACTCTATATAATAGATGCACTTATTTGTCTTCATCTATTTAAGAAGATATCTTTTTAATAATGAAAGTTCCATTTTGTAAGGTATTGGTGTATAGAAATGCTTTTATACATTGGTCAGATGCTGATATCAGTGTCAACAAGTATTTATCAAGCAGCTACAACGTGTCCCGTACAGAGCCTTTTTCTTTTCTTTTTTTTTTTTTTTTTTTTATGTCTGCCTGACACTCTCGGGAGAAACAGTGAAAGACTCACGATTTTAAGAAGTCAAGCCATGAACTGTCTAAACAAGGATGTCTCTCTACTCTTTGTAAACCTGCTTTTTCTTCACTCAACAGCATTTATTGATTATCTACCATGTGTCAGGCACTCAATTGAGTGATATTTTGTTGTATCTCTTCTAACTTGTAGGTTTTTTTTAGAAACACATGAAGCATACTAAACAAACAAAAAACAGAAATTGCTGTCTAAATCAACATTTTCATTTTTCTTCATTTATTTGGTTTTATTTATTGGACTGTTAATTAGTAAACAACCACTATTATCTGTTAGATGTTGTTTTAGGCACCAGAGATACATCAATGAACAAAAAGGATAAATGCTCTGCTGTGGGAATGTATTTCATTCTAATAGGGAATAGGTACATTAAACAATAAACACAATAAAGGGATAAACTGCAAATGATCTCAGAAGAGTATTAAGTGTTTTTAAGATATGAAAACACCAGACTTTCTGCTATTGCTAATGGCAGGTTGAATAATGCTAAAAAGATGCCTTCCATTGAGAACAGCTAGAATATCTGAACAATATAATTGTTTATAAATAGGTTTGAATCATGTGAAAAGTGAAATGAGAAGTAAAAAAAGATGATGCTAAAATCTAAGAGGAGAAAGAAATCCAATATTGGAACATATAGTTAAACTTTTTTTTTTCCTCTTAAAGCAGCTAGAGGAGATAATCAAGAAGCTAGAAGCCGGAGGGAATTTTTCATCAGCCTTGCAAGACAGGGGAATAGAAATTGGAATCCAGCAACTTCCTAAGAGGGGAAGCTGTCTTAAAGCTCTAGAGGTATTATTGTCATGCGTTACAGTAAAAGACCAAGCTTAGGTTCAAATATCCACATCTGGTTAAAGGTGAACCAGATTTGCTATTGCGTCTAGGTCTTTGGCAAATGCATAGGAAGTTTCTTCTGTAGAATGACAAACTCATCAAATGTCTAAAATTTCTTTTAAATTATTTTACACATAAGAAGAATTATACTGGAAATCAATAAAATTGAAACCAGAAAAGCAATAGAGAAAACCAAAACCAAAAGCCGGTTCTTTGAAATGATCAGTGAAATTAATAAGCCTCTGGCAAGGCTAACTAAGAAAAAAAAAGCAAGAGGACATAAATTGCTAGTATCAGACCTTAAGGAGGAAACATCATGACAGATCCCATGGATATTACAAAGGTAAATTTAAAATGCATACGATTTAAAAACTCAAACTCTGCAGAAGGCTAAAATAGGACATACCTCTACTACCATTAGCCACTTCTCTTAAATTCTTGTCTCTGGGGATGCACATATTTTTACTTTTTCTGCTTTTTAGATCTGCTTTTTAGTTTCTTGGTCATAAATCTAGTGTTTTTCCTTTTTTAAGTACCGATTTTAAAATACATTACTTTCTGCTATGAAAGATGAGGAATTAAATTTAGTTAAGCAATTTTCTTCTCATTTCCTGCCTCCCAATAGTGAGGCAATGTATTCATTCATTCAACAACTGTGCAAGATATGATTCTAAATCCTGGGGAATGAATTTTGAACAAAACAAAAACCTGCTTTAATGGAAAACTCTACAAGGTGAAAAAGAAAATTAATGAAATAATATGTAATATATATATGCAGTAATACGTTCTATAAAAACAGAGCAGCATACAAGCATAGGAGGTGGTGGCAACATGTCATTTTGTCAGTAGGGAGGTAAGTGGAGACCTCACTTCCACTTTCAGGGGAAATTCAAGTTCAGGCTGCAGGGAGGAAATCCATCTATAGCTGTGTGTGGTTGGTTGAGTATTCTAAACAGGGCAGAGCACCTAACTGGAAGCCTATTTGCCGTATCTTGGAGAAAGCAAACAAAGCAGTGATCAACAAGGAGAACAGTAGTGATGAGTAGTTGAGAGAGTCAGGCAGAAGCCCAGTTTCTCAGGGTCTTGTGAGCTATGGCAAGGACTTCGGATATTAATTTGACAGAGATGGGAAGCCCCTGGAGGATGTTAAGTGTGACTTCCATTGTAAAGGTTTATTCTGGTAGCTTTCGTGAGTCGTCGGTGACCTGTGTGGGTGTGTGTATGTGTGCGCATGTGTGAGTTATTGCAAAGAATTCACAGTAATGGTGGCAATCGAGGTGGCAAGAACTGGTAACGCTAGGGGTCTTCTTTGGTTGTTAAAGCTGTTCATTTCAGTGAAGCATAAAATAGATAAAGAAGAATGCAAAAGCCATATATGTGCCATTCAGAGATCTTTAACAAAGCAAACGTATCTGTGGAGTTACGGCCCGTTAGCAGCTCCCCTTAACCCCCTCTGCGCTCCCTTCCCATCATTGCCGCTCTGAAGGGCATCAGTAGCTGACTTCTAACAATACAGAATGAATCTGTCTGTGTTTAAACTTTATGTAGGTAGAGTGACATACGTTTTTATCTTCTTTTTCTCAACATCATGTTTGTCAGAATCATACCTGCTGTTGCTTGTAGTTGAAGTGTTTTATCTCATTTTTATAGCTTTATGTTCTCTTTTGTGTGAATACGCTACATTAATTGATCAGTTTTACTGGTAATGGGCATTTTGATTGCTTCCTCCTTGGGGTCATGATGAAAAAATCTGCTATGATTATTTTCATAAATGCTTTTGGGCAAATGCATGTGCATGTTTGTTGTTTATATCCTAGGAGGAAGTTTCTGGATCGTAAGGTATGCACACTTCGACTCTAGTAAATATTGCCAAACCCTTCCAAAATATCAGCGCACTTCATTCCTGCTTGTAGCCCGTGGGTAATCTAATTGCTCCAAACCCTCACTCACTCGGTATTGTCTGTCCCTTGTTATCTCGGTCCTTTGGCTGCGTGGACAGTGGTTACTATTGTGTTTTAATTCATCCCAAATGACTAATGAACTTTTGTAGTTTTTCTATTTTATACGCTATTTGCATATACCCTTTAGTGAATTGAAAGTTAAGTCTATTGCAGATTTTTTTTATTGTATTGGCGGGATTGCTTGTAATATAACTTACATTCTTTATCTATTTAAGATTTAAGCCTTTGTTCATTACATGTGTTAAAAATATTTTCCTTCAGCCTCTGTCTTCCCATTGCACTCTATTAATGCTGCATCATGCTGTTTATTTGTTCTTAATTTCAATATGTTCTGATTTATCACCTTTATCCTTTATAGTTATTTTTATGTTCTGTTCGATACTATACATATATTTCCATATATACACATTATATGTAATCTCCAAATTAAACATACATATTTGCGTGTAAGCATATATATCCAAATGGAATAACTACATACATATCCAAGTGAAATATGTACATATGTATGTCCAATATATCCAGCATTGAGTCTTTCAACAAATGAACAAACTATACCCCTCTCTATATACCTTAAATTTATCTCACTAAAGCTTCATAATTTTAAACGCAAAGGTCTTGAAGTTTTTTGTTTAATTTATTACTTAACAGTTGATAATCTTTTGTCTCAAATTGTATTTTCTATAACTTCTAGTGCAATAAGTTGGTTGTCATCTCACTATTAAACATGGTTATTGAAATTTGCTTTAATATTATTTATTAGGATATCACATTTTAAAAACCTCATTCCTGGTCCTAGTTTGGTAAAACTATTTGTTTTAAATACTAAATAAATTATGAATCGTTCCAAAGACACTGCTGCCTTACCAATTTTATCCCATTTTTTACTCTCTTTTTTCTGTTAATGGTATTGGTTATGTTAATGAATTTTCAAATGTTAAACTATCTTTGTTTTCTTCAAATAAAGTTATCATTATCACCCTGTTTATATATTGGTACCTTTTATTTGCTTATATTTTTTGTAATATTTTTATATGTATAAGAAAAATCATGTAATTTACCTTTCTTCTAACAGCTTTGTCAGCTTTTTAAAATCAATATTATATTGTCCTTATAAAATGATTTGGAATCAGGATTTCTTTTACATGTAGAGATGACAACAATTTCTCATAGACTTAATCTAAATTACGAGGCAGGAAAGTCAGTAGTGAATCCAAGGTTTTTCAGTATGATACTTTAAAAAATGATTCAGGTAAACTGGTGTGACTTTTGTGAAATTATCTTCTAAGGTGCTTGTTTTTTTTTATCTTCCTGCAGTGAATAAGGAGCAAGTTCATCAGCTGAGCAGGGCCCGTGAGTTCGTGTTTTGAATGAAAGAGAAGTTCGGGATCGTCACCTTGGAGACTGGTGAGCTCCTTGAACAGATAAAGTTAGAAGGGAGTGGTCATAGTGCAGAATAACAGAATCTAAAGTGTGGGTGGCTGGGTGGCTCCTAAGTAAGGAAGTGTTCCTATGGAATAGCGGAGCTTCATTGAGAGCAAAGAAGTGAACGCTGGAAATAGTTTCGTGTTGTAGGGAATTTTGCTGATGACAGACTATGAATAGAAACAGGTATAATGATGGTATTTCAGGGGTTGTTCAGAAGGACAAGAGATTATCCTAAGGCATATACAAGATCACATATGTGTCGAGATGGTAGGAGATTACTTTAGAGTCTTGGCCTCTCTGTGCTGGTTGAGATGATCAGGGATGTGAATCATGATGGGATTAGTCCTTATGGTCTCTCCAAGAAAAAGAAACATTCAGTTTAAATTGCAGTTTTATTTTGAGGAATGATCTCTCTGTTTGTTATTAATGAGCTAAACGTTGTTGGAGGAATCAGTTTTGTCAAAAAGCTAGGAAATCTATCAGTCATTACATCTACTGTGAAATGATGTCTCAGTCCATCGTGCTGCTATAAAAAAAAATACCATAGATTCTGAACAACTGAAATTAACTATTTCCAGTTGTAGACTGGGAAGTCCAAAGTTAAGGTGCCGGCACATTGGCAGACTCAGGGTCTGTGAAGGAACTGCTCGCTGGGACACAGAATACCACCTCTTCGCCGCAACTTCATGGGGTGGAAGGGAGGAGGGACCTCTCTGGGACCTTTTATATTAGGGCATTAATTCCACTCATGAGGGCAGCCCTTGTGACCTAATCATATCTTAAAGGCCCCACTCCCAAATGTCATTACATAAGAACTGAAGTTTCAACATATAAACATGGATATTTACAAACACGCAGTCTCTAGCAGATGTTGTTGTGGAGAAAATGGGAAGACTTGTTTTGGTATGCTAGAGAATTTCTGCAGTTGGTGTCATGAAGTGATAGACTAGCTAGGACCTTTCACCATTGATAGTTATATTATTATTTCTATTTATTTCAGTTGTTCTATAAATAACTTCAGGTGTTATATTTGAATCTCTCATTCTTAATCCACTAGCCAATCCATTCACTGATCTGTCAGTTATACTATTATTTTTATTTAACCACATTTTATTATATTTTGTTTTTATACACTACTTCTTTTCAATGTTATGCTAATATCGATCAAGGTGATGACATTTTGCAAACAGTATTTAAGCTATGCCTATATCGATATTGTTATGTAATCATATGTCACCAAGTCTGTGCTACTTGAAAGTATGTTACAAGTATGTGGGGTAAGTGAAGATTTTTTATTTATATTTTATAAATTAGTTAGAAAAAAATAATTCTTCAGATTATATCATAAGTAGATGAAGACCATGGTGAAAAAATCTTTGTTTTCTTGTAACAAGCAAGAAATTAAAAAAAGACAATATACAAGACAAATAATAGGATAGAACCTCATCCCATTAATATGGTTTAATTTTTAAATCTGTATTTGCTGAGCTACATTACAATTTATTTTTAATACATTTCTCCTAAAATTCTCTTTTGTTCTAATTGTATCTGATTTAAAAAAAATTGTACTACAATTTACAAACTGAAGATTCTTCAGTTGTATTTCTAGGCTGTTTCTACCATAGAATCTCTTCTCTGTTACATTGTATCCCAGTTTCATTTTATCAAGACTGTTCTAAGTAAATAAATATTTATTTTATTACTATTCAAACGTATAAAAAGATATTTATGGAAGAACTCCTTTTACTTATATTTATTTTGAATTCATAGTAGATTATTATTTTGGATAGCCTAGAATTCCTAACTCAGAATCTTCTTTCCTCATAACTCAGGCATAGTTTTATTGTCTTTTTGTACCTTGACAACCCAAACAGTAATTCATAAGCTGCATTTATGTTACATAATTGTATCTATGGAGTAATAAATTATACTACACAGAACAGATAAAAAATATCTTTAAAATATATTCGTAGTATAAAAACCAAAATTGTCAATTAAATCAATGAGAAACTATTGATATAAGAGCACTGGGTATTCTCTGGGTCATTTTCATAATAGTGTAATAGAACTAGGACATTGATTTAGCAATTCTAGCAAAATAGAGATAATTCAGGGCTTACATAAAACATTATTTATTGTTGTATTATATTATCTGTATCTTTAAGAAATAATACTAAACTGTGGTTATAACAGCAACAAATATTTTGATGGCTGGATGTTTTCAAAGCAGTATTCTGATTGGTAGAATGAAAATGTAGCAACTTGTTCCTGCTAAGCCTCAGGGATCTCCATAGAGGAAGGGTTCTTGTTTTCCTGTAGATCCAGTGGGACAAGTGAGTAAAGTTACTCATTAGTAACTATACCCAGGGGATTTCCATTTGATGTGTGCATAGGAGTCAGGGTGTGCTTGTGTGTATATGTATATATGTAAGTATGTGAATTGAGTTGGAAAGTTAGAATTCCTTTTATTTAGGGAAAGAAACTTCAACAATTAAATAGTAAAATAGCCTCTTCTCCTATATCTTTATCCAAGTAATCTGAAATATTTGGTTTTAGTACTTTAGAATTTTATGTAACTTCCTTGTACATCCAAATTTTATGTGAAAATAGAAATAAATATACCCATGTTTTACAGTTGTCCTGAAAATTAAATGACGTTTAGCATGGAGAATACTTAAGAACCAAGAGTAGTACCCATTTCATGAATGTCACAAGCGGCCATCAGTCCGATGTGACTTTGGTCTTCTCTCTCTTCCTGTATTTCCATCTTTCCATTTTACAAACTGTTTCTTATTTTCTGTAATTCTTTGTCCTCTCCTATACCTATCCTTCTCTATGTGTGTGTCTGTGTTTTTCATGAAGCTTGCCTGGTAGCTTTCCAACTCTCCAACTTATTAAACTCTGCT
Organism: Furipterus horrens; assembly: GCF_987537825.1. Lineage (NCBI taxonomy): Eukaryota > Metazoa > Chordata > Mammalia > Chiroptera > Furipteridae > Furipterus > Furipterus horrens. The sequence continues at coordinate 6,791,415 of NW_028327180.1, forward strand.
CAATAAAGTGTCAGATTTATCAGGCAAAGACTGAATTTTTTATAACTGGAAGCTTGAGAGGCCAAGGCTATGTATAATTGTAACTAGAGAGCTCAAAATTACTACAGAAAGAGAGAATACCAATTTTCATGTAAGTAAATTATTCATATGTTAAAAGTATTACATATCCTTGAGAACTACATGAGGTTGAAGGACAGCCTTTCTTGCTGGTTACTTTGCTGTATGGTGAATTTTCCCAAAGGTCACATATAAGCTAGATGTACAATTCATTCCATTTAGTGTTCTTAGACTGTAAGTAAATTTAAGTACTTTCCATTCTCTTAATTCCTTGTACAAGATGTCCTTATGTTAGGACCTAAAAGGAGTTATGAAAAAAATGCTTTTGAAATATGAAAAAATCTAATTTTAAAACATATAAATTTGTAAACAATTGGAGTAAAGTGGTTTATTGCTAATGCATCATAGGCATCATTTTTAAAGGATTGTGAAGGAGCTAAAAATAAGTGTATTGGGCTAAAGGGTTGTATGAAAGGCATTGCCATATGAAGTTCAATGAGCCTTTCTCCAAATTTGTACACTATAACCATCAGGTCTTAAAAATACATAACACTGAAAAATGCATCTATAATTTAATCGAATATAATTAGGACTTTTAATGCTAATATTTAGTTTTACTTTCAAGAGATTTTAATTATTAACTTTCACAGAGTTATAAAACTGTGAAACATTTTTCTCTTTCAAGGAAAATGTGAGAGAGCAAGACCCAGTTAGCTCAGTAAAGGGTCAGTTACTAAGTCTTTTGTTTTCCCAATAAGATATTTCATTGCAGGAGGGGAGTAATTTAGGTGAAAGTATAAACACCTATAAGAAAAATTAAAAAAAAAAAAGATCTCTACTATTGATTTTGCCAAGTTTAAAAGTATAACCTGAGATAAGTTAGCCTCTGTGTCTCAGTTTCATTGTTTGGAAAATGAAGGATTTGGTCTAGTGATTCTGAAACTTTCCATTCTCTTGGAAATAAGTTCTATTACAAGCTCAATTACCTCATTATCTTTGATGGTCCAAAGAAAGTGTGATTAGCAAATGTATTAAGGTTTTGAGTTGATTTTAGATTGGCTCTCAGATTAATTTCTCAACTTAGAATAGTATCTAGAACAAAGTAGAATATAGAAAGCTTTGTGAAGGAGGCATGAGGAATAGAAAAGCTTTTTGTCATGCGTTTAAATATATTTAGAGATTGTTAACTGTTGAAGATCCAAAAATAAAGAGAATAGCTTTCCTTTAGACAGATTGGAAGACTAATAGCTCTTCTTATACCAATCCTTCTTATGGCCACTTTATCATAACGGTCGAATTAGGAATATCTATCACAAAGGCATATTCTGATTGGCCCAGGGGCTGAAATGATTTATACCACTAGTCGTGGTTATAGTTATAGTTAATTAAAATAGTTTACTGAAAAGTGGCATCATCTATATTTATCTAGCTTTTTACCTTAAGACAAATTAAAATTTACAGATGATAAAAACATTATTTTGAAATGTTCACACATCAGAAGAAAGAACATCACGCTAAGGGAAACAAGCCAGTCAGAGAAAGACAAATACTATATGATTTCACTCATATGTGGAATCTACAAACTGAACTAAGAAGGAAAATGGGGACATATTCATAGATGGAGGGCAGGGTGACAGCTGGTGCCAGGGGATGGGGCTGAGAGGGTGGAGGGTATTGAGGAAAAAGGACGCAGGAATGTGGACCACAGTGTGGTGATAGCTGCGGGGAGAGGGTTTAAGGGGACTAAATGGTAATGGAAAAAAATACAATAAAGATTAAATTTTAAGAACACTCTCTGTAGTAATACTAAAACATATTTTATTGAGAATAGTTGATTAGTAGAAAATACAGTAGTCCCTTGCTATATCGCGGTTCACTTATTGCGGCCTCAGTGTATCGCGGGATTTTAAAAAAATATTATATTTAATTATTTATCGTGGATTTTTTGCTATATTGCGGGATTTTGCAGTACTGTATACGTATGTTGTTAATGTTACGTAGGTTTAAGGGTGTAGAATAAATGTAAGGTTCCTACTTCGCGAGGGGGTCTGGAACGTAATCCCCGCGATAAGTGAGGGGACACTGTATCAAAGAACTTTTTAAAATTATAGTCACTGTTAACCACCGCAAGGCAATAAAGTACCTGTGCTTTAAAAACATAATAATAAGGTCAGAAATTTATTAGTACGTCTCTTTTAGCCTGGTGACAGGAACCTTAATCAAAGTATAGAGAAGACCTAAAAATCCAGAGGGAAAACTGGCCATGTTAATGCAAAATAATCTTGCACTTTGTTTATTGAAAATTCTTGCCTACAACTGGAATTTTACAATATGAACTAAATAAAGACTAGGTAATACAGGTAGGAGGTTTTCATTTGAGGTAGATCCTTCCTATCACTAATTCACAGACTAAAACTGATGTGAATGCAACTTTAAAATGCAGATTGACAACAACATGTCAACTGTATATAAATATTTGACTGAAAATTTAAAAGAGACTGAGCTAATAACTGCTTCATGTAGGAATAAGATATAAATGTTACCTCTTCTGTTGTAAAAAAAAAAAAAAAGAAGTAGAAAACACGTAGAACCTTAGAATCTTTTGAGGTGATAAAGACAAACCGGTCTGACCTAAGACAAGTGACAAGAAAGCCATAGTCTGGATTTCTCTCTCGTCTGGACTGAAGGAATGGAAGCAGTAATGCATCAAACATAATGGAGATTCTGAGTAAAGAGGCATGAGATTAATTCCTATGACAAAGTCATGATGTTCTTTAGAAAAAGGAGAGAAAGGAGAAGGAGGAGGAGAACAATAGGAAGAAAATAAAAAGTGAAAGCATTAGTAAAATAAAGGAATAGTACTTGGAGTTCGCAAATACATTTATAGCTTTCAGTTTGCATTAGTCAGGTTTTCCAGCGAGAGAGAGACAGAGAGAGGGAGAGAGGGAGGGAGAAAAAGAGAGTGAGAGAGAGTGATTGATTTAAAGCAATTGGCTCATATGATTACAAGGGTTGGCAAGTCCAAATTCTGCAGAGTAGAAGGCCAGCAGGCTAAGAACCAAGGAAGAGCCAATGTTAATATGCAATTTGAAAAGCCATCTTCTGGAAAATTCCTCCTTGTAAAGGTCAATCTTTTGTTCTACTCAAGCCTTCAACTGATCTTGAGGCCCCCATAGATCAAGGAAGACAGTCTACTTTACTCAAAGTCCACCAATTTTTGATGTTAATCTCGTGCAAAAAAATCCTCACAGGAATATTCAAAATAATGTTTGATCTAATGACCTAAACAAGTTGACACATAAAACTAACCATGACAGATTTATTTCTGAAAGTGGACATATATGGAAACAAGCATAGTTAATAGAATCATACTGTCCAGGCTCTGCCTCTTACAAACAGTGACACATTCAGCAAGTCATCCCCCCTCACTCTGTTTCTTTTCTGCTGTTGGTAATGATCTTTCCTATTCCAGAGTGTTCTAAGATTTGATGAGGTAATCTATATGTAGTCCCAGGTGTGCAGTAGGTGCTCAACATGTACACACCACCTGTTATGTTATTAATATGTATAATAGCATAATCATTGTTGTAATGAAATAGGCCGCTGCTTGAGGTAGCCTTTTTTGGATGGGCATTAAAAGTGGAGTGTATATTAGAAAGTTGTTTCAAAATGGAGAGATTAATTGACATTTTGAAAAGAAAAACATATTAAAGTTTGACTTTTAGGATCAATTTACCTAAATAAGTCAAATTAAGCTGAGTGAGGCCATGCATATAATTTCCTTCTATATGAATATTGACAACCTGTGACTTCTGAGTAGATATTTGTTAGGCTTCTCTGTTCTCTGAAGTATTGACATATTTCAACCTTTAATAGGCAGTTATTATTTTAAACATTTTATACTTTTTAACTTTTTACTAATAAATAATGTTTTTCTTCTTAGTGTTTTATGACATTTAAGTATAGTCAACTGAAAAACCAGCATTACCCAAAACAGTGAATTTTTCATTCTATTCTCTAGATTTCCTAAAGTTTTATTTCATGATATTTGAGATATAATACAAGAATTAAAGGGAATAAAAACAAGATTTGTCAACTTGGGAAAATATATAAATATCAATTTTAATTTATAAGTACTTATTTTATTAACCATAGGCCATGAAAATTTCAATATGTCAACATTATGGCTTTTTTGTCTTAAGAAATCCTCTCGTGTGTTTCCTCTGTAGCTTCACAGTTTTTTCTTCTTTCACTCTAAGCTTACTTATTTTTTAATCTATAATTGAATGAAAGATCCAAAATGCAGATAAAATGTGCTATTGAGTAAAGATCCAACCTATGTAAGATCCACATTTATATACTATGTGCGTGATCTGTGCATACATGTGTGCACTGGGGAGGTCTTGCTAGGGAAGCCATTCTAAAGCTATTTATCGGCACCTCGTAAATTTAGTACCAGAAATATCACTGGCATATGCCCATGAAAACATAAAGGTAGACACATTGAAACTTTGTTTGTCATAGGAAGCCATCCAGGTGTTTATTATTGGTTGAATGGGTAAGTGAATGATTATCTGAGGTCTGTCCAGAAGTTATCCAGCCATGCAGTATGAAAAATAGACATTTATTGAGGAAAATATAAGATACAAGAAACATTGTACATAGGACAATGACACCTCAGTCCCCTTCAAAGGAGGCACCTTGGGACCTTACACAGTCCTTCCAATCACCATCAGCTGCCCTTGTCATATTTTCCTGAATCTTACCAGTGGTCTGAAATCTCTTCCCTTTCAAGGGCACCAAATCTGGGCTGTAGAGAGGCTGAGTCACCTCAGTGATTTTATGTTTCTCAAAAAGTCTCTGCAAAAGACACAATACATGAGCAGGCGCATTGTTGTGATGAAGCTGCCATCACCAGTTGCCCAGAGCTGCAGCCTCTGAGTCATTTTAATAGATTTCATAGAGGAATGTTCTAGCTTAACACAGACTCTGATGCAGGTTCAATGCTCTATTCATTCAGTCATCTTGAATGTGACAGCCACGCAGTACACATGCTCACTCAATGGCATCTACCACCCCCACTGACTAGTACAGTGAAGTCGTCATTGTTCACACATGCGCATTCCAGTCCACTTGCCTTGGCTGCCAGGTTACATCAATGTCATGCAAACCGTTCTCATTGTATTAACAATGGCTGGACTTTTTCTGGACTTGTATTTGCCTACAATGGACTGGAATGCAGCAGTCAAGTTTTATAAATTTAGGTCAATGAAAACACAGATGCAGACATTTATAAAACAATGCCATCTATTTTCAAGCAACTCAAAAATGTAAATTTTAGAGATGTCATACTTAGTTCATAAAATAGGATCAAAAACCTGGAATAGTTTTTTGTTGTTGTTGTTTTCCTTATAGATATTCGTATAGAGAGAACTGAGAGATTAGAGATTACCTTTGCTAAATTACCACATGATATGGCAGATACTTGATGTTAACTATAACCTGTATTATTAGAAAAAAATTCAAGTTGATTTTTTTCCCTGAAATTTTGTTAGTTTGAAATACAATGTTCAATCTCTTTACTAAGCAAAAATGTCTGTTATTGTAAAGTCATTTAGTAAAACCTGAGACCACCTTTTAGATTTTGGCTAAAAAATATATCTTTTATAGCTGTGTCTTTATTTTGAAAGTGAATAAGGAAAATCAAGAGAAAGTATGGGAGACAAAGAACATCTTAATTCCAAAAGATGAAAAGTGCCTGCTGAAGGACAAAGAAAAAAAGAAAATGAAAGAAAATACTGCAGAAATTATTAAAGGCATGCTGAGGAAGGATTACCCAGCATAAGGGGTACATATTTTGGCGTAAAAAATTCTAATGGTGATCTGATTGCCTTTAACCAGGTCATAGCCTAGGCTGATGTATACCATTGTCAGAACCAGAGAGAAATTTTAGTGAATTTAATATTCTTAAATTTTGTTATTAAATTTAGAGGGCTTTGAGGGCATATGAAGCTGTAAAGAGTGCTTGTAAGGTCTTATAGGAAGTAATAGCTTAATTAACTTTGTAGAATGGTAATATTTGGCCAGGCAGGCCCAAGGTTCTTTGGAGCCTGATATTAAGGAGAGGGAAGGACATGAGTTCAATGCCTGAAGGAACTTGTAACTACTTTCTGTGGGCAAAGGCTTTACTAATCAACTTCAAGGCATCTCACTGACTCATGCCCCTCTTCTCTTCTCGGAGGATTGCACATAGGAGTGTGAATGAATCACAGCTGCAGGAAATTAAAGGTAATGGAGCCAGTAGTACCCTGGTGATTTTATAAAGGCAATGCCTACCTAAGAGGAAATTCACAGTACTTTTTTAAGAGCTAATGTTTCTCTTTCATTTTTAGTTTTGTTTAGGTTTGAGTTTGTTTTTGTTTCTGTGTGCAAGTATCCTTTTTATCGTTGTTTTTGGCTGTTCCTCACCCAGGTTTGCCATGATCACTCTAGTCAATGTGCCTATATGTTTGGGAAGAAAATAGAATTTGTAGAGGCAAAGGAAGATAATTCACATTACTGAGAATGTCCCTTATGTCATCTTATTATGGGAATCTCCAATACAAATTTAGTGCAAAAACATTGTTGCCTGAATTCTCCAGAGAGGCAAGAGAGGTGGTCACCAAATATTTTATTTTTCTTGTTAGCTTGCATTATTTGAATCAGACTTAGTTCTTTACTTAGCTATGGGAATAAAACCTACTTTTTGCAGTTTTATTTGAGCTGAAAGAACTGTACTTTGAAAGATATCCAAAAAAAAATTATTAAAAGTAATAAAAACTCTCATTAATTATCTTCAGGTAGAGAATCCCCTTGATATTAATTTATATTTCAAATTACAGTGGGTTCTATAAATTAATAATTTAAAAGCAAAGTGTGGAATGAGTATTATCTTACCTATAATGTATCATGTGCAATTATGTAAGAATTATTATCTGATATTATAGCTAGGAAAGTGATTTAAATTATTTGTTAAGATAAAAAAGTTATACACTGGTTATTCAATCTTGTGTGAAAATAATGATATCAAAAAGTGCATATTATCATGTAATCAGACAACAGTGCATATTGCTGTACAGTACACCGGTAAACAGAGATCCAGCAACATGAAACTGAACAGATCTTTCACCAAAACCCTAATCTAGCTTTATCAATTAAAATATTTCAAAATATTGATATAAAGAAAATATTTTGCTTCTTTGTTTAGGAATTACATGTCTTAAATAATCAAAGTTTTTCTCAGAACCATCTCCAATACAGCCCCATCAAAGAGTTTCTTAATGTGTTTTATGTATTTAGCAAGTAGATTCTTGTCATGGTCTGTCGAGCTGACTGACTTGTTGAAGCCTCATGGGTCTTTCTCTGGAAAGGAAAAGGAGTGAATGCAGAATCGTACCTCCCTGGAAATCCAGCCCTTATGTCTAATAGCTTTAAAATTAGAAGTGAGCCCAAGGGAGTCACTTAGTGCTGCTCCGAATGTTAAAGCATGGAAAGTCTTTGCATCTGAATCCTAGGAAGCTTTAAAAGTTTACCTCAATATGAATTCAAGAGGTTCACTTTATTTTTAATTTTATAAATGTGTAAGACACAATGCCATTTTTGTCACTCACTTCTTATAGATGGTATACCATAAAGAATGAACTTTCTCTGCCTGAAAAACAAAGTCCTCAATGGACTTTGGTTTATTTCTTCATACATTTTTTTAAAGAGGGAATATTGGTGCATGTGATGCTGACTCAGGTAATCGATATCTGCAAACATTCATTCCTGATAAACCACATCTTAGAGGTTCTCTTTTCTATCCAGGAGATCCTGATTTATTCCTGTGCATGAACTGAATCTGAATATTATTTCCATTAAAATGGAAGGACTGTCATATTATTCAGTGACTATTAGGTTAATGGCACGGAGTTTGATGTAGTACATATATTGTCTTATGTAAAATCCATAACACAATGAGGTAGGTATGCTTTTCCCCATTTCATTATTGAAGGAACTACAACTAAAAAAAAAAATTAGGTGATCATCCAAGGACTTAAAACATGTTTAAGCCTGATCCTCTGTTTATAATATGAAACCAGTTGTATCTTCATCACTGAATTGTTATGAAGGTAAAATAAGATATTTTATATACGTTATCGGCATGTAGTAGACACTCAGTGTGAATTGTTGAGCAGTTGCCTGTGTTACTATTGTCATGGTGTCCAGGGTAGGTAGGGGTGCATGATTTAAATCAGAATTTCTCTGACATTGAAATATTTTTTTAACTTCAAGTTATATTTTTCAAGAAAATCTGTTTACTGTCTTATGATTTATGAAGAAATTTGGTGTGAAGGTTTGATTTAAATTTTTATAAGGAATAAGAACAATGTTTAAATATACATTGGACTCCATTTTAACAGCTGTAGTCTATAGTACTATCTTATTAAGAAAAATTTCAAAAAAGTTTTATAATTAGATTTCTCTATAGTTAAATCTGCTTATCCTAAATTCCAAAAACCTGAAAATTGACTCTAACCTACTGAGTATGGCCTAAGGAATTCTTAGTGAACTATAAACTTTGCAAGTCAAAATGTGCTCTCATTCTTTTTATTTAATATCAACCATAATTAAATGTTCAAATCATGAATATTAAAAACATCTTTAAAAAGAAATGACTTTTCTAAAATAGACTACTACTTGAATCATACTGATGACCCAAAATATTCTACCTTTTTTTTTTAAAGTAGAGGTTGATTGATGTTCACTGACAAATAAAAATTACCACATGCTGCTCTGAATAGGTAATGAACACAGGCATTCATATAAGAAGGATCAACAGCCTTTTTTGTATCTTATGTTCCTATGGCTGTTTTATCAGCTGAAACCACTTTTTGTTACCTGTCTCTACTTCCACACCAACATCTTTTCCTCGGCTTTACACGCCCATACACCCACACACATAGGCACGGTATCAATGAAAATCTAATTTCTCGCTCTTTTCCATCGAGAGTCATCAAAAATGATAAATGAAATTCCTTTTCACACCTTAATTTATATTTGAAACAGACTCCTAATATTTTTTATATTAATCAGGTTTCTCCAGTGAAATGGAACCAATATAATTCATCTAATATCTGTCCAGAAGTTATCCAGCCATGTAATATGGAAAATGGGGACAGACACATAGATGGAGAGCAGGATGACAGCTAGTGTTGGGGGGCTCTGAGAGGGTGGAGGACATTGAAGAAAAAGGAAAAAGGACTCGGGGACATGGACAACCGTGTGGTGACTGCTGAGAGGAGAGGATATAAGGAGACTAAATAGCAATGGGAAAAAATACAATAAAGATTAAATTTAAAAAACACTGTAATAATACTAAAACATATTTTATTTAAAGTAGTAGATTATGGAAAATAGGGACATTTATTGATGAAGATACAAGATACAAGAAACATTGCACATAGGACAATGAGGCCTCAGTTCCCTTCAAAGTAGGCACCTGGGGACCTTATATCATTCTCCCAGTCACCATCTGCTGCCCCAACATATTTTCCTGAATCTCGCTGATGGTCTGAAATCTCTTCCCTTTCAAAGGTGATTTTAGTTTGGGGAAAAGCGGGAAGTTGCAGGGTGCCGAATCTGGGTTGTAGGACGCCTGAGTCACCTGGGCTATTTGATGTCCTCCCAAAAAACTGTACAAGATGTGATGCATGAGCAGGCTTGTTGTTCCAATGAAGTTGCCGATCACCAGTTGCCCATAGCTGCGGCCTTCTGAATCATTTGAATAGTTTCCACAAAGGAGTGTTCAAGGTGAATTCAAAATTTGACATAGATTCATTGCTCTACTTACTCAGCCATTTTGAATGTGACAGCCACACAGTACACATGCTCACTCAACGGCGTCTACCGCCCCCGCCGACTAGTACAGTGAAGTTGTCATTGTTCACGCACGCGCATTTCAGTCCATTCTCCTTGGCTGCCAGGTTACATGGATGTCACACAAATCTTTCTTGTTATATTAACAATGGTTGGACATTCTCTGGATGGGCTATATAGGTATGAAATTAGCTCACTCAGTTATGGAGACTGAGAGGTCCCAAGACCTGTTGTCAGCACACTGGACACGCAGGAGAGCCTGTGTGTAGGCCCAGTGCTTGTCCGAAGGCCTGAGACAAGGGCAATGTGGTTCCCGTCCCAATACCAGCCGCTATGACAGTGGAAGAGCTGATGTTTAGACCTAGTCTTGAGGCTGGAAAAGACCAGTGTCTCAGCTTGGCAATTAGGCAGGAGGAATGCCCTCTTACTCACCTTTTTGTTCTAGTCAGGTCTTTAATTGTTTGGATGAGGATCAGCGCAGGAAGGAGGGACTGGAATCTGACTTATTCAGTCTACTGATTCAGATGTTAATCTCATCCACAAACAGCCTCAAAGACACACCCAGTGTGTTTGGTTAAATGTCTAAGCACCCTGAGGCTTAGTCACATGGACACATAAAATTAACTAATCACACTTTTAAAAATTATTTTGATTAAATTTTTTATTTTGAGAGTTTTCTAAATTCAAATATAGTATTAAGAAATAATACAGAGCTCCCACATATGAGTGAGATCCTATGGTTGCCTAATAACATGGTGACAGTTTGCCTTTGGGTGGCAGGCACATGGCATAATATACAAATCCTGCATCATAGAAATGTGTACTTGAAACCTATGTGATCCTATTAATCAATTTCATTTCAATAAATTTAATAAAGTTAAATTAAATGTAAAAAAAAAAAAGAAAGAACACAGAAATTTCAAGATTTCATACAAAAGAACTGGCCTTTTCCCAGTTTCCTTCCCCCAATAGTAGCATATTGTAAAATTTGTGTTATCACAACAAGGATATTGACAATGATGCAGTGTAAACAAAGAGCATTTCCCTGAAACAATACCACTGATTTATATTTTGACTGATATTTGCATGATATATATATATATATATATATATACATATATATATATACACGTATGTGTGTGCATGTGTGTGTATGTGTGTAGTTCTTTATTTTACTTTCAGTCTGCCTATAGTGTGATATCTGCAGTGAATAGTTTTTAGACATCGTATAGTTGAATCTTCTTTATTAATCCAGTCTGCTAAACTCTGTCTTTAAATTGATATATTAAGACCATTTACGCTTAATGTAATCATCAGTATGTTAGTGCTTAAGTCTGCCATTTTATTACTTGTTTTAAGTTTGTTTTCTCTGGTTCTCGTTATCTGTTTTCTCTTCCTGGGGGTTACATACACATTCTTTTAGAATTTCATCTTGATTTATTTATAGCATTTTGAGTATACCTCTTGTTTTGGTGGTTGCTCAAGGTATTACATTATATATGCATAACTTACAACATTGTGAGTTTCATCATTTTATCAGTATATTTTCACTAGGAGTAGCATTCTGCTTTGACAGTCCCCCCATCCCCAGCATCTGGAAAGTGCTATCCCACTTCTTTCTGGCATCTCTGCTTTCCAAGGAGAAATACAGTCATTGTAATTGACTTCTATTTCTCCCGTATAGGTACTATGTTCATATTTTCTGGCTGTTTTCAGAAAAAGATCTTTGCCTTTATTTTCCAGGAGTTTAATTGTGATGTGTCTTGGTATGGATTTGTTTGCGCTTATCCTATTTGGGGTTTATTCAGTTTCCAGAATGTAGATTTATGTCTCTTGCCAAACTGTGCTTAGCTATAAGTACTTGCAATACATTTTTGAGCCCTGTACTTTTTCCCCTGTCTTTCATGAAATCCAGTAACAGGGATGTGAGCTCTTTTTGTTAAGAGTCCCGCAGGTCCCTAAGGCTCTGCTCATTGTTTTTTAAACCAACTCTTTCCTCCCTGTTATTTAATTTCTCTTAGTCTGTCTTCTCCTTAATCGGTTCTTTCCTGTCTCTTCCATTCTGCTGATTTTGGTTTTGTATTTTTAAAAATCTAGTTTTCATTGACTTATTTTTACTATTTTTATTTCTTGACTGAGACTTTGTATTTCTTTGACGAGGCTTTCTATTATTTTCACTTTTTTCAAGTGTGTTTATAACTTTTCATTGAACCAGTTTAAACGTCTGTTTTAAATCCTTGATCGGATAATTGCCACATCTCAGTCACCTTGGGGTTGTCCTCTACTGACTGTCGGTTTTCATTCCATCTTATGCAATAGAAGTCCCTGGTTCTTGGTATTATGAACGCGTTACAGCTGAAACCCGGACGCTTTCCTGTTCATTGAGAGTGTTGTTCCGATTCAGAACTTACTTTGGCTCAGGTGAGGGGAGTGCACCTGCTGCCTCCGACTCGCGCGTGGAGGCCCAAGTCCTGGCTCCCGGAGAGTCGCTTGGTGTCTGAGCTTAGGAGTCCCTCACATCAGCGGGGCAGCGTGCGAAGTTCCCGCTCCTCCTGAGGTCTCGGGGGACAGCATGGTGGTGGCGTCGTTCCCACTGGGCAGCTTGGAATGCCCAGCTTCCCACTGGCTGCGGTCTAATACCTGTCCAGGGTGGGGATGGGAGCACCTAGGTTCAGCCTCCGTAGGGTGAACATCTATGTTGTCTGCGTTCTTCAATGGCGTATATGGGCAGGAGACTAAAGCTGTTTCCGCAGTGTCTGGCTGAAGAGCAGCAGTTTTCATCAGAGTTTTCTTTCTCTGCGCTGCCCCTGTTCTGCTTCAGATGCAGCCATCTCTCTCTGTCCCCCTCTCTCTCTGTCTCCCTCTCTGTCTCCCTCTCTCATCTGTGACTGTGCCATTATAGCTCTCAATTTTGCCATTCTCTATCCATATCGATTTTTGTTCCCAAACTCATATCCATACCCACATCTGTATCTAGACTTATGCCAATACCACATCATCAGTATTTAGAGTAAATATCTCCCCTCCTTACCTCCATAGGACAAAGCAAACTATGACTCTTATTTTATGCATGGAGTCTAAAATATGTTTACATTCTATATGAAAGCAATGTGGAGGCAGTTCATATATCATATATAATATAAATCACTACCCCCCCTTCCCCCCCATCCCTGATTCACTAGTGAGGTGGGGCTGTAAAATAAAGTATGGTAAGATAACTTTTTTCTTAGTAGGATATAATATTAATTTCATCGTGCATGTAGTCTTCTGTTCTTTCTCAAAGAACAAAACTGACATACACTTTATAGTCTGAACACTTACCTAATTCAAGAGTCAACCAGATAGAATACTCACTCCTGAAGGACAGGGTGCGCCTTTCATCCATTATTTGCTCACCAGCTCCAGCGACGGTGACTCATCCTCATTAGGTGATAGTTGAGTCAATAACTAAGTGGCGAGGAGTCAGCCAAACCTAGGGGCAGAGTGTTCCAGCTGCACAAATGCCGAGGGCATAGGAGGGAGCATGACTAGCAAGAGCCAGATACGTAATATGAGGACAGAGAGAAAGAAACAGTAGAAAGAGAAAAACCTAGGAATGAGCCCTGGAGTGTGTCAAGATTTGCAAAAAATACACCGAGCGTACAATAGCTTCTCAATGAGAATGAACTCATGTACTTAAGACGTAGCTAGCAAAACTTGATTTATTTTTGAATCACTGTATTTATAAAAATAATAATAGATGAAAATATAAAAGCAATCAGCTAGGCCCAAATTATACTGGTCTGTATAGCATCAAGTTTAAATAGTCCATCTATGGTTTTACTTAATGCACACTCTGGATACCTTCTTTTTGTCTTTCTTTTTTCTTTTGTACATATATGTAAGTGATGCCCTGAGTCTGTGTTGGGGATGGCACCAGTGGCAGAACATTGACAAGCGTGTTACCATGGCCTTTATTATGGTTCTTGGTGATCCTTCACCTAGGTCAATTGGTGGGAACGGGACAGAGAGCTGTGTTCATGTGATTCTGTGGGCTCCTCTCAAGATGGGAGGAGGAAAGAAACAGATTTCTGTGTGAAAGTCTGTCTGTCTGACCTGCTGCAGGTCTGCAAGAAAAATAAATTGTGTTTGTCGTCACAATGGTCACGAGTGGTCATGGAATCCCAAGATGAAGGAGGAAGGGAAGAATCAATGACTCGTTGGAGTTAAAAAAAAACCAGTGCTGGAGAAACTTTGTAAAATATTAACATGCTACTAAAATTACATCGCCCATTTGTAGTTCTTAATCGCAGTTGTAACCCGAATCTCCCAGTTTTTCTTTCTCCCTGACCTCTGAGCTCTGCTCTTTCAACCTTGAATGTACTCCAACTGCACTTTCTTTTTCTTTTTAAAACCTTTTTAAATTAGGTTTATTGGGGTGACAATGGTTAATAAGATTATGTCGGTTTCAAGTGTACGGTTCTACGACACATCATGTGTGTATTGCATTGTGTGCTCACCACCCAAAGTCACATCTTCAGTCACCATTTTTTTGTCCCTCTTTACCCTCCACAATGTCCCCGACTCCCTTCCCTCTGGTGACCCCCATACTGTTATCTGCACTTTCGATGCCTGTAGCTCCTTGGAAGGTGACTTAGAAGCTTAAAAATCCCCAATGGTCTTGGGAATATTTTAAAAATAAAAAGTAACACTTGTGCCTCTGAAATAGCAACCCATTGGCATTCTCTCAAATTTCTTGAAAGGTGGCTGACATTTCTCACCATTGTAAACCGTTTGGTACAGGCTTAGGTTGTTAATAGCTATCCTTTCACTACTTTTTGGTTCCCCTTGATTTTTAAAAAATGTGATTTCCTATATAACAACGAAGTTGGAACAAATACTACCTAAAGGTAAGAAGTTTAACACCTATTGCATAAAGCTTAAGGATCCCAGGTCAATGATGCTCTTGAAACTCAAAGTATTCTAAGTTCTTATGAGTAGGTAGGCAGAAGTCACTGATCAATGAAAATTGGTAGTTACAACTATGCTGGTTCAGTTTCCCAATTTGGGGGTTTAGCCTGCCTATCTACCCTCTTTTTCTAGGCTTTTGTGGCCATTAAAAAATCCATTCAGAACTAAAATGATAAGAGTTGTCCTAAGATTTGCAACGCTGGGCTAAATCAGAAATGAAAACATGAGCTCTTTGTTCTGTCTTGTGTTTTTATTATTTTTAAACAACTTGAAGTTTTATGTCACTGCTCTGCTATGACATGACGCTTTATGGGAACTTATTTAAAGAAAAAAAAAACCTCACCAGATCTCTATATCATGAATGTAATTTATAAATAATTAGTTGTAGGCTCAGAAGTTGAAACTACAGATCTCCATATTTTTACTGCCTGAAATTTTTATCCTCTTGGGCTCTTTTTTTCTAATGTGAAAATACTGCTAGCACTTCACTGATTTTTAAATATAACAGGCTCTCAAAAAGAATATGAGAAGCATGATCTCATTTACATGGAAGTGACCTAAAAGAGGATGCTTGAGAAAGACATCGTCCTTGACTATTTGCAGTGATCTAGAAAACATCATATTGTGCCATTCCTTTGAACGTGAACTTGAAAAGCACTGAAACTCTTCCCTAAAGCATTGTTAATCTGGGACCATGAAGTTACCAGTGGACTGCAGTGTCCAGGTTAATTTTTACTGTAAAAGACTTCACAGAAACAGGCATCATGCAGTGAAGTTTGCTGGTCACACTTATTTGCAGAAGAGTGAAAACTTGATCTCAAAGCTTCATAATGAATATGGGGTGAGAACTGGGGAAGAGGTTGATACAGTGCTAACTGAACTTTTCTACACATGCAAAGATGAGCAAACATTTAGAAAATAGGTTTTATACTCTTTGTCTACCTTATTCATATAAATAGAGTCTATTGATAGCTACAGACTCCTGCCATTCAAGTTATAAGGTACTTACATGTCTTGCATAAAAATGGAAGGAAAATTGCAGATTGCTAGTTGCCACCTTTAACTTCTTTTTTTTTTAAACAGAAAAACCAGTGGCTTCAGAAAAAAAAATGTAAGATTTTGTTTCTCAATTGAAATGAGGCCACTGTAGAGTCCAGAAGCAACCAGGGAGTAAAAGGATCAGGACTATATTAAAGTATCTTGGGGAAAAAAAAAATTCTGTTATTCTTGATGAAAACACCTCAAAAGAAAGCTACAGACAAGATTTTAAAACAAGATTATTTACCAAAAGTGTGCATCGTTATTCTACGTCACCATTCAATGCGATGATAAGTGATAACTAGCATACTCAACGGAAGGCAGCGATATAATTTTAAAGTACATCTCCTATTCTTACAGTGGTGCTTTCCAGCCAACTCCAGAACTTGAAATAAGCAGGAGAAGCACTTTCAGCATTTAGTAGAAATGCCTCCCATGTGGGACACATGAAGGATGGTTGCAGTAAAAAAATCACCGTGGCCCCTCGGCTCAGGAGGAGTGGAGCTTGCTTCCCAGTCCAACTGTCATCTCGGGCTTGTCACGCTGAGTATGTGGAAGCGCTTGGGGACTTTTTGTATTTTGCAAGAAGTTATCTCTAAAAAGTGGTTTCTTGAGTGGTTCTGTTAAAATCACACCTCACATCTGAATTTTAGACAGAGAGGTGGCACAAGAGACGCTTCTGTGAGAACGAACAGTGCTGTGAGTTACACTCGAAATATCACAATGGAAAGGTTTGATTTTCATCTCAAACTCCACAAGCAGGAGAAAGCATTGTAACTTCTCCCTTGCTTCCAGAAAGTATTAATTTGCAACCAATTTCCCATTCTAACTTTCTCCATAATAAATTGCACTTGCCTCCTTATCAAAAAAGATCATTAGGAAACACAACTAAATGCTAACAGGAAATTGATTCATGAAATGGTGGAGGTTATTCTTTTAGAGAAGGGAGTCTCGTAGTTGTGGATGAGCCATTTAAGCTTATAAATTCCATTTAAATTGCAAATGTAAACTATCAGAAGGAAACACCTGTAAGTTTTCCATCAGGCACCCACTGATTTTTCACCCAATCAATAAATTGTAGCAGGACAATGAATGCACATGACCCAGTGCAAACAAATAAGGACTATCTCCTTATTATCATAAAAGCAATAAAAAGGCTTGCACAGCCCTCTTCCCTTAATTTGTCTTTCACTCTGCACCATAAAGATAACAAAGTGCCGCATCTCCAAGGAGCATATTGTCTTACTCTGTATGTTTTTCATCTCTGAAGTCTAAAGAGTATTGTCTTTTAATTTGCTGATGGAATCCATCCATTAGAATTAGCCTAAATGTTGCGGGAGTATCACCACGATGGCTATGCAGACAAGAGTGATGTGGAGGATGAAGTAATGGTGCTTTTATTGGCGCTTTTCGTTGGCTCGGTGGCTGGGCTTATCCGATACGCCCAAGCTGAGGAAGGAGAATGTGGTTCAGGTGATCTGATTTGTGCAGCTCCTGGGAGAAAGATGGGATCAACCTCTGTGACTAACAGTCGTTAAATCCTTAGATGTGAATGTCACTTTGTAAATTGCTGACATTGTCCTTAGCACCTTGGCCTCTGGGTCAGCTATGCAAAGGTTTTTCTTTCTGTTTGCCACTAACAAGCTCCCTGGCTTAGGCTCGTTTACTAAGGTAAAATGTATGAGTCTCCGTGTTTTCCACTGTGAGAAGAAATCTTCACATTCTCTTCCATCTTTCAGGCGCTGTGATTCTCGTTATTCTCACGGACGGTGATATAGATGTGGCCAAAGAGCACTATGTGCCTGTCTGATTACATTTGCTAACCATCTTGTCTAGTGTCTTGAAGATACGTTGCTCATTAAAACATATATTGATGTGATTCTATACAGCTCTTTAAGTAGGAGAGCTTAGACAGCTGTCTCTTTTGGAATTCAGAGTGTAGCTTAACGCTACCAAATTTCATGTATTTTTCCACTGACCTTTGCCCTGAACCAGAACATAATGATGAACATGATAAAAATATTTCTTTTTGGAAACATGTACTTGGCACAGGAGCCGGGGCTAGCCTAGACATTTTGGGTACTTGATCTCTGAGACATGAGTTATTTAAGATGGAATTATCATTGATGCCAAAAGAGTGAAACTTGGCTGTTGGAAAAGAAAGAAAAGAGTCTCTGGTAGAGCCTCTCGGCCCAGCCAACAAATGGGGCAGAAATGAGCGTGAGCAAAATCGAGTCCAACTTTAAAACAGCAAAAACGTTGAATGTGAGCACGGCTGTTTTTCATTCATTACACCTTAGTGCAGACCTTCTCTGGGCACAAAATGGTTCTTCATAGCTTGGAGAAAATTGCTTTTAAATGTAGTTGAAACAAATAGATGGCAGCATTTAACAAACAAATTAGATCATCATTCTGTATTTTGACACACCATGCTAATAATGTTTAAAATCTACTGTGAGTTGTTCTGTTATTTCAGGGAAGAAAAATGAATTTTAGTGTATTTTACATTTATCAAGAGAAAGAAGAAAATATTTTTATTTCAACCAAGTATGGCAGTAAAATTAAGTCAATCAGATTGAATTAAAACAGCTAAATTAACTTAAAGCCCTTTCTGCCATGCACTCTAAGTCTACAATTTTTAATTAATGTTTAAAATGCAGTTTGCTTGTAGTTGATACATAATTTATAGCTATAAAACAAAATATGTGAGCTTATAGTAATTTGAATATTTTCTGCATGAAAGATTTTTTTGGCCTTACAATGATAGAAAATGAATACAAATACAATTTAGCTTTTCTGTAATTAAAATAAATGTTTCACTTTCTTATTGTTTTACTTTTAAGTAAATTAAAATCTAATATACCATAAACCCAAGTAACTAGGCTCTTGATAGACTTTAAAATATAACTCTCTAACTATGAAGTCTGAGCTAGATGATTGCCAATTTCCCAAGTGTCCTTTCTGAAATTCTAGGGTAATTCCATATCATATTCCATAATCAATTATGAATAAAATGATGGACCCTTAGGGTAAATTCATATAAATTCATCAGGAAACAAGCAATATACAATCTGAGCCTTGTTTCTTTGAAAAAATATCTCTGACTTAGTTGGATGCTTATTATGAAAACACTGTAAACAAAACATAAAATTTAACATTAAAATCTACATCCAGTCGTATATTTGAAAGGAAATGTGACACCTCCCCATGTCATGATTTTATATGACCATGCTGAATTTCTTATGCACCTAGGAAGATAGAATGATCTTAGAAGAATATAGAAAACCTTCCATTTTAAAAATAGTTATAGAAAACCAAATGCTCAAAATCAAACTGAAAAATGAGCTTATGACTAAGTTATTGATTTGTCGTGCCATTGGAATCTGTGAGCTGTGAAATAAAAACATACGGAATCTTGCAAGTTTGATCTAATGGGCAGCCTATAGAAACCCAGACAACCTGCCTTTCTATATTACAGGCTCACATAGAAATTCTGTGAGTCTGTGGATACTCTCTGTACCTGTGCCTACTCTATATTTTAAGAAGCATGAATGTATAAAGATTCAAAGATTTGCCCAGCGCTGAATAGGCACAGCTATCTACATTTTTAAAAAAACTTAAATTTTGATGAAATTATGTAATGACTATTTTTATGCCAGGAAAATATAGAGTGATTGTGCATCTTTCTCAATTATTTTTAATATGTTGACAAGTTCTATGCGTAAATCTATTTAGAAATGCCTTCTAAGATTATATGTGATAACTTACGAATGAAATTCTCACCAAAGTCAGCAAAATGATAAATAATATAAACCAAAGTTATTGCCTTTGAGATTAAAAGTATATTTCTACATCCAAAGATGTATTTTGATCATTCACGAGTTTTAAAATAGAACTATTTAATGAATTACCCATGCAAACCAAGATTTTAGGTACTGGCAGTCAACCGTGGTTAGAAAATATTAAATGGAAAATATCAGAAACAAACAATTAGTAAGTTTTAAATTGTGTGTTCTGCGGAGCAGAATGAAGTCCTGACTCCCAGCCCTCCTAGCCTGGGACATCAGTTACTCCTCTGGGCAGGGTCTCCAGCCTGTCCAGGCTCCTGTGTAATAGTCACTGAGAAGTTGTCTGTTATCAGAGCGACTGTCAGTAAGCGTAGTGCTTGAGTTCAGGTAACTCTTAGTTTACTCAACAAGGGCCCCGAAGTGCAAAGGTAGTGAGGCTGGCAATCCGGACACACCAAAGAGAAACCCTAAAGTACTTCTTTTAGGAGAAAGGTGAGTACAGTACAGTAAGGTATTTTGAGAGAGAGAGACAAAAGAGAGGGGAAGACCACATTTATAAATCTTTTCATATTGTATATTGTCATAGTGGTTCTATTTTAATATTAGTTATTGATGTTAATCTCTTACTGTGCCTAATTTATGAATTAAACTTCAGCACAGGTATGTATGTACAGGAAAAAACATGGTATATGTAGGATTCAGGTAACATACAGTGTTAGCAACTGTAGTCCCCTTAGATCCTCAGATCTCCCGAAAAAAAGAGGATAAATAGGAAACCAAAACATAATAACACTATAATATCATCATAAGAAATGCTTATTAAGCAAGTAAGTGAAGTACAGTGTCTCATGCCAGCCTGTTAACTTCCCTACCAAGTAGGTGTTATAGTCAGCAATACGGATGAAGCATCCGAAGTTTGGGGAGATTAAGTGACCGGACCACATTCACTTATCTAGGGAGCACTAGAGTGGTTTCACACCTAAACCCGCCCGACTGCAGGGCTGTCGTCCTTAGCAATGGCACCGCGGCTCTGCGCACGCGGAGCCTCCGGAGCGGGTGCGCTCACACGGGTGCGATTGATGTATAATCTCAGGGTCCTTCTCGGCCCTCTGTCTCCAGGGCAACCCAAATCTTGTTCATGTCTGGTAACTCAGGAACCCTTTCAAAGAACACGGCTAACGTGATTTAAATTTTTCCTAAATATCAGATTAATGCCAATGAAAATTGAATAATACATTAGAACACTCAGACTTAATTAATATTCACATAATACTCATTTCAAATGAGGAACCAAATGGAGGAGAATTTCTCAACGTAATTAGCAGTTAAAATGTTTTTTATTTATATCCAAATAGTTGCAAAATGTAAAAAAAGTCTATATTGCTCATAGTAAAATCAATGTTTAAAAAGCAGCTATTTACATTACCCTCTTGTATTAGAGATATTATAGGGAGAATCAAAGTAAATTAAGATTAAAGGTTTATAGAAAAATAAATATAAAGATTAAAAGGTGGATGCTTTAGAAATATACATACATTTCAGCAGCTATAATATTCTGTCATAGTTTATATCCATTACTTATTAAAAGTTATACTATAAGAATGTCATTATACAATTATTTTTAATTAACTAACTCATGTGTAGATATAAATAATAACATATTACAATTAACTTCCCAGAAAAATTGTCTATCTAAAGTATGTCATGTTTAGACTCTTACAAAAGTAATTAAAGTGTTCATAAAATAATATTGTATTTATTGTTACATAAAATAGCAATCTGAAGATAATTTAACATTTATATTATTGTTAAAGATATATTATAATCCATGTATACTCTTGCCCTAGTGTTGATTGATTTTGTTTTGCTGTATGTTTATTTTTAGAGCTTTTTAGACCTTTTTTAATCATAAAGGGGTTTGTGATGAAGCATTATTAATTTCCTCTTGTCTGGCAGTTCGGTTGACAGGCAGGACACTTAGATGGGCACATTTCCATTTCTGTCTCTTGTTCTCCTTAGCAGGGAGTCTCAGTGTCCTCTCCCCATCCATGCCTTTCTGAATAATATCACCGTCCCAGTGGAATCTAAACAGAGTGAGTAGAAAATTAGGATTACGGCCAAGTAGGTTTCAGAATAAGGTCATAATAATGAAAAATCAATAGAATATACAAAGAGGCATTTTTTAGTCAGTTTGATGCTTGTTTGTGTGATGTTTGTGTTAACAATTCTCATGATTACACTTCTTTTCAGTTGGAACCTGTGACTATAAAGTCCATATTCTTTCATCATAAAACATATCCTATTGCTCTCTCCAGCCCCTCCGCCCCTGCATCGAACCGGGTCAATACTATTCTTCATGATCATGAGGGTACTTACTGGGTTTAGAAATGAATTTATTTGTGTACAAAGGACTTGAAGTGGCTTGTTCTGAATTCTGTAATTGCCTTTCATTCTATTGCCTTTGTTCATATAGACATGAGTAAAATAATAACATAGGCAAGATCAGTGTTCTTCATCACTGTTAGGCTGACATTAAAGGCCCTAGAGATACCAGGCAGCCATGTGGAGGGAGGGGTGAAATACCTGGGCAGCAACATCCCGACCCACTGCTCTGGCAGCAGGTACTGATATTAGGCAGGAGGTGCCCAGCTGTGTGCAGAGGGAGGTGCACACAAGATTAAAGGGAGTGAGAAGGGCAGAGTTGCCCGAGCATTTCACGGGATCAGTTACCCAGCAGGGCAAAAACGGTTTTATAATGCAACCTGGATAATGGAAAGTCATCCAAGAGAATCAGACTATTTTAGTTGATTAAGTGACCATTTAGCCAGCACTTAAGATTCCAGAGCCTAAGAACTTCACAGGATCCTCAACATAAAAACAATAAAAACCGGTCTGGCCAGTAAGGAATGGAGTGTTGTGGGCTCTCAGAAGAGGCATCACAGAATCGAGGCAGGCGCTTTGATTTTATGATCAGGTGTTGGCAGCACTCAGTATGGCTGTTTTTACTTTTTCAGAGTGGACGGCGGAGTAGTAACAGATTGAACCCTCATTTAACATTTGTTAATATTTGGGCAGCTGTTGGCAATGCAGGAAGTAGTAAACTAAGCATTTTACTTGCATTACTTTATTTGATTCTCAAAACAATCTATGGCAGAATATAGCATTTCTAGTTAAAAAATTGGAAACATAGTCAGAGAAAGAAATCTTGCAAATGGTTGAGTGATGAACCTATTCTCAAAGTCATTATTAGATCATATTGCCTCAGAGTGTATTAGAAACAAATGAAATTCATCGCAAATTACTGTATGTGACTTGGATAGTAAATAACATATAGTTCTGATTGGAGAGTAAGGATACAGTGGTTCTTAACAAATTTTGTCACCTTGATAAAATTGCAAGTTTAAAAGAACTCTCAGATATTGTTTTATATCTAGTATTGATCAAAACCTACAACTTGGCTACCTTTACTCTACTTGGGAGTTTGAGGCCAAAATTCTCTGGCCAAGAGTAAGAAAACCTGAAAACTTGGCTGATCCTCTGGTATTTTAATGCATTTACTCATGTACTTGTGAAAGAGTAATGATGTAAAATATTGTGAACCATAAAAACATGGGTCTTCTAGACACTGCTCATGCATATGATATAATTCTGATTTAGTGAAAATTAATTAAATCTAGGCGTTCAGTAAATCTTGCTAGCACATTAGCATTTTCATACAGATTGAAAGCGTGATTCCTTTAAGACAAACTTCTCTGTGTTTTGCAGACCCGTCAATTACCATTGGGGGAGGCAAATACACAGAATAGGACCCAGGGCTGTAACTTACTGACCAGTGAGATTCACAGGAGCCATCTGGAGATCGAATTATTGCACAGTACTAAGGACATGTTGCCGAGACCCTGAAGGACAGTAGATGGAAAGGCTGAGAACTTGATTCCACACACCTGTCCTCTCTCCCCACTTTGCCTGTGACTTTTGGTCTTGGTCTTTAACTATATACCTTGCCACTCTTCTGGATAAAATCCAGATTGCAACATAATACCTCTATTCCCCAGACTAGCTGAACTTTGGCTGAATGTTGTTAAATGTCCTGCAGAAGCCCGATACCGTATTCTGCCCTCAGGCCCTGAGTTAGGACATTCCACAGGGGCCTCCTTATCCCAACATCATTTAATGCTCTACTTGGTTTTATTCTATGCTGTTTATTATGGAGATGTGTACATCGCCTTAAAAATGAAAAAGAAAAAAATAACCTAAAATAGCCATTGCTGCCTAGTCCTAGCTAAGATAGAGTAATTTTCTTGTTAGAGCATGTGCTTTCTGTCACCCCCTCGTCTCCCACCCCCCCACAGCTTTTGGAGCAGTATTGCTCAACCAAGAGGGCTTCTCCTTGCCAGAGGACATTTGGTCATGTCTAGTGACATTTTTGTTGTCGCATCTGGAAAGGGGCATGTTACCAGCACCTGGGCATAGAGTCCAGGGATGCTCCCAAACATCGTGCAATGCACAGGACCGCCTCAGTGTTTACCCAAAACTGGGCAGCGGTGTGGCCCTTCTATGCTACTGACAGTAGTGGGGAGGGGCTATTATTGTGGAAAATGTAGAAATTTTAAAACAATGATAAAGCCAACCAAAAATTTGGTCTGCTTTTTACTGTCACTTCACACTGGCAATTCTGAATAATGACAGTGATAACTATGTCTCCCCTGGAGACAGGCCTTCCCCACTGTGAGCTGTCTCTCGTGGCAGACCATTGCTCCTGGACACCTCACTTCCCTGTCACCTCAGATTAGATCGTACTCTTATCAGCCATTTCCTTACAATCTTACCTTTATCTTAGCGCTTCCCACATTTAAGATAAGTAATTGTGAATTTGATTAATCATATCATGTTTTTTCCTGTCTAGATTATGATCTTCAAGAAAGGAAAGCCATTTTCATCTTTTCCGGGGTAGCCAATATACCTTGTGTTCTGCATCTTCCATATGTAACTTCTCAGTGAATTCTTATGAAATGAGTGACAAATTGATGACAAGTGAATAAATGAATGAGTGGATAGAACGTAATGCTTAACTTAAACACTCCTGAAATTTTTAAAGAATCGTGTCAAGGTTTTAGACCCGGAATCCATAATTATCATTTATTTAGGCATCTCTAATGGACTGCATAAGTCATTCTCAACTAAACCTTTATTTAGCTGAACACACTAAATGATGCTCAAAGATGCCTGGTTTTTACACTTTTTCTTGAAACTGAGGGTGAGATCATCTGACCACTGCATTTAAAAAAAAATTCTTCTCTTGAAGACGTCAAAGCTGTATTACTTTAGGAATATTGCTTGATGAACACTTGTATCATATTTTTAAAAATTCCTTTTTCTCGTTCCTTATCTTATTAACTGGTGAGTCATGCTTACATGGTACTGCTGATTTAGAACAGCTTCCTTGATGAAGGAAAACTCTGACTCCAAAAAACCTCCGCTGCCTTGCGGCATACCTCTTCAGGGGAAAGGCTAAGGGAGTAAACCCCGACAGAAAATCCGGAGCCGGAGTCCCTAAGGCGGTTCGACGTTGTAGTCAACACCGGCAACTCCTGCGGCGCACCTGAAGCCAAGCTGTATCGACTCCGTCTTTCCCTTGGACCCTTCAGCTGCGAAGAGAGGGGGGGGTCTGCTGCATGGGCAACAGCAGACCCTCCATATCACCCTGCCCAGGCTCTGTAGCTTCAGCTTCACTGGAGAGGACACTCCAGCGTCATCGCAAGATGTCGATTCAACACGGGAGGAGACAGATACCGTGTCACTCCCGAGTTGGACTGCACAGCCATTCTCGGCGGTGCAGATAGACTCTTAAGAAGCTACACCATCGTCTCTCGAGACGGACGGCTGCCGACCTCGACCTCGACCTTGATGAATTACAACCGACTCTATTCTCTGTTGATCGGGTGTCATGTATCCAGTCACAAGTCACAGACACCAACAATATTTAATATATTTTTTTTAATATCACTGGTGGAAAGGTTGATGACATTGTATGTAGTTTCCAGGTTCTGTTCATTTCTCTGATCAGGCATCTTTTTAGCATTGCCCCACCTTCACTGTCTTTGTGGTTGTAAATGGATTTAACACTTCCCCGTATCGCCTTGTGGCAATCTTCACAAGAAAACCTTTTCCGGAACCCTTGATATCAACTTCCCCTCAAGTCTTATTGGCCAGAACTGGATCTCATGTCCATCCCTAAGCAAAGAATGATGTCATCACTGTGACTAAAGTAGGCTGATCAGGATCTTTTTAGAGTTGGGGTTGTAGTTGTCTTACCCTAAATAATGTGGCAAATTAAAAAAAAATTCTAAAAAAAGATTTATTTTAGCAATATAGAAAGGTTGAAAGCCCTCCTAATATATAATAAAAATTTCTAACTTTCTTATTAACCATTTTATAAAGAAGTTTAGAGACAATTATATTATACAATATATATCACCGATATACATCTCTTTGCATCTTGATTTTTGGATTTTAGAATAATGCTCTTTTTTCTTCTCTTTAGTTGATATTGTACAGTTAATATCATGGTTTCCCCTAAAAATCTTTGAAAATATAGAATGTGATTTGAAGACTAGAAATAACTGGAAAACTTTTACATATAAAATGGAAAAGTATTTGTCATTTTAAAAATGAAATTTGAACCATTGCTTTCCATTATGTTGAGTTTAAATCTTTTCTTGTGAAATATTTTAAAAGGTTTTGGTGTCTCTTGCAATCAGGTTTTAGAAATATATATATACATTTTTTTAGAAATAGATTTTCAGAATGATGTCACTCTTTGATGGTGTGATTCACTTTCTGGGCCTCGTTGGCTGCACGATTCAGTCACCTCATGGGAACGGTCTTTGTAATGAATAGTAGGCTTCACATTTCACTCCTGGAGAATTTATTGTACTTTCCTTAAAAGCCTCACTTCCTCTGGTAGTTAAAAATCATCTTGCTTAAAATATTAAAAGGAAATATATTTTGTATTTACCAGTTATTGAAATGTTGGATAATGTTGAAATGTCCATTAACAATGTAATTCATAACTCTGCAGTGATACTTCTCGGAGAAGAGAAATAATATCCAATATGAAGCCATTAAACAGGAGGTTTATTGCAAAATGTAAAAAGTGCTATAGAAAACATAGTTATTTTTAAATGCCAGAAGTACCAGGAAGCCTAAAATATCCCAGGGTCAAAAGGAAAACACTATAGTTTGTTAGGAGTAGTAATATAATTATCTTCCTTCCTTCCTTCCTTCCTGGTTTTCAGGGATGGAACCTAGACAGGATTTTTAATAGGTGAAACAATCATCTTTGTTATTAGTTGCAGTTAATAGTCAGGTAATTCTCCAGATCTGTTGGTACCACAGAGGGTTTCCTTTGTTCCCACAACTCACACACCAGATTTGTGGAGCCAGAGACTCAGCCAGGAACTCCGCACAGCTGACCGCCAACCAATGCAGCAATTAGAGGGGGTGACCCCTCATGCAGTAGAATCTGCATATAACTTCTGACTTCCAAAAAATTCACTACAGTTAAAATTCAAAGTTCAACTGAATAAATTTGAAGATATATTTCTCTAACAGACCCCAAAGGGCGTCACTCCTGCTAGAAGCTCATGATACCAAACCTAGATTTCAGGCCAGCTCTAACTGCAGTTCCAACTCCTCACAGAAATGTAATCTTAACCAGCCTGGAATTTTCTGGTCAACACCAATGAGGCGGTCTGTCACTGGGATCTCCTCCATCCCTATCCTCCACCCCATAGACAGAAGAGTTAATCTGCATAATACAATCCCTTCCCTCTCCCTTTTCTGCCAAAGATATTCTGGCCTAAGAATAATTCTTTCTCTTCTTGTGTTAATAGTTCCCCTCCCCACCTTTTTTTCCTATAAAAACCGTCCATTTTGTACCGTCCCTCAGAGTGCACTTCTAGTTTATAGATGACCCACTGCTCAGTTCAGGAATCATGTAATAAAACCAGTTATATCCTCAAATTTACTCGGCTGAATTTTGTTCTTTGACAATATTTGATAGCTCACTGTCGACCTCACTTATAACATAAACAGTTGATTAACACATACTCGTATGTTATAGGTGTTATATGCTATATTTTTACAATAAAGTACTGTGAGTTAGAAAAAATAAAATATTATTTAGAAAATCATAAGGAAGAGAAAATACATTGATAGTGTGTATTGAAAAACGTCTGCCTCATATGTGGACCTGTGCAATTCAGACAAGCATTGTTCAAGGGTCAACTGTACTTATTTCACAACTAAAGAAACAGAAAACCGAGACATTGAAGGGAAGTCCTGTCTGGTATGCTTGTTACAAGAAGCGGAGGGCAATCAAGGGCTGTATAGGAAACCAGACCCTGAGTCAGACAGGAGAGATGAGGTTGGAGATTGTGTCATACATAAAAGGTGATCTTTAAAATGTTAATTTGTTTTAATAATTTAATCACTCCTGCTCTGTCCTGCATGCATCTTTGAAATGTTGGCACAGTCTCCTTTCCTATGAGCTCAGACAGGAACATGAGGGCGGGAGACATGACCCCAGATACCTCCATCATTAATAAAGAACATTGTATAGATTCAAGGTGCAAGGGAGAAGACAAATATATTTTAGATGAAGATATTTAAGATGCAAAAATAGCATTGATTTTATCCAAGGGAATTATGATGTCTTTCTACACAATGGTTTAGAAACAAGGAAACAGAGATATTGTTCTGAACTAGTAATTTTTTTAAGGAATGCTTAAACATTATTTTAGGTCAGTGAAGGATAAGATCCAATGTGGATTTTATAGAAAAAGTAATTTTTTAATTATAAAAGTAAAATATATTAAAGAGCAGCATTAAGAAACCCAGTGGAGTCTGATCGAGACAGACTTTCAATCTGAAGTAGGGTAATAGAGCAATAGCAATAGCTTGAGCTCCAGAAGGTGAAATGCCCTGCCTAATATCGTGACAGTGGCAGAAATGATAACCAAACGCTTCTTCGGTTGGTGTTTTATCTGCTCTGCTTTTGCATTAGTTTAGATTTTTAACACTGAAAAGATCTGTAGTTGAAAAAAAAATTACTGTTTTAAGAGAGCAATCCTATGCACTTCTCTGTTAAGACAGAAATCTAATGTTTTATAATACTATAATGAAAGGGTTTTTGTGGTTTTATGTTTTATGATAATTGACATACTATTCTTTTCACCGTGTCTTCTAAAATACTATGTAACTGGTGCGCTTCATTCTCTGCATTGGATTGGATAATGTTTTAAAAGGCCTCTACCATTTTTCCGTGATACCCTATTTTCTCAGTGAGAAATTGCTCATGTTGCTTACTTTCCCTAACATAATCTTTGACTTTGCTCTAGTGTCCCATGTGCCTCTCTTTGATATTATTGCCTCAAGTGATGTAGCCATATTGACAAAGATACGGAAATGGAAGCAGCAATCTCTTCATCAATTTGAGTGTAGGAGGAAGCTTAATTCTTCCTTTAGAGTAAGCTATTCCATCTCAAGTAAAGTTAGTCATTTGGATGCCAAGGCGTAGGGGTGGGTGGTAGGGATCTGATCACAGTTAAGAACCTGAAAGACATAAGATGGGTGAATCACATCAGGCTAACTTTATAGGAAGGCCTCTATTCAGTTGGATTATGTGTGTCAGACTTTATGGAAGCAATGTTTAATAAAATGTATCTAAGGACGACTGCTAGAGTGAAGACAATTACATCAAATGCGGAATAGTTTTGCTGAGGAAAAGGCGAGAGCGAGCTGGCTAGTTTGCGCCCAAGTGCTAGTAGGATGACCGTGAGCTTGGACATGAGGCTTCCCAGCCAGTGTAGTTGTAGAAAGCAGGGTGAAGGACAGGACTGGGCAATAGAATAAGGCCAATTCTGTCCTGTATGAGAATTTCATAGCAAGTAGAGCTGTCGAAGAAAAACAATCAATTCACTTTGCAGCTGGCCAAAGCGCAGTCCTCTCCTGGGCTGGGGGACCACATCAGAGGGAAAAGTTGGTTCTACAGCCTTCATCAGTTCTCCCAACACTAAGCTCCTTTGCTGCTATCTTTAGTGGTGGCTTCAAACTGGTGGAAGAACCATCCTCTGAAAAAATGAAAGCGTATTTCATGAAAGATAGAAGAGAGATAAATACTTACTTTTATTCCTTAATTCAAAATTGGCTACATATCACTCTGAAGCTTAAAATAGAATGAAATCAAGCTAAATGTTTACCCCAGTACTATCTGATCATAAACTATACAATGGTCAGTGTAAAATAAAAAGAATGCATTGAATAGAAGGGCAGATCTTGAAGGGCCCTTTCGGTGTGTACTTTCAGAAGGCAATCTCAAATGCCCCTTTTTTCTTTCCATTCCTTAGTCTTTCTACTTGCCCTTTGCCCCAGACTCAGCTGGAAGCCATGTAAACAGCATCCATTTTGAGAGACACTATGTGCAGCCGTACATGTGAACTCTGAGCAGTGAAGTCTAACGTTCGGGAGATCTTTCTGATGTTGGATTCAGTACGTTTAAGAGAGCAGATAAGCTCTGTCAATGGCTTTGTGACCAAAGTAGCAGAAAGGTTGTGGTTTGGTGGGAGGGGGGAAACTTGCAGCTGTATGAGCCTAGTCTTTCCCATTGAAAAAGCAACCCACCATTATTCCCCAAGCTGTTCTGGAAAAACAGGCAAAGCTGGTGAATTAAACTTTCAGGCCACCACTAAAGCGCCAACATGTTGTCTCGCATGAATGTCTATAATTTAGACCTTGTCAATTTCTCTTGTATAAGCCTCAGCTTCTTAACCTTAAAAAAAATAAAGCTAAATGTAATACCTATTAGATAGCAGGGTTGTGAGAACAAAATACAATATTATATTAAAATGTTTAAGAGTTTCTCATAATGTAAGCACAAAAGAATTCTCACTTTTATTATAACTCATTGAAAATATTCTGTCACCCTGATGAAATAAAATGTTTAAATCCAGTTCTATAACTTTACCTTTCTCCCAAATGAATTATATATTTTTATTGAAGGTTCTTCCAGTCTGATTTGGGGGCATATGTAGGATTAACATACTAGCTACCTTATTCAATAATTTTCTATTGTTCCCATTAGGTGGTCCTGCTATATTTCTCTTACCCAAGTAACAGAAATATTCAAAAGTGCCTGTACAAAAATGTTCTATGTTATTGTGCTGGCGTTCTCTTCAGGCGGCTATGCATTCATTGCTCAATCTTCTTTGGGTAGAGTTATAAAACTGGCTCTAAATTATTGCACTCACATTATGATTCAGTTCACTCATAGTTTTCATCTTTTCCAAAGGGAGCAGTGAAATGTCTTAGGAATGCAACGTGCATTTATATATTGAGTCCCTCTGTTGTTTGTCACTACCTATTATTAATGGAACTGAAAAACTTTGTAAATTTCTCCATGTTTTTCTTTATAACTATTCACATGGGATATTCAAAAATTTATTTGATAACAGGGCCAGAGAACAATTACTGTAGTTTCTATAATACTATATTTGTGTGTTTTGGTGGGGGGAGACTTGTGGAATATTCTTATACAGTGATTTAATTTTTGTTCCCTGACATCTTCGAACTTGTTAACTGGGCTGGTACGTCTATAGAGAAGATTAAGGCCAATTCCCAGCCATTCTCAGGTCCCGAATGTGAACTACTGATGAGGGCAAGGGTTTGGCTGAATTCCTCCTCTTTGCCATTCTGGCGCTTTTACGTATTCCACCTCAGCTTGTCGACCTGAAGTTGCAGTCTTTGCCGGAAGGGAGCAGAGAGCAGGAAGGCTGAAGTTTCCTACTTGATTCTTACTGTACAATTCTGAGTTCAGAATTGTTCCGCTAGATGAGGACTGTCAGTTCTGGGTTCTGTCTCTTGAGCTCTGCAGTGAAGATACTACTATGAACATATGAGCCGTCTTGTTTAGAACTGTTCTCCTGTTCTCGTTTGATGGTTCTGCCATGTATGTGGTCATCTAAGTAACTGAAATATTCTTTCTAAACATGTTCCAGTGGAGGTCTTACTTGGCTCTTAAGGTCCAAGCCAGCCAGTGTTATATTTTCTGGTCCTAACACCTGATTAAAGTTACTTTTTGCCTCCTCATTTGTTTCTGAGAGATCTTTGCTGATCTTCCCTTATCTTTGGAATTCTCCACTGCATTTCCTTTGAAGCAAGTGGTGTGTATTACCACTGGCTATCATTTATAGCTAGCATTACCCTAGCAGAGCTAGCAAGGTTTTAGCTTACTTGCAATGGATGTTTTTTACCTGTAAGCTTCTACTTCTTGAGTTTCAAGAGCATGTCAGTAGCAACAGCCTCTTGATCTGATTCCCTAATATTTGGACTAAGCTTTGGGTGCCCAATTTCAAGGTTCAGCTCTAATAGCTTGTGGAGTGTCAGCTTCTGACACAGACCTACATTGCTTCACTGGAGAGCTTAGTAATAGGACTCACAGTCCTCCCTAGTGTGGAACATTTCTGAATTGTTGTAGGAGGATCCGTGGGTTGGATTTAAAATTAATAGGCCATAGTTAACTGCCCGTGGATGATGATACACAATGGAGATTAAAAACATTAACGGACATTTTTATAGAGAAAGCAAAAAATGACAATCTCATTTAAACTGACAATTGACTATGAAGAAAGTAGAAAAATGTAACTTAAAATGATTGCCGCTCCTGATACTTCCCATTTACATTGTATTGCCTAAAATTTCATCTCATTTAGTTTAAGGGAAAGGTTGTAAATGTGACATAATTATATACAGTTAGCCTTTTTCTACTGGCACCTTTATGGACACAGAATATTGATTTGACAGGTAATAAGTCTTTAGAGTTCCTGAGTTTGATAACTCTTAGAGAGATGGGAAGGATCTCTGTGTGATTATTTTAAGAGAGTAATTATGGAAGACTTGAACTTTTACAGTTAAAGGAATTATACTGAAAAGCCCTGACATTAGTTGTCTTTTATAACACAAATATGAACATATGTAATGTTATATGAGCCAAATGCTTTCCATATTCCTCTTCTTTGGTTTGTTTATGAAAGGATTGAAGGTAAAAGACTTTAAAAACTTTGACTACAAAGCAGAATTCTTTGTTTTAAAAAATGCCCCAGAAATAAAGATAAGCTTCTTGATTGTGAAGTATGCACACATAGGGAAGGGAATTAGAAAAGGTGCAACTGCGTGTATTAAAATGTCAAGCAACACTTTTTATATATGATTTGGATAAATAATTTCTTACTTATTTACTTTTTATGTTTAGAGTAGATTTAATAAAATATTAAAATGATTGCTACATTAAAATATAAAAAAAACTTTTACTTTAACAAATTTTGAAAAATTAAAATAACTGCTAATGGCATCAGTTCACTTGAATTTCAGGAGACAACAGAACTTAGATTGAGAAATGTAGTTTAAATCGGGCCCTCTAACCCTTACATTTTAAAAGTGTACATTCTGAGGCTTAGTTGGAGAAATAACGTGACCTGCCCTAGATCACAAAGTGTCTCTTCAGCGTCCACCAAATGTATAGTTTCATCTCAGGAACAGCTGGAGGCAGAAGCAGCGAGGTACTGAGAGACTGTAAAACAACACGCAATTCAAGCTTCCATGTCACAGATTTCCTAACAGCTGTGATGTTTGTTAGGGAAATTCTACTGGGAGCCCTTGGTACTGCTCTCAAAGTCACACACCCCGTTAAAAAATAATCTAAAAATGAATAATTTGCTCTGGAGAATAGGACCTATAAGAAAAATTCACTCTTGCCTGTGATTCTCAACAGTACACTGATGCATATCCCATTCATGAGGGAAACGTGATTTACTGAGTTATGTACCTTGGTATTATGTTATTCTTGAGCAGATAGTCCTTATTCCCAAGATAACTGTAAAATAAAAAACATTAAGAACCTGCTAATTAATTACCCTTAAGATTAAAGTGTTTCATTACCCCTAGTTTATGTTCATTTGACGTAAGTTTTCCCCTCTACTTTTTTTACGGATACACTTAAAATTAAAACTTAGAGAAGTAGATTTTCAGCTCTCAATTACATTAAATTCAAAGCTCACTTCATTTGTGATGTTTTGTTTAAACGGCAAATCTTGACTTGGTTTGAATAAATAGCATCATTCATTATTAAAGCCTATTTTGTTCTCTTCTACCTTTTGTTTTATCAGGCTGATATGTTCTTCTTTTTGTTGTCTGTTTTTGGATTCTATAGGGATTTTTCAATCTGGCATTTAGCACTAATCCATAAACATTTTCTGTCTCCAACATCCCCCTCTAAATGTGAGTCTTCTCTATTAGGCATGCTGCTTGTATTCTCTCTTCAGCTTCTTATTTTAACTTTTTTTTAATGGAAAAAAAAGTATATAATTTTTTATTTTTACGACCTGCTATTATAGGAATACATTTATTGCTTCAGCAATTGTTTGCTGGCAACCAATGTTTTCCTGTGGTTGTATATATGAACCACAAGTTCATTTATATGTTTGCTTATTTCTTTGAACTTTCAAAGAGTGCAACTGAGGAATACAGAAGAGTGAAATACAAAGGATACAGACCTGATATAATGCCTAACATGATCTGGCCTTTGGTTGGTTCTCAGGAGTCATTTTTTTACCACTCTTTCTTGTTTGCTTTGACACACTGGCCTTGTTTCTTGATCTCTTCAAGCATCAGGCTCATCTGCTCAGAGGGACTGTCTCTGAGGATTCTGCGACAACATCCACCTCGGTCATTTTCTCTCCCCTTATCATGATTTCCTTTTCTTCAGAGTACATTGCACAAACATGGCATTCTATTATACATTCATATATTTATTTCTTCTTCCTTTGCACAATGTAAGTTTCACAAAGGAAAAAATGTCCCTGGTGTGTTTATTTCTATATCACCAATAACTAGAATTATGGATGACTAGCCTGAAAACAAAAGCATTTGATGAACCATAATTTAATAAAGAAAGAAATAATGGGGTTCTCCATCCCAGTCATTGAGTCAGAAAACACCTTACATTTTTGTTACAGTAAGGAAAACAAAGAGTTATCCCAAGGATGAAGCAAGCCAAGAAGATAAGGTATAAAGAGCAGAGGCAACAAAAGTATTTGTTAACTTTTGTGAAAAAACTTTTTCATGACCAAAAGTCTCCTATCTCATCAACCCTAGCAATGTTTGTAAATATAATATCTATTCTTATAAGAATTCTCTCAAGTAAGAAGAGAATACTCACAACATTATAATGAAACATCTGTCCATAGTATCCATTTTTAGGGTCATCATTAACATGGGACTATCTTATTCAAAATGGGCTTTTAAAATTAATGAGGTAATATAGTTGCTTATCTTCAACTGCAAAATTTACAAAGTTATCTAACATCTAGACTTTATTGCTTTTGTTTGTTTAATTGTTTGGGTGACACCAAACTTATTAGGAGGGCCTCACATGTACAGGTGTGAGAATGTTGTGCGCACATTTGTACTTTTTAATTCTGAAATGCTGTGTTTGATTATGTGGTTCCCGGTGGCGGAGGGTGCTCTATACTATAGGCGTAAAAACATTATGTCTTTCTCAACTTGGAAACAATTCTAAATTATGGTTTCAAGGTTACCAAATAAAAGATTACATACCAGTATATGCATAAAACACAAAATTAAAATCTAAATGTTCACTTTCCCTAAACAACTAAAAAAAACAAAAATTTTTAAATAGAATGTCATATAGAAAATAGTTATATTAGGATCTTATAAAATAGAGAACAAAGCACTATCCCACAAAAAGGTAATTAAATGTAATAGGAATTAAATTTAAATATTACATATCAAGAGGAATGACCAGTAAATATATAAAATTTTATTGTACTAATAATTTAAATTAAATTAAACCGTACTACATTTTTCTATTAATCTTTTAAATTAATATAGATTTAAAAAATTTTTAACATACACAGAAGGCAATATCAAATTTATACTTAGAGAATGAATTAGTGCCACATTTCTGGAAAACAGTTGCTCATATGACACATAATGCCATAATTAATAAATGAGTAATACAAGAATAAACTTGCATACTCACAACTATTAATCTACTTTTGCCCCAACCCTGTGTATATACATATCAAGAGCCTTAAAAAGGTTTATCTTCCTTTATTTGAAGCAGTAACACAGTGCCAAAAGCAACTAAAATTGTCATCAACAACTCAATTGAAGACATATGTACAAAGAAAAAGTCTTCAACATTCTATATAACAAGATGGAAGGAGACTTGATGCTGGATGGTGAACACACAATACAATATACAGATGATAGATTATAGAGTTGTTCCCCTGAAATATATATAATTTTATTAACCATTGTCATCCCAATAAATTCAGTAAAAATAAAAGCAACAGAAAACATATAAAATAGGGGGTTTGTTAAAGGTACCATAGTGTAATCATGTGATCAATCAAAATGTATGTTTAAATGAATGACTACAAATCATTTAAATAATATATTAAAATTTTACATTAATTAAAAGGCATACTATAAAACTTTGTATAAAAAATAACATAAAATACTAGATTGAAACATAAAATTACCATGTTGAAAATGATCTTATATTGACAATTTTATATACAGTTTTAAGAAAGGACTACAAGAGGATACACCAAAATTCTCTTAGTGATTATTTCTACAGGTAGAATTTGGAGTATTTTCATTTATTCATTGTGTTTTAAGTAGTTTCAAGTTTATGAAGTGAGCATACATTTATTATTTCAGGCCAAACATGATCTTAATATAAGCTTTTTTTTAATTGTGATGTATAGTTATACTTAATAGACGTGTGTAAAGCTGGCTGTGAACAAGCAGCTTATTTCATCATAAATATTTTTCATATTATTAGAATAAATGATCAATAGACAAATGACAGTGTTTTGTTTATAGTTCATGAGCTTCTTGAAGACAATAATGAGACAGATTTAGTTAATTCTCATTTATCTTTCATACCAAAGAGTCAGTATTTAAAGTATATATCTATACCTACACAGAAGATAATTTTAATAAAATATATACAAAAATGGACTTAGTTACCATGTAGGTTGGTCCTTAAGAGTTTTTAGTTACTGCTTTATAGTCAAGTAAGATTTAACTTAAAAGGATTTTAGACATAATGTCTAACAGTTTCATTGGCATGTCTATAATAGCATATATAATGGTTAATTATTAACAATAATTATTATTCGTATAATATTTTAAAAGGATTTTAGACATAATGTCCAACAGTTTCATTGGCATGTCTATAATAGCATATATAATGGTTAATTATTAACAATAATTATTATTCATATAATATTTAATGCCTTCCATAAATTATTATCTAGTGCCTAATCTGGGTCAGGAGCTGGTGTAAGAACTGAAGATTCAAAAGTTTAACAAGACAGGTCCTTGCATTTCTTGAACTGAAATATGGAGGAGACCAATTAAAACCACCAAGCAGACTGTTACTAAGGTAATTATGACTATATAATGAAGTTTATAAAGAAAATGAACAAGGAATTGAGAGAGAAAATAATGGTCTATATCTTAGGGTGTGAGGGGATGACATTTAAAAGTGTTAATTTGAGACAAGGGACCAGGCAGCAATATTTCAGTGTGGTCCATTACTTAGCAGTTCAGTCAGGGTTGCAATCCTAGTTTCTGGATTCAAATTAATATATATTTAAAATAAGTTTATTGCTATTTTGTGTTATTGAAACTCACAGCAGATAATAGCAGAGCAGAATATCTGATGTTCTATGAGGCTATTATCACTTCAACTGCAGTCATTTAAAATAATTCCAATTACCCTCCCTTATAAGTAAATAGGGAACTTAAGGTGTATTTTTCTGTTTGTACATTAATTGGTAAGCGGTTTCAGACTCATGACTAAGAGTTTGATGACTTATTATGTGACATTAAAACTCCTTTGATTTAGGCTACTCTTCCTTCCTTCCTTTCTTTCTTTCTTTCTTTCTTTCTTTCTTTCTTTCTTTCTTTCTTTCTTTCTTTCTTTCTTTTTAATCTCAAGTAATCTTACCAGGTCCTGGGTTTTAAAAATTCTCTTACTATAAAATTCAGGAAGCTAAACATTTGGTTTCATTATCTTGAAACCAGAAGTGTATGACTTTCATTTGGATTTTCTGTAGGCATTTTTTTTTTTAAACAATAGGGCGACAAAGAAATTGAGAAAGAAAAGATTATGAAAGGAATATTTCTATTGTCGTATATTTATCTTTCTTACTCCTCTTTAACATTATCCCTCCCTATATACCTTTGGCCTTCTCTTTCTTTACACCAATTATATTAGAAGCAATTCAATAGGATGACTGAAAGCTAGGCAAGTTAGGTAAAAACGTTGTATTCTCTTTCTATAATAGCTGTGCATTCTGTATGGTTTCTGTTCTCACCATGAATTCTCAAGGATTATCGGCTATGATGGCCATCATGATCATTAACATATAAGGTGTCAAGTAATCAAGAGAGAGAAATAGAAAGCAGCAAAAAATGGGAAGAAATATACAAGTTCCATTTCTTACATCAGAAAAATATCGTACCCTCAAGAAACTTGCAGCTGTACACTAAGGCAGAGTGGTCTCTGTTTTTAGTACACTTCCTTGTTTTCCCTGAAAGCAAATCAGTTGTTTTAATTTTTTTTTTTTTGAAGGAGAGGAGAAATGCAGACTGAGGAATAAGTTTTGGAACATGAATAATAGTAGAAAAAGAAAGTCATACATATTTAAGATGACTTATATTAGTAATGCTCATATACATTGTATATAACACTAATACGACGGAATTTTTTTCCTTAGGAGTCCTGCACTCCCAGAGTGGGATTATTGCTTCATTAAATTATTTGAAGTTTGCCAACTTCCTTACAGGATGGCATCATACAAAAAGTAGTATCTCAATGCTGGGGCGACGTGAAGGGTAGCATCACTATGATTCATTCTCAGAAGCAGTAATGCACAGAGCTGCATCATGCGTGCATCTATTACAGAGGTAGAATCACTCCAGGTAGAATGAAGAACCTTTGGGGAGGAGGGTAATGCAATGCATACCAACCTTTACAGCGAGGCGGCTCAAGGGAAAACGTGCCTGACTCTCCCATTATCAATTTTGTTTTCCTGGAACCTATAACTCGGCTCTAACCAATAAACTCAGTTGAAAAATTCTGTATCTATTTAGGAAAGGTAAACATTTAAAACATTGAGATAAATTAGATTTAAAGACAGATTCCCAAATAGATATGAATCCGTATTTTCATTGTTTGCTTCTGGGAGAGTAGGTCGAACTAAAAATGATGGCTTCAGTTGTAAAATGGAACAGATTGAAGGTTCCAATTCTGCTTATGGTTGCTTCCTAGTTAGCTTACGAGCAGCCCAAGAAACAGAGGCAAGGGACTAGCCAAGAAAATAACTGGCCTGAGCTGGCATAGCCTCCCCAAACCTCTTCATGGCGGGGCGCCGAAGTGTGGCAGTCAATGCAGTGCGAGCCCCGAGAAACACCTTGCGGAGCAGAGGAGCTCGGGGCCCAGCCGGCCGAGAGAGGAAGGAAGCTGGCAGGGGCTCCGACCCGGAGCCTCCAGCTACAAGCCGCGGCTGGCTCATAAAATTCAAATAGCTTAAAATGAAATATAACCGACGATTCAGGTCCTCACGTGCGCAAACTGTACTTAAAGGGCTCGGTGTCTTCAATTGATCAGTGAACCACGCGGACAGTACAGACTGACGTTCCTTTCTTCACGAAAAGCTCCGTTGGACGCTGCTGGTCTAACACGTAAGGCAGTTCTTGCTTTGCGCACAGGGGCTGGTTCTGTTCTCCTCCTGGTCCGGTCATTAGGTGTCCAGCAGGTCTGTCCACTGCCTCCTGAAAAACGTGAGAAGATACAATACCAATGACTATACCAAATCTCTGCCTATTGCTTGAAATTTCTGTGGGTAGCGCACGCCTCTGTGGTCTTTCTGGATTAGAGGGCGAAGTCATTTTAACTAATGTCCCAGAACAGGAAAAGCAGCGAAAGATTATTTCTTCACTCGTATTTTTCTCAGCCCAAATGCCTGTCCCCACCCTCTGTTTTCCTTTCACTACTTCAATTTCTTTTTCCCTTCCTGCAGCCCTTTTAAGCAAAGTCTGCTACCTAAAAGCATCACATAATTGAGTATTTTTGCCTATTCAATGACATTTCTTATGCTTGTAGGTTAACTCTAGGATTTAGTGTTCTCCTTGAACTTAAACATTATTTCCACTGCTTAATTACAAGTCTGGTTTTGTTTGTTTGCTAGTGCTGATAGCTTTTGCTCCAATTTATTTTCCCATAAGGATGAGTGTCTATCTTGTGATACGGGACCGGCGGTGAATATTTGTTATTTAATTGGTTTCCATTATTATTTTTTTAAGTTAGAAAAAGGTAGGAATGTGACTACAAAGGATTCATTAAATTCAGGATGTCTGAAGGAGGGGTGGGTTCTTGAGCACCATGGTTCGGGTTCAAAGCATCAGCTTCATGGGTAGAAACTTTATCTGGTCTGGATCTCAGATTTAAGTAGAATTCGGGTAATGAATTCACTTTGACAAAACTGAGACGAGGTAGGGATATATGACCCAGATATGAAAATATTAATTTTTACTGAGAAATAAGTATGTGAGGTGAATCAGATACTTGGCTGTTTCTTGGCGGTGCTGCCCCCTAGAGTATGCAGTGGGTACGGCCGCGGCGAGGCTCCGTCCGCTCACATGATCAGCTTTAGCTAAGCCGCAGTTCTGGCTCCTCGGTTATGAGTTTCTAGGATTTAAGGACAGCAAAGCCTCAGTGGTGTCTCCTGGGGGGAAAATATATTAAAAAGCAAAGAAGAGGAAGAGAGACGTGAAATACATGTGCTAATTTACAAACACATCCAGACAGTAATAAATAAAACTTTGGAGATCTAAGACAAACATTGGTCATCGACCTGGTTTCCCTCAATGCTTGCTGCTGTGGTAGGAATACTTTTCTTTTTAAATAACAGAAACTGCGTGTGTCTTTATGTCCTGGGGCTAACGTACATGAGCCCTGCATATTTTCTTGAAGCATTTGGGGCATCCGATTGCGGAGCCCCACTTATCATTGAATTTTAGCTGATAGCACCACAAATATAACTACATATTTTTAAATGCTATATTATTATTATCTATTATCACCAGTAGTTCTTCTGCTACACTGAGGCTTCATATTTTTAAATAAAAACTTTTTATATTCTTCACATAATCTAAGAGATTTCACACAGAAACTATGCACTTTGAATCTGCATAGGAGCCTTTATCAGCAGCCAGCATGTTTTTAGGGTTCTGTAATTCTCCATTTATTTAACAACAGAAGAACAGTGCTTCACATCACTGGCACTGACTAATTGTCCCATCTGAGCACTTTGCCTGGAGAGTCTAGTTTACTGCATTTAGCTTAATAGGTATTTAAAAAAATTATTACCTTATAATTCAATAGAGATTTTTGCTTACAACATTAACAGTGGGTTAAAGAGATCAATCGGTTTAGAATCAATTCATTTCAATTTAAATGCTATCTCTTCAATAATAATACTGTTATATACAAGGTTTAAGTAAATGGTCCTTCTGGCCCTGGTTGCCAAATATAAGAAAAAATATTCCACTCTGCATTATATTATAATAAGTTCTCTTAAATAACATTAGAAAAATTTA
Source organism: Furipterus horrens (assembly GCF_987537825.1). Lineage (NCBI taxonomy): Eukaryota > Metazoa > Chordata > Mammalia > Chiroptera > Furipteridae > Furipterus > Furipterus horrens. The sequence continues at coordinate 6,832,901 of NW_028327180.1, forward strand.
TGTTCTATGGAATGATATTAGAAAATAAAATTGTAGTTTTCAGCAAGTTTTCAAGAACTGGGTCATAAAATGTGACTCTTATTGTATTTCCTCTTGACAATTATCATTTGTCATTTGATAACGTATTTACATTTTTACTTGTTTGCACTTTTAGAACTCGTGTTTCTGAAGTACAAAAGGAAATTGGTAACCAGCTTTTTCATAATTATTAAAAAACAACAACAACCTTGCTTTCACAATATTAATGGACAGGAGCATGCTGATTTGTTATTTATCCAGTCAGAGAGCTTTTAGTTTTTAGTTTTCTCATTTCAAATTATGTTACCTAGTCTTTATTCTTTGCTCTGTAGTTAAGTATTATAGGCTGATCTAACATATTGAGAGTTTTTCGACCCTTTGACTTCTGTGCAACCTTTTTTGCTTTCTTTTAAATATTGTAATAGTGTGAAACAGAGAAGGAAAACTCTGATTCCAAAAAACCTCCGCTGCCTTGCGGCATACCTCTTCAGGGGAAAGGCTAAGGGAGTAAACCCCGACAGAAAATCCGGAGCCGGAGTCCCTAAGGCGGTTTGACGTTGTAGTCAACACCGGCAACTCCTGCGGCGCACCTGAAGCCAAGCTGTATCGACTCCGTCTTTCCCTTGGACCCTTCAGCTGCGAAGAGAGGGGGGGTCTGCTGCATGGGCAACAGCAGACCCTCCATATCACCCTGCCCAGGCTCTGTAGCTTCAGCTCCACTGGAGAGGACACTCCAGCGTCATCGCAAGATGTCGATTCAACACGGGAGGAGACAGATACCGTGTCACTCCCGAGTCGGACTGCACAGCCATTCTCGGCGGTGCAGATAGACTCTTAAGAAGCTACACCATCGTCTCTCGAGACGGACGGCTGCCGACGACGAATAGTGTGAAAATAATAAAAATTTCAAAAAAAATTTAACTGTTACATAATGAAACTATTTCCTCCATATATACTTCATACTGGTTAAGTAACTCCTTTTTTAGTTTTTTAAGAAAAGAAAAAATGTCAATGTAGAACTTGTTTCTATTACTTTCTAGCTGTGTAAATATAGTTAAGTTAAGAAGTCTTCCTGAGAATGTACAAATCTGGAAAACTATTTGTATTTAACTTCACATATAATTGTTCAAATATTTGGCAAAATCTAAAAGTACATGCGTATTCAAGTAAAATGTTTTATCATTTTCTTTTTTTTCCATTGAGTTGATACCATTTCTTGTTCTACTAGAAACTTTTTCAATCCTTATATATATTTTTCATATGTAAGACTTTTTCAATGACATATTACTAAAGTGTGATTCCTGACAGTGCAAGCAAAGTCTGGTATTTGATGTTTATCAAGCATATTCTGAAGATCAATCTAGATTCAGGGCAGTGTTGCAACAGATAAACAAATGTCCTTTTTTATCAATGCTTTCATTAACAGAACTGTCCTACAGGTTTGTATCTAAAACATTTGAATCCCTCCTTAATCAGCAAAACAAAATGTCAATAGTCCAGTCGTCTGTCATAGAATTCAATATTGGATTGACTTTGAATCATTGCTGGCCAAGAGCTTAACTGAGGAGTTTGATATTTTGCTCTGCTACACATGTTAACCACACATTTCTTTAGACTCAATACTGACTGAAAACAGTGAGCAATCGGAAGGGACAAGTTGATTTCAGTTCTATGAGAAATACTTTCATCACCACCCTCTAATATATCAGTATATGCAAGTCAGATTAAAACCTGCAAGAGGAAGCAGGGAGGAGAGGAAGTCTGCTTTACTATTATCTGATTAACTTTCAAAATGGGCCTTTATGTTAGGTGTTGGTAAGCCCATTTCGCAAATAAGGAAATTAAGACTGAGATACTTAAAAACTTGCACACAGCATATGGGCTATGGTAGGCACAGTGCCACCCCCCCCCCCAACCCCGGCAAAGATGCCATTGCTCTAATTAATCCTTGGAACCTGTGAATATGTTATGTTATCTAGAGAGAGAGACATTGTAGATGTAATTAAGGTCACGAGCTTAAAACATGGAGATTATCCTGAATTATCCTATTATCCTCGTGGGCACAATCTAATAATGTGAATTCTTACAAGCAAAACAAAAAACAAACTAAGAAAAAATGCTCTCTGGCTGGAGGCAGGAGAGATGAAACAGAAAAAGAAAGATTTGAAGCATCTCTCACTCATACCTGCTTGTTAGTGGCATTCAGCATAATCCCTAAAATCCTACAAGGCATTTCAATAATTTTAGTTTTCTCTCTAAAATTAAAATGATTTAATAGAAAGAAGAACACCTTATTTACAACTTTATGATTTGTCATGTGAGCTCAATTTTCATATTTAATAGATGTAAAGATTTATTTAAAGAATATTCTACCCTCACTTTTGAAAAGAGGCACGATAGTAAATATTTATGTGACCATTGTCCTACTCTATTTTTGCAATGGCTTATTCTAAAATATTATCAATTAGTAATAATTGTATGTATATATAAGGGGAAAGATATCAAGATCATAAGATCGGGAGCATGAAGATTCTGGCCCGGACTAATAGTCTGTTACAGAGGAGCATCTGTGTCAATTTCTCACATTTCAAATCCCCACAGGATGACGTAAATGAGGATCTTGTTTGACCTGCACATGGACTGGATTTACATTGTGAGAGAGCAACCCCAAAATTATGAGACCAAGAACTTATATAGGTGCTGCTGGCACATAATATGAACAACTCCTCCCCCGGGAGGTGATGGGAAAGCCTTTTTCCTTGTTTATTTGGCTGGAATGGAAGCAAATGCCTCTGAGCAGACATCTTTAAAACTGTAGCTTCCAAGGCCTTTGCTTTTCAAACATTTCCCTTGATTAGAAGTCTTGGACCATGACCATGCAAATCATGAAATATTCATAGGAAATTCTCTTTCAACACAGTCATCCTGAAAATTATAAACATGCCCAATTATTGCTCACAAAACTAATCAGATCACCATATTTATTATTCACTCCCCGCAGAATTGTTTTCTATTTCAGACTCTTCCAAATCTCCACATCTAAGTTTAATACTTGCTCTATTTTTAGCATACTCATTTCATACACCACCCTACAACCATAATGTGATAACTGATACAAAAAAATAATCACATGAAATATGGGTTGGCAGTACTGCTAGGTGTAGGGAAAGATTTCAAAACACAGTTGCTAGGAATGCTGAGGGCCTTCCTGAAATGTTCAAGTCCATTGTTGGTTCAGCCACGGTATGGTCTTTCCTGGAAGTGGTGTGTACTTCCAGTTAAACATTGACATGGATGATCCTGGGTCCTATGATGGGTCAGAAATTCTCAGAAATTATTTCAAGAATCTGCCAGGTGGTGGAAGCCTGTTTCATTGTCATTATCCAACTCTATAGGGTGAGGAGCAAGCCAGGTTCATGAGAGGAAGAGACATCTCTTGAATTTCTGAGACAGTAAGTTTCCTTGGCATGGAATATCTCCCTTCTAGTCCCAGAACTTTCAAATCTAAAAGAAGCTACCTTTATTAATCAGGGTTATGCATGTGCGTACATGTGTGCATCTATACATATATATGTGGCTAAGGGTTATATCCACATACATGTGCATATATTATATATACACATACATGCATATTATATTAATAATCACATACATACAAGTAAGTCCTACTTTAGCCCACCCATGTGGACAACATATGTATATTTGTGTGTATATATATACATATATGTGTATACAAACATGCATAGAGAAAGATTAATTTTAAAGAACTGAGTTGCACAGTAGTGGGTCTGTCTGGCTAGTCATGAGTCTGTAGGTCAGTTAAGAAGCTACAGACTATTGGGCAGGAACTGATACTGGTCTCGAAACAGAATTTCTTCTTCCTGAAAGTGTTGATTTTGTTCTTATGGCCTTAGAATGATTAAGAGAAGCCCACTTATATTAACACGGACAATCTTTACTCACAATCAACTAATTGCAGAGTGTAAGCATGTCCACAAGATACCTTGACAACAACACCTATTTGACTGAACAACCGAGTACCCTCACCTAGTAAAAATGACGCCTGAAGTTACAGTCACACTAGTCCATGAATGTCGTTTGAGGTGAAGGCCGAATTGGTGGTCAGTTCACTTTAGAGTTCAAGTCTCTCTATTGTAGTGTTTACAGCATTTTCTGTTTGTAATTCCATGGTTTGTACTGTTGACCAGTGGCAACAACCTGATTCCAAAGAGGAGGCTCTGTTTGCAATTTTCTTTGCCAAACAAGGAATGTGAGAGTATGAGATTGAACCTCCTTTGAAGTTAATACTCATCATTATTTATCAACCACACATCCATAACACCATTCAACAAACATGGTGAGCAGTTACAAATGTACGCATACCCAATATTTCTGAAGCATCATTCAGATGAGTAAAATATGGGGACTAATTCTTATAATACCTCTATAGTGTTTATTTTTATTTTTTAAAAATAATGTATTTATGTGTTTATTTGTTTTTAGAGAGAGAGCAAAGGAGAAAGAGAGGGAGCGAAACATCACTGTGTGGTTGCCTCTCACTCGCGCCCCCAACTGGGGACCTGACGTGCAACTTAGTCATGTGCCCTGACTGGGAATTGAATATAGTGTTCATTTTAAATAGGATTTTTCTTTCATTAATAAATGACAGTATTTAAAGTGGAATGTTAGAATTTTTAGAGACATTCAAAAACTTTGAACCTGAAAACCAATCAGAGACAACATAATCTTTTTAGCATAAATTCTTTCATATGATGTATGTATTTGAAATACAAGAGAAGGACATTTTATTGGCATATGCTCCACTTTTACTTAATTTTCTGAATCATAATATTTGTTCCACCAAAGAAATGGCTGATAAAGCTTAAATTAATGCTCTATTATATATACATGTAGCCTTCCTTTTTCTTTGTACTGCTAATTTTAATAATTCAAACATAATCTGCCCATTTATCAGTCTCTTGCTCCCTTATTATTAACTGTTAGATGAAGTCATCTCGCCAAAGATTTAGTAAATTTTTCATTTTATAATTTTAACTGAAGCTAAATTATTGACCATAAAATTAAACATAGATCATCTCCTTCCCAGAAATAATCTACAGCATGGTTAGGATGTATATATATTTAAATAGTGATGTATTACCACTGTTTGAAAGTTACAGTTTATAACCCTGTAAAAGCCAATAATGTATAAAGACAGATGTTATTTTCCTATATTTCATTAGATAAGAAATCAAATTTTAACATAAATTTGAATAAAAATAAATAATAGGTTTCTCCCTTCTGCAGGAAGTACAGCAAGGACAATACAAATGAATGAGATTTTAAATATCAATTACCTTTTGGTAGAGTTCTTTATTGTAAAATGCTTTACAATGCTGTTTTTCCTTACCCCCAGAATGAGGTTGTATGAAAAATGCTGATATAGTATGTATTTCCAAAATATGTTCCTAGACTCCTGTCATAATGCAAGAGATGTCCTGTTTAACTCAGTAAAGTGACTGAGACCCCCCCAGACTGCAAAGATGAATCTCGTCAGTGGGTGTCCTTTCACCCCGCCTTGCGCTCTGAGAATCCTTCTGTCAAGCAGCAAATGGCAGGAATATACACTGGCTTTCATGTGTCATATCTGTGACAGCAAAGATCTCACCACCTGTTTTCCTGATGGCTTTTTCCATTGCAGAATGCAGCACTTGGGAACATAGCAGAAAGACTCTCTGTCCTGTAATTAGAGTGTGTTTCCTAGAATGATTAATCCTTTGGCAAGTCTCTCCATGGGATCTAACCCTTGCATTTGCACTGTACTTACAGCTAAAGTTGGTGAAAGGGGGAGGGGCAGATGGTGAGGGCCGACAGAAGAGGAAGAAGAATCACAGTCTGGAAAGTCTCGCTGGTTTCCCTCGTGCTTTGTCCTGAGGGACTTCCCTTTTCAGATTCAGAGTACCTGGGGTATGTGCGCACGTTCTGTAATGTAGCTGTATCAGTTTGGTGCCGTTTTCGTGAGGTCTAGAGTGTAACAAATCATTATCATCTTGGGTGGCGTTTTCTGAAAGTTCATCCCAAGTCAAAGATACCGTGTAAGTGATTCATGCAGGACCTACTTCTCGGGGGAAGCAGAAAGGGGACAGGATGCAGGAAAGGCAAGTTTAAACACGAGTAGTATGTCAGTTCGCTTTTTCTGTAAAACAAGTCACACCAAAATCTACTATTCTAAAACAAAAATTATGTATCAGCCCATGATTTGAGGGGTTAAAAGCTGGGCTGGGCTCACCGGAGTGGTTGTTTTCTGAGGCTGGCGTTCCTCACCTGTCCACCAGTCGATCCCGGCTCTCGGCAGGGTGCCGTGACCACGTGGCTCCAGCAGCTGGGTTCAGCTTTATTCACCTGGCCATGCTGGCAAGGGCCTCGCGAGGATCAGGGAGCGCAAATAACAAAGCACACGCACTTTTCAGGCTTCTGTCTACATCCTATCTGCCAATGCCTTATTGGTCAAAGCAAGTTCCCAAATAAGCCAGAGTCAAAGTATGTAGGGATTATCGAAGGACACGACAAAGGGAGAACAAATCATGGCAGCTCATTATTGTGACAACCCACGGGCAAAATCACAGGCAAAGAGCCACCAAGCTAAAGAGCTTGGAATCGTGAGGCATACATCCAAGTTGTCCCGCCCTTATGCAAGGGAACTGGGCTCTCAGTTTTCTGTGCTGGGTAAGCATTGGCGGGGGGAGTACTCCAGGCCTCTGTGGTCATCTCCCAGTACTGGCAAAGTGGGGCCACCAGCACTGGCTCTGACAAATAAAAGCACACACGAGGTGCAGCACAGGCTATGAGGGGGTCATAGAGAGCAAAAAAGTACCTGCGGGAATCCGGACTGACTGAGCACCAACATTGACTGTCCCCTTCCATTCCTGAGTCAGGATGCTGATTGGCTCATAGATTAGCTGACGTGGAGTCTTCAAGATGCTGGTTTCTTTGTGGGGGTGTGGGGGTGGTGAGCATACAAAAGAAAAATTAGTGGGGTGAGTCCCACAAATGGATCTTATCAAAACTTATGTTCAGCATCTCTTTTGTCTTCAACCTGGTTTAGATCAGCCTTTCCCCTCAGCTAGCTGCTTCCTATTTAAGTCTAGATGCCTTGTCTGGCGGCATGATCCAGACCTTCAGAGTTCTAAGTGACCTGATCTCCTGAATATCTCTCTTTAGTCAGGCTGTGGTGGTTGTAACTGCTCCTTCATAGTGAAAACTGGGCATGCCAGTACGGAGAGAAGTCTCTGAATTATGAAGTTATTTCTCCATTTTCCCACTATGTAGCATCAAACCTGTTTCCTCAGGAAGATAGATCAATGGCGATTAGTCCTGCCAGTGTGGTCTCTCCTTTCTTTGGCCATTGAATTCTACAAGTTTGGGGCACAAGGTGATAAGGTGGCAGCTGTAGCTTTGGGTTTAATGGGATGGGACTTTTACAGCATCACTTGTAGGAAACATCCTCCCTCTGAGAACCCAGATCCCTAGACTTAAAAGAACACAGATGTGAAAATCAGGAGCATACATTCCTCACATGGGTCACTGGGAGCGATGATGAATGGGACCAACTCCTTCTTGCACTTTTGATTCCCAGTCCCGTTACCACCTAACACTGACATAGGCCCCATGTTGGTTGGTTCAGAGTATGTGCCACGTCTTGGATGTCACAGTCCCATTCACACACAGGATTATCCTGAAGTCCGAAGCTTAGCTACATCTCTAGTGACCCATTTCAGCATGCTAAGAAAATACATCTTCTGGCATCGTATGTGGCAATACTAGTGGATCTGTTGTAATGTGCCCACTGTGCTCGCCTTTGTCTTAAATGTGTCCATCATATCTAAGCGAAGCTACGCCAGATCTCTTGCTGGTAAATCAGACAGTCTGTGAACCCACAGACACTGAGGTGGCCACGGCAGTGTGAGCAAAGCATTCTTAAATCTTCTTAGGAAAACCCTGGTCCATTAAACATTGCCAAGATCCTTGTAGGAAAGTTTTTCCGTCAGCCACTTTGGAATGGTTTGCAGATTATAGTAATTAAACCAATCTTATTTTTGACTTTAAACACTGTCACTGGGTTTCTGCATTTCTGACATGCTAATATTTGGGGGGAGGGGTGCCAAGGAACTCAGCCGTATAACAGCATGTCTTATTGTTAGCACTGACCTGAAAAAATGACAGCCACTATTGAGTTCCTCTATGGCGCATTCTTATTGCTATTGAAAATGGCGTCTCCTGGCTCTCCCCAAGATCATGATCATCAGAGGAGGGAGGGAGTGGTGCTGATCTTACAGAACACAAGCACTTTGTCAGACTCCCTTCTCTGTGCCCTGGGGACGTCTTCCCAACATTCTGCCAAGGGAAATCGGACATCTCCACTTTATATAATATAAGCCATTTTCCCCAAGACTCACAGAGCCATTCTAGGTGTATATTTGGAAGTAACCCCGGTGCCTTTTCCTAGACATTAAATCTCAAGTCATGGGAAAGTGTTCCCATATCAAAAGTATCTCCATTCTTCAACTTACAATCTGCTCCTACTAGACCAGGTCCCTTAAGATCTATCCCAGGCATGATTCCACATTTCAGTTGGTACATACTCATTTTATTGTGCAGCTCCTTAGGTGATCAATCCCTTTTGGCTCTTAGCAAGAGCAACATCCCTTTATTGGGGCCATGCTAAGAATAGTTGAGGAAGGCACTGTTATTTTCCAGCAAGAGGGAACCGGGCCGATCTAAAAGCCTGGATTGTTGAGTACATCCTCCCAAATGTCCCCATTCTAAGGGTCAGAAGATTTGGGCTGCAAAGATTCAGTTTCTTCTGAAGTTCTTTTATCTTAATTAGTCCTTGGCTTGGTCTACAGAATAATCTGCCCTTGGGCTGTGTGAGGTAAGGGTCTTTCTATGACTTTTATTCTGACATTTATCCCGTGCTTTAAATTGCTAATTGGATGATCTGAGGTTGCCATTTTCTCTCTTCAATGTATCACTAGAACTGGGCAACTGTAAATTTCTTGGTTTTTATAATTAATACTATTACCTCCCTCCTTGTAATCTCATAGGCTAGAATTAGGTTGAATCCCACTCAGGTTTCTAACTGCTGTTATTCTAGCTCATCATTTATTTATGGGATGAAATTCTGTTCTGTGAGTTGGCCTCCAAGAGAAGTGGGAATACTGTAAATATTATTTACAGTTAAAAAAAGAAACTTATAGTCATCATTCCTGAACTTGAACCTTGTCAATGTGATAATGGGTAATTCTCTGTGGCTCAGTGTCCTCAGTCTTAAAAGTGGGAAAACACTTTCATTAAATTTAAAATTACATTTATTTTACTACTAAAAAATCTGTTAAACTATAACATTCTATACGGTTGAAGATGGATCTCAAATTCTGACATATTAGAATGTCAAAAAAATCACACTGTGATTCACTGAAATGAAGTAATGTCCACACCCTATGGTTGGTCTGAGGAATGATTCACATGTGCCTATAAACCGCTTGATGCTGATGGTGGGCATGGGATTCAACTTAGCCAAATAGAGCTGTGGCTGCTTTTGTTTTAAGTCTGGTGGCTACTTCCTTAGCCTAAGACAGATAATTTCCTGAAGAAGAGAAGGGAAAATGTGCCCCTTTATCTGCTCTGTTATCCTTCAGCTGCCATGTTAATTGTTAAGAAGATTTGAAATGGCAGGGAGTCAGGCTTTAACCATGAAAGAGCTGCGGCCAGCAGAGAAAGGAAAGGCAGTGACCCTGGACTTTTGCTTTGTAACGTTTGCATGGGCCCTTCTAATATGGTCCCTCTTTCTTCTCAACAGGAAGGCGAGTGCCTTCTGTCTGCAGAGCGGGGCGTAGACGTCCCTTCCCGAGCTCTGCAGTTGCCTGGCGCTCTGGGCGACAGTTCCTGGGACAGATCCATGGGTTTAGAGGGCTCAGCCCCTTCATGTGGCAAAAATGGCCACAGAAGCTTTATTATTTAGGAACCACTGGGCAGGCCACGCATTAGAAGCATAACTGTGTACTCTTTAGCAGTCTCTTAGATGACCTGGAATCAGCGTGCCTCATTAAAAGGAAAAGAAAAAAAATGAAAAAAGAAAAAGAATTCTATAGAACTGAAGATTTATGATCCTAAAATCATTTGATGAAGACTTATAAGTATTAGATATATAGCTAGACCAGTGACGAATTCTTCATTAAGTGTGCATATATAAGTGTATGTTTGTACATAATACACATATTGAATGATAGATTAAAATGTATTAACCTAGTTTATTTTTTCTGTGACTTTACAATTTAAAAATGAAGACTTTTAATTTATACTCCATTCCTGTCATTCTCATTATATCAAACAGAGATATTTTATAGGTGGAATGCAATAGTATATTGCACAAAAAGGAAAGGATTTATTTAAGCTTTTTTTTTTTTTTTTTGTATGGTGTTAGTAAAACACTCACAGTGTCTAATTTTCCTTTCTGCCCAAAAAGACAAAGTCATATGTCTCAGAATATATGCCCTGAATATGAATTCAGATGTGCTTTTTTCTTCACCCCTTATGAGATACTCAGGACAATTCTACTCTTATTTTTTATCAAAATGATTCAAATTTTTTAGAAGTGGGTTCAAACAGGTGGCAGATGGGAATGATAGCCATTAGAGGATTTCAGGTAAAAATCTGTGACTCCTTTTATTCACTAGGAGATGATTAAACCAGAACATGATGTCTTTTCCCCTCATCTTATTGAGCACAGTCACTGATTCCAGACCTTGGAGAATAGAGAAAACCTAATTTCCTGGATTTGTGTCTCCGTGCCAGGCCACTTTGACACTCATGTAAAGCATGATGCTTTTAAAGATGCTCTTTACCTTTCCCCCACACCACCCCCACTTCTTCTAAAATATTGCATTTTCTTATTTTTTATCAGAAAGTTTAATGCTTAAAGTGCTAGTTATCATTTTTCACATATACCAGGCATTATATCCCTTTTTTCCCCTACTGGTTTTCAACCGTATTCAGAACTACAAAGTAAATTTCATATAACTTTGCATGAAATCAAAGGATACATTTCTTCCTGTTGTTAATTCTGCTCTGCATCCTTTGCCAGCAAGAAAGTTAGCTCCCTGAATTTGCTGTTGACAGGCCTTTGGGAACAACTGCATAACCAGTCAGGTTGTAGCAAAACAAAGAAAGCATTCTGCGTGCCCTGTGCTCTTTGAAATACGAATTTGATCACAGAAAGTAAACCTGACAGGAACTTCCCAGCAATAGCCTCAGGTTATCAATTACTATCAACGATCTTACCTGAGCAGCCAGTGAGGTCCTTCAGCGCCGCAGGTGGAAACGAGGATTCACACGTAGATCGTAGATCGTGTTTGACAGCATTATTCTCCTTTAGAGGAGGACTTTTCCCCCTTAATATTGGAGCTGTATAGACAATGAAAACATATCACTCAAAATATTAATGTGATTTTAAATAATTTAAAACTAACAGTGGCCAGCATGAAAGTTTATATAGCATCTCACCTTCAGAACTTGGTTATACTTCAAATGCTATAGACTTTTGCCAGTGAGAGGATAAGAAAACGCACTTTATTTTTAGAGCTCAGCGTTTATCTCTCTGTGTGTAGGTGACTTAAAATGGGTAACTCTTATTGAGAAGTCATTGTATTTTGGGGGGTTGATTTGGACTATCCAACAAATAAGTGGATTTATATGAAAATGATCTGTTGTTTTCATAAAAACTACCTTTAGATATGGTAAAAGATAAATTATTGGCTGAATTTTTTGAAGAAAATTATGTTTTATATCTAAGAGCTTTGGGGAAATCTTTGTAATTACATTCATTGAAAAAAACCTAAAATGTATAAAACAGTTTATATGTCAAGTTCCCATGTAATGCAATAAAGACATTTTGCTTATTTAAAAAATATCAATGCATTCAAACAATGATGAGTATAATATACATATGTAATTTTAATAACTATTCCTATAAGTAAAAATCATATTCATGTTAGTTACTGGAATAATTCCCTAAACTTATACCTTTTCTATTTCTCTAGCTGGAAGAAGAAATAAACAATATATTCCTAATCATAATTTTTAAAATTATAAATCTTAAGACTTAAACAGAAATTAAGACTCAGAAGGACACATTATAAAAATATATTAAAATATTCAATAAGTTAAACTATTGTCATTAGTTAAACCATCTAACCCATATGGCTTAAAACTGTGTAGTAACTAAAACCCAGCAAAGAAGTGCCCCGATCTAGTTTTGAGCTTGCAAAACCAGCACCCGTCATAACATCGCTAGCCTGCACACACATCGCTCCGGTCATACATGTTTCCTGGCGAACTAGGCCTCACGCCACCCTTTCCTTCCCGCTCCAGAAACATGTTTGAATAAAGTGAGAGTAGGACCTGTTCAGGGTCAGCCACACTTCCACATTAAAAAAATACATAAAAACACAAAAATCATTGTGTCAGCTAGGAAATGTGTGATTTATAATCAGAAATAAATGACTGACATATGTTAGATCACATCATTTTGCAAACTCCATAAGAGCATTTTTGCTTTGTTTTGTTTTTGGGTATATTTTGTTGACAGCTTCTTCTTCTGCACCTAGAACAGTGCCTGGCATGGAATGATGCTCCGTAAATACCAGATGGTGTTTGGCATGGGATGGTTTATAGCATTGCATTGCAACGAGTTTGAGTACCATGGTTCCACACTAGGTCAGAAACTCCATTATGACCATTTATTCCATGAACATGGGAAAAAGACTGCCTGGCAAACAGTCACAAGGACATTGGTGACTCCCTCTTCCTTTGCTTGGTTATCTCTATAAAGAGCAGAGGGCTTCCCGATGGGATGCTGCTGCCGAGAATGAGTATGTTCATTTCTCCATAGTTAGGGGTCTTTGAACGTTTTATTTACATCCTAAAGGGTGATACACCAGGGTTCTTTTCCCTTCTCTTCCAGAGGAGAGTCTGTTTATATCAGGAGGTGGAGTGGGCAGTTATAGCCTTCCACACTGTTTGATTCAGAGTTTCAGGGTCTTTTTCTTGTGGTTTGTCCCAGATTTGCATAAGTCCTCATATCCCAGAATTGGAATATTTAGGGCAAGGAGAAAGGATGCAGTCCTTGCTCTATGTAATAATTCATCTTCCCTTATCTCAGAAATCTTGTGTTTAATTTTAGGATGATACGAATAAATGCAGATGCTAAATACTTACCAGCTATTGCGTTAACACTGACAATATAACCATGTTTGACATACACATGTAAAAATCTTTAGGGCATTTTTAATACATATCTTTATACTGGAACTGTCCTGATAGAAAGTTGCGTGGAGGGAGCCTGACCCTCATGCTCCATGGTGACCTCCCTCCCACCCTCCTGCCCTCCCACAACCCTATTTAACATAGAAGAAGCAGAGGGCCAGGCAAACAAGTGCAGGAGAAACACTGACACCCCCTACCTGCCAAAAGCCCAGGCTATACATGGAGGGCAAGGGGAACCCCACATTTGAACTCCCCCCCTGTCAGTCTGGATGTAATTTGGGTGTCAGTGGCATGCTCTAGGGGTTATATTTTGCCCAGATGTGCCCCCAGAGGTGCTTCCTTTGGTGACCCATATATTTGTTAGGTAGCAGCTATAGTATAAGAACCAAGGTGGGGGAGAGAGACTCTTAATTCAGCTCTCTCCCCCACCCCCTCATCCATAACAAATTCAGCAAGTAAACTGTATTGATTATGTTTTTATTTTCTGTCTGTTGTGACATTTTGACAGCGGCAGAATCCCTTTTTGACTGTGGGGGGACTGCCCTGCCCAGGCCTAGCTAACGCTTAGAGATGGCAAAGGGAGCATGTCTCATGTGCAAACTAACCAATACAGAGCTTACCTGCTCCGTCTGGCTGCACATGCCAGGAGGCACTATTCCTCTGCCTTAGTCATCCCAGGGCCTGGTCCCAGGCCACTAGGGGGCTCTCCTAGCCCCCAAAACCCACTGGAACTGTTCACACTAACCAGCGCCGAAAGGCTGCCCCTGCCCTGCCTTGTGTTTCCCAAGGCGCTGGACTAAGTTCTCCCCTTGCTCCTGCTTCTGCTTCCTGGCCAGAACCTGGTGCTCTTCCTGCTGCCCTGCGGGGCTCCGTCTCTTGCTCTAGGGGACCTGTGAGTGATGGTCAGCTTTTCATTTGATGGCATTGACCTCTACTCAGCCACCTTTATAAATTCAGACCCAGTCGTGGGTCTGCCTCTCCTGTTTTCCAGGACAGGGGATATTCATCAAGTTATAACTGTCTTTTTTCTCTCCCATCTGTGATTTTGCTGTGATGTTCTTAAGTTGTGACCTATCTTCATTTCTTTGTCCTTCCCTCTCCCTCCCTCCCTCGCTCCCTCCCTCCTCTCTTTCTAAATACTGCTTTGGGTTTACCGGGCCATTTGAATCTGAGGGTTGATATGCCTCTTAAATTATGGGAATTCTCTGCCTACTTTCTTCCTCTCCTTTCTCCTGCTAGAACTCAGATTAGATATATACTGTGCATTCTTTTTAAAAACTGTTGTTCTATTACAGCTGTCCCATCTTCCCCCCATTGCTCTCCCCTGCCCCACCCACCTCCCCCCTCTCCCACAGTCAGTCCCCACCCTGTTATCCATGTCCATGGGTTCTTTACACTAGTTCCTTGACTAGACCCTTCCCCTCTTTCCCCCTTCTCTCCCTCCCACCTCCCCTCTGGTCGCTGTCAGTCTGCTCCTTGTTTCCATGCCTCTGGTTCTATTTTGCTCATTTGTTTGTGTTGTTCATTAGCTTCCTGTGTGAGGTGAGATCATATGGTATTTCTGCTGTCACTTTTAACCTCTCCTTCAGGTGACCTATCTCTTTCTCTGTCTCTACCTAATTTAGCCAGACTGTGTCTAAAAAACTTATTTGTAGAAAACCGAAGATCTATACAGTACAAGAATCGACCAATGAATGCATAAATATGTGGAACAACGAATCGATGTCTCTACCTCTCTTCCCCTTCCTCTCTCTTTAAAATCAATGTTCTAAAAAACAGAACTACACGAAAAAATTTAGTGAGGTCATCAGCATCAGAATTTAGTTTTCTTTCTTGGACATTCCTTGATTTGTCCTAGGAAAGAACATGATTCAGTTAGCTCTAGATGTACTTGTTGTCAAATCTGAAACAAACAAAAATATCAAGTGTCATCAAAATCCTGGAAAGACTAGAAATTTTAATCAATTGGGTCCATCCATGAGGTCTCCAGAATGCCCTGGGAGTGTTGCCAGAGTACTCACCACGTGTGGCCTGCATTGGCACTCTGGATGCAGTTTGAGAGTGGGGTAGCTGGAGAAGTGACTAGGCTCTGATCCAAGCCCTGCCTTCCCCCTGGGAGCCTGCTGGCAGGAGGTTCGTTTCTAGAGATGGAAAGAAGCTGTCTAGTATCTGACATTTACATTCTGATCATAGTCCTATTCTGATTCTTCTCAAACTGTCCTAAAAGAAGTCAGGCAACTGAAGTTTGTTCACTAACTCTTTGCCATCAAATCTTCTGCACTGCCTCGATTCTGGGGTACGAACTTCTCTGAGATGCTCTTTGCACCCCCTTAGATTGTCACCTACAAAAATCTCTTCTGTAGAGAGACAGTTTCTTATCCCCCTTGTTGACAGTAGTTATCTGGTTAACATATGCACCTATATTTGTCAGAGAAACTAACACAAGCAGGCAGAATAAACAAACCCTGAAATATCTGTGGCTTAGCAGATGTACATATTCATAAAGTTCGATGAAAGTGTATCATCTGAAAAATCTGGCCTCTAAATTTCCCATGCAACCATAAGAAAGAGACCAAGCTTGTCTGTCAACTCTTAAGCTCATTTGCCCAGAAATAACATACCCATCTTTGAGGAGCATTGACTCTCTCTGCCACAAATCCCATCAACTATCTTCCATGGCACATGGTTCTTGGTCTGTTTTGTTTTGTTTTTAATACCTCAGGCTTGTCTATGACAACAATAAAAAAATCATTTTTTTTATAGATTAAAATCACTGGTAATTCCCAATGCCAGACAGTATGGAGTCTCTTGTAAGGACTGGTATTTCTCAGACTTGACAAATTTGTATTAACTTAATATAATATTTTATGATCTATTTTTTTTTGTAATCATCTCTAGTTTCAGAAAAGAAACTTCTACCTCATAGTTTCAAGTCTTGCACTTAACAGATTCAGTTTGAACTTCTAGAACAGGGAAAAAGCTCAGAAATTCAAGCATACCATCACCCAACTTCTTTCACTTCAAAAGAAGAGCATCAATTTAAAGAATTAGGGTCCACAAATAATTGAAAAAAAAATTCATTCCATAATGTAATGTTCTGAAATTGTTATTTTAAAAGTTCTTCAATTTAGTGAATTCACATAATATAAAGCCTGCGTTCCTCTCCGGGCTGTGTATTTCTATACAGGTAACCCCCGTAGGACACGGTTGTCGGGTTCCTAACAAAGGCCGTGTTATGCGAATGCGTGTTATACGAAACAAAGAACTAGTGGAAGAAGGGGGGTTAGTTTCCAAAAATCAAGAAAAGCATACTATTATATTTTTATAATTAAGAGGAATATCTTTATTAAAGCAATTTCATCAAAAGTATTACATATCAATATGAATTAAGTAATGTTTGCATCGTCGTCACTACTAAGCTCCATTAGCCGAATGTGTTTTCTTTTTGAAAGATACCCTCCCCCTCTGACCTTCCTTCAGCATTATCTTGATGTCTATGCTCTACTTTTTGCAAACAACCTGTTATTTTATGTTGCTTGCTCTTAGTCGAGAGATCTTAATACATTTCGTTGTATAGCGCTAAGCACTTCGAAGTTCTCTCTTAAACTTTGTGCTCCTTTCAGGGCAAGGATCTGCATTTAAGAAACACGACTGTTCAGCTAAGTCTAGGCCTTTCTTTGCGCTTTTTAGATTAAGCTGTTAAACTTATTTGTTTTCATCAGTGCTGTCGTCCCCTAAGTTATCTTGGCACGTTCCTGATGTCATTTCCACCAAAGTTGCTTCATCAGTTTCTTCTCTACCAGCAAGTCTTGGATACCTTCTAGTCATATCGTGTTAGAGCAAAACCGTGTTATAGAAGTGCCGTGTTATATGGGGGGTTCCCCCAATTCTCTAACCGTGTTAGAACAAGACCGTGTTATAGAAGTACCATGTTACACAGGGGATACCGGTTCTTACCTCACCTGTTGCAATTTTGAGCTAATCAATATTCGCTATGTCTCTCTCACCTTAAGATGGTATTATTTAAACTCTGATGAATAATGCTTATAAATTCCCAGTGATTAGAAGATCTAGCTAAGTACCTTTATCACTCTTGTTTGGCTATTCGTTCTAGAATGGATGTCATGATCATGTATTTGCTCCTCCCTGGAGTGGCCACTTCACACATCTCCAGGTTCATTAATGGGGGCAAGGGAACAAGGGGTGGCCATTGCTTGGATCAGTGGAGTTCCATAGAAAGACACAGGCGGATCTCTGGAGTTAATTTGTAACTGTGTATCAGAGGGTTTGGAGATAATGAATTGACTAAGGAAGCATTCACTGATTGATGGAGGAAAACAATCCTTAGTTATGCTCACCTGTCCTGGTAGGAAATGTATTATGTAGTGCTTAATAAAAATAAATTAAAAATAAGAAACGACCTACACTTTTTTTCATAAAGTTTGAGGGAAATGTTTAAAACCAATATTGTTTTTTCAAATGCTCAGGAAATGACTCCTTCAATATATCTTTAAGTTATTGTGTCAATGATTAATTTACATTATTAAAAAATTATGTACAAGTACACGGTAGGATAAGATAGTAAGGTAAGGGTACAAGTTTATCTTAAGAATTAGATGAGATCAAGCATATTTACAAGAATGGGTCTATGTCTCTCTCAGATTGGTTCCTGTAAATTATATTTTTGACCACCATTAGATGCAATAATTGTATTCCACTAGACACTCATCTTAATGTATATATTACTTAAAAATGAATGAGCAATCTAAATTTGACTATTCTGTTTGAATAAATGAATGACTTCATATAACAGAGGTAGGCAAATTACCATCTACAGGCCAAATCTGGCCTGCTGTCTATTAAAGAAAAGTTTTGTTGAAACATAGCCAAGGTCATTCATTTACATCTTGGCTGCAGGTGCTTTTGTGCTATAATATCAACAGCAACCATATGGCAAGCCCAGTGGAAAATACTTGCTATCTGTCTTTTTCCTGAAAAGTTTGCTAAACCAGGTTCTAGAACAGCATATCCATTTTATAGGATGAGGTTTCGGAACTTTAACACACCTTCAGTGATTATTAAATATATTAAAATATTAAATAATGTTTTTATTGTAAAAAATATATTATAATATACCAAGAATGAGAGTTGTTGCTCTTTCAAAAGAGGTATTGACAGAAGGTTTTTGTTATATAAACAGTGTTCAAAAAAATATACTATTTCTAAAATTTTAAAAAGGCTTTTGCAGGGGTCATTCTATTTGATATCAATATAAAGGTTTTTATCTAAACTCTAAGGTTTCAGGTATGCAAATATGCATACAATTTTAAGCACACATGTAGATATAATTATGGTCTTCATGTTGCTTTTTGTGTATCTGTGTGTGTGTGTGTGTGTGTATGTGTGTGTGTGTGTGTAAGTGGTCTGGTTTTGTACATACATATGTGCCAAGTACCCATTCTGTCTCTATATACCAATATGTAAATATGAATCAGGGATTTCTGACTATGGTTACTTTATGAACTTTTGTTCATGTTTTTAAGATCATGTAATCTGGTTGTCTTCCCAACACTCCTTTCGCTGTTCTCATTAGCCACACTAATTGTATGACTCAAATAGAATTTTATTTAAACCCCCAAATGGGAGAAACCCCCATTCCCTCTTGCTGCAGGGATCAGCTCAGATAGCCCATGCCCACGCACATGACATTTTCTTGGCTTAAATGGTGGGATCAACAATGGGCACTTGAATCCAACTGAAGCAAGAAGATGCGAGAAGAGGCTTTCTGGAAATAAAATCTCTCCTCTCTCCTGAAATAGCTACAGAAAACTAACACTTTCTGTTGTGGTTTGCAGATGAGACAGGGGGACAACTGTCAACACCCAGAGGGGTGTGTAGGATCAGTGGGAAGCTGACGGTGTGGACCGTAGCGGGGGACGGAATAGAGTCCTTGCTAAAATAAGCAGATTTCTGCTTCATTAAAGAGAAGGAGGCTCCTTCATTAAACAAAAACTGAAAAATTTCCTGCTCGTAATCTTCAAGTTAAGAGAGCAGCAAATACATAAATGTTAGACAGCTTGAGTTTGGTTTCCTGTTCTTTCTACATCAAAGATGCCTAACAGGTACAAATATATTATATTTTAATTTTATAGCATAATTTAGGATTTGTTATCTTATTAGTTTATTTAAACAGATTTTTACAAACTATGTCATCAACATAAACATATTATTAAGTGTTTTAAACATGATGTAATCCCTATTTTATATTGTAACAAACTCATTCCAATATGGAGCTTGATGGCTGCCATATTATGATGCATAAGAAATCATTGCCAACAACTGTGTAAGAGTTTTGGTGTATCAACTCCCCAACTTTTGTTAATAAACTATAAGTTAGTCTTCTGCAGCTACATTGGCTAAAATGTAATGCTATGCAATAGAAACTATTGATGTACGAATACTTGACAAAGCATTTAGCAGTTGATAACTCTGTGTTATTAGAAAATCAGTGTATCACTGAAGGAAGTCCATTGGACACAAAATAAGATCCTAGCCATCTATGGACTCCGACTAGAACAATTGATCTGTAGCTTGGTGGAGGAGGACACACGTCACTTCCAGCTCAGATTGGTTAACTGTGCTCCCTCCTGGACCCTGTGGAAAATAAGGGGGAAAACTTTAACCCCGTGTATTCAATATTAAAGAAAACGTAGATGAATAGAAATGATTACATGCATCAAAAATACAACATCACTAAGCTGTAGAGGGGCAATTCTGGCACTTGCAGGTGTTTTCCCCAGCGCGCCCGGGTCTTCTCAGCACCGCCTTCGCAACCCAGACCTTAGCGCCTTACTCGCGATCACGGGTCATCATGCCCTCCTGCTCCCTAAAGTGTTACATACTTTTGAGTTACAGGCTTTCCAATGAGAGTATTTGCATTTTAATAAGGGACTTCTGAAGATTGAAAAACCTCTAGGACTGGGAAAACAATTCTACTGTTGCAAGGTGAGGCACTTGTATTTTAATTCGCAGTGACACAAAATTCACGATGTGGTGAGGAGCAGAATTTAACCTTGTGCAATGTCAATCCTGTTTGAGTAAAAGGAAAATGAGGGGCTTGATAATACTTCAAAGTCGCTTTTATTTCAGTGTCTGTAAATGGCCTAAAATGAAGTATCAGAGAATTTTTCTGCCCCGAACCATCTTACTAAAATTTTACTCCAGCCAAGTTTTTCATACTAGATTGTGTATTCGTAAACACAGGGCCTAGTAATCATGTATCCACACAGGGTAATTCACACGCTCGTTTTCTCTCTGATGTCTAAGTGCATAGACTATTTGGTGCCCTGTCAGTAATCTGTCCAAATACCACTATAAGTAAACTGGCAATGTGCACCTTGGTGCAGACTTGTCCTTCAAATAGAAATTACTAATTGTCTGGAAGGAGCAATACCTGCTATTATCTTCCCTGAAAAAAAAAATTTAAGCACTAAATAATTCAAATATAAATGCCTTGGTTGTGCTTGGGCTAGTTTTTTTTCAAAATGACATGCTTTTGTAAGTTCCACTGAGGTTTGGGGGGGATGAAAGAGATGACAAGGCACGAGCAGGAACTAAAAACACCATAGAAAGAGAGAAAGCATTCCAAGTGAGCATTGTGAATTAAAGAATTGTATATATGACACAAAGAACGGGACAACAGAGTGGTGACAGCCAGAAGGAAAAGGGAGGGGGAGGGGGAGGGGGGTAAAGGAGGGATAAAGGGGGCAGGACGGATTTTACTTTGGGTGGTGTGCGCACGATGCCATGTGCAGATGATGTTTTGTTGAGCTGTACACTTGAAACCTGTGTGGTTTTACCCACCAATATCCCCATAAATTCAATAAAAGTAAAGAAAAAAGGAATAATTGTACTTTTAAGAGGAATGATGAATAGCCATACTACAAAAGGATATAAGTCGAGAGGCAAACTATATATTTTGTGAAGATGGCATGTAAGCTGAAGAGGATGATACTGAAGTATAGAATAGAGAAGTTATATTTGCGTAAGATATAATTAAATTTTGTTCCGGAAACAATTAAAAATGACACTGAATGTGCTTTAATGAGGGTGATCCAGTTATTATAGAGAGGATGGATTCCATGAAGAAAATATCCATACACGTGGTAGATCGGACAGTCGTTTTGTTGTAAAAGCCTGATATTTATGATCTCTAAATCCGAGATTGTTGAAGATTATGAGCAGTTATGGGTGATGTGGTTGAGAGATATAAATAAAGGAATCGTTTGGATGTAAAGAAAAGTGAAATGTTCCTTAGTGACTAATCAAGACCCACCAGAAAGCTATGGTGGAAGTTGTCTTGCCCAAGGACAAGGTACAAGATGATGCCACAAAGCCATGAGATACTTCAGTGCCCTCCCAGTGACGAGGACCACAGTTTTCTCCTGTAAAGCTATAAGGATAATTGTTGAGTGATTTCATTTTTCCAGTAAAGACACTAACCCATCAGAAGATATCTGTATGTAATTCTTATAACTGATATAGAACCAAGAATGAAAAACTAAGAGAGATTTCTGGTCATTTCCTAAACTTGACTCATTTCATATGCTTAACTAAAGTTGCAGAAACTTATTTTTCTCACCATATTGTATAATTTGTGCTCACCAGTTAAATCAGATATTTTTAAATCCAATGTGATACATCTAAGTTGTTCAAACAGTGAAAATAAGTTACTTGAATTAATGCTCATATAAAAAGATTTTACTTTTGCAATATATATTTATCAAACAAATGAGTTTACAGTTTGATTTTTATTGTTTTAAAATTCTAAGGAAAATCACAGTGAACATTAAGTTACCATCATTTTTGTCCTGGTCACTTTTTATCATCTCAACCCTTAGAGTTCTTTTCTTATAAAGGAAAGCTAATACCATTTCCATTTATATCCCTTCCAGGTGTTTCTTCTTTATGAATCTTATAGCCAATAACATTTACCAGTTTTATTAGAGGAACAGTATAGTGTGTTATGAGACATCTATTAACTTACTTAACTGAACTGTGGTAAAAAAATTTTTTTTTTCAGAGGACATTTGATTTAAAATCCTGGGTTCAATCATATTATTGACCCAATGACAGAGTCTTGAACTGATCCGTTATTTAATTACGATTCTGTGCTGGCCAGATTCTCTGTCAGTGTCTATATTACCCCAGGTTCTTGAAAACCAGACAGGTTAAGAAAGAGAACTTTATATTAGTTTAACTATGGCATTTATCTAACTGGACTTTAATTGTTTGATTGTTTCCCTGAGTTGCTTAGCAAACTTGTCCAGTGGGCAAGCAATGATTTCATCTTGTTCTCCATTAGATCTGTTCTACTTGCTATTGAAACTGACACATATAGGTGTCTAATAAATCTTTATTAAATAAATGAAGGATTTTTTCCCCATAGTAAAAGAAAAAGGACAAAGATAATCTATCTATGAAAACAGCCAGAGGTGATTTCAACCCCTTGAGCCCACTGGATTGGTCAGTAGCAACAGAGAAACCACAGAAATGCTAAGGAAACAGGCAACAGAAATATTACATGCATGATGGCCATTCTGATGGCATCCATGAGAAAAAGGAGACACATTTTCAGAGTTAAGTTTTGAACTTAGATAGCAGGAAGGCAGTGATAATGTTTAATTCTTAATTTGGATGCTGGGGTCATAGTTGCTTAATTTGTTATTTTGCATAATTTACATATAGGCAGCTTAAATTATTTTGCATGTGCATCATAGTACAGATAATTGTTTTAAAAATATATAAAACATTCTAAATCTTGTATGCCTTAAGAGGATTAACAGACCAAAAGCACAAATGCAATGTATACCCCATTTACACAAGACATTTTCCTGATGGGGAGAAAGTCCTTGTCAGAAGGTGGCAGTGTAGCGCTTTCTTTTCCAAATGAAAATGAAATCATTTTAAAAAATATCAAAAGGTAGCCCCTTCCAGATGTGGGCCTTGGGGCCGCGTTCAGTCCTGCAGCTCACTTCTCATTGCTGGGGAGGTCTCATTAGGAAATTCACTGTTTAAAAGGCTGCACTAATGTGAAGGTTTTACTTGGGAAGTCCTGCTCATGTGCTTCTATCTAGAATTTCTGTCTCCTTTCTAGGATGCTTGGCATTTCCAAAGATTGCCCATGAGTTCCATCTGTAGAAAATAAATTGTATATGAGATAATAGTGCACCTTAATATTATATATATATATATAAAACATATATATATATAATGTTATTTAAGGTTTTTGTAATCATAATCACTTAATGCATTTATTTATTATAAACAAAACCTGCATCCTTAGCCATTTATTTGAAGAAACAGTCTTTGGCAGACATTTAATTATAACTGATTATAGAAAATAAATCCACATGCAAAAGAATGAGAGATCAAGTTTGGTTTCCTGTAGGGGAAGAATGGGAGGTAGCTGGTAGTGACATTTATCAGAAAGAAAAATGACGGTGCCTTCCCTTGGACTCAGCATTGCCCTCTAATAGAAAACAATCAGGGAGAAGTAAGATTGTATTGGGGAGTAATGTTAAGTCATAATATTTATTGAAACGCTCAACTTTGTTTAAAATGTAGACGGGCACATAGACACGAATAGCGATTGCAATTTCTAATGCATAGCTGTATTTACTTATTTATTTATCAGAGGCAGGGAAGCCTAATAACCAAAACTGCCACATGGTATTTACTAAGCATTGAACTGAGTAGGTGGCCGTGCCAACGCTTGTACAGCGTTCTCTCCATAGACATCAGTGGCCCAAGGTGAGCACAGGTGATCCAAGGAGCATTTAAGTAAACCAAAGGCACCGGAGCAAGAAAAATATGGAAAAAAAGACCCAAATTGAAAATATATATTATTTTTTTCCAGCAATATGAAGCAAAGCACAAAGTATGATGATTAAATTCAGCTAAGTATAAAATATATATTCTAAAGCTTACGGCATAAAGTCGTTATCTGTTTTAATCATCCTTAAAAATATTATATTGTAGGTATTCGTCAGCTTCCTTAATAGTTCCTCTCCAGTTTTCAGATCAATTATTTCTCGTTAGTTTCTGATTATTCATTTGTTTCCCTATTATTTATTAAATGCATGTCTTCTGAGACATAAATTTGTGTTCTGGGTTGTTCTAGACTTTGCCCTACATCTTAAAGCAAAAATCCTTTACAATTTTTCCCTTATGAATATCATTATATTAATGTAGAAGTTCTTTCAATAGTTTTACATGACTCAGCATTACATTGTTATTTTATCTTGAGTCAAATTAATCAACACTTGAACAACTTTTAAAAACTATGCCTCAAGAGGTGTCAAACTATTAAATATTTTTCTATTATAAGGACTGAGAATTGTTCACTGCAGAGAATAAAGTACCACTTCTGCATATATTACACAAACATTTTATGCTTCATGAAACCACAATAAATTTTCTTGCTGATTACTCATGTAATCTAAGAATCGCCTGCTGTTTTATAGTCTTATTAATTTCATTCAAGTAGTAAAATTAGCACCTGTAGAGAACCCTTGAAAATTTCTTAACTTTTATCATATTAGTAATAACCTACTTCATTTATGATAGACCAGTTGCTTTTCTCTATTTAGCTTTGGTGTTCTTTGCATTTAATTGTTTTAAGAAAACAACATTGGGTTCAGAATTATATAACAAGGAACCTCAACCTTCAACTCAACCAGATTTAAAATAAATTAGACTCTGACGTTAGCTAAGCATTCCAGACTTAGAAAGGAGGAATTTGACATTTCCTTTGAAGGATGACTTGGATATAACACAACAACTATGGAATAATGTTCTCACTAGTACATGCCGGGCCTGAACGAGTTGAGGAATTCTCTTTGCGCCCATGTGAGGGAAACTGAGGCACTACAAAACGTTAGGAGCAGCTCACATTTAACGCAATCTGTTAGCCATGTACTTATTTGAAATGAGCCAAACTATTCTCCGGGACAATCTTTCTTTGTTACTCAGTGCTGTGTTCCAACCCAGGAAGAGACACGGCAAAGGCATGAGCCCGAGTCTATGGGGACATTGAAGAAGGAAGGTTCAAGAAGAAATGAATTTGAGGGGAGAAAGGTCTGCGGGGTAGAGGAGAAAACCCACTCTTACTAAATTCTTACCGCCAGGCCACATACTGGATGACATCTGTATGGTTTCTCATTCGCTCTCACTCCGAATATCGTGCAGCCTAAGGAGCACGGCTTCCTTTGTTCAGCTTGTCACCCGCAGAGGTCTGTGCGCACAGAAGGTAGCCTGTAGCCTGAACTCATGCGCGCCTCACACAAGGACTCGCTGTTTCCAGAGAAGGAGAAAGCTGCCTCCGAGAAAGCCAACAGGGAGTCACATTGTATGTAGACTCCCAAATAAAGAGGCAGCCTGTTTTCTTCCCTCTTCTTTTCCTCCCTTTCTGTCCACTCTTCTGTCTTTTCATCTTGGCTTTGAGTTTTTATTGGATCCGGGTCAAACTTCCTCATTTCTTTAAACTGCAGTGGTGTGCACACAGAGTATGCATGGAACCTGAAGTCAGAGTGACTGGGTTTCACTCCCAGCTGTAGCTCTTACTGCCTTCATGAACTTGACCGTGGTAGAGCATGTCTTCACAAATACTTTAAGATGAGATTAAGAGTTACTACTTAACAACACTGTGTTAAATTGAGTTAATATACTCCAAAGTTTAGCATAGAGTTTGCCATTTCATAAGTTCAATATAATATTTCATAAGACAAACTATTTTTTATTACTTTTCCTACTCTAGATTGCTCCCTTATCATCCCTTCATTTTTAATAATACCACAGATGTCATGAATTAGCTCCCCTGAGTGACACTTTCAGAGAAATGACCTCCATCCTTCTCCTCTATCATTCCCAAGTTGTCCCTTAGGAGACATATTGACTATTATGCTTACTCGATTTTATTTATTGATTTGCCATGTAGTTCATTCTCACTTGGGGGATTTCTATCTGACAGGTCATGTCTATCCATTTTAATACTTTGCCTTTTTCTTGGTTTTCTAATCATCTCTTTGCCAGTGGTAGAGACTTCTTTTTCTTCAGCTTTTCACTTACCTAGAAGACATAAGAGTAGACAGACCATTGGTTATAGATTTCTGGAGCTTTGAGTAGAGATCTTCACTAAAGATGTAGTTTTAGGAGATACAGGCATGCAGGTGGTAACTGAAGCCCTGAGTGTGGAGAGGATAACCACACTGGGGACATAGGAGTGCTGGAGTGAGTGGAAGTGGCTGGACGTGCAAAAGCCTGAAAAACCAGAGTGGGAGGTGGAAATTCATGAGGTATTGAAGCTTACGAATAGAGTCAAACTTAGAAATTTGATCATTTTACAATATGTACAAATAGCAAATAATTATGTTATACACCTGAAATTAATATATTATATGTCTGTTATACCTTAAAAAGAGATTAGTGGGGAAAATGGTTATGGTATATTGTAAATAAAGGTCAACTTAAAATTCAATATTACATTTTCCTTTTCTAATCATCTGCATTGAAATAGTATTGTTTCTCATATTTTTATTTATATTTTATTTCAACCATAGGTTGTATTGGTAATTTTTTATAGAATAGTTTTCTAGCTACTATTGCTATGTAATAAAATACCCCTTACTTTATTGCATAAAATAACTATTTTTAACATATATAAATCCTGTGAGTTAATAGCTCAACCAGGGAACTGTAAAAGAAAAAAAAAATGCACTAAACAGTTGTTAAAAATGAGACGAGAGACTTTATTTAATACTATTACAATAGGAGGGAAGACTATTGTAAAAGGCAGAGAGACTAAACTCAACTGAAGGGTTCTTGATCAGCAAGAAGATGAGCTTACGAAATTGATTTACAGGAATAATGTAGTTATAAGTATTCAGACATACCTTGCACTGATAACTGCTTTGGGGAAAGCAGAATATTAGGTGGTGAATATATGAGTAGTTTTGGTTGTAGTAGTAGTAATAATGGCATTAGTATCAGTCATCAGAGCCCCCCACTTCTCTTTGATGATATCTATAACCCATGTCAGATTAGAGAACCGCTGCTAAATTCCTATGTAATAATAAATTACCATATATTAATTCTTTCTCAGTTTTGCAGGATTTTTCTACTATACATTACGCTGTAGGAGATGCCAACTCTCAGAATCTAACAAACTTTATAAAAAGCCACATGGGAAGGTAGTATCTAGTGTGTATTCTGCAAGTATAATAACATTCCAAGTTTTATATGTTTTGATAACTTTTCACATATTTAAAAAATGTTTTAGATTTACAAGCAACAACAATTTTTAGATTTTCAGAAATGTCAGTTCCACCTGCCATAAAAATGTATGTTTCAATTTATACTATTTTTACAATAAAGTTTACAGTCAGATTTTGAGTCAGGTTACATTTAGACATGAATTTCCCGATCTCCAATGCAACCGTGATGCCCAGAGTGAATTATTGCGCAGCGTGAATCAGCTGGAAGCTCGATCACATTCCCCAGGCTCCGTGGTGCCATGGAGCAGAGGACACTTGTAAGTGCTTTTCATGCAAGTCCGGGGGTTGGCAATGCACAGGTCAGGAGTTATTATGGAGAGAACTACAAATAAGAAAGTAAAACTTTTGTAGGCAATTAGTATCCTTTCTATTGTTCAATTGTTGGATTTGCAGTTTTGCTTTGGTCTGGACAACCTAATGAGCCACATATTTTACTACTTTTGGCCAAAACAGAGTTTGTATTTACTACTTTAAGAGCTCAAAATAAGAAAATAAATAGATGAAAGTTTTGCTCTAATTAAAATGTACTTGAGTAAAAGCTTTCTCCAAAATATCTTAGTCATTGGAGACGTCATGAAATTGTGACTACAAGGGAGAAATAAATCATGATCATTTATCAAGGATAAAATTTATCTTGCCTGTTATTTTGAAAATTAATCAGTTTCAATTTCAAATTAAGCCTGAGCATCAGGTAGTCTACCTTTATCATTTTGTAGAAGCAAATGTTGTGAGAGACTCAAACTACGTCTATGTAAGTTCACTCAATCGGCATCTTAATTACTTTTTCCATATTGCAAATGTCAGAATGACCTGATTTCCACATAAATAATAAGAGAATACCCAGAAATTAATGATTATATAAAATGTACATATAATCTTCCCATCTGCATACAAAGTACATTAACATATTTTATATATTTCCTATGAAAAATTGACAATCACATTATCTTTCTAGTGACATATAAAATAACTTTATATTCAGTTAGGACAGGCACGGGGAAAAAGGGAAACCTATGAAGTCTCATAAAAATAATATGGTCACACTGAGCTGTGGGAAGTAGTGTTGGAAATAAGTTAGCTTAATAACTGATCAGTTTTTACTTCCGTGGCATGCATGTGCATAAACTGGTGAGTCACATAGGCAGGATCTGTGTACACAGGTAAATATCCTGGGCCAAAATCAAAACACAAGCTCAAAAATCCCAGGCATCAAAATAGCTCAGAGACTTGAATCCAGAATAATCCTTCGTATTAAAAAACCAGATGTGCGATTCTCAAGGCTGACTTAATGTCACATTGTAAAGACTTTTGGTGTTTGATACTGTAATAGCTGAGTGATGTGTCTTCTGTTCTCCCAGTTCCTTTACTTGGTTCTTCCTTTTTCCTCCTCCTTCTCTCTGCATATTCTTTTGCCTCCCCTTCTTCTTATTCAAAGGGTAAACATAATATGCCTCCATATACTCCTCATTGTAGGATTTTCCTCAATTTTTATTTCATTTTCTGTGTCCTTAAAAAATTTCCATTAAGAAGAGAAAGAAGTGTCTTTCTGAAAGACAAGGGGGCAGCGTGTTGTTTTAAGTGAAAATTAAACCGGTATTCAGCACATTTCCATTTTCATTTCAGCTTTCATTAATCTCTGATACATAAACTTTTCAGATCTCAACAGTAAACAACAGAGCGCACTGTGCTGGGTTGTAACGAGCATAAAATAATCAGGCGAATAAGCAAATACGACAACAGGGGGAAAAGGAAGGAAGAAGGGAGAAAAGTTGTGCCGGTGATGCAGACCCTCTCGTAGGCTGTGGAAATACAGGGATCGCTATTTGCTCAGTTAAAATAACTCCACGAGGTTATGAATTCTATGTGGTATTTTTTGGAATTTTGGGTCACATGTATGTGCATGGGTACTGAGTTACAGTCACCCCAGTCTTTATGAAGCTGCTGTGAGTGTTAGAGGAAAGGACGAGAACCCATCTGTGGAAGTGGTTTCCACGTGCACCTGTAGAACCACCTGTGCGTGTGCTTGACCGACACGCGTATGTGTGTCTGGGGACCATGAGTAAATCACAATCGTCACTGTGACTGAGTGTAAATGTTCCTAAATGTGTATGTGTTTTGAACCTTCTTATAAGATGAAGATGTTGATTACATACTAAATTAGTTGTTACAAGAATGAAAACTAAGGTACAAAATAGTTAAGCCAGAAAACATACATTCTTTTTAATAATAATTTAAACACAACTTGTTAAAAAGTTGTATAAAGTATGAGCACAGAGGTTTAAAATTTCAGGCATTATAATTCATTCCTGATATGAATCATTTTCTAAAATTAATTTATTAATTACAGCAGTTAAGTGTAATTATTCTACCTATTCAAGATTTTTATTTTTACTTTTTAACACCAAGATCAATTCAGTGGAGGGTAATTAGCATAACAATAATTCAGCGCGCATTTTCTGATCTGCATGGTATTACAATTTTCTCCGGAGTGCCGGCTTCCACATTAATCCGTCAATTCACGAACTTGCCTGCCATTCAGTGAAGCGTTCTAGAAGCAATTAAAAAGAATAATTTTTTTTCTAAAG
The DNA here is from genome assembly GCF_987537825.1 of Furipterus horrens. Classification (NCBI taxonomy): domain Eukaryota; kingdom Metazoa; phylum Chordata; class Mammalia; order Chiroptera; family Furipteridae; genus Furipterus; species Furipterus horrens. The sequence continues at coordinate 6,863,160 of NW_028327180.1, forward strand.
GGAACTGGCAAAGGAAATGTCCTTGCCTTGATTTCTATTTTGGCTATCATAAGAGCACTAAATAAATAAAATGGAAAATAGAAAAGCAGAAGAAAAGTTTACCAAGTAATCCTGGGTACCAAACATAGACACACAAAATAAAAATCAGGCATTTATATTAGCAAAGAAAGGACTCAGAAGTGATGCATCTTCCTGAGCAAGAAGCCTCGAGTCAAGGGAAGATACCTTCGAATTATGTCATTTTCCAAAAATGTCAGTGCGCCATGAGAACATCACATCCAGTCAGAACTGCGCCGGGTACCTGTTATCACGTTCAGCGGCCTCCTCAGTAGGCCCCAGAAAGGCGCAGCGTGGTGAGGCCTGCCTTCTCAGCGCAGCGCTTCTAAATCACTCTGGCTGTGCTGCAGAAGTGATGCACATTAATAATACTCACATGGCACAGATGGAATTCTAGAGAGAGATTTGTGAACGTTTGGTTTATAACAATCCCTGGCTCCGATAAAGTAATAGGCACTAATTCCACGGATACCTTAATGCCCTGACATTTTTTTTTTTTTTAAATGCAGGTTTCCCAGGATCTTATGTATGTACTGTAAGGTAAAACTTCATGCCTTGCCACTTTTATAGATGACTTCCTTTTTCCCTCTCATGTTGTGCAAACAAAGGACCGGTAAAGGCAAACACAAAGGTTGATTGTTTTCTGTTTCTTTAACTACTAACTACAAACGTGTTACTATCTTTAATGAAGTAAAGGACGTTGCCTCCTGCATTGTATGAAATAGACATACGGCATGCACTCAATCTTCACAACCTGTGTTCAGACACACTTGGCCCAAGCCAGTTTTTACACTTCATTCTACTTTCTAATACCCAGGTTTTACTCTTGCTGTGAGTTGGCTCAGAAGAAATGTTGCCTCTCATGTAAAAGAACTGTAAAGAGCGCCTCGATCTTACAGTGATTTAGGGAATTTAGCATACATGATAGTTCCTTGAAATACTTGACTTTTAAATCCAACCAAATACATGATGAATAAAAATAAATAATTCAGGAGCTGAGTAACTGAGTATCAAAAGCTCTTTTTTGATGGGTATTGAGTCTATTTCTGTATTGAATTAAAACTGAAAAGAATGAATATATTAAATATTAAGAAATTAAAATTATAATTATATTTAAAAATTAAGTGCTTAGAGAGAAGATGAGTGAAAATGTCAGCACTACATCTCTAAAATTTGCCAGGAAGGAGTCATAATACTGTCTAAAGTTGCAAAAAAAGGAAATAGAAGTTTAAAGGGAATGTATACATTTACAAAGGAAAGTATGATAATACCTAAACATGGAAGAAACATTATCATTATGAAAATATGAGAGCATTTGTAGAGAAGACTGCAAAAGTTAAGAAAGGAACCTACATGGTTATTAAATAACAAATTTACATTTTCAATGTTGTAAAACGAAATGAAAAAATTACATAATACTAAATAGGCCTGACATAATAATTATAAATGTGATAACTGATCTATTGAAATAAAAGAAATACCAATTTTGAACTAAATATAATATGTAATAATATGATACAATTGTGAAAACTGGAAATAGTCTAAATATCTATTAGTAGAAATAGTTCACTGAATTTGTTTACATTTAATAAATGAATTCTCAATGAAAAGTGTCAGCATGAACTGCCAGCCATGTGTATGCATGTGTGATGGGTCTCCCTCCCTCCCTCTCTTCCTCCCTTTCTTCCTTCTTTCCATCCTCCTTCCTTCCTTCCCTCCCTCCCTTCCTTCCTTCCTTCCTCCCTCCCTTCCTTCCCTCCCTCCCTCCCTTCCTTCCTTCCTTCCTCCCTCCCTTCCTTCCCTCCCTCCCTCCCTTCTTCCTTCCTTCCTTCCTTCCTTCCTTCCTTCCTTCCTTCCTTCTTCCTTCCTTCCTTCCTTCCTTCCTCCTTCCTTCCTTCCTTCCTTCCTTCTTTCCTTCCTTCCTTCCTTCCTCCCTTCCTCCTTCCTTCCTTTCTCCTTTTTCTCACTTTCGGGGACTGATTAACTGATCATATCACTGTACACTATTCTTTGAGCAGGTCTCTACAATCTCCCTCCCTTCTGACTGAAATCCACAGTCACACTCAGGCAAGCCTTCAAAGCATCTCCTGTGGCTCTCAGGTGCCACACTGTGTCCCTGGTCATGCTTCTTGGAGATGAGAAGTTTTCCATTAGGCACGTCAGGGGCTGAGCTGTTACATCCCCGCGGCTTCCCTTTCTCCAGCAGGCATTTCTTTAAGGCAAGCAAGGGACTTGAAGAAATGAGTGGCCTGGCCCAACTCAAAGCCAGTAGACACAAATCCTCACCAGGGATCCCTTCATGGAGCTGACGGGGCGACGGAACCGAGCTCCCATGTGATCTAGTCCACTGAAATTGTCACTGTTCCATTTGTTCCTGTATTTACTTAAAACACACAGGCACGAAGAACAGGAGGCCACAGAGAAAGGCTGTCTCTTGTCTGTGTTCTCCGGGCTGGCTTTTCTATCCCTCTGCCTCAAAGACTAGACTTCCCAGAGCCCCTGACCTCACTTCCACATTCGAGACTCGGTGTCTTTTTTTCCTTGATTCGCTTTATTTTTTTTCTTTTTCTTTTTGTTTAATAAAGTAATTTATTGCTCTCCCCTTTTATCTACTCAGCTGGTGTTTTAGTGGTTGCTAATCTATTCTGTTTTTAGCGGTTGCTCTAGAGCAAGGTTCTTGACCTCAGCACTTACGATATTCTGGGCTGAATAATTCTTTGTTGTGGGGAGTCTCACCTGTGTATTGTAGAAATAAGGCAGATAATTTGAGAGCTGACTGAATTATTTTTGAAAAGGGAGAAGCAGAAAATATTGTGAACAACAATGTTACAATAACTATCTTTATTGGGAAATCGAAACAAATGCAGCATTGCAGATATAATTGAGTGATCTAATACAGTCACTGCCAGCGGTAAATATATAATTAAGGTTGTAAGAAGCTTATAGTATAGTGAAGATTAAATAACTTCATAATATATAAATCAAGGATTTAATTGTCTATCGCAATCAGTAATATCTTACCATGATTCTGCAACATTACTTAATTAGTATATATATATATATATATATAATATATATCTCAAGATTTTTATGGGTAAATATAGCTTTACATTGTACACTGTTTCACATAAAACTACATCCTGTAAGTGCTAAATAGAAGAAACAAAAATAGGATTAAATTACAGTAGTTTACATTCCAAAAGAGTGCACTACCTTTATTTTCATGGTAGTCAACCCAAAGATATATGCTAATTATAATGCACTAATCATTTTACCTAAGGAAATGAAGCTGTTAAAATATTCAAAATGACAAAAATATAAGTTTTATTTGCCGTGAGATTTTACCAGGAGAAATTTGACAGAAGAATGTGTTCCGGGCAAACAATCATGGTTGTCTACCATGATATTCATCACCTGTGGGCTAGGTTGTTAGTCTTCTCATCATCTTTGAGGTTTAGATATTTAAAAAACATTCTGCCAAGATGCTCTTCATGTAAATGAACCATATGTTAAAAGTTTACAATGTTGCCAAGGTGTTGTTAAGACTTGTTCAAGGCAGAAAGTCTGGCTCATTATGCTTGTGTTTATTAGTGAGGAAGAGCTTACTGCAGCTCCTTTCGAGGAGAGTTCGAAGGGTCAACATCTAAGAGTGAAAGTAGCGTGGATCTTTTGTTCCTGCAACTTCTTTCTCACGTGTGGTTTGTCAGAGCACAGACATGACAAAGCATGATTGTACTGGGATTTTTTCCTAGTTCTCTAATCATATCAAATGCGTGTTCTCTATAATGGGTTTTCCTTCTGGAAAAATCGGATATCTCTCTTCAGTATCTGTCATTAAATAACTTGGTATTTTTATTTTTATACAGTGATTGTTTTCATCCACAAACTTTCATAAATGTTTTATTATTCATTTTTCATTGAAAGGTCAAAATACTTTTATATGATTTCCAAAGTGATATAGGGGAATTCCTTTTCTTTGGAAAATGGTTTAATAGCACTGTTCAGTGTTGATAATATCAAAAGTCAGCAACATAATATAATTATATTAAATATAATTTTCTAAAATGGAGTATACGTATAAGGCCTGTAAGATTTTGAAAAAAAGAACCACTAACTCAAAAGATATATGTTCTCTCATGTTCATTGCAGAATTATTTACTGTAGCCAGGGTATGGAAACAAGTTAAGCATCCATCAGAGGATGAATGGATAAAGAAATTGTGACATTCTTTTATATGCAATGGAATATTATTCAGCCATAAAAAATAAAACTTTGCCATTTTCCCCTACGTGAGTGACCTCGAAGGCATTTTTGCTCAGTGAAATCAGTTAGACAGAGGAAGACAAATATCATGTGACCCCTCTTGTCTGTAGGATCTAAAACAAACAAAAACCCAAGCTGATAAATGCAGAGAACAGATTGGTGGTTGTCATAGGTGAAGGATCATGGTGGGGAGTGGGTGAAGAGGGTTCAATGGTTAAAAATAAATAAATTAAAAAACTCCAAAACTCCATGAATAGGTATATGATATAAAAGCAAAGGCTCATTCCTAAATTAAAATTTATCTTTTAACAGAAAATGGGGTAATGGCTATACAGAAATTATTTCTATATTAATCTATTTGCATCAGTGTCTAAAAGGTATATTTATATGCAAGGTGGGGCAGTTGTTTGTATAGAAAAAAATAAAATAATTAATAAATAACAATACAAGAATAAACTGTGTTTGATGTACTCGTACCTGTAAACCTACTTTCGTTCCACTATGTAAATACAGTAAATTTTTGCATGTTTGGTTTTAGAATCAAGGTCATTCTGTTTTCACAGACTTAATTGAAAAGTATTTCATTTTCATTCTAAATTCTGTAAGAGTTTATAGAATTGATGCAATTTTCTTCCTGAAATATTTGCTGGAGCTAACCAGTGAACACATGTCGGGTTGCAATTTTCTTTGGGGAAAGATTTTTCAATGGCACATATCATTTCTCTAAGCATTGATATCATCTGTATTGTTTATCCTCTTTATAATTTGCATTGACAAAGCAATTTATATTTGTCTTCAAGGCTGTAGTATTTATTGGCATACCATTGTTTTTTATACCCCCATATTAGCTTTTTAACATATGTTGAATCAGCAGTTACATTCCCTCTTTCAAGTCTAGTTTTGATATCTCTGCTGTATCTCCTTTGTCATTAGTCTATACAGATTTTTAGTAATTTTTGTATCTTTCTAAAGGACTAATATTTGATATCACTGATATTCTCTCATGTTAATCTATTGGATGTGCTATCGCTCTTTGTTTCTTAATCATCTCATTTGGTAGATCAAATCTTGTCAAATTTAATAAGGTTTTGGCCATTATTTCTCCAAATGGTTTATGCTTCTTCCTCCTCTGAGACTTTTTATGAGACAATATTTGGAAGAGGAATGAGCAGGAAGAATTCAAAGAAAAACTTAATTTTCTGGCAATCCTCAGTCAGAGGGGATGAGCTAGGCTGCTTTTGAAGTCACTGAGGGGTGAGAAGGTAGTTCCCGAGCTAACAGAATTACAAGAGCAGTAGAAAGCTGGGTCCTATGAAAAATAAGTTAAGAAATGAACATATGACAGGGAAGAATTTTGCTTGTGCAAGCTTGTATGTAGTTTTTGGTGTTTTTATTAGTTTCTTTACATTATTTTTAGAAAGAGACAATGGATTTTGTGTGTGTGTGCTTTTTTACATTTTTGGTTAACTTACCAGGAAATAAACTATACATGCTTGAACTTAAAAAGTATTTAAACATGATGATAACGTGGACCTCACAGAGTATCCCTGAACTGCGGTGTGTCTGGCTAGTCCATGAAAATAGATCACAATTTCCCCCTTATTTCTAGATTATTTCACTTACCTTAATCTCTCCTAATATTTGCTATAAGACAGTTTGAATGCTACTCTTAAAATTATGTGAACATTTCTAAGAATGAATACAGTTTTTAAGCCAATGATATTTGAATAGCAAAATCATACAACCTGCTTTATGAAAATATAAAATCTTATCTATTACATAGATACAGTAAAAGAGAAAGAGCTAATTCTAACCTAAAGAAAATAAACATACACATTAAAAACCTCATGTTAAAACTTTTCCAAGAAGTTCATCTTGGAAACATCGTTCTGTCTCCTTCTCCTTGCTGGCTTTATGGGGTCACGCTCTTACAATATCGTCATCTCTGTCTCTTTCCCTTTCCCTCGAAGATTCAAGCAGTTTTTAGCTTGAATAGATTTGTGAAGAATTTGTTTGTTTCTAGTGAGTTTATTGCTTGGAGAAAAGTTAAGACTTTGAAAAGGAAATGTAAACCTTTTCAGCTCAGCTTGACAGGTCTATTATATTTTAAATTTAGATGAAATGATTCATAAGTTTCCTCTGATTCTCAGAACTCAGCTACCTGTTTAGCAGAAATTCACCTTCAGAGCATCTATCTGTGAGAATTCTTTCTCAGTGCACGTAACATAGATGTTTCTATACAGGGGGGTTTTAATTTATGAAAACAATAGGCATGACCTGCTACTAAAATGATTGGTACTGCTGCCTAATTGTAAGATAATTAACATATATTTAGAGCTTATTACATACTATCCAATGCTGGAGCCGCTTACTTGTATTCATTAATTGATTTCTCACATCAACAATGTAAAGATATGAGGTCCTGCCATGGTTAATATAAAGCGCATGTTTTGCGTGACATCCGTGTAACCTGGCAGCAAGGAGAGTGACCAATAATGGCTTCACTGTACTAGTCAGTGGGGGCAGTAGATGCCATTGAGTGAGCATGTGTACTGTGTGGCTGTCACATTCAAAATGACTGAGCGAGTAGAGCAATGAATCTACATCAAATTTTGTGTGAAGCTTGAACATTCCTCTGCGGAAACTATTTGGAGGACTCAGAAGGCGGCAGCTGTGGGTAACTGGTGACTGGCAGCTTCATCATGACAACACACCTGCTCATGAATCATGTTGCCAAATTTTTTTGAGAAACATCAAATCACCCAGGTGACTCAGCCCCCACTACAACCCATATTTGGTGCCCTGCGACTTCTGGCTTTTCCCAAAACTAAAACCACCTTTGAAAAAGAAGAGATTTCAGACCATCAGTGAAATTCAGGAAAATACGACGGGGCTGATGGTGACTGGGAGAGCTGTGTGAGATCCTAAGGTGCCTGCTCTGAAGCGGACTGAGGTGTCATTGTCCTGTGTACAATGTTTCTTGTGTCTTGTTTCTTGTATATTTTTCAATAAATTTCTCTATTTTTCATAGTACATGGCTGAATACCTTCTGGACAGTCACACACCTCTTTTACACAGGAATGGAGTGAGGCTCCTGACGTGTAAGAAACTTGCCAAAGTTATGCAGTATGTCAGTGTTTAAGTTTGAACTCAAGCCCTTGGTCTCTGAAGTTCAGTGTGTAAAGGAACATTAGGGCCCCTTTTAAGCTCCAATGCATCAGTCCCAGCACTAAAGAATGAGTGGCGGCCTGGATTAATCCCGGAGGTCAAGCACATCTTTCCTTCAAGCTCACAAGAGAACCTGCTGCAGTCTCACGGAAGCCGGCAGGGGAGTCGATGTTCGGGGATCTGTGACAAAGGGCCACAGCAGAGCCAGCCGCATGCTGTGGACAGAAGGAGAGATGAAGCCATCAGTCTGGAGGCTGTGGAGTCCCATGTGAATGAAGACTGTGACGACTGCATGTAACCTAATGAGGATGATGTAGTTCATCGTGAGGACCGAGCATTAAAAAGGCCTCACATATGTTACTGATCTGGAGAACTTGGAGATGGTAGTGAAATCAACTAAGATAAAATACAGGGACAAAGGTGGGTTTGGAAGGGGGTGGGTATGGGGAATCAAGACTCAAATTCAGTTTTCATAATGTAGTAATCAAAGCTTTACATCCATATGCTTCTTCTAAATATTACCGAGGGAATGAAAAAACACACGTCACCATACTGTTTTCAAGTAGGCCAGTGTTTCATTTAAAATGTCGGTTTGGCGACTAATCGCAATCTGATTAAAACTTCCAGATAATCAAATGCTTTTCAAATTCTCTTTTTATGTCTTTACCTATAAGAGGTAATCTTTAAAATGGTGTAGCTGATTTAAAATTAAAAAATGGAAAAACAGAACCATGTAGAAATAACTCACATAAAAGAGCAATTTTTATTTGCACAAGAATGTTTGTAGAGATTATGGAAGTTATAATTTCCAGAAATCTTGGTCTTTATTCTGTTAAGATATCGCATTAGGTTAGATGTTGATTTTTTAAATTGTTATTTAAAGATAGTCCATGAGATACTCTTTAGAGTTTCCCTAGGAAGGGGACATTTTTTCACCCATAATTCTAATCACCTGGTAAATACTATAAAACCAATTAAAGTTCCAATATCCCTAAAAGTATGGACTTAAACCATGTCAAAACCTTTAAGAGATTTTTTTTAGCATAGAATGGTGATCTTGTCACATACTATTCATCATGTAACAAGATCAAACTGTATATTATCATGTAACGGGGGGAAAAGGTAAAAAGAAAGTTTAAAATAACCTCCTTAGTCTTGTGTTTCCTTGACTCCTGTTCCTCTAGGACATCTGAAGATATTTAGTTTCATTGTTCTCTGAGTACTTCATGAATATTTCAGTTCCAAATGGTTGACTGTTCTTTTTACTAGTCCATTTAAATTGAAGCACAAATATGTTTTTTATGTGTGTTGCTGGGAGACTTGGTGATTTAGGGATTTTTACTTTTTAAAATTTTAACAATGAAACCATAAACTGTATAGGGACTATAACAGTTATGTTTATTTAAGGTTACAGTAGAATGGATATATCACATATTTTTCTTAATGTTTAATAATGAAATAGCTATTTGATTTCCACAATTATGTGGAATAATAGTTTTCAAACATTCAAAGCATCCGTGCACATAAAAAGAGGATTGGGTTAGATTGTGCTTCATTTCCTTCTAGAAGAGGTTTCCTTTGTGTGGCTTCACACACGCAGTCAAAGGGCTGCAGGGCGTATGAAGTGCTACCTCATTATGGCGCCACTTGGGCTTCTGTGGGACGTGAACCACAAATAAAACCTCAAAGCACTGGCTCTATGAATATAAAAATTTGATCTGACTAAACATAAGTTAATAAATATTTATAGCATATTTTTGTGCACAGAAATCCTGATTCTCCTCTCTCTTAATATAATTAAGATAATCCTAGGCAAATAGAAGGAAGCAGATATTCTGCCCTGATAATATGTCCAGAACATTGTGGAATTAATAAAAGTCCTGTACGGATTTTTAAAAACCAATCATCTTGATGTGCATTGTAAGCCCAGTTCCAAAATGCGGAGCCAAATGCATCTTACTTTCAAACATGACTCACTTTTAAATATGAAGAAGAAAATAATTAACCATTGAAAAATTGTATACCAGTTTAGAATTATTAAATAAATGAAACTAGAAGGAACATTACAAGAAACAAAAGAGGATAAATAAATGATCTGAAAATGCAAAAACTATAAATATGATGAGGTTGACTGTGTCTCTATCAGATTTTCTTCCACATACAGTACTTTTCTATGATTTAACCATGATCATCTACATGGCATCAACACGAAATGCCTACCAGTCACTTAGGAATCGGACACATGCAATCATCTTTTGCTATTTTAAGAAAACTATGTGAAACTTTTAGCCTCAGGCCACAGGATTAGAAGGAAATAACTTTACAGCAGTTACCAAAGTAGTTTAGAGTTTAAAACTGACATTTCTTTTAAGACTTCAGAGTACAAATTGTGACCTACTTTTATATAATTCATATTAGTTTGCAAGAGAACAATGGGTGTAACAGAAAATTTATCAGGGCGAAAACAAGTTTCTGGGCCCTGTGAGATGCCTCTTGGTGTAATGTTCTTAATTTAGGGTTTTGGTCCAAGGACCTGGACTATATTGATAGAGACCCGTTACCACGTGCTAATGCAATATATGCCCAAGGTTTATTGTAGGATATGCCTATAATATAAACACCAGTTCTTCCTTTCTCATAGCCTGAGGCCATGTGTCTCAAAAAAAAAAAAGGATTTTTTCAAAATGATAAAAGTGCTTGGGAAAGATTAGAGGAACAAATTTTTAATTTTAATTTTAAATCTTACATGATTTTTTACGCATTCCATAATTGGTCCTTCCAAGGCCTTTCATGTATAAATTTAAAAACTGTATAAATGCCGAAGTAAATGTGTTATTACAAATTTCAATAACTAATTAATTTTGTCTACTATTTTTCATAAAACTCAAAACACTGTATAGAGGGTAATGACTAAAAGTTATAACATCAGCTGATAAAAACACAATGAGCAAGATCATATCTCCTATGTGGCCAGGAGAATACGAAAGCATGCATCTCACAAGATTTACCTCAAACAGGGTTTGCCTAACACAGGAGGACTTTTTTTTTCAGCACCCAGAAATCCCAGTATTTAAATGCACTCATGTGACATCGGATGTTAAAATTGGAGTGCTGCCATAAGGAATTTCAGTAAAAAGAGTTCAATGAAAGGGGTAGAGCTGTTTTAGAATTCGCTAACAAGTCACAATTAAGGATGAGGAACTGGTTGAGTGGGAGAAATATGAGGGTCCCCCTGAACATGCAAAGTGTAAATACGGAAGAACAGGTGGCAGTTCCCCACAGCAAACCTGTGTTGTGCGATTCTCCTTCGTGATCCTACATTCAGAAAAACAACCTGTTGTTTTCCTGCCACTTGGTAACTTCTTTAGTTGGAAATAGGTTGACCGCTATAATTCAAGAACCTCTTCTGTTACTGAGACAGTTTTCCCAGACAGGCTATGCTTAATGATGATTTTGTCCATCTCAATGACTGGAAATTCATCTTGACCTTGAGAAGAATGCACACTTACTAAATTCTCAATTCCATTTTTCAAAGCAAACAGATAGTTCATTAAATGGCCACTCAAAGGGAAATATTATCTCACCCCTCTAAAAACTGTTGGCCAAAAAAACCCATGCCATAATTTCCATCATCTCTGTTGAAGGGAATAAAGGACCCTGGCACGAGTAAGCTCATCCTCGCAAGGAGGATTAAAACAACGTCATGGCCGAAACCGCAACTATGTGCAGAGCATCAGGGCAAGGTTGTTATCAGCAATTGCAACCAGTGTTTCCAAAAAGGGTCCAGGCCTGTGTGAAGAACAGGCTATCATTCTCCCTGACGTTTCCTTTGCTCGCATCAACAGCAGGCTGCTTATTGGCAGATAACTATGGATCGCATGATAAAGGGAACAGGCACATTTTTTGGATAGAAAATGAGATGAAGGTGCCAACAAAGTTTGGGAGGTTCTGTCATGGGCTAAGACGGCTGTCAGGGGCACAGCTCGCTGAACGGGACTACGTTGGCGGCTGATAACACCGGCCGAGTGAAGACATGTAGACGCGCAGCAAGAAGGGCTTTCGAAAGCCTTTGAGTTGTATGTGGACACACTGCTGCTGGGAGGCGCTGCGTGTTAACGTGTGTGTCCTGAGCAAATAATATGCATCTGGTCATAAGAAGACACTGAACACTTTATGTTTGACAAGTAATTTCAAAGAATAAAAGTATTTCGTGTTCATAACAACACCAGCCAAGAGTTATTATTATTATCACTGTGGTTTTTATTCCTGAGAGGAAGAAGAAAGGCTATAGAGTTGAAGTGACAATGAGGTCACCTTAAGACCCAGGGCCCAACCCAGACCCGCTTCTACTATCCAAGTACTTTAGTATGTTTTCCAGCTCAATTCTGAATGTATTATTAGAGTGATTTTATTTGTTAGTGTTTACGAGTGTGTACAAAAGTAACTTATTTTAAAAACTCTCTAGGGTTTATGCAAAAACAAAATGATAAAAGCTAGTATTTGAAGAAGGAATCCTTAATAATATATACTGTTAAGAGTAAGTAGTTAATAGTAAAAGATAAAGAAAATAGGATTTGAGATGAGAATTGGTATTATAAATAATTATGGGAAGGGTACACATTAAGGGCACGTTTATAGAAGGCCGTATGGCAAGTATAGGAAAGGGATAGTCAAAGTTTGGTTATTGGAGCCATGATTTTAAAAACATGTTATTAGAACAATCTCGCTACAAGGCTATAAAGATTGAAGCACTATGGAAAAGGGCCAAATGTAAAGAGCAAAACCGTAAGTGATATTTCTTAGAGGTAACCACCTTGCGCCTGTTTCTGTTCAGCTTTGTGAGTCTGTTCTTAATAACTGTAAACACTACCTTCGTACTCAGTGGGAATATTCCATATCCTTAACAGCCAGGGCAGCGAGAGCCCAGCCCCGCCGGAATAGATGCTTGGTAGTGCCGAAGTCACACCAGTATTTGTCTCCTGAGTCCCAGCTCTGTTTATACCTCTACTGCTTCAGTTTTCATGTGAAAACATTTTCTAGAAATCCCCTATGAGGAAATATAAGTAATTAACTTAAAAATGACATTTTCCCCTTCACCTGTCTCTCCTTCCATTTTATTTGTGATCTTTTCATCAGTTAACTTTAGAATTTCTTCAGCTTTTTTCTATAGACTGATATATAGAAAAATATCTTAAGGGTGCTAGAAAGTAAATGTATTCTCTGATCTATCTATAACATAATTTATGTATTAATTACCTTATTTAGATTTTCTTAAATCACCTTTTTATTTGCTTGATTTGTCATGCACCAAATTACCTACCAGTGATATTTTTAGTCTTTTGTGTTTTCTGAAAAATATTTTCATGAGTGTTGATGCTTGGTTGTCTGTTATAGATTTTCTGACCTGATAATATTTATAAAAGATATTCTCGTGAATTACATACTGTTACCATTTTAAAAACCTCTCTGTGATATTTTTTGTCCTGACTAAAAACCTGTATGATACTAAAGCTGCACTCTTTCTCCTAATCACCCTGTAGTATTATGGTATGAACTCTGCTGAGCCTACTTCTTCATTCCATTGCTGCTGGACATCTGGGCTATTAGAAGAAAAAAAGAGGAATCCTTTTCAGATTGCCTTCTTTCACTGAGCAAAACACATTTAAGGCTCTTCTATGTCTTTTCATGGTTTCATAGCTCATCTCTTTTTAGTGCTGAATAACATTCCATTGTCTGAATATTCCACAGTTTATTTGTTTATTCATCTCTTGAATAACATCTTGGTTGCTTCCAATTTTTAGCAACTACAAATAAATAAAGCTACTATAATATGTGAGTGCAAGTTTTATGTGGCTATAAGTTTTCAAATAACTTGGGTAAATTCCAAAACGCATGATTGCTGGGTCTCTTGATTAGAGCATGTTTACCTGTGTTGCGGTTTGCCATACTAATGGCTGCACCATTTTGCATTCCCACCACCGACGCGCAGAATTCCTTTTGCTTCACGCTCACGTCAGCTTTTGGTGTTGTCCACGTTTTGGACTTAGCCCTTCTGTTGGGTGTGTACAGGCGTCTCATTATGGCTTTAATTTGCAACTCTCTAATGACATGTGGTGTGGAACAGCTTTTCACGTGCCTCTCGGTTGTATATCCTGTTTGGTTAGTCCTCTGTTCAAATCTTTAGCCCATTTTCTAATAGATTATTTGTTTTTTCACTGCTGAGGTTTAAGTTTTTATATATTTTGGGTACCCGTCTTTTGGTCAGATCTGTGCTTTGTACATACTTACTCCTATTTGGTACCTTGCCATTTTTGCAGAGCAGACGATTTAAATTTTAATGGCATCAATTTATAAATATTTTTCTTTTATAAAGCCAGGATTTGGTGCTGTATCGAAGTCATCACCAAACCTACAATCACCTAGATATTCATATATACATATTTTTTAAAAGAGTTCTTTACTTTCCTCTAATTGTTCCTTTTTCTGCTTTTATGAAACAATATCTTTAATATGTCTCAGAGGACTCTCATTTCACAGTTAGGGTTTTAAAATTCCCTTGCACTCCTCCTTGTCTCTGATTTCATCGGGGTTGGTTTTTCCACTTTAAGCTTCTTCTGTCCTGCTGCTCGTGTTCCAGACCAACGTGACAAATCCTGGCAGTTAATTGATTTTCTGCGATGAACGACAAGTTAGAGTTTCATAATGCAGTCAGGAGGAATTTCCTATGCTGCAATATTCTGTACATATAACTTTTCCCCCAAAAACGTCTTCTCCTGGGGCGGTCACCTTTATGGGAACAGAAGCGGGTGGGACAGCCCATCACTTGCATTTGACTGTGTTCAGGCAGGAGCTGGCTGTCAGCCTGTACCCTCCCCTGGAGGGATGACTTCCTAGTGGGGGGCAGCAATGCAATAATATGCAGAACAGGGGCCGTGTAGAAGCCTCTTTCATTAATATCTATTTTTTCAGACCCATACCTAATTCTTCACGGCAATGCTTACCTTCAAAGCAGGATTCTCAGCCAAGAGCGTTCATAGCAGTTTCATTGCCTCGGTCACCTCCCTCCCCCGCCCTGTCCCCTTGCCACTCACAGTTCTACGTGTCCATTGTAGCTCTTTCGTCCCCTGTCCTCTGCACCGCGTGGCAGTGGGGACTTAGGGACCATCGTCGCTCTGCATCCCTGACTGAAAAATACTTACAATGTCTTAGAAGTTATAAAGTCCCCACTCGAAAATAAAAAGAAAGAAAACGCAAGTGCCCACAAAATATCGCTGAATCGCCATAATCGCTGCGGGATTTCACAGACGTTGGTTTGTACGTGACATTAAGACAGAAGGAGTTGAAACAAAAAATGACATACAGGTTATATCGGGCAGTAGTAGATTTTACTCTCAGAACAAATACACCTGAAGTCATAAATTATTTAAAATAGTGCTGAGAAAACAGAAATGAAAATAGTTTCTAAATCATACATGGTTTTTGGTTTTACGGTCAAATAAAGAATAAGAGATTAAAATAATAAAGCCTGTGGTAAAGGCATAGCTTGACAGTGTATTAGTCGTCATACAGATATAGGTACTGTATATGTAAATCACTCAATTGCAATTACGTTTTGGAAGTGACTTTGGAAACTTCTAAAGCAGCGATGGAATTTGTATTTTTAAGTGGACACTAAACCCCTGCATACCTCAAATTACACTGATTAATTAATACTATTAACTGTGTACTCAATACAGCATCAGCATTTGTGCTGATCGCTAGAGAGAAGTCAGCAATAGGACGTATTGTGAATAGCACCCGTTCTACTCTTGATCTACGCTTTACTTATTCCTCAGTCTCGATTTCTGTTTCTGTGCAAAAGTAAATCTAGAAGAGACATAAATAAATAAGAAAATGCAACTGTACGAAAACTTGCTGCAGAACTATGAGAAGTCATACCCTCATGACCGTGGCCCAGAGTCCTCTAAGCACCATGCCCACCATTGCAGAAGCTGCTATTTCAGGATGAGAGGTGTCTGCGTGAGAAGCAGCCTGTCTCTCTCTCTTATCCGCCGCCTCCCACAGCTCCCTCTGCTCTTGCTCTCTTTTCCTTTCCCTCCCTCTGGCTTTCTTTCTCTGCAAACACCCATGCACACATGTGTACACACACAGCCTCTGGGTTCAAAATGGGGCACCATATCCCTTTGTTGTTCAGTTTGACGAGTTGCTAAGCTCTTTGAGGTTGCCTGTAAATAAAAGGAACAATATCTGCCAGGAGACATTTGGGAGGACTCAATAAACCTATGAAAACCAGGAACAGTAGAAGGAATATAGATAGCACCATTATTATTATCATCCAAAAGTATTTATCAAGTGCTGGCAAAATGTCCCAGTTTTACCCAAGTTTCTGTGGACATAGCAATAAACACCAGTAGGCAAAACTATCCCCCTCGTGAAATGTGTATGCCAGTGGGGAAGGCAGGACTATGAAGAAAGTAAAATAAATATGCTATCAGAAACTGACAGTTTCTGTAGAAAGAAAGTAAGTAGTAAAAAAATAAGGGTGTCTGTGTGGGGGGGTATAGTTTTAAATATGTCAGCTCCGCTGAATAAACATTTAGGAAAAGATATGACAAAAAGAAGTTTCCTAGCAAACTGAATGTTTAGGGAGCAGGTGTTCGTTCCGTTTAGACAGATCAGGCTGTCCCAGGACCCTGAGGCTTTCCTAAGAGGACGCCGGTGTGGCTGGAATGCCGTGAGGAGGAAGGGGTAGCAGATCAATGAATGGAGCTTATACCAAATGAGACCATCCTGGGCTTTGTTCTTTCATCTCGAGTGGAAAAGGAAGACACGGGAGGTTGTAAGAGAGAGGAGCGAGCGGGTCGTTCTGACCCCCTGTGGCGCAGACAATGGGTGTTTGGCGGCGTGGCCACAGGTGTAAGTAAGAAGCAGCGGTCCAGCCGAGGCGTGAGAGGTACTTGGATGAGGGTAGCGCTGAGGATTCTATGTGATGTGGTCAGATTCTGAAAAAACTATGAAAACACGCTGGAGAGCGTTTGCTGAAGTGTATGGCATGGGGGAGAAACACAGGTATAAGAATTCTGGCCTAAGAAACTGGAAGAAAGGAGCATGTAGTTGCCGAGGTGTGAAAGACTGGGAGAGGAGCAGGCTCAGGCCTTGGGGAACTCAAGAATTCAGTTTTAGATAGTTGATGAGGTATTACTACTACTGCCGGTAATACTTCTACTATTATCACTAGATATTTTTAAACCAAGTCCTCTAGAAAACAATGTTTTAGCAAAAAAAAAAATAATGTTTTTAGTAAATAAAATTCCATATAGTATGGCAGTATTAGTGGAGAGGTACTTGGAGGTATTTGGGTCTTATTGCACCCCCAAAATCGGGCCCACTCGGGACACGCTCCTCTTCCTTTCCTCTGTTAGCACTGAAGTACTGTTCTTTCCAGCTGCCCACACCTGTCTTGGTCACTAAACTGTGCTTTCAAGGCTAAGTCCTACTGTACACATTCCAATTGCAGGCAAGATTTTCACAATTGAAAAATACTCAAAATAAATCCAAATTGCTCTTTCTTAAAACACATGCATGCTATTCTAAAAGATGTTGGAAAAGCAATTACTGTAATAGAAAATATATTTATGTTTTTTATTAATATGAACTCTATTTACCAAATGTTATATTTACTCTAAATGAAAACTTGGAAATGTGCACTTACACATGTAAATGTAACCATATTTTTATATAATAGCTTAAAATACTATGCTTGATTTTCTTGTGCATGCATAGAAAATCAAGCATACATTTTTTCCCTCTTTGCCCAGAAAGGAGACTAAACAATTTTCTTCAGCTTCCATAGTTTGTTCTGCAATTTGTGTGTCTAGAGAGCAGAACCTATAGACAATTGTGTCAGTGAACAGAGTTGAGTGACTTGGGTGTCTAAAATGTCCCTGGTCCCTAGATGTTAGTAGTTCCCTCACTTTCTCCTACCTTTAGAGTCAGATATTCACATCTGTTTCTTTGTCACTCTTGTTTCATTGCACATGTAATTTGCTGGACACGATTGTCTCAATTTACTCTTTAACAACTTACCTTTTTAACATATTACGCTGAGACAGGAATACATTTCTGGCTAATGTTTAGTAAGCATGCTGTACTTTCAAATTAGTATGCAGGAGCATGATTTTATTTCCTACTCTTCTTCGTAGAAATAGTTGTAGGTTTCAACATTCTCCGGTTGCATCTAAAAGCCACAAAATACACAACATTGCCCCTCCATTTGGAAATGTTGACATCAGAGCTCTCATCTACTGGAAACGCTGCTACAAAGCATTCCTTAGGACCCTGACAAATCCCCATGCCTGACATTCCTTTGCTGTCTTATCCAGGGAATGTCTGTCACCAAGGCCCTCTCACAGATGAGAGTCTTCAGCGTAGGTGAAGTGGACAGCTTACTTCCTTGGCTACCAAGGTTACGTAGTGCATGCTCTAGGTACAGAAAGTATGGAAAAGTGGCTCACCTTGGGGATCCAAGATGTCATAAGTGAGAAAAAAAAACCATAGTGAATAACATTTTTGTTATATTAAAAGCCAAAGAAATTTACAGAGGCATTAACTAGGATCAGGAAAATTTCAAATTTCAAATTCTTTTTTGCCAGTGCTGGCTGTTTTTCACATTTCAAAAGGGGGTGGAGTGTGGAAAATGTTAAAGTGGCAGGCAAGACATGTTCTACAGATCAAAATGCTGCAGATGAGTTTTAAAACTCCCTGCTAAGTTTTATACAGAAAATGGGTGATTTGAAAAAAGTAGATTTTCAGCACTGATGATACTGGCTTGTTTTACAACAACACCGTAAATGAACATATATAACACAAGTGGCATTTTGGCTGATGAAAATATTACGCACGGGAGCTCCTAGGAACCTAACCCGGCATTTCTCCTGGGAGGAATAGTTCAGTATTCACGGTTCAGTGTTTGTGGCAACTTTATGCAACAAAGCAGGAGAACAATGATAAGCTGCACGTACAAGCCAATATGACATGGCTGAGTAGTGAGCATTTCATTCCCCCTCAGGTGGTGTCAAGGGTGATTTTGAGAAATTTTACTCCAGTACACTGAACATTCACACATTTAGTTTGTTTCGTGATGCGTCAACTTGGCCAGGCTGAATAGAAACCACAGAATTCCCTTTTTTAACATGTTTCCGGTGGGAGTGGGGCCCCAGGAAGAGTCTCTCACAAATCGTGTGGCTGAAGGTGGCCGCAGGTCTGTCTTCTGTTTCTGTAGTGATTTTGGTGGACACCAAATCCATATTGTCTAGTTACAGATGAAGGTGTGTACCTGACCCATGTTCGATTTATATGAGTGAAAAATAAACGTTTAGGGGATATTTATTTTAATGAAAAGATTGAGGGGAAATTTTAAAACAAGACAGCCCAGACTATTTTGACTAATGATAATGATCCACGAAAACATGTTGTATTTTATCATATGACAAACTCGAGGCAATTAAAGGATGTTCAGGAGAAATATAGCATGTGCCACTGTGTGATCTTTGCTTCATTCTGCATTCCTATAAAGGAGTGACAGAGGTGATCTCCCTTGACCTTCCACTGATTCAAGAGTATCATCACATCGTAGTCAAGAGCTGCTGGTGTGGAGGAGGCTTTGTAAAGGCATCGGACTGAAAATATGGAGCTTTCTAATAGAAAGCTATTGCCATAGTCGGATTGAGAAATGACATTGTTTGAATTATAGCTACAGAAGTAGAGAGAGGAAAGGAAGCATATTGAGAGATACGTGGGGACAGAATTGGAGAGCCTTTCTTAAACTGGTTTAGAAACGTAAGACACGTTTTCTCCCTGGTTTACAGAAGAACAGTCAAGTAATGAAGCAGTTTAACATGTTCAAAACTAACATTCTCCTTTTCATTATTTAATGAGATCCACATGACAGCCCTACTTCTGTTCATACACAGATCCAACTGGTCCTCCATGATTTCTCGGTAGTGATTCTCCACCGTGGCATGGAGGGCTTGTGGCTTGTGAGAGCAGGATTGCAGCGGAGGGGCCAGGGTACCACTGCCTCTGCGTCCATCAGCCCCAACCCTCTCCCACGTGGTTTATACGCCGAAGCTCCATGTATATTTTTTCTTCCTTACTTGCTTTGTAATTTAGGAGAATTGTTTTTCCATTGATCACATTTGCTTCCCTGCTGAAAACGAGAAGTCACTCTGGGCTGGAGAATGTTTTTTCTGGCAGTAGTCACCAACCAGGGTCTCTGAACCCATTGTTTGCTTTCACAGTTCCCAGGGCGTTTTCCTGCTCATTTTGAGCACCTCAGAAAAGAAGGGTTCTATTTTCCTACTTAAGGCCGCAGGTCTCAGGGCCAGACTAGATCACATGCCAACCTGTGGATTCCAGATCTCAAGGGACTCATCAGAACTTCACACACAGAAGGACCATTAGAATCTCATCAACCCTGACCAACTGAAATGCTAGGGTTCCTGGGATAAGCAGACGAAGGGCCCCTGCAGGTTAAAACAAACACATACAAAGAAACTGCTTTTGGTCGAATCCTCTGTTTGCAACACCTAAAACAGTGTCCGTTAGGTAGTAAATCCTAAATAAATACTTCCTAAATCAACATTCATTTAGGCAATATCGATGGGTACCTTCTCTGTGCCAGGCACCGTGGTGGGACATGGGGATTCAAAAGCAACACAAGGAACACAGTGCTCATCACCTTTGTGGAGGGTAAGACACAATAACTGTTATAAAGTTATCATAGATGCTACAGAAACTGTCTAGACATATCATGTCAACTTTCCCAGATACGAAGATACTTGATCCAAGATGTGAAGCTTGAATAGGAGTCACGAGACAAAATGGCTTTGGGAGAAGCTAATCTAAGCTAATAGAACACACGTGAGAAGTTATAGGGTGTTAAAGAGGAAATGAGCATGTAGATTTTATTGTCCAACAGGGAAAACCTGAACCAACATACTCTCTATAATAAATTAGGTAGGTTTTTAAAACACTTAAAAGGTCTCTGAATGCCACTGAATGCCACCGGAAATATTTGGGCTAATCATTAGGCGACATGGGAGGGTTGTACTGCCTGGAAGTCATGTTCACTGTGTCCGTAAAGGCCCCAGTTTTGGACCTTGATGTATAGTTGCTGTGGTTGCTATTTTAAGTGCCCTTTAAGGACTATGATATCCCAATTGTCATTTGATCAAAAGTCTGGCAAGATGGCCATGTGAGGGTTTTCAAGGGTAGAAGAGGGCGTGTGGGGACACAGAATATCATACTGTGACCTTGTAGAATGGACAGACTCTAATGAGCAGCATTTATATTAACAGGAAAGGAATATCTACAACAATTTAGATATTAAATAGAAAAGTGTGCCATGGTTGTATCTAGAACGGCACTGCTAGAGGAAGTCTGCTCACATCTACTTAGCATCAAGAGCTGGGAATTTTGACTGTAGAATGTCCCTTTTATAAATTGAACATTTTATTTAATAAGACCATCATTCTTACCAAATATTTGAATCCACTGTTTTCATTAAAAATTATATAAGATCACTAAGATATTCTACTGCCATTTGACATATATTAAAAATTTTAAATAACTGAGTAAAGTTACTTATCAGGAAATGACAAGACCGGAAATACTGTGTCCTTTCATTTCCAAGTACAGTGTTTTATTTGCTCTTTCATAACACTGTATCAAATAGAGTGAAATTTGAAATATGGTCCTTCTCAATTAAAGTTTTAAGAAATTATTGTATTTGAAAAATGTTTTTTATACTTTATTTGAGATTACTGATGTTAACTCCAGTGTTCTCTAACTTACTTATTTATATAATTAGTAAAAAGAGTTAGATAAAATATCATTTCGGAACCACTGTGTACAATGTCCAATTAGTTAGATTTAAATATTTAACCTGCAATTGATTTTTTAGCAGCAACAAATAGTCACATTTAGTAACAATCTGTAGACTCTGCGCATAGTACTTAATAGCCTTTCTGCTTGAAATAAAACAAAATGACAGATGCAGTTTAAGGGAAAAGCGAAATTGAAAAGGAAGATGTATTTGGCATTGTTAAGAGTCAAGATAATAAACCTTAAAGTGTAATTTAAAAAGCAGCTTCAGATAGTAAAAACAAAACAAAACTTCAACCTGCTAATCCAATAACTCATGATAGTTAGTGAGCCTGACAGAGTAATTGCCTTTTTAGTCATAAAGCACTTGCTTTAAATTTAGTCATAAGCTTAGAATTGAAAGTCAACATTCTTACGGGCAAATCAGTCTTAATATTGAGCATGTGCAAACCACGGGCACTGCATGGAAAGAGCTAGTCATAGATGTTCACGTCACGGCTGAGCTCAGGCTGATCTCTTCTCTGCATGCTTCCCCTGCTTCTACCCAGGCAGAGATGGAACTAACCTATGCCCTCAACTGAAGAACAAGTGTAAAGATCCACTAATTTTTGTTAAATTTTTCATTATGCTTAAAGCCACTGGAGTGCACATACTGGAAGGAGAGCTGTAATCCTAAGACTAAAAGGCTGACTCTTTTACCATCTTTGAAACTTCATGAGAATTTAAAGAAAAAGTTGGGCCAGTTCTCTAATGTGAAAATGTGTTATCCATTGAAATGGTGATTTCAACCTTTTTTCCCCAGTATTTAAAATTTTATATTAACTTCTAGATTTGGTTTTACTTGATTATGCATTTTTTATCCATTGGATATTTAAGAAAGCCACAAATTATTATTATTTTTTTAATTATAATTCCCTTGGTATTTTTCTAAACCTGAGTGTTATCAACAAATATTTTAATCAATTTTATAAGAATTTATTGATTTTAAATGGTCAATGATGTCATTAGAAACATACACTATTTAGATATTTAAAGTAATAATAGAATAATATGCATTTTCATAATTCTTCATTCAATTGAAATTGTTGAAATTTACCTGAGCCCTGTGCTCCTTCAAACTATGGTGATTGAGAGGCTCCTACACTTCTGAGTTGCAGCAAATGGTTTCAATATCCTTTTTAAGGCATATTGCTTTTTCCATGTGTTGGTATAATCTAGAGTCATTATATTCCCCCGCTACTCCTGGGGTAGAGAGAGAGGTATTTTAGACACATTTTCAGCTATCCACATCTACTAATTTGTTAGGTGTTCCTGGAAAACAATATTTCTCTGCCCTTTAGGACTTTAGATCTAAGATAAGTGATCCTATAATTCCTCACGGAGATGCCATTTCTCTTTATCTGAGTATGTTCAAGTTAGTTTTTGTCTCTGAACATGTAAATGAGGGGAAGCATTCTGCCATCCTAAAATATGCTTTTTGGATTATGGTTATTTAGAACAGTTATTTTCAACAAACAAATGATTCAGAAAAAAAAGTTGACCTTCCCTTTACTGCCTAAAAGACTTTAGACACAAGAACTGCTCCTGGAAGGGAGCTATCCTCATAGATAAATATAGTTTAATATGAATTAGTGTGCAGTAGACACAGAGGAATGTAGAAAGGCCCTTGGATCCAAGTGCTCTTTGTGTCCCATTGTTAAAGATGGCCCAGCAAAATCCTGCTTTTCATACATTTCCTTTTCATTTCCATGGGGATTGCCTTCCTGTTCTTTGAAGTCCCAAGCCATTACTGCCACTCTCTTTATCCTTAGTTTAAGTGGCAAAAAAGCCTTACCTGCCCTATCTATCCAGGACCGTTTCATATTCTTACAAAACCCCCATATGTACATATGTAATAAATTTAGTCATTTTCTCCTGTTCTTATGCCTCATGTTTATTTGATTATTCATGCAGTCAGAAGAAATTTAGGCAAGTAGAAAGAAAATTATTTTTTTCTCCCAGATAAACATTAGAATTTTATATTGGTGAATATAGGATTGTAATTATTTGATTTTGTATTTGTATTTGATATTATAATTTTGAATAGCATATTTGTATTTTATTTTGTGATATTTGACCAGGATAAGTTAATAGCTCAACACAAAGTAGGTGATTTTTAATTTTGATGCAGTATGTGTCTGTAAATATCTTTCGTTCCCTACATGCCTATTTTTATTATACGCCATGAAATAATAGTAAGGGAATAAACAATTAGCTTGGGATGAGCTTCTGTTTATAATGATCATGTGATTTTTCTAAGATCTGCTGGGAAAAACTGCTTATTCTCTTCCCTTGTGTTTCTTATATTTAGCGATCTCTTTTTCCTAGTTCTAATTTCAACACCATGCCGAATTCTGAGAGTTATTGTTTCAGACTTTGGTTTGTTTTGCCACTAGAGCACCCCCCCACCCCAATCCCTTGACATTGTAGGACATCCCTGCTTTATTCCGCTATGCTTGAGTGTCTATTTTTCTGGAGTGTAGTAAAAGGCAGGAATGGGATTAAAGGAAGTCGCCGGCAGCCGTCCGTCTCGAGAGACGGTGGTGTAGCTTCTTAAGAGTCTATCTGCACCGCCGAGAACGGCTGTGCAGTCTGACTCGGGAGTGACACGGTATCTGTCTCCTCCCGTGTTGAATCGACATCTTGCGATGACGCTGGAGTGTCCTCTCCAGCGAAGCTGAAGCTACAGAGCCTGGGCAGGATGATATGGAGGGTCTGCTGTTGCCCATGCAGCAGACCCCCTCTCTCTTCGCAGCTGAAGGGTCCAAGGGAAAGACGGAGTCAATACAGCTTGGCTTCAGGTGCGCTGCAGGAGTTGCCGGTGTTGACTACAACGTCAAACCGCCTTAGGGACTCCGGCTCCGGGTTTTCTGTCGGGGTTTACTCCCTTAGCCTTTCCCCTGAAGAGGTATGCCGCAAGGCAGCGGAGGTTTTTTGGAGTCAGAGTTTTCCTTCTCTGATGTGCCCTGACTGGAAGATCGAACCAGCCATTAAAGGAAGTAGCTGCAAAATAAAGCGATTATCAGTTATCTTGAGTCTGGGCATAGTCCCAACACTAAGGATTTCTGACTTAGCTTTCAGGACATATTAGTTAGTGTTCAGACAAGTTGCTCTAACAAAGAGACCCAAAGATACAGTAAAAAAAAAAACTATATAGAAATGTATTCATCGTTTGCATAAAAGAACAGATTGGTAAGGAGACTCCCATCTCTCTGTTCAAAGCAGTTATTTTGATGCATCTCCAGGCCACTGGGTATTTTTTTTTAAAGTTGGGAAAGCACTCCTCTGAAGGCAAATATAGATGTGGATATCACTTCTTCTCATATCCTATTGGTGAGAAAATGAATGTATATATTCACAAGCTGCATAAGAGACTGGGAAGTACAGGGTTTATCCAGGCCCAGTTCTATAATTATTTAGGGGAGGGATACATATTAGTAGATCCTAAAGCTAAAATAGTAGATCCTAAAACTAAAACAATCAGAGAGACAAAAAACTTGTAGTAATGTATTATAAATCTGTGGAGTACTCATGTCTACAAACAGTCTGCATGTTCAGCGCCAATACAACTTCACATCCACAAGAAAGGGTCTGACCCAAGAGAAAGTTAAAATGAATGGTAGAAGAACACCTTAAGCTGCATTGGTCTGATTACCTGACTATTTAAGAGGGCCTGGGAAATATCAGAGTGGCTTGAATTATTAAATTTGGAAGTGGATGAGTTAAGCGCACACATACACACACACTCTCTCTCTCTCTCTCTCTCTCTCTCTCTCTCTCTCTCTCTCTCTCTCTCTCCCCCCGTCTGGAACAGTCATGGTTCTTTGACTGGAGATTTAGGCTCCCATCAACCACCAGAGACCTGGCACTGGATTACTGGGGAAAAGACAAAACTGGGATATTCCTCAGTAAAGATAGTTGAAACTTCTCTTAAGATTCTCTTCAGCAGAGAGATGGAGATTAAAAAACTGAGTTAAAAGTAAGTCAGAACAATAATATCCTAATTTGTTTGTTTAAAGTGGGCATGATTTTCAAAGTCTAAGAACTGTTCTCTTAACATCACGGCTATGCTGCCCATCAGGAATCTTGTTTCCTGTGGCCTCGCCATCATTTTACCATAAAATATTGAACTTCATCCGGTCTCAGACCTTAAGAATTTCAATATAAAATGCCATAATTTTTCCTTAAGTCTGACTAAACCTTAGTTTTATTCATTTAATTAAAACTAAAATAATTTTCAATTATTCCTTTGCTTTATTTTATCTATTTTAGTAGCTATCATTACTCACAACTCTTCTTCTCAATTATTTCCATTTATGATTGCATCAATAAAGTGTCAAAATAACCCATTTAGCAGGAAGACAAAATAAGCTTTGAGGAGTTATTGAAAGGTTCTGAATAAAACATTTAACTTTCTACAAATTATTTGACATTTTGTGGAATAATATATTTGTTTTTTCTTACTTTTTCTGATGCCTGTGAAGTGGTTACTAGCACCTGCTTTTAGTTTTCTCCCATATAATCCACTCCAGGAAAATTATATTTGTGTGTGTTTGAGAGAGAGAGAGAGAGAGAGAGAGAGAGAGAGAGAGAGAGAGAGAGAGAGAGAATGTGGGTTAACAGCATCCATTGAGACAGGTGAATTGCAGCAGGAGGCTAGATTGGGAGAGAGTTTTAAAATTTTTATCCTAGAACCACCTTATCTGGGGAATGGCCTTGCTTGCCCTCACCACAGAAATCTCAGGCAATGTCCTAATAATTGGCCCTGATGGCCTAAACTACTAATGGGATGGGCGTAGGAAAAGGTCAAAGTTCATTGCTCCACGTTCCCCTCCTCTAAACCCAAGGACTGAGTACTTTTTTTCCTAAGAGTAATTTTTATGTGAGAAATGCCTAATGATCTCACAGGAACTACTCACTGATTCTTCTCTTTATAATAAAGCCACCTGAATTTTAGCAGGATGCATTTCTGCCTGAATAGATACTGTGTGTCCTAGCTTCCCTTGCACCTAGATGTGGGCATGTGATGGAATTCTGGTCCATAGAATATAAGTGGAAATGATGCTTAAAACTTCTGGATTACCTCTTTAAGAAGGAAAAGTGCTTCTCTTTCCCATGCTTCTCTTTCTTGCTGGCACGGAGTGAACAACACGTAGCCCACATGGATAGATGGCCACTTTTTATATGCAGTTTTTCAATGCCTTTGTGGTGAAGAAATGATCTATTAATTCTAGACTACTGCTTTTGAACTATTAAGTGAGAACGGAACAAGATTTTGTTGTGTATAAGTTATCGTAACTTTAGGTCTATTTGATACAGAAACTTAACTTAGACCCTACGTGCCCACGTAGAATGATAGACAATGGCGGTGATCAAAGGTTTTGAAGATTCCTGAGAGTCTTCAACCTGGGGTTTATTATGTCCCTTAGTTCACTAGGAAGGATACAACTAGGACCTACCTCCTGTAATGCAATTACCAAAAGGGTTGGTGATACCAGTAGGGGCACGTGAGCACACAAGGCAAAATAATCATATATGAGAAGTAAACTCACTCTAAAGAAAAATGATGAATGTAACATATGATGTTAAATTTTTGAAATGAGAAGAATAAGAATTCAAGTTGATTTTAATATGTAAACTTCATGGAAGTTTATTATAGAAGAATATTTAGTAATTCAAAAAACAGAATAGGTAATAAAGTAGAAATTTTACTTATGGTGGATGAAATAAAATGCTGGTTGGTAAGAAGCAGTTAAATAATGAGTAAGTGACCTGCACAAAAGTTTACAGGAGGCAACAGTTAGGAAGGATAAAATAAATATTAGGAAACTAGGGAATAGAAGTATAACTATAAGCATTTAGACAAAGAATACCCAAATGAGAGCAAATGTTTGATAATAAACATAAAATTAATAAAGTTTAAAATGTCATAGGAAAACAACTTATAGAATGTCAAACTCCTTGGTTAAAGAAAATATATAACTACACATTTTAGTGAAATTTAAGTCTGTCAGAGAAAGAGTAAATTCTGGAAACCTACAGCAAATTCTCAAGGATGTTTGTACATTTTTCCAAATAAAAGAAAGAAATGGCTAAAGATAGCCATTCACTCTATGAAGTTAGTATAATCTCAAACCACATAAAGACAATACAAAAGGGAAAAGTATAGGTCCATTTCTTTTATGAATACATATGAGAATCTCCTAGATAAAATAATACGTAAGTCAATACAACAATGTTTAAAATTAATGCATCATATTCATATACATTTATCCCAAAACATCTTTTCTGATTCAACATTTTAAAATGTTGCTATTGTAATTCTTCACATTAATGGACTAAAGAAGAAAAAAAGTATGTATCACAGATGTAAATAAAGCATTTGGTAAAGATCAGTACTTTAAAAAATAATCAACAATGTAAAGAAGGAAAGCTTTCTAATATGGCAACAATTATGTGCCCAATACGTACACAGACACATTTCAGTGAAGAACAAGAGAAATGTAGGAATCTCATTAGCATAGCCCTTATTTAGCTTAGCACTGACTGTTCTGGTTATGGTATAAGATTAATGGAAGTAAGGAAGCATAGGTGGAAGGGATGAAAAGAGAGAGACAGACAGATAAATATGGAAAGACAGAAAAAGAGAGAGTGAAGAAATAAAAAATAAGGAAAGAAAGGAATTAGAGTGGAAGGATTGAAAGGGATTAGATTAAAATGTCATTATTTACAAATGATAATCATCTACATGAAAAATGAGCCTCCAGCATGAGTAGACTTGAATAGAGTTTGAGTTGAGTAAGTTTCTAGTCTCAAGACGAATTAGGAGCACTTTTCTACCTTGACAATAATCTACTAGAATCTAAACTAAAAATACACTATATCATTGGTATCACTATTGAAAGCAAGGCTTTTGTCTGTGGCAAGGATGCGAGGCACACAAGAAAGGCAGCCCGGCTGATTCTAGCACCGGGGACCTCGCGGACAGAAAAGGACAACGTCAAGGTGTTACTCTCTCAAGTAAAGTCAAGGCCAAGGAACTAGGGAAATATTTTGTTTTCCTTTTAGCCACAGGATTTATGTCCTTGAGAATCGGATCTGTAGTTTTACTTCACACGATCCTGAAACACAGCATACGTTGAATTTGAACCTCATCAAGTTTTCTATATAAAAAAAAAAGACATTACTGTAGAGTGGGATTTCAAAATTCAAAATGGACCCACTTGGCGTAATTGAAGGAAATCTGTTCGAAGGTGACTTTCTGTGTCCAATCAAACAAGTAGCTGTGAAAGTTGTGTGCCATATTTCAAGTTCTGTCTCACTCAGAAAGCTACTAAATAAAATATAAACATATTTTTAAAATTACTTCTAGCTACCTCTGTTTCCTCATTGTATTAGTCTGAGATCTTTGTACTCAAAATATTAATGAGAACATAGCCCAATAATATTTTACTCAGGATCCTATACCTTTAATTATACAAGCAATGATTTGTTTCAAAATTTATTTCAGAGGCTGAATGACATATTAACAAACACAGGGACATTTGAGTAATAAAGTAAGCATCTAAAATGCCAAGTTTATATAAACGCTTTATTAATTAATCCAAAGGAATATGGGTGTTCTTAAATCACAGCTTTTCTCTTGTATATAGTCACAATAAAACAAAGGAAAGTAGTAAATGTTATTTATTTCATTAACAAACTCTATAGTTCAAACAAAATGTTTCTCGGTCTGGAGGCAAGAACATTGACTGGGACTCAGGACTTCATTAATCAATCTCAGAACTCAGTTATATTTTACGCTACTGCAAACACTTCCTGTTATTCAAGCATTAACTCTTTACCCTGAATTCACTTTCTAGAAGTCCACGCAGAGTGTCCTTTCAAACTCGTTCCTAATTGTGTCCCATCCATGCTTAAAATGCTTTAATAACTTTCTCCTGTTGTTAAGATGACAGCTAACATTCTTCCTATCACATACAAGGTCTCACCTGATCTGGATTCTGCTTACGTATCTAAACACATCTCCCACCGGACTGCCTTTCCTGCCGTTCCACCAATATTTTACTCCCCGCAGTACTTCAGGTGCTGGCCTCCACAGACCCTAGAAGAAGGTCTGAGGTGTATAAAAAGGATCGTAGGGTCTTTGATTTACGTCTTTTGTTTCCTTTTCTAATTTAATGACCCGCACTAATCTGTGTATATATAGTACACTCAATGACACATATGCACACACACACACACACACACACACACAATTTAGAGCTGCAGGGCCTGAGCACACATAACTGGAGAAGTCAGAGATGACATAGGGACATTAGGTCAAGCCAGGGTAGAAACATAGAATAGGCTCCCAGAAGATCAATTTACCTCAAATATTTTGGGGAAACTATTTTATCACTTCAAACACTGGATATATTATAGTGCATAGTGAACCTGAAAAGGAAAACAAAATTAACTCTGCATTCAGAGGGCTCCTTTGAACTAAAGCCTAATATTTCTTTGCTGTAAGGGGCACATCAATGGGAGCACGAGAAGCATCGCTTTAAACCATCCCTATGATTTTATGCTGCTCATTATTGGCAGTGATTTTATTGATTATGTGGAGAGAACGCACTCATGAGAAAGTTTAGTTTCATCTGATTGACAGGATTAGACACTCACTCAGTCTGGCAAATGGGAGCTCCCATGACACAGCTCTACAGTACTTTTCTGGCCTTATTTTCCATGATGCCACTACATTCATCCCGTTCTCCAATGACATTTAACTTTTGGATGTTCCTGTATAATCATATATAATTAAAAATCTGAATGCAAACAATGAAGTCTTACATGTCTTGCTTTTATTATTTTATTGTATGCCAAAACAGTTTTTAAGCTTTGAGGGATAAAGGCAGGTTCTCAATATCATAAATCAAGTTGGTGGTCAGACCAGGTGTAGAATCCAGGTGTTACGAATGTTACCCACCCTTTCTTATTTTATTCCCTGCTCATTAAAGAGCCCCTCCTCTCCTTAACCTAGCATGCCCTTCCCTCTTCTGTTCTAATCCTACCCATATTTCAAAGTAATTATCCTTAAACCTTTTTTGAAATCAGGTAGAGTCTGATGCATATTGTAATGAATTTCATTTATTTTTTTTATTATGCAAAGGGAATAGCTACCTTAAACTTCAGCTCTTCAAAGTATTGCTCATTTGTATAATTATACAAATACATTTACCTTTTAAATTTATTAATATTTTGATTAGAATCATCTAAATGTTCTCAACAGTTATGAATAAATACCAGTTAAGGAAGTTGATCTTTTAGTAGAAAATGCCTTCTCAATCACTCTGATTTCAGATGAATTCTATGCGCTTTTCAAAACTGAAGAGTATTTGAAAAATTAGTGCAGCTTTTAATTATTACATAGAATTCCAATTATTTGCCCTTTTCACTTTCCTGAGGAAACAGAAGCCTTTTCAAATAAGAATGTAATGGAAATGAGACAAATCTAATGTTTCTTAATAGGCATTTTTCACATAGCTTAGTCATAATGTGAAATTACTTCTAACAAAGTCTACTGATAAAGATACACCCAATTTAAGTATAGAAAGTGGCCCTAAAGGAAGCACTGAATGATGGAAATTGTTTTAGAGACTGAAAATCAAGTAGTTTTACTTTCATTGTCAAGTAAGCTTTCTTTATTGCAAATCAAAGAAATCTCTGAGTTGCTTTCATTGGTGGAATGCATTCATTAACAAAAGTTTCTTTTCCAAGGGCATTAAATAATGTGATTGAAAAATGACTAATAGGCAATGTGTGGATTTTTAATTAGGTGGCTTCTGCCATCCCTCACACTCTACAAAGGAAAATTTAAATTAAAGAACTTTAATGAAGAAAATAACATTTTTCTTAGAGGCCTGTGATTTATCCTTCCTCCACTCTTTCCATGGCTCCTTTTCACCCCTACAGTTAATTAGAGGTACTTCAAATTTAATTCCCTTTTCAGAAATTGCACACCCCATCACGCTGCAGTATTTTGGTTCTGAACCTTAACTTCTCTGTACTTATTCTCGTTGGTGACCCCTTTGGCCTTCTGTGTGGTTCTCTTTCCATGTGCTGGTTCAATGGCAGCAGCATTTGACCTCTGGAAGGGCCTTTCACCCTGCTGAGTTAAAATTTGCAACTAATTGGTGAGCCTCAATCCCTCACGGCTAATTAGCCTCGCTCTGTGTCTGGGATGGCATGCCTTGGCATGTCTCTGGTACTAATTATGAAATGAAGGAATGCGGTGTGTAGATGGAGTAATTTTAAAATTTTCCTTTACATCGGACATCCGAATCATTATCCCTGGGATGGAGAAGTCACGTCCTGTTTTCTTTGTTATTAATTATGAATAAGCGATTGGGCTTTATTTTTCACTCGATGGGATCTGAAATTCTAATGTGATGAAATGTTCATAGATACTACAAAGTTGACACTAGGATTGAATTCTGGTGCTTGATGAACCAGACGAATAAAAAGGAATGAATTAAGCTGCCGGGACTTTTGAGTGGGGATTGCTAGCAAGAGACGGTATTGACAGCATCAAGTTCTAAATCACACTCCCCTCAACATCTGTAAGGCAGGGATCCCGCACAGCAGCCAGAGAGATGAGAGGATTCTCACCTTGCTTCTTGCACAGGGTCACTGGGGTCCTGAGTCCCTGAACCAAAATATACATGCTGTTCATACATCACCATATGTATGTACCACAGTGAATGAACAATCATAGCAATTTTTTTTTTTTGGTAGTTTTCTCAAGTGATCCTTGAAAGTATTTACATGCGAGGAAGCAGGCATCCTACTTATTTTCATTGTTCTGATTTCCTTTTTTACTGTTCAAGTAGCTTTAGACCCTAATAAAATGGAGGACAGAGAATTTCAAGTTGTGTAATCTTTTTTCAAAATTTAATAAATATATTACAAATATAGAATAATAAGACCTAACACTTAACACATGTGAGGAATATTATAAACCTTCAGGAGATATTTTTGAAATGATTCTATAATGTAGTAAGCCCTTCTGATATTAGATATTTATTTTTAAAATATGTATTTAAACTGACCTTATTCTCTAAAATAATTTATACTTAAAATGTTGGGAGACATAATTGTTACTACATAAGCTCACTGTGTTTTGTCATGTATGTTATATAAGTTTCTCTGCACATACTTCTTATGTATGGGTATGCACTGATAAAACATGGGAATTTTAAATAACTATGACTTAATATGTGAAGAAGTCTAATGAAATAAGTAAGAGGTATTCAAGAATACATGGGTAATGTAAGCAAAAAGATGGAAATTCTTAGAAAAAAAATCAATAGGAAATTCTAGAAATCAAAAATACTGTAACAGGAAAAAAGCAATGCCTTTGATGAACTCATAAGTAGGCTGGGCATTGCCAAGAGAAAAGTGAGTGAGCTTAAAGTCAGTAGAAACGTCACAGTTTGAAGAGCATTTACCATAGTATGATTTATGTAATATTTAAACTACTGAACCTTGGTTTGGTTACTGTGCTCAAGACCATCATGATTTCATTTTTGTCCCATTAATTTGGGGAAATATTGACATTTGGGGAAAAAGTTTTTGAAACTTAATTTTTCCTGGTAGTTGTGTTTCTATACGGAATTTGTCATTGGGGAAATGTTGTGAAAGTTGAAATTCATATAATGATGACCACCCAGACATTCTAGAGCATACTAGACATGAGGGACGGTAGACCTGGCCAGAATCCACGTGGAACAATGCAGAGCTGAGGGACACAGGCTCCACCCCTTACGAGTGGTGTGAGTGCAGATGAGTTGCTCCGGGAAGGGCAGTATCACACAGTGATGAGAAGAGTCACTTCCGGAGTATATGATCTGGTTCACATCCTGACTCAACCACTAAGAAGCTCTGAGACCATGGGCAAGTTACTTAATCCCTCCGTTCCTCGGGTTTCCTGGTATTAAAGAGAGAATAATGTATATACCTTAGGGGGTTGTTATGCAATTTCAATAATTTCAAAAATAAAGCCGGACTACCAGTTTCGACCCTCACAGGTAAAGGACTTGAAGTGGTCATTTCCACTTAAAACAAACAAAGCTGAACAAGCTAAAAATTAGTGACGTGTCTTTAGCACATCAGAGAACCGAGATAATCTTCCACCCCAACATCTAGAGAAATAGGTGAATTCAAGGTCACAGCTGATATCTCCTTAGTTGGATAGAAGTTACTGGTACCAGGAATTGGCAGAAATACTTAAACAGTAATTTTGACAAACTGATGGTGGCTGAATGAGGACTAGCACAAGGGTGAGAAACTCCTAGGCCACAATCTTCCTTGGGGTCCTCATTTTAATGGCTTTTACCATCAAGAATAAGGACGCGAACAGCCAACAAAAATCAGTTCACATTTCTGGCAGGAGGAGGGAAAAGCATCCATTTGAAATACCCCCAGAATGCCACCCACATCGCAGGGAGGAAGACTTCACCAGAGTCCGATCTAATCTGGGGGGAGGGCATTTGCCCAGCTCCAGTGGCGGGGCAGTGGAGAAACACTTGTGAGGTCATGGTGCAGGGACCCTGGCCCGCTCGAAGACTGGCTTTTAATCAGAACATTACAGAATATGCTTCACTGCCCTCACACCTTACCCCTCATCAACGGGGCTCCAGCAGTCACAACGGACTGAAGCTGAGAGCGATGCAACCCCCCCCCCCCCGGCCCCAACAAAAACGCTGGCGGAATTAGAGGTCCTTGCACCTACAACTGGAGTGAAGATTGAACACAGTGTGACTTTGAACTTCCTCCCTTGCACTGACTGCAGTAAAATTTCATCTTAATTAAACTGATACGTATATATGAATGGCAATGCATATATAACAAAATTATAGCATGCTATGGAATATACGAAAAATATAACGAAGTACCTTATATGATAAAAACAGACTTCCTGAATGTTGATTTGTATATTTTAAGGGACTACTCATATTTTGGAAAAATGGTCCTGTAAGTTTTTGTCCGTCTGCCGTTCCCAGGGCACGGCTGACCATGAATACGTGAAGGGGAAGTGACCATGAGGCCTGTATGTTACATGCTTCATAAAGCCCGCAGTTTTATTTTGCTATCTGTAGGTAACATAATACAAAAAAAAAAAAAAAAAAAAAAATCATCATCTTGGGGGAAAAATTGCGCCTGTCTTTTTGCTAAATGATAAGTGAACCCTCCAGGCTAGATGAATTGGTGCCTGTGTTGGTCTTTGGTCCCCAGAGCCCCCGGAGGTGGCGGTGAGCGAGGCGCTCACTCCATGACCCCTTCCGTCAGGGGCGCTGCCCAGCGACGTCCCGCGCCCGTCGTTGGCTCGGCTCCCTGCCCCGCACGGCCTCCCTGACAGCGTCCGTCCTTCCCACTGTCCGTCTCCGCGTGGTGTGCTTGCTCGTCCACAGTGTGCAACTCGCTGAGTATTTCCAGACATCCCTATTATTTTTTAATTTGAATATTTAAAAGAAAAAAAAGCTTTTTCCCACGATTGAGTAGAAAAAAATAGAGGCAAGAACGCATCCTTCCTGTTTTCCAACTCGCGGGTCTTGGCTCGGACTGGAGGACTCGAAGTCCTCTAACTCCCGTTGCCCCGTTTGTACAGGGGTCACAGGGTCACACCCTGCGCAGCCCCGTGTGGCGCCAGGTCAACCTCAACAGAAAGAAATAGAACAACCGTGACGATTCTGGCGAAGCCTGGCTGAGAGCAAGCTGATCGCCGGAGAGAGGTGACGCTTCTGTGGGACTTTTTATGTTCTGATTACGCAGGGCTTACTCCCTGAGGCACGCACTCAGGAATGATCCCTCACCCACCACGTCAAGGTCATCTCTCCTGGGGGTCAAGGTCATATCTCCTGGGGGTCTACGTCATCTCTCCTGGGGGTCAAGGTCATATCTCCTGGAGGTCTAGGTCATCTCTCCTGAGGGTCTAGGTCATCTCTCCTGGGGGTCTAGGTCATCTCTCCAGAAGGTCAAGGTCATCTCTCCTGGGGGTCAGAGTGGCTTCTAGTCCTTGTACGTGGAAGAGACTCTGCCCTCCTCCGTAAGAAGCTGGGCGGGCGCCGCTTCTGAAAAGGCTCTTGATTCCCGAGAGCGGTTTGGTCCGCTCGGGTCTGCGCCGCAGGCAGCGGGGCGCGCTGGACCGGGGACTCGCAGGGGACTCATTATTCGATGTTCCGTTCCGTGGGCCATGAGAGCGGCTGTAAGAAAGAAGCCGTTTAAATTTCTTTTCTTGTTAAGCACAGGAGTGCGAGGAGAGCCTGGGACAGAGATTCCTATGCTTTCGCTTCATTGGAATCTGTTCTTCCGGAAATGTCTGTAAGGGAGAGAGAAACAGTCTAGGGCACGACAGGGCAGCACGAAAGGAGGTCTCTGGCAACGCCTCCCTTTCCGTGGCATCCGCAGGTGGCTGCTGGGGTATAAATAGCAAAACCGAGTTTTCTCCCTCGGAGCAAGGTGCTCGGGCTTCAATCTGCACATCATGCAGTTGTCTGCCGCCAAAGGGAGTCTGACTCCCACGTTTGTCAAGGCCACACAGCTTTTCTTAGCCAAGCTTGCAGTTACCCCCAGTACTCACCGCAGCAGAGAGGATATTGGGGCCACGCCATAACCGCTTCTTCCAGCCACAGAGCATCCTTCATGGGATCAAGGGTACCTGAGAAACTTAAGCAAAACAGCATCACTAAGGGACAAGTATTATGTTTTCACTCTGGGATCAGAGATGGGTCTGTAATGCACCTACACCATTTCTTCTATAGTGCATAAGGATTCTTAGGTAGTTAAATAAAAGAAAAAACTAATTTTCATTTTTGTTGTAGTCGTAAAGCTGTACACAGTTGGGTATGAATTTGTTACAGGCACCCAGTCTAATACTATTATATTCTAAAGTACACATCAAAGAAATTATATCCTAAAGTAACACGCAAACACATTTTATTAGAAAAATTATCATCAAATTTCTTAGTAATAATTTAAAATAAACAAATAATGTGATTTTTGGGAGTTCATAATAAGAAAAAATAACTCAGTAATGAATATATACAGAGTGGGGCAAAAATAGGTTTGAACGGTTGTTCATATTGAAAATACATAATAATTAATAAATAATAATACATGAATAAGCTGTGTTTTGCATACTCACAACTGTAAACCTACTTTTGTCCCATGTATACTAAAAGATTTTAAACGCTGGTCAGAAAGAAAAAATATGCATAAAAACCTGTTACCTCTGTTATTCATTATAGACTAATTAAAAATTAAACAAAGTTATTAAAATTAACTTTATTTTCAGTGTAGTCTTTTTAGATTTTATAAACTATAGCAAAAGGACTTTACTATAATTTTAAAAATCTAGGGGCATTTGAGAAAGAAGCACTTCCCAGTCAAATTCATTCTGAAATACGTCAATCTATTTTTAATTTTGAAATGAATATTGGATTTAGCACAGGTATATGTTCAAAAATATTCATTAAACAGAAGGGAATTCTGAAAATATGTAGGATTAAATTTAAAGTAATATCTGAAATTTCTCAGGTCACTGAAAAATGATTTATTAGAAGTCTGATTTACCGAATATATTCAAATAATGCAGAATAGATGAGTAAATGAAGTTTCAAGATTCTTTTTCTATTTATATTGTGTGCATATTCACACATGTATGTACACACATCTGTTTATATGTACTTATACATACTGCCTATAAAAACATAGATCTATGTATATGACACACACACGTGTAGAGGGAAAAAGCTGGATTTCTCTTTCAGTTATTTACATCAAAATTTATTAATGATACATAACAAAATAATTTGGCAGGAACAGTTCAGACACAAGAAAATTGAAACATATGCAATGAACAATAGGAGTTTTCTATTATTGTTGTTGTGACAAATCTCCACAAAATGTAGTGGTGTAAAACAAGAAACATTTATGAGCTTACATTTCTGCAGATCAGAAGGCAGAAATCTCTTTCAAGGGGCAAAATCCAGTCTGATACAGGCCCATTCCTTCAGGCACTTTCAGGTCTAACTTATTCCCCTGCCCTTTCTAGGTTCTAGGGGCTGCCTTCATTCCCCGGCTCATGGCCCCTTCCTTTATTTCAAATCCAGCAGCATAATGTCTTCTCTCCCCTATGCCTCCATCTCTCCCTCTCTCTCTCTCTCTCTCTCCCTCTCCCCACTCCCTCCCTCCCCTCCTCCCACCCTCTCTGTCCCTTTCTCTCTCTCTCCCCCCACTTCTAGTCTCTGCTCCCATCATCCTATCAGCTTCCATGTTGTGATCATTCTGCCTCCCTCTTATAAAAATCCTTCTGATCACCTTGGGCCCATCTCTAATCTAGGATAACCTCCCTGTCTCAGAATCTCTAAATTAATCTCATCTGCACAGTCTTTTGGCAATGTATGGTAATGCATTCACAAGTTTGGGATTAGGACATAAATATCTTCGAGGGGCTGTTATTCAATCTACCGAAACTATCTTATAAATACATCAGAAAATAATGTCAAATCTGAGAGTTAAAAAATTAACTGCCAGTCCTGTGAGAACAAGGAACTTTCAAATGATGATGCAAGAAATAAATAAAATATGTAAGTAAAACATGTACGTAAGGGAATTTTAAAATCAACATTATATTTTAAATGCAGTGGATAGTAAAGCTGAAAATCGTGTGGCCAAGCTATGCGTTCTAACACAGGGCTGGCTCCCGCTGCAAAGAGCGTGTCTCTGCGGACTTGTACAGAAACGGCTGTGAACTTTTATGCACGATGGCAATTTCCTTTTGAAATGGTGAGGAGCTTCTTTTAGAAGTTAACCTTTAAGGAACTAATGTGCATTCTGTTTGAAGAGCTTTTTGATTATAGTAGCTAAAGGAGTAGGTATTATAGCTCACCATAAATGGTGTTGCTTTATGAGACAACAGAGGTGCTCAGAAATGTCATTTCTGAAAAAAATGGTCGTTAGCAAATATTTAAGAAATAACATGTCTTTTAAGTATTGAAATTCCTTTAAGCCTGTTTTTAATAGTACCAAATGGGGGAAGAGCAAATGCACTGCACTTATCTTTTATTATTAATCATAATATTATTTAAAAATGCATTTAAGTAGAGAATTAATTTTATAAATTAATTTTTATAAATCTTTAATTACCTGAGCAATACGGGTCATATTAATAAATACTTTTTTTACGTGGAATTAAAATCTTCTAAGTAAAATATTACTCTTCTGCCCCCTCACTTATGTCCTGACAAGAGCTGAATTGTCAGTGGGACAGCGCAGTATGGGGATGGCAGAGAACAGTGTGGAGATGTCTGACTAGGAGGGGACAAGTGGAGAACAGGGACAGGTAAGGCAGACAGACAGCACTGGGGAGCGCTCTGGGGGGGGGGGACAGTAGAGCTTTCATTTAAGCAGGAAAAGCAGAGGGGTCAGGGGATGCCGGAAGACACAGCTACCTAATAAAACCTCTCAGGAAGGCAAAAGACATCCAGGCACCAAGATTTCCTTTAAGAGTAAAAGAAAAAAAGGATTTCGAATGAAGCATGAGCACTAACATTGATTTAATGACTGGTGTGCAAAAATTAGTTATTTAGCCAACAGTACAAGGACTTATTAATTCAAATTCTTATTTAAATATCAACAAGCTCCCATGGGAAAACGGTAGACCATGGGTTTTCAATTTAGTGCTCTCTAATTTCAATGGCACTTTCTTAGCTAGTCTACTGTCTCCTTAATCTTGACAATTGGAATCTGTACGTCTTTTTTTATCCAGTTTTCTGAGTCATTTTTGAAATATCTCATTTGCATATAGCACAAAAATACACCTTTCAACTATATAAATGTATCTAACATATATTAATCAGTGTAGACTTAAGTCCTAATAGCCAACTGAGTTAATGGCATTTTTTGGCTTTGTTTCTAAAATCCTTTTCTAGGTTAATGACTTATTTCATGCTTTATTTATTTATTTTAAAAAATCTTTTGATCTTGCTCCACTAACTTCTGGGGAAAAAGAAAAAAAAACCCTTGCTGGGAGAAGTATGATGTATGATGTCAGTTTATTTACTGACCTTGGCTAGCACTTCTCTTGTGAAATTTTTCTTGACTATTTTCTCAAAAGGGCCAGTGCATGTTTCTGTTAAAGCGCATGTTATACCAAACCAGTCTTTTGTGAACACATCCGTGACACCCTCTACTCCTGCGCTATCAGTAGTTAAGGAATTCATCTTGTTCTGTTCTCAATGCCAAGTACAACATCTGACACATAGGAGATACTCCACAGATTTTTGTTTGGTAGAAAAACAATGAATGATATTTAAATTAATATGAGGGAAGCCACGTGGTTTTCGTTCAGTAATTTTTGATAGAAATATGCTGAAGGTAAGAATTAAGGAAAATCAGAAATGGGGAATAATTGCCAAAAGCAAATTTCTTTTCAGTTGAAGTTTCGTACATAGCTCCTCCGCCTGAAAATTCAAATACACGTGTAATGATTTGTCTTGCATGCATAACATAGCTTTGCAAATGTGTACATTAACATAGTTGGTTTCAATAGTTTGTGAACCAAACCTAATATTTCCTAGCCATATTGTTAATTAAATATATTAATGTCCTATATTTAAAACTGACCATTACCTATTTACAACTTAGATTTTCTCACCTGCTGCTTCTTACAAATATGCTGATGGTTTGCAGTGCCAGGCAAGATCTCTACATCTCTACACAGGGAGCCAGATGGCCCTTCACCATGACCTTTGCCCAATGCTATTAGCATCCAAGGGAGCTGAGAAGCTCTGGCTCATTATCCGCAACCAGATGTTTTCTACTTCTCTGTCACTATTGCTAAGTGGCAGTTAATGTCTAGCACAACGGGTGTTTGCTTGAACCTATGACCCATGAAATGTTGTCTCTTCAAATACAAATACCACCCACTAGCAGAAAATTCTCCCTCTGCATTTATAACTCAATCATTCTTCTTTATTAGAACTCATGCTATAACCTCAGAAATATTTTACTTAATATTTTTATCTTTCCCAGCTCACAGCAAGTAAGCATATTATAGCCAAAGAAAAAATAAAGTTATGAATTCAAATAATCCAGAGATTGATTCTGAATATTTATTGTTTCTTAGACACTGTCACAATGTAATAACTCCATAAATACTGGACAAACTTCTAATTGCCCTTCACTTTTCAGAAATTCTGATACTGAGAAACTCCTCCAGTTACTAGAAAGCTCTATGACATCTGTAGACAGGTTTAATCATTTCCTCCGAGTCTGACTAATGAACATCAGCCTTTCAGAGTCTGGTCTATTCTGGGTGAACTGATATGACTGAAATCATAGATAGATTTTTGGAAGAACAAACTTTTCTGATCAAATTAAAGTACAGGATGTGGTGCATTTTTCTTATTTTGTATCAAGGTAGGCGACATATAAAATGTGTCTGGTGTGATTTTTGAAGGGTTGTCTTTTAATTGTGAAGGATTGTCACAGTTATCCACTCATCTATAATGCCAGAGCAGTAGAAAGAAGAATGAATGCCTGTTACTATGGATAAAGTAAGTTTCTATATCAGGACACAGATACGGAGGCTACCCCAATGGCCTGGTCCACGTAGAATCTAAACCTAAGTCAGCTGGCTGTACTTTTAGGAAACACCTGTCAAGAAAATCTAATACATGTGAATCCCAACCCTACAACTCTGCATTAACTAGCTTACTTTACCCTGAATAATAGGACCTAGTGGCACAAAAGTAATATCTTACCTCCCAGCCAACATGCCCTATTTCAAGTTACCTTTTACAATGCTCTCCGTACCTAGCTCTTGTTCAAAATCTCTCAGGAAGAACACTCATGAGCATTGTACTTCCCTGGTCTATGGATTGTTTTCCCTTGAATAAGAACATCAAACTATTAGTAAGTTGTTTTAGTTTTGTCACTTGACATTATTAAAACCTTTATCAAAGGTTGTTTTCATTTTTATTAATTGGGAAGATATACACAAAGCTAGTCCTTCTTGTAAAAATTATTAAATTATTGAGTGGACTAGAAAACTGTTGAGATGTGGACGTTTGTTAATCAATCCAATTAACTATCTTTTTGTATGTCAGACATCCTATGAAAGACTGTGTATATGCTGGTAACTATTAGAGGTAGAAAAGCTTTTGTTAAACAGCAAAAATGTAACACAATGCAATTTAAAGATCTAGTTGTCTTTATTGAATGGTCCATGAATTGGGCAGCATCCCACCCAGCAATAGAAAGAAGCTCTGTAGAGCTGCAGAAAAGGAAAGCATTTATAAACAGAGACAGGACAGGGCGAAGAAAAAGGAGAATTATTAGCAAAGACTACATGGTTTCAGACAAGATAATCCTCCTAAGGGGTTCAGAAGTGGACCAGGACATTCCAGGTTGAATGATTAAGGGTCACATTGCTAGGGAAGGTTGAAACTCTAATTAGGTCAGGTAAAAGTTTTGACTTGCTGACTTGGGGCCTTAGCACAAATGACTTTATTTTGATGCTGTTGTCTTTTTCTAGACATTTTTATGCAGAATTGGGCAACCATTTTTAAAATTGATATGAGAGAGAGAGGGAGACAGAGAGAGAGAGACAGAGAGAGAGAGAGAAGCATCAATTTGCTGTTTCACTTATTTTTGCATTCATTCGTTGGTTCTTGCATGTGCCCAGATCGTGGATTGAACCCAGAACCCTGGCTATTGGGATGATAGTCTAACAAACTGAGCTACCGGGCTAGTTCTGGGCAAGCGTGTTTTGATGAAAAAATAATCTCCCTGGCTTTCCTTCTTCTCACTTAAGTTTGGGGCTACAGTCTTGAATAACTAAAGTTATTTGGTATGAGCTACAGGTTTGTTTGCTCAGCATGTGAGCTTATCCAGACAGTTTGTAGGGAGAAAATAGACCTAGTACTATTCCATGGAGGAGAAAAGGGACTTGGCGGAAGTATACCAGCCCCTGTTTTCTCTGATCTCTGTTGTATCAATCAAAGTATGACATGGAAGCTAACATTCCAGATTGCATCAACTTGCCCCTCAGAGGTTGGACGAAAAGTCAAATTGTATACCCTGCAGTCGGCCCTTTCCTACAAATCAAAAGGTGGATGGGTGATTTGTTTCAGGTAGGCACTAAGGAAGAAAAAGTTGGAAGTAGGGATAGAGGGAATCTGAGAATGTGTACAATGTGTGTGCTGATAAATATTTTTCCTTGCTGTGTTCTTAGTGCTTAATCCTACTGGGTAAAGGCTACATGCATACAATAAGCCACAGTTTTTAGCAGGCCTGCTTCTCACACTAGACTTCAGAATTTTGAAAATTTTGTACCGTTCTTATTGCCTCATCCATGTTTAGCATATTGTCTAAAACAATGGACCCAGAGTAAATAACTGTTGAATTAATGGTTTATTATATGAAGTGTAAAGCAGAGATAGTAACTCTGACACAAGGAGTCAGCCAAGTAGAAATGGCATCTAGCTATCCTCTTTAAGAACAGAAAAGGAGGGAACATTAAGCAGGTGTATGGGGCCAGTCAAAGACATTCACTCCTTACAGATAGTTCCTCTCTTCTGTTTTATTCGGAATAGACACCAAAGGGAACAAA
Organism: Furipterus horrens; assembly: GCF_987537825.1. NCBI lineage: Eukaryota > Metazoa > Chordata > Mammalia > Chiroptera > Furipteridae > Furipterus > Furipterus horrens. Next base: position 6,906,226 of record NW_028327180.1, read on the forward strand.
ATTTTCAAAAGCCTATTTACCACCACTTGTGAATTTAAGTAGAGTTTGAGGTGCTTTCGAAAGAACGTAAAAGATTCAGACTCTATTCAGGGTCTCAGTGACTGAGGCTAACATCAGAGTCCTCAAGTTGAAATTGTATAAATCATCTATTTATGAACAGCCAACCAACCCATAAACATTCAATCTCTACCACATGAACACTGTATAGTAGGTTCACAAAAAAACATAAAAAAATAGTATTAGGATTCTCATAGGCCTTACTCAGTCTCCTTTCTATTTGTGAATCATCCATACAAATTTTGGAAGTCAAAAAGCCCGTAAGGATGGACCTATTTGAGAGCATAGGTTGCATAAAGAATGAGTGAGAGCAAGGAGTAATTTTTAAAAGCATATGATTTATAACTAAATCCGGTGTCCATCTTCCTATTGTTAGCACCACTTACCTAATACATATTTCAAACTCAACACATTGGCTACTTGCAACTAAACCTAATCCTAGATTATATACATATCAATAGAATGATGAAAAATAGAATTTCAATAATTGGGAACAACTTCTAAAATTTAATATATTTAAAAAACAAAACATCACCCTCCTCTAGTCTTTCTAACTTTGTCACATGTAGATCAAACTTCAACACAGCCCATGCCGCTCTTTAAATTTGGAGATCACTAACTTACTCTAACCTTAATATTTACTACTAAAGAGACAAAACCTAAAAGAATGTGTGTGATGTGTTAAAAAATAACAGACAGTGAGCAATCAGACAGAAAAAGAAACCTGACTTTCTAATATTTATTGCATACTTTTCCTACAAACCACAGCAAGTAAGTTATAATTTCTGGTAGCTTTCTTGCTGTGTTGATGTTAATGTCTTCATTTTTCTATTGAGTTACTTCCTTATTTCCTTGTTCTTTTTCTTTCCTTTCCTGTTACCCTCCCCTGTTTTTTTCTGTCCTCTTTCAAATCAGAGACCTATAAGCTCTTTGTTCATAACAGACATTATTTTTGAGACAATAAAGAAATAATAGTTGAGTGAATAAACATAAATTTTCAATGTTTATAAAAATAATGTGATCCTCATTTGTATACCAATTCTGAAAAAACATTCTACTGATAGGAAATGAATCAAAAATGATGAAATTTGTCTGCAAACCACGTGAAAGGTCTGTAACGGTCAGTATCACAACAGGCAAACCTTTATTTCATGGATCTAAGATTTATCATTTTGATATTTCCTCATAGTGATATTTGATATTTCAGGAGTTAGAAAGACTCTTCAGATCACCTGAGATGAAAAAAAGGACTCAATAACTGTGATGTTAGTGCTACTTTGTATTTAGCAGAAAAGGTAAATCGCTACTGCTTAGCATCAGTAGACCGACAATGGATGGCTAGTCCCTCCCTCCCCAGGGTGGACGTTTTGGGCTGGAAGGAGGCCCAGTGCCCCATGGAGATGTGTGTGATGCAGATGGAAGAGATCCTTTGCTTTCACATCCTTTTGCTGCTCAGCACGAGCTCTCAAGCATGTTCATCTTCTTCTCTCTTCTCCGGTCCCAATTGTTCTTTTCCTCACAGTTCCATGTGGTGGAACTATTATGAACTCCCTCCCACTATACTGCATTTATCTGTTTTGTTTTGTTTTTAATTTTATTTATTTTTTTATTTTTGACAATGGGCTGATAGGATGCGGTAGTTCTAGTTATTTGGCTATTTTTCATTTTTAAGTAATCCATGAATAAAACTCAGGGGATCTGAAAGCCACCTATTACTGGGACATACTCTCCCTTTGTCAGCAATGCTTGTCTCTATTAATCTAATCTGCCCTGATATAAACATGCATATCTTGTCTCCCATCCTTGCTTTTGTACAGGAATTTTATACATAAGATGATCCTTTAAATGAATTTAGGGAAATAAAACTTTTATACATTCAAAAATGATTCTGATACATTAAAAAGGTCACAAAGAGATGTTAAAAGATAATTTAAAAAAGTAAAATTATGGCTTGCATACAGTGTAATAATGAACACATTAACTATTTATTTTACTCATGTAATATTATGAGGGAACAGGTGGATGTTATAACCAACCCCCCAAAAAAGTCAAAGCACCACAAGTCTATACAGAGTAAAGGATTGTTGAGATGAATTGCAAATGGAAATAGAGCTGGTTTTTCCATAGCAGGGAAAAAGTCAATTCAAGTCACTACCCAAAGTATAGCACAGAATTTACATATCTGTTAGAGAGAAATGTAAGTCACTCACATGGAGGTTAAACAGTGTATTCAGCTGATGTGTATCTGGGGATCCCTCGAGACCCCCAGACTCTCTGTGGCAGAGGGTTGGGGGTTTTATATCATCAGGAAAAGTTAAGCATGCACTTGTCTTTGTGTTTTGGGTTTAAGCAGCAGTTTTCAACTTCTGCTGAAATTTACAGTTGAAAGTCGGTCCTGTTTTCACGTCCTTTGCTCAGGCTCATTGGTACAATGCTGAAACCCATCAACAGCATTTCTTGGAAACTGCCAGTCTAAGGGGATTATCAGCTACTAACAGTTCACAGGGCAGGAGAAGTGATGGCAAAAAAGAAAGAAAGGGGACAGAGGCAGAAGGCAAGGGGGACCCCGGGGACCCTGTAGTACGTCTATGCTCATCCTTTTACAAAGCCTGCATTTACTCAAATAACATTGATATTTTTATCCCCACCCCCTTTCCACAAGAAAGTAAAAAATGTTGACTGTTAATGACTTTACCACAGTCTGCCTCAGAGTTAGACACTATGCAGTACTGTCCCTGAAGAAAAATGAGCAGGAAAAAAATAAACCTGTATTGAGAATCTGCCTGCCCTCACAGCACCTCCGCCCAGAGGGATGATAATGATTTAGGCAGTCTGACTGCACACAAAATACATGCTCTAGCGACCATCTCTGTCCCAAGAAACAGCTGATCACAAGGCATCCCACCCCTAGCACTGAACAATCCTATTCTGAAATATCTCCAAGCTGCTCACTTGGCCCCTCACAGCCAACCAAGGGCTGCCAGTCTGACTGAAGGGAGTTGCCCCACTTCCAAAATCCCATGTTACTACAATTCTTGCGGTTTCCAGACGGGCTCAGTGTGTAGCGGTCCATCACCATAAAATGCACCTCTCCTTTCTCTGTGAAAACGTAAGTGCTGACAGAGTTTTTGAATGAACGCCTTTGGAAAATTTGTGTCAGCCTTAATTTTACTTTGACAAAACAGAAAGAGACATTTGTTGCCTGGCTGACGAGGGGATGTTTTATAGAAAGAGGGTTCCTTTTCTTGTAGTCTTCACGGAATGATCATTTTCTACCTGGTCCATTGGAAAAGGAAAAGGAAAAGGAAAGAGTATTCTGTGAAATGTTTGCCAGAAAAATTTTCTATTTCACCCCCTTTCTACCATGAAGTAATAGTTTCACAAGGAAATCCAATGCTCAGTGCATCGGTGAGGCAGAGACATTGATGATATGACAAGAAAATTAACATCCAAAGACTGACCTGTCACACGTGTTACATGGATATCATTGTTATAGGAGGAGGAGAAACTTCTTGGATTTAACCTATTGCCCAAACTAGAGACTTGGTTGTTGAAAGCTGGAAGTGTTCTGTGGACGTTAATGAGAAAAACAAAAACAAAAACGAATCTTATTGGTATTTTTTTACAGGAAAAAAAAAAAAAAAACATGACACCACTCATATTATTAAAAACCTTAGAAAATAAAACTTTTTATGGTTGCAAGAATAAGCAATTTTTAGACAAAAAAATTTTAAATTTAAAACTAGGATGAAATGGCTTGATTGAACAACTCATATTTTATAAATCATATTCAACTCATTCTGAGGTCTGTTCCTTTAGAATTTTCTTCGATATTTATTCTCCTGTAATTTTAAATATTAAATGATAGTTCTAAATCAATAGCTTAACTTTTATTTGTTTATTTTTTCTATAGCTTACATTTTAAAATAAACGTTTCATTATGTTCCCACTTTATAGGACTCCCTGTGGTAAAATATCCATTTGGTTTTTCGAGACCTTCACAAGTTCTCTAATAAAAACAGCTTCTAAATCATTTCTATTTCAGCAATGCAAAGTTGCTCTGGGCAACAGAAATGGCATTTTTAAAAAATATTTATTAGTCTATATACAGTTTAACTTAATCCTTTAAAGAGAATTATGAATGCATTATTGTCTTATATTTGTATGCTAATAACAGCAAGCTATAAAATGTGATTAGCATAAAATGCTTAATTAAAAGTCAATGTGACAGTAATGTGATAACTTAGAAGTTAAATTCACATAATTTCTAACAGATGAAATAGGAACTAATTTTCTGTTTTCTACTTAATAATTCTTAGATAGTGTTGGTATTAGCAAAAGTCAGAGGGTGGGGATTAAGACTATCTACTGAATCTTATGGAATAAAGTGATAAATTTATAAAGCATGGGATTTTTGTTTTTGTACTACTTTAAAGAAAATTAGGTGAAAATATTCCTTCAGATGAATAGATATGAAATTCAACTGATTTAAAATTTAGGTTCTAGAACAAAAAATATATATATGTAATTATTATTTAACTCAGGTTTTTGCCCCCCAGATGCTCAACAAATAAAAGGAAGTTACAAATATTGTGATTTTAGTACCAGGCTAAGAGATACAAGTTAACAGATAGTTAGTTGTCAGTAGAGTTTGAAGTCACACTTCTCTCCAACAATCATAAAAGTAAACAAGATAACTGAATTATGACTCCTCAGTCATAAGAAAAGGCGAACTATTGCGATTGGCAACAAAATAGATGAACCTTGAGAATATCGTACTAAGCAAAATAAGTCAGACAGAAGTTAAGAATCGTATTATTTCATTCATATGTGGGGTATAAAACGGAAAGTAACACATGGACAAGAAAAAAGAAAACAAAAACTCACAGACATAGCCAACAGCATGGTGGTCACCAGCGGGCAGGGGGGAGGCGGTAGGCATAAAGGGTAAGGGGGGCCAAGTGGGTGGTGGCGGTAGGTGATTTATCTTTGGGTGATGGGCAAATGGTCTAACATGCAGCTCATGTGTCGCAGAAAAGTGCACTCGGAGAGAAATATACTTAATCTTATTAACCAATGTCACCCTAATAAATTTAGCTTAAAAAAGAAACTTAGAATGATTGCATGCTCATATACAGGCATTAACTGTTCTTTGAACCTATTTACCAATGACAACATTGCATGTAAATTTCTAATAGAAACATGCATTAAATTCCAGTAATTGAGTTTGAACCAATTTGGTTACTATTTGACTGAAATTAATATTTTCAGATCGTCGTACATGTTTATGTACTTCAAAAAGTAAATTTTAAAAAAATTCTTTGTGTTGCAAAATTCATAATTACCTATATTATGTATATAAACAATTCTTATCAAATAATTAAAGCAGATCTTACAAAGTTTTTTAGTTTTTTTAGTATAATGACTGTATGATCATAAAAACAGGAAAATAAAATTTAAATATTTAATAGCGCATAACTGCAGTAATGCATTTCTTTTTATTGTCCTTTGCACACATAATACTCGAGGCCCAATAATAATAATTTGCTTGATGTAGTTTGAACACCACAGTCTATTTCAGGCTTTTGCTGGTGCTCCTACTATAATTGCAAACAGAAACATCTTCCCCAAATCTTAATTAAAAAAATTTTTTTATTAAATCAATTTTTATTGTTATTCTGTTTCAGTTATCCCAATTCTCCCCCCCTTTGCCCTCCTCCAGCCATCACCCCTCACTCCCACAGTCAGTTCCCCAGACTGTCGTCTATGTCCATGTGTCTCTCATACATGTCCTTTGTCTAGTCCCTTCCCCTTCTTCCCACCATTATCCCCCTCCGCCCTCCCATCTGGTCACTGTCAGTCTGTTCCATGTTTCCATGCCTCTGGTTCTATTTTATTCCTTCATTTATTTTGTTCATTAGATTCCTCTTATAGATGAGATCATATGGTATCTGACTCTCATCGACTAACTTATTTCACTCAGCATAATGCTCTCCAGTTCCATCCACGCTGTCACAAAAGGCAGGAGTTCCTTCTTTCTTCCTGCTGCATAGGACTCCACTGTGTAAATGCACCACAGTGTTTTCATCCACTCACCCACTGATGGGCACTTAGGCTGTTTCCAGCACTTGGCTATTGTAAACAGGGCTGCTATGAACATAGGGGTCCACAGCTTCTTTTGAATTGGTGATTCAAGATTCTTTGGGTGTAATCCTAGCAGTGGGATTACTGGGTCAAAGGCAGCTCCATTTTTAGTTTTTTGAGGAAATTCCATACTGTTTTCCACAGTGGCTACACCAGTCTGCACTCCCACTAATCGTGCACTAGAGTTCCCTTTTCCCCACATCCTTACTAGTTCTTGTTGTTTGTTGACTTGTTGATGATGGCCATTCTTACAGGTGTAAAGTGGTATCTCATTGTGGTTTTTATTTGCATCTCTCTGATGCCTAGTGATGTTGAGCATTCTTTCATATGCCTATGGGCCCTCTGTATTTCTTCCTTGGAGAAGTGTCTATTTAGGTTCTTAGCCCATTTTTAAATTGGATTGTTTATCTTCCTGGTGTTGAGTTATATGAGTTTTTGGGTTTGTTTGTTTTTGTTTTTGTTTTTCTCTATCTTTAATCGGTTTATTTCTTTTCTTTTTTTTAAAGTATATTTTATTGATTATATTGTTACAATAGTTCCAATTTTTTCCCCTTTGCTCCCTAGAGTTATCTGAGTTATTGGTATATTTTAGAGCTCAAACTCTCAACTAATGTATCATTGGCAAATGTGTTCTCCCATACAGTTGGTTCCCTTTTTATTTTGATGGTGATTTCTTTAGCTGTGCAGAAACTCTTTAGTTTGATGTGGTTACATTTGTTTATTTTTTCCTTTATCTCCCTTGCCCTAGGAGATATATCAGTGAAAATATTGCTGCATGGGATATCTGAAACTTTACTACCTATGTTTTGCTCTAGGACTTTTATGGTGTCACAACTTAATATTTAAGTCTTTTATCCATTTTGAGTTTATTCTGGTGTGTGGTGTAAATAGGTACTCTAGTTTATTTTTTTATTTTTTTTTTGCATGTACCAGTCCAGTTCTCCCAACAACATTCATCGAAGAAGCTATCTTTACTCTATTGTATGCTCATGTCCCTATTGTCAAATATTACTTGACTGTAGAAACTTGGGTTTATTTCTTGGTTCTCTATCATGTTCCATTGATCCATGTGTCTTTTGTTATGCCAGGACCAGACTGTTTTATTACAGTGGCCTTGTAGTATAGTTTGATATCAGGTATTGTGATCCCTCCTACTTTGTTATTCTATCCCCAGATTGCTGAAGCTATTTGGGGGTCTTTTTGGTTCCATATAAAGTTTTGAAGTATTTGTTCGAGATCTGTGAAATATGCCATTGGTATTTTAATCTTGATTTCTTGATCACTTAACGATATTTCTTTCTTTAAGAAATAATTTATTTGGTTCTTCTCTCTGAATTGATCACTGTCTTTTGTTTTTCCAGTATTCTCTAAATTTTCACACTGACAAACTTTGTTATTTACTTGACTTCCTCCTTGATTATTAATGAATTCATGAAAATGACCTTTTTTGTCAAAAAGTATATGCAAAAAGAGTCTGCCTCTGCTCAATGGCATCAGCAAAATAGGGCCTGTTTTCGGAGCAGAATGCCAAAGTAGAAAAAGATAGAAATATTTTAGAGAGATAGTAGATTCTTGTTATCATTTTAATGACTTTTCCTTTTCCTTGTAGTAATGAGCCATTGAAGGATTTAACTGATGGCTTCTGATTTTCCCCCAAGGTGGAAGAAAAGAAAGCATGTTACTGACATGAGTTCTAAAAGGATCATTCATGTCGTCATGTTATGTAGGGTTATAGGTGAGCAAAGATGGAAAGAGAAGACTAATTATGATGGTGATTGCAACAGGCTGTCAGCTTTATCTCTGTTAAGTTTCTGAGGGTATGAATGACTTACCTCTGGGAATCGTCGGCAGCCGTCCGTCTCGAGAGACGATGGTGTAGCTTCTTAAGAGTCTATCTGCACCGCCGAGAATGGCTGTGCAGTCCGACTCGGGAGTGACACGGTATCTGTCTCCTCCCATGTTGAATCGACATCTTGCGATGACGCTGGAGTGTCCTCTCCAGTGAAGCTGAAGCTACAGAGCCTGGGCAGGGTGATATGGAGGGTCTGCTGTTGCCCATGCAGCAGACCCCCCCTCTCTTCGCAGCTGAAGGGTCCAAGGGAAAGACGGAGTCGATACAGCTTGGCTTCAGGTGCGCCGCAGGAGTTGCCGGTGTTGACCACAACGTCAAACCGCCTTAGGGACTCCGGCTCCGGATTTTCTGTCGGGGTTTACTCCCTTAGCCTTTCCCCTGAAGAGGTATGCCGCAAGGCAGCGGAGGTTTTTTGGAGTCAGAGTTTTCCTTCTCTGATGTGCCCTGACTGGAAGATCGAACCAGCGACACTTAGCTCGCAGGCCGACGCTCAATCCACTGAGCCAAACCAGCCAGGGGTACCTCTGGGAATATTAACTAGTTAATATAACATGCTGAAGTGCTAGCTGGTTCTGACTAAACCTCAGAGAATTATCTCTTCAACACAATATATTATAGACTCTCATAGGTCAAGAGGGTCTACTAAAATCTTTTATTTGATGTAAATTAAATAAAATAAAGTAAAATCAACCTAAAATTTTTAAAATAAATTTTAACATGTAAGCATGCATTGCTTTTTTTTTCATTGTTTTTGGACTATGTTTCTGTTTATTGGCATACGTTATTTGGCTAGTAATAGTGATGTCTACAATGAAAACAGATATAGGCATGTGCCTGACAATGAATTGTGGATGGTGTCTATATTTATTCATGATATTTCTGTAACTAATTTTTTATGTATAAATTGAGCTAGCTGGACACATGGTGTCTTCTAATCTCGGGGTCACATGTCTAAAATTCAAGACAATTGCATTTTGAAGAACTTTTTTTATGCTAACCTTTAAAAAATAGTGAAAGATTTTATTTCTTCAATTGTTTTAAAGGACTTCTCAATACAGACCACTTCCTGTAAGTGATTTAAGCTCTTTTAAAAACTCAATTTCATAATTTTATATTTATTACATTAGGAAAAGTTAACAAATTTAAGAAAAATTAATATAAGAATTTGATATTTAAGTTTTTGCTTACATAGTTGCTTTTTTTCTAATAATATACAAATATTTCTCCCTATCTTAAATTCACAATGCTATTAGAAGCCAATCTAGTGTTACTAAACCATTATGGTAGCCTCTAAGATGGCCCCAAATGATTCCTGACCCTGGGTATTCATGTCCTTGCTTGTGGACGGCACCAAGTGACTAACTCCTACCAAATAGAGTACTGCAAAGCTGAGAGAATGTCACTCTAAGATTAGGCTACAAAAAGAATGTGCCTACCTGCTTGTAATCCCCTGCCAGGTCATTCTAAGGGAAGCCAACTGCCAAGTTGGGAACTGGCCTGAGTCTCATGTGACAGGGAAATGAAGGTAACCTCCATCCACTAGCCATCAAGAAATGGAGGTCCACAGATAATAGCCCATAAGAAACTGAGTTCTACTAACAACTTTGTGAAATATTGGAAGCCTTCAGATGACCACAGTCCAGCTACTGCATTGACGACAGACTTGCCACTACACTAAGCCAGAGGACCCTAGTAAGATAGCTCCAGGTTCCCAACCCGCTAAAATGCTGTGATAATTGAAGTTTGTGGCTTCAGGCTGCTAAGGTTTGAGGTAACATTTTGCACAGAAATTTATAACTCTACACTCTTCAATCTGCCATGTGACTTAGCACATTTAAAATTCCTTCATCATCTAACACATACCTGGTTATAGAATAATATGGGACTCTAATGATTGTCTAAACACTTCTTTTTTAAACTATTATTTTAAAAATGGAAATATTTTGAGCAATTTCCAATTTCATCTAAGTATAAAAAATTAAGTAAATGTGGGTGTAAAACTCTCCTGAACATTATTTATTATTATAGTGTCATTGTTAGACAAGCCAGTGTTGTTACAATAAATAAATACACCACCAGAGAATGTAATAACATGAAGAGGTCATAGGGGTCATAGGTATGATTGTTTTACTGCAGCTAGAGTGCATGGTAGCAGGCATTTTATTTTTAAATTAGACCATTATCTTGATGTTAGTATCTGGTCCCCCTTGTGCAAAAAGCTTCTCTATGTATTAAATATAATTGTTAATTTAAAATAACACCAATTTCCACACCAAAAGCTCTGCTTTGGAAAATGTTCCCCTTTTTACTGGCATGTGTAATCTGCCAAACACTTTCCTAAACTTGTGCCCCGTGGGATGTCAAACCTGCCTGCTTGCGCGCTACCAACGTCTCTGAAGCTGCTATTTGGCTAATAGCTCTATTACCTTTCATGCTGAGTCCAAAGCTTACCTCCCTCAATCTTTGCTTTTGCCAACTGGAAAATTTCCCATCATGTCAAGAAAACCCACTGTGCCCTGTGCTCAGGGAACGGGCCCTCTCTTGCTGACTGACAGCTCTTCAATACAGAAAAGAGCCGCAGAGAGATGCCAATACACGTATTAAGCTCAATGAAGAGAATAAGCTTTGTATTTCAAAATGTCACTTTTCTTAGAGTTCAGTGGGAGTGAGGAGCTATAATAAGGTAATTTTTAGAGGGAACCATACTGTAGTTCATTGTATAAATAATTGATTTGATCAGCTGAAATTATTGTGCCTAGTCCTGAATGACCTTTCAGATGAATTGCAGGTTTTTCACTACAAAAGCAACCAGAGCTTATAGTAAGATGTAAAAAAAAAAAAAAAAAAAAAAAATCTGTATACAGTAGTTTTCTATAAAAAGAAAGGGTTTTACATGACATTATTTCCTTAGAATAACTAAATATCAGTTGTTACCCTGAGTACAAGTAGAGGCAGTATATTTCAGGTTTTATTTGTACATTCAAGGTCAAAAGTTAACTGAACGATTTCAACCACATCTTGTATGTGAATGTTTTAGAAAATATTTTAAACAATAAAATAGAGAAGCAAAAACATAAATGTGTTAACAGGGAAGAGATTTCTTTTAACAACATGAAGACATTATAAATACCTTCAGAGAGTACTTTCAATTAGGAAATTAACAAACACGATGATTCTACACGATAGTCTCTAATATCTCACCACGGTCTCATCCTTCCTTCCTTCGTGTCCTATCCTTATTCTAATATATCACTGATGTCTGCTCAAATAGATCGTATATCCTCTTTCAGCTCATAAACTTTACATAATTAATCACATTGTGTCTTCTCATGTGCTCGGTGAACACATTTGCTTACTTATAGAATATTACTGCTCATTCCTAAATATTTTCCAAGTAATACAGAGATAGAGATACACAAGAAGTTACCTATTCCCTGTGCCTTTACTTTTTATTTTGTACCTCCAGTCTCCATGTGGATCCGTGATGCACTTGCTGTGCATTGCCCCACGCCCTTTTAGAAGACAGCTGTGCCCACCAGTACTCCACTGACGCTCCCTGGCTGTCTGAAGGCACACTTAAGCATATGTGTACATCTACCATGTCTAAATACATTCTCTCTCTCTCTCTCTCTCTCTCTCTCTCTCTCTCTATATATATATATATATATATATATATATATATATATATATATTTATAGCTACCTATCTACATGCAGAATTACATCCATTTAACAAAAAAAGATGATTCTGTGTATAATTTTCAGAATTATATATCACTTAAATACCTTTTAAACGTATTTCTCTTTTTATAGTACAGTTTTTAATTATAAAACCTGTAGATGCACAAAGTAAAACTTCTTACAGTGTAGAATGAAAATATAACTTGAGTACCCCTGACTCCTGTGCCATATACCAAAAATTTCTTTTCATAATTTAAAATATTTGTATCTAATTCTTCTTTGTAGTTGCTGAGTATACAATGAGTGGTTACAGTGACTTTGGTGATATGTTTTAGAGAACAGAAGTGGCCTAACTGGAGCAAACCCAGTGTAGATTTTTGATCACAGTTCAGTATAAGCCTGTTCCCCACCATTCCAATAATGTCATCTACTTTATTCATTAATATGTGTTTTTCTGCCCTTTTGGGCTCCAGCATTTGCAAGGACTGGGTGTGATTAAAACTCTGATATTTTGGCAAAAATCAGGATAAACTCAACAGTAGAATTATCCAGGGTTGGAATTCCAGGAAGGTTCCATGGTTGCATCTTTAACATAATCTGTGGGGAGAAATTCTTTTTTTTGTTGTTGTTGTTGACAGTTTTTACATGCCAGGGCTAAGTTTTTAACGTCATCTTAAAATGACTCTACCAATACTTGTAATTCCTCACTGCAAGGGAGTGCCACTTAGCAAGCTACAATCTGAACTTGAGCTCTTTTCTAAGACCCACTTCAGTGTTAAATAGCTCATTCTTTAAATCCCCCACGAAGCTGACCCAACCCTGTTTAACGTAACCCCCTCCTTTTAAGCGGCCATGCTTTCTCTATAGTGGTGACAGAGCACTGACCCCACTGAACAAAGTACTTCTCCACTTGCAGACCTCCAAATGGGCCGCCGTCCACTCAGAGGCATTCGGTCAATGCCTTTAGTTGGCCTCACGTGTTGCATCTTTTGCCTTTAGTCATGGGATCAAATATGAGTCCACGCTGCCAAGCCCCTCCCCCCCACTACCTTACTGTCCTGCTTAAAATAAATCAAAGAGCAAAAACTACATACTCTTCTTGTGAATGATAATCCCTATGAAGTGAGGGTCACTGCCTGATGTTCTATAAAATACCGGTTCGTTGAGGACAGGGAATGAATGTTGGAAGAGGGAGAGAAGAAAGACATCCAGGTATCAGAGCATGTCATTGCAACAGGGAGAGGCTGCTACACAGATGGACAATGGTCGGGTGACCGATGACAATAGAACTCTGACCCAGAAGAAGCCCAAACGCCAAATCACAGCCCCTGTGACAATGTGCCCAGAGGAGCACATTGGTAAACAGCTACCAAATTTCATATTTTTGCCCCCCCCATTTTTAAACTTTCAGAAAAAGACAGAACAAACTAAGTATATATCCGCCCTGCCCCCCCATACTAAAACTTCTAATTCTAATATTCCTGAGGCTTCCCCTTCTTTCCACTGTCGTCTTCTCCCTCCATCCCGCCTCCGAGTCTCTGCAAACTCAGGTGATGGCAGCTCATGTTCTGGTTGCAGCGCTGAAGGCACAGGCTCTGTTTTTCCTTGTCTGATTTGTCTTGTCTCATTTCCATAATGAGAGTCATGAGTGACTTTTTAGGAATATAAACTATGGGAACGTGACCTACTTTGATACACCAGAGAAGAAGCATGTATGTTGTGGCCAGAGGACAAGCTAGCAAAAATTTGTTCTTAAATTCCACATCGAGGAAATCATGGTGATTGGTTGGTGGTATGAAAATATTTGAGAAATTATTTTTAACATTTAAAAAATAAGTTTGTTACACATTAAAAATTCATTTCTTTTATTAATACTTTTCCAGATAACTGATTTAACTTGCAATGGCCAAGGTTCGAATAAGCCCTATTGCTTTAAAAGTTCTAGTCACAGTTATGATTACAGCACATACTTGCATGTGTCATAAGCTGTATAATGTTACATTTAACTTTTATAAATGCATTTGCTTTATTAAGCAAGTAAAGTTAATGCATGCCCAATATAGCAGGTTGCTAATATTTTTTAAAAATTTATTCAACAAACTTTTCTATACGGATGCTTTTCAGGAAAGTCACACTGTAATAAGGAAGCCAAGATGGGAATAAGGAATGCGCATGTGACAAATTCTGTTACTGGAGGTACAAAACGCTGTGTCCAGTTTGTGGTAATATAATCACTTTTGTTAGGACCATTAAATAAGGAATCATGGACAATGTGGCATTTAACCTGCTGTCTCACCATCAAGCCTTTTTAAGTCGGTTAGTAGAGGGAAGTCACGGAAAAGAAGCTTGTCACCTGCCACCAGGGCACAGTCGGAAATAGGTCCTCTGGAGAACGCTAAGGGGTTGAATGCAGCACAGTTCAAAGGCCGTTTCGCCAGAATACAGGTCTCACAAAGGGGAAAGCGCGGGTAAAAGTCTGAAGCAGAGGTTAGACTCCGATGGGAAAGAGAAGCACTAATGACGAATCACTGTCCTGGGCTGAACAGGCTGACATCGCAGAGTGGATGGGTCAACCCCATTCACCTCTATCATGCGGCTTCTTCGTGTTAGAGGGCACCAAGCTGGAGACGTCGCGTCCCAGACTCACTTAGTTCAGGTCCAACGTGGACCAGCTTCCCCGCAGCAGAACTAACCATGTGCACCTGGGCCTTTGTTGGCAGCCACCTCTGGCGCACCAGGGGACATTTGGGGCCGGCCCCGGTACACGGAGGGCGGGCAGAGCCGGGAGGGAGGCAGACCTCTGCACACCGGGAGGTGGTGGTTTCGGTAAGCAGGACAAATTAGGGGGGCTCGTGGGCCGGTTGTAACACAAGCAGAAGGCTGCACCGTGCGCCGGAATCTTAAAAGGTTATCAAGTCACGTATTGAGTCAAGATGATCCCCACAGCGCATTGCTCTCTCCAGGCTGCATTTGCTCGGGTCGGGTCTAGCTCCCCCGTGTAGTCAACGTCCCGCTTATGACATCTGCCCACCCCCTCCCCACGTGACCGGCTCTCACACTGTCACGTCTCCCTCTCCCACAGTGTGCCCCGAGAGACCAGCTGGGCATTCACTAGCCTGGAGGCTCTCTGGTGGCCCTGAGGGCAGACGATGATGTGTCAGCAGACTCACCAGGCATGAACACATAGCATTCTGTTGGAGAATGGCCCAGGAGCTTCCCTGTGAGACAGTGATGGTGTCCAAGGTCGTCCTGTTCTGGAAGACAGCTTTTCTCCTTCACGCCAGTTCTGGGTTCTAAGGACAGGTTTTGCTGGCTGTCCTTTCAGGCTTGCCGAGTGGACTCAGTCGCGTTTCTAGGTGTGCTATAATGTTCTTCCTGACAATGGAGGGAGCAAAGATGGGGCCTCAATGATGGAAAAGAGAACGTGAGGCGAGAGAGGTTGGCGTTGAGGAGAGCAAGGTTGGCAACGTTTGTTACTGAGGGTGGATTGTCGCTTGTGCCCAGAGAAAACCCGGGGAGCAGCGGTCCAATCACCAAGGTGGAAGCCACGGCCGCAGAACCATTGGGTCTCATTCAGGGCCACACACTAAATACCTGGGCAGCTGACCAGTCAGTCCAAACCAGTTGCTATACTTTAATAGGACAGAACAACTATACAGTTCCAGTGATAGTCAGCCTATATACCAGGTACAACTGGGTGGTTTCTGTGTAGATTGGTTTTTCTGTTCATAGGGGTACATGAGGGCTCAAATGTCCATAATTCATGGGTCCCAAATCATGACTCTGATGGTGGTAGATTTAGGCCTTTCTCAGTCAGCAGTCTGACGGGCTCTCTGTGTAGTATGATAAACAGAAAAAAAAACACCCATGCCCAGTGTTACTGACCGTGTGGCCACAGGTCTGTGAAGTGGATCCGGATTGGCATTATCAGATGAATTACGAGTACTAGTCCTAGCTTGTCTCTCCTTCATGTTCTGCTGTAGAACTTTCCGATCCCCTCCAGTAAGTGGTGCTACCTAGCATAGCAATCCTGTCCTGCTAGAGAGGGGCATCTGTTCCCTAGAGCTGGATTGGCTTCTTTGCTGGGCACACGGGTGGGCCAACTATAGACAGCTATTTCCAACAGGTGCTAGCAGAAGTCCAAGGTCAAACAGACATATTTAGTAGGAACTTGTATGGAAATAGCTTTCTTTCTAGAAAAGTTACACATGTGGCCTTATTCTTGGATGTGAAGGAGCCTCAGCTTTAGAAATCTGACCCGGCTGAGCGCACCGCGTACTGACAGGCAGCGCTGTCAGCTGTGAGGAGGTGGGCTTTTCCCCTCTTTTAATGGCGCGCGCTCCCCGGGCAGAGTATCCGGTTTGCATCGGGATAACAGGATCCCGGTGAAGATGGAATAGTTCCCCCTCACCCGGGGGTTCAAAGGAACTCGCCGTCCCAGGAGGACGTCCCGTTGCAGGTTCCAGCACGCGACTCTCCCCCACCCCCTACGCGTGTGGGGCGTGGGATTCTCAGCAGCACTGCAGTGGATCCACAGTGAGAGTCAGAGCAGGGTCTGTCTCCTGGGACTCCCCGCCTTCACAGTGCCGGTGCCTGGGCAGGGGTCCCCAGACTGGACTGCGGGACAGTACGCCCCACTGGTCGACCATTCCGATGGATTAAAGCCTGGGACGGCACTTTAGTCCACGAGGCCGAGGTGGTTTTACTTGTTAGGAAATTAACTTGCTGCTTTAATATCCCCTCCTTTCTCTCTACCAACCCTGGGAAGATGGGACTTCCATTCAACGTTGCCCAGTCTTGCATATTATGAACCTTAAAATGTGAGCCCCTTATTACTGTCTATTTGTGAGGGTATCTTAGAAGGTGCTCAGCCTCTCCAAGCCCCACATTGCTGTAGCCTGGTCTGCACAGTGACAGGAAAGCCTGGGTTAAGCCATACATTGTGTCTGCACAAACCAAGGCGTGTTTGGACCCTCGCTTACAGGGAGGGGCCGGCGTGATCAGCCTGCCAGTCCCTCACCCGTTGGGAGCTCCAGTGGCTGGTCCCTCGCTCCTTTGGTAGTTGCCCTGGGCATTGTTTAGTGAACACAGGACATATTGTTACTGTGTTAACAAGTGCATTTTAAGGGCGATCCGGCATCCTTGGCAACGTAATTCCACCCAGGCGCCACGGTGGCCACTCGGTCTGTGCACCCGACCTGCTCTGCGTACTGACGGGCCAGCTGCTAGATCTCGTGCCCAGGCGAGGGCATCAGTCAGCTTCCTGCATGCCAGGGGCGGCAGTGCCTCATGAGCCGGGGTGTAGAAAACAGTGAGGACTGTCTCAGGTACTTGCGGGAGAATCGAATATCTTCCCACATGGCCTTGACCCCTCAAGGGCTCATTCATGCTCATCTATCCCTTGCTCCCATTGTCCAGGCCACAGGGTCAATCCCTGTGGGACAGCCCAACTGTCGGTACAAAGGCTTAACAACCATAGCTCATGAGTAACCCTGAACCAGACCAGCCAAACAGAGGGCAAGGAGAGACTGAAAAACAAAACAAAACGAAACAAAAGTCAGACAACTCCTGGTTGGCAGGTAGAAGCTTAAAAAGCAAGGGCGACTATAGGTGAGCAGCTCTCCGAACTTGCGCAGCAGAATCGGGACAGTTTACACAGAGGCCTTACCGTGGTTCGTTCAGTCTTGTGTACAGTCCAGGCCTCAATAACAGATTACTGTCGCAAGGCTTCGTCCTTGAAGTATCTCCTAGTACAGGAATAATGGGTGGAGTGTACATTCCAAGGACAGGAGAGAGAGTAGGGAGCCTCCAATCGCCCAGGTTCAGCTCACGGGTCACAGTCAGTCACACCCTTTTGATGACCTCCTTCAACAAGGGAAAAAATGGGATAGAGTTAGATACCTTCTTTTTCTGTGTGGAGACATCTGGATTTTGCTCCTCGGAGGTACAAGAGAACCTAATGTATTCTTCTGGCGGTGCGGCTGTGAGGGGCACAGCGGAGAGGATCTACTTCACTGCCAGCGATCAAGGCTGGGATAGTATGAGGCTAAATTGGCAGTTGAAAAAGTAATTTTGATTTTCCAATTTTCAGATGATGGTGGACACACCAGATTCCTACTGGACAAGCTTTGCTATGCTGTTTCAAGACTATTTCTTAGGAGCCTGATCTGCTTTTCAACGACTGTAAGTACCTTCTCCCATTAAATACATTTCTGTTTAAATGAGCTAGAACCGTTTCTATTTTAGGCAACAGCATGTTATGTAACCTACATAAAAACAGAAACAGAAGTTTCCCTTTTTTCTACTTATTCTAGACCAGTAGTTCTCAAATGAGGATGATTTTGCTTTCCCAGAGGACATTTGGAATGTCTGGAGACATTAAATTGTCCCACTGGGAAGTCTGCTAGAGGCATCTAGAGGGTAGAGCTTGGGTTGCTATTACTGAGTGGTGACCAGGAGAGCACCAACCAGCACCACCTACGAGTGAATTATCTGGGTCAAGACCTCAACAGCACCCAGACTGATAAACCCTGACCCAGATAATGCTTTAGAATTTTGACAGTAAGGGCGAAAAGAAGAGTCTGTGCACAAAATATGGCAGAACTAAAATTGACGGAGCAATTAACATGAACTATGGATGCCAAGCAGAACAGGTTTTTGAAAGGACATAATGAATTAAGATGCACTTAATGTTTTATGTTTAATTCGTAAAACTTATTATACAGAGCTCTGTATGTGTCACGTGCTCATCTAAGTGCATTATCATTTTTAAGTTATGTAATTTTCACAACTCTGTGAGATAGGTAATGTTATTATCCAAGCTAACTGCAATATTAAACCACCCCCAAGTATCAGTGGTTTTGCACAATTGAGGTCAATATTCACTTACGATGGAGTCTAATGTGAGTTAGTGGAAGCCAGTTTCCTTCATCATATGGCTTCTCCAGCCCTTTTAGAGAAAAGGCCATTTCCAGTGTGCCCTGTTTGGATTTCTAAGCCAAAGAATTATATATATATTAAAATGAATATTTTCTTCCACTAAGTTTATATGATTTTTTACTTAGGAATAGACCACTAGATCATTTATTATAGGAATAAAAGTTTGAGTTAGCATCCAAAAATCAATTGATATAATTCACCATGTTAACAGATGAAGGGGAAAAAGTATATAATCATATAAATTAATGCAGAAAACATTTTGAGACTTTTCAACACACATTTATGAAAAAATTCAGCAAACTAGAACTTGAAGTTAATTTTCTAAATTACTTCTAAATTGAAGTAAATTTCATAAATGGCATTTATGAAAAACCTATATCATCATACTCAAATGTGAAAGGCTGATTACATTTTCATGTAAACTCAGGAATAACACACGGATGTACACTCCCACCATTTCTACTCAAGTGTTCCCTGGAGGGGCTTGCTGGTGCAATAAGGCAAGAAAAATAAAGATTGAAAAGGGAGAAATAAAACCTATTGTACTTGCAAGTGTTATGGTTGTATACATGTAACCATACCAAGGTACAAAAGAGCTACCAAATATTATAAGCCAATATAGAAGGATATAAGACATAAAGTTTATATATTTTTAAAAGTTATTTCTATGTATTTTCATTTCTACTTAAAAATAAAACGAAATATTTATATTGTTCGCAATACTAGCACAAAACCATGTGAGACCTTCCCAACGAAAATGACAGCATTTTGAGGGAGAAATCAAAGGCCGAATTAATAAAAAGCTACATCACGTTAATATATCAAAAAATTCAAAATATTATGTCAATTTAGTCCAAAAAAACTATGTAATCAAAATAATCTGTATAAAAATAGTTCCTCAGTATATTCAAAAGCTGACTTTAAAATTCATATGGAAATACTAAAAAAACACTAAAATAATCTAATTTGGAAAAGGGAAGAAATATGAGGACTTACACTACCAGGATTGAAGATTTAATATGAATCTATGTGCTTTTGGTGCAGGATACAAATAAGTTTCGATAGAACTGAACAGATAGTCCATATATCAATTCACATGTACGGTCGCTGACCTATGTCAAGTTCATTCACTGGGAAAGTAAATATTTTTAAACCAGAATTCTCAATCTTCAATTCTTAAAAATCATACCTGGAAAAGTCTTCTTCTATATTGTTATTTAATTACTACTTTTATATGGTTACCTGTTAATGAAGCTTTCTGGTTTCCATGCTCACCTCCACATCGTGAATTACATATCTAAATAGAATAATATAATATGGATTTGATTATTTGACTTTTCAATTAATTACTTGAATTTGTGAATTCGAAAGTCCTAAACCTTTTATTTATCCAGTGTCTCTTCTCAAATATCTTTGAAGTATATTTTACAAAGAACTCTAAAAATGTCCTTTCATCTCTGTCTCTGCATAATTTATAGGTCGGGCAAGCAAGTTCTTGTAAATTATGGAAATATTGTAACAATTGGAATTTTAAAAGGATGTGTTTACATTCTGTAGGTTGTTATCAATGCATGAAAACAATATTCTGGATAAGTTACATAAAAATTTCAAAACTCTCCTTAATCTTGAAATCTCATTTTGTTTTTATTTTTAATCTGCTGATACATTGGTTATCTTAAATGTGTGCTTGGTCTATCTAGTGTAATGATTTAGCTTGATTAAAGCTTAAAGACAAACTAACTTTAATAGGTAATGCCAATTCTACCAATAAGGTAAGTCCTTTAAAAATGATCCTTGACATTTTGATATTTTAACCTAACAATGGATTCAACTACTGACTTAAAACTCAAGCATGCAAGCAAGCAACTAAAAAACAAAGAGTCAACAAGCCCTTATCTGAGATCAGAAAGAGTTGAAGCTCTGGGAAGCACCGACTCAGAAACCCAACTAGTGTTCCAATGATGTGGTAAGTGCACCGGGTTTTTATGAGAAAGGGACGGGGAATAATTCCATGAAAGAGAAAGCAATTTGTATTGGTGCTAATAAACTAAACTATTCTTTAGCTCTACTTGACGATTCTAATTTCTAACATTGTTCTTAATGTCAAGTCCTTATAGTCAGGAAGTTTGCTTTCCTGTTAGCTTTACAAACAGTGGCTTGTAAGATAATCAGGGCGTGGCCCAGAGCGAAGGTTCTTTGTTCAAACATCCCAAGTGTTCAAGGAGTGAGACCTGCAAGGCCTTTCCTCTGGGATCGCAGCTCCGAGGCCATTTTAAAATGGCGCAATTTATACCCCTTTTCTTGCTACTCAGAACAAAAATGTTAGACTCACAGTCATTTGTTTCGGTGTTAAATAAGGTAGTTTTTTTAAATGAAGAAAAGTTTAGAAAACAGTTTTGACAGATATTCTATGTAAACTCACGAAATAATAAGGATAGTAAGTGTACTTTCTGATTGGCAAAAATAACTTTTGTTATATTATTAAGACTGTTAATATAATAGAACATTGTCAAAAAATAATAGTCTCTGCTTGCAAGTTAACTACCAATATCATAAAAAGCACTTATTACAAATAAGTATTTGCTGGAACCAAGATGATTTTCAAAACACAGGAAAATGTTCACATATATACACTTTGTGTTTATAATAAAAAATGTTTTATCACAAGATAATATAGTCCTATATATAGCAGGTGGTTAAGGAGCAAATAAATTACTGGCAGATTTCTAATTATAATACATTTTTAGTCTATCATGATAAACAACAGATGTCTGTTTACAAAAAAAAAACATTATAGTAGAATCAGGTCAATAGAGTCTAAATGAAAAGGCTTAATTTATCTGTACTCATTTGAATACAAGGGGATGGCCTGTTTAAAGGAGCCACCATTTAGTGTAACATGAATTCAAAGGAAATTTATTTAAATGGACCAATGAATACATTTTAAATTAATTGTCCAAATAGAAAGAAAGATAATTTCAGAGTGCAAATAGATGCAGTGGAAAATAGCAAATCAAAACAAAACATTTTAGAGTAGATGCAAAAAGAGGATATTCCCAAGTAAAGGAGAGCTAAATCAAATCACCCTATTTCCTAAATAGTGTTAGTATTTTGAAGTCTTTTAGTATTTATCTTTCGTTCTAACATTCAGTAATGTTAAATTTTATTTTGTATCATTAATTCTCTGAATTTCAAAAATTTTGATACAGAATGAAAATAACACCCATTTTAAAGTGCTAATCATGTAACCAGGTTAATTTGATCATTGAAATATTTCTTTCATGTAAGTTGGTAAAATTCAAAGGATGAATTTGGAGTTCAAGAATGGATTACAGATCCATTTCTGCCATTCACTCACCATGATGCACAGCAATATTTTAAATAGCTGCATTTTCAAAAGCTAACTAGATATAATTTCAAACCCTATAAATATGCCATGAAAAGGAATTAACGTTGAAAATCATCTCAGGATTTGATTCATTCTTTGGTATTATTTGTATACTATTAATGTGTTTCAAAGAACTGTATTGATGTTATCAAAATCTATAGTATTATTTCATACATTGAATTGCTCAAAGACTGAAGATTAATGTGGGTCATACTTTTATGTACACTTTTAATTTTTCTATCCCCATTTCTTCATGTAGTATTTTCTATGTATTTTCCAATCCTTTATTTTTACTTAAATTAACCTGTCACACTTATAGTCTGCTATTGATGTAATTCAGCAAAAGAAACTCTTTGATATAGTCTTCCCTCTAAGAATATATAATGTAAATAGAGATATTTGGCATTTGAACTCAGAAAATAGCATCTATAATAGTGGGCAGTGGTTGATGAAACCATACTAAGGTGCTTTAGAAGTTTAAAAACCATTAAAAACACATTTGAAGAAAAATTTTATGCGGAGGGTCACAAAAGAGAAATTACATAACCTACATCATTTTTTCTATTTATCTACTTGCTGTTTACACAACACCTCAAGGCCAGTGGATTAAGAACAACCATTTTGTGGTACATATCAGTGAACCAAAAATTTAGACAAGCACAGGGGAGATGCCGTATCTCTGCTCCGCAGTGTATGATATGTGAGGGTGCAGCTCAGAGCACTCAAATTGCTAGGAGGTGGGTCATCTGGGGGCTTGTTCACTTGTGTGACTGGTGCATAGACTGAGCTGGGTCAAAATCAGAGCTCAGCTGGATGTGCCGTCTAGACTACCTGCATATGACTTGCCTAACACTTGACTTGAGCTTTTCACTATGAGGTGCCTGATTTCTAAGCGAAGGATCTCCAGTGGGCATGTCAGCAGAGCAAGCTTGCCTGTGGACATACACACAGTCTACCACCCCCACTGACTAGTACAGTGAAGTCGTCATTGTTCACACATGTGCATTCCAGTCCATTCTCCTTGGCTGTCGGGTTGCATCCATGTCTCACAAACCGTTCTCATTAATTAATAGTGGGTGCAATTTTTCCGGACAGACCTCATATTTTCCGCTCCTAATCCCTTCAAACTCACTGCATTCATTTGCAAACAAACAAGCCAGCCACAATGTGTATGTGTGTTGGTGTCACACACAGGCTTTCTGAATCAGAGGAACAGAGAGCTGATTACACACAGCACAATGCAGCAGCCAGAGTCCCAGGCCCTGCAGAGCAACATGAGAGACAAGCGTTATCTGCGTGGGAAGTAGGTTTGTGTCACAAGGGAAGACTTCCAATATTGAGATTCTGAGATTACGTAGGGGTTGCTGGCACACCTACCCATCTCCCCTCTAAAAAGGGACAGATTACTTACTAAGTGTATCTGTTTGTGGGAGGTGGAGAGAAATGTTAATTTCTCTGTAATGTAAGCAAGTGTCTCCAGGAAAGAAAAAGAAAGGGCATCATGTCTCTAAAGCTCTCAGGAGGTTTTTATTTTTCAAAACTTTCTATAACTTACAAGGATGTCTGTATAACAAACGGCCTTTGGTCACAAGACCTGGGCCATTGGAAAGCATGAAAATATGTAGTGAGAATTGTCTTCCAGGAGGATAGAAGCCCATCTCTTGAGAAGGGGGCTGAGTAGAAGTAGATTCTCTCTATCCCATGGTGTCTAAGACCTTGGTTAGGAAGGTATAGAAGGTCTGGGATAAGCTCAGAGGCCATTAGGGTTCAGTGACCTGCAGATTTCTTCTCTCACATGTGTGGTAGGATGTAATGGCTTAAACAGGTCTGCTCACCTTGGATTGTCAACAGAAGCACTTACACATGACATTTGCATTTGTATTAGACTTCTCACATGTAGTCTCATAGGTCTGAGAAGGAGCATCTCAATATGTAATGGGCCACAGCAAAGGTTTCAAGAGAACCAGACGGAAGCTGCATGACTTCTCATGACCAGCCTTGGAAATCACTTTGAGTCACTTCTGCAGAACTCAGCTGGTTGAGGCAATCATGTGGCTGACTCATAAACTACAGGATGACACAAACCTCACTTGCCAGCGCAATGAGTGCCAACGAATTAGGGCCATGTTTTTGAACTGCCACAGTCCTTAAAACCATTGGAAGCGTGTCTGAGAGGGAGCATGTGAACAAAGGTCCAGAGGGGTACAGGCCAAGCCAGGCAAAATGACAAGTTGTGTCAGTTAGCCGTAGTCACGTCTGACAGAGAATAGGTATTAGGGTTGGAACACTGAGTAATAAAAAAATTATATTGGGAAAATGATCAGTATTCCTGAATGCCAGGATACATGATATTGTTTCTCTTTCAGAAAATAAAATTTGATGTCAAAATTAATTTAGTAATAGGGAAAATGTTAACTGTTAGACTATACTTATTATATGGTTTACTTATTTCCTAATTTATTTTTATTATGTTTTGAGATTTTCATAATCTCTATAGTATATCTGTCTTGGCCTTGTCATACCTAGGATTTTAATAATTTGTAAAATAACTAAAATATACCTTATGGCTAGAAAGAAAATTTTTTGAAGAAAATAATATACTATAACATATTTTCTTCAGAAAAAAAATTTAAGTACTCAATTCAAAGGGATAAAATTATAATTGAACATTTATATATAATGCAATTGCCTGATAATTCAGCAGGCTGAAGTTGTTCTTATTTTAGGGGATTTATAGATAAATAATTTGTAAGAGTCTTTCCTATCAGGTAAGAGATGAACTAACATATTTTGGTGCCAGAAACCAGGACAGAGACTTCACTTAAAAGTAGTAACTTAGCTCTAAAACCTATCCTGCATATTATTTCCCTCATTTTCAAAAATCAGAAAATGTCCTCATGTAGAGGAAGCCAGAGGGACTCACACCTGGTCTCAGAGCCAGTGAGTGACGGAACCGGGTTCAAACTCACGGCTCTTTACGCTGCAGCCTGAACGTTCCCATCCTGCTCATCTGGCTGACGTATGAGGTAATTTGGTGCCCACACGCTATTCATTTTGTATTTCGCTGTGTATTGCCACAACTGAAGTCTAAGATATAGAATTTGAAGTTAAACTTGTTGGATCAAAGAACCAGAAGTTATCCTGTTCTTTCCAATGCTAAGTTATAATCATTAGAAAAATGTCATCTTTTAAAAATATAAGCTGAACACAGGGTGATCTCATTTTCCCAAATTATCTTTCTATACCTCAGTTGTATATAGATAAGAAAGAGAAATATTTTTCAATAGCAGTATTAAAGTATACGTATATGACATATTTGGAGGTTTTAAAGGGATTTAATAATAAAGAATTTCTATTTTGGAATATTTAATTTTAGATAAGAAAGGTCAGTTTAGAGAGGAAAATTTATATAAGTATAAAGTTTCAAATAGAAATAAAAAGAGCCACAATGAAGTGTTTTAAATAAGATCCATCCTCACTATGCAGTCAATTATGTTTGTTAAACTAGTTTCTGCATTGTAAATTTTATAGGGAGCTTTCTTACTCTGTTTTTTAAAAAGTGTTATTCTTTCCTATGTCTATAGTAAATAAGCTAGTGCCTACTAGTGCCCATTGAAGCCATTTAAAAAAATTCACTCTTTTACTTCTTGGCCATAAAATAGAAATGTATTCATATAAATTCACTCACATCTGATTTCTTTATTCATAAAGTTGATTCCATCCCATGCTAGGATATATTTTGCTTTATCGCAAAAGACACTTTCTGCTGTGATTGTAGGATGGTCCCTTAGGGTGAAATGCTTCCTGTCCTTGTGCATACTTGTGTCACGTGGAGCCCATTGATGCTGTAGTGTGACTTGGCCTGGGTGCAGCCACACGGAAAGAACGTGTATGATGGTTTGGTGAAAAACAAAGCAACAAAAACGAATGCTCTCTGTAATCCTAAGGAAAATAGACTCATAGGATTAACAAGGACAAAGTAGTAAAAGTGGAATCTGTCGGGATCTCAGCAAAAGCACTGTATTCAGGAAGTAGACTAGAAGAGAAAATGCATATGAATCTGCAGATGACTTGGAGGAAGGGGGGAGTCATTACTTAAATACCTACTTTCTACTTGAGAGAGGAAACCACTTGAGAGAAGAATGATTTCTCTTCTCCCCCGACTACCGTACGTGCGGAAAGGCTGCATAAGTGAGCGCAGGCACAAAAGCACGGGAGAGATGAAAGGGGGGGCATGCTTTTAGATATGTTAATAAAACATGTCCCAGGAATCTGCTTTAAAAACTGCAGAGTTTAATATAGTACATTGATAAAACATCCTTGCACGTTCGAGTCAAAATGGCTCACCTCTTCTCTTTCTTTTAAGAAAAATAAAAGATATTTTTGATTTCTTCTTCATGGTGCAAAAATAAAGCCCCTTAAGAGAGTGAAATCTGTGAAGTAAGAAGTATATAGAGGAAGATGAGACACAATATATCCGTTTATGTTTTAAGCTTTCAAAGCTTTTCATGTTCCCCTGTGCCTCATTTTGCTTTAAATTATAAGATCAAAGATATTAAGCTGTGGGAGTTTTCAGCCCTAATTTTTATCTTAAGCAGAAATTACACTAACTTCTTTCAGTAAAGCTGAGGAGGCTTTCTCATTTGGTAATAAATATATGCACAGTAGCAGAAAATAACAGTTTCTACCATAATTATTATGTTTGTACTTAGATATAACATCGAAAATTTTTCTGATTATTCATCTTTTAGTAACCATGAAAAATTGACTAATTATAATCTCCAGGGGTCTTCCAACTGGTAAAAAAATATAAAAATAGTTTTTGATTAGTTCTTATATGTGAAAAAATAGTAAAATTGAAATATACTAAAATCATGTGGCTGCATGTTTCATTCTCTGTGACTATAAGTAGCATATGCACAAGACACTTGTTAGCAATATTTGAGTATATAAATATTTGAATATTGTAAATCTAGTAATGCATGCATTTAATAGTTCTTGGATAACTCTACATCTCTTCAACCCCATGGTTACTTGTCTCATTCAGGCCATCATCATCTCTGGTCTGGAACATTGTGAGATTTTCTAGTAATAAATTTCACAACACAGAGTAAGTCTCCTAAAATTGAGGTGTGGCAACCTCATTCCCTTGTTGCTTGCTTTAAGACATTTCCTGATTTCCTTTCAGCTTTCTGGATGAAATGTGTAAACTCCTTTTAGCATGGATTGCATATCTTCATGGTCCAATACCTGGTTGTCTCTTTAGGATTCTTCTCTTTCCTCTGCTCTTCCTACTGGGCAGCCCAGTTTCAGAAACACCTGCTCCTGTTGACATCTTCAACATACCAGCATTACCTGCTACTTTGGAGGCTTCCTCTAGCCCAATTCTCCTCAATTCTTGAAGCCTCGATATTGATATTGTTCTTCTATGATGCCTCTGTGAGCTCTCTCATCCTCTCCCTATTGGAATCCTTCCTCTGGACCACTTGGATGCTTTAATAGTTTTTAGAATTCTCCATAAACCCTCAGGGGCAGGGACTGTGTCCGGTGACTGCCATAATGTTAGAAAACTGCTCTCATGCTGTGGATGCTCAGGGAATATTGATGGGACTGGAGACAATTACTGAAATCACTTGTAGACAATACAAACATTGCTTTTTTTTTTTTTTTAATTGAATGAGATTACATTCTGAACTGTTTACTTTATCTGCATCTTAAAATGGCTTCTTTTCCCCTTACACATCTAGATCTTAAGTTTCTTGCTTTCAAATGCCATTTAATAAATTTCTCTGGTGCCCTAAATAATTATCATTTCAATCTTGAATAGGAATTAGTACTTAACTTTTGACTAAATTAAATGTAATATAGTGTGTGTGTGTGTGTATGTGTATGTGTATGTGTGTGTTTGAAATCTGTCCTCACTCTGAAAGTACTTACTTCAATGTACTTTATAAGATTTTTATTGTTGGCTTCACACATTTATCTTTTTCATATACTTCTTCTTTTTGTATGCCAATGTACTTTGGATTGTATTTATATTTTTAAAAACAATTTCACACAGACCCGAAGGTCTTCCATTTATTGTTATTTAAGTTAATTCCTTCACATTAATTTATTTTAGAAATATCAGATTAATTCTCTGCTGTGCATGCATTTATTAAGATACATAAATAGTTTATGGAGTACACAGCATTTTTATAATAACTAAGAATTAATAACAAAATTAACTCCAAGCAATCCTATAGAAATAAAAAGAAAATGGGAAACGGTTGTAAAAAATTCATGTACTCATAAATAGCATAAGTTTTACTTTTAGTATAGTGGAACACATTTTAAATAGAGTGGTGAGAAGAAGAATATGAAGTTTAAGGACAATTTATTAGTTTATTGGGAACTTGCTGATGGAGCTTGTTATTCTTTTTGATTATAAATATCATTCACCTAGATAATGTCATTTTCTCTAACATTTCTACAAATGTATCAAATGACTTCATCAAATGACTTCTTATATAAACATTTATACAAATATCATAAGAAAGTATAATTTATAAGAAAACAAATTATACTTTCAAGATTATTCAGATGGAACATTGTTTGGCCTTAATGGCTCAAACATATAAAAGAACTGCAGTCACTTTGCAATGATTCCTGAATTTAAACATAAATGAAGTGACTTACAGAGCATTTCACCTTGTGGGTTAACTCAAAAAGAGCTCACATCGGCACCTGACATAGCTAGGTAAACATCTAAATTTTTTATTTAATTGTACCTACAATTAAATTCTAGCAGAGATTGAAGTCTAGATGTTAGCATGTCTTGGCATGTTAGGGAATATGAAAACATGTCCTGAGTTTTAAACACAATATTAATTGGAATTCACAAATGAAAACTAGTCTGAAAAAAAGTCTAATTACAGGTAACTTATTTAAAAATAACAATTATGTATGTCACATAGTACAACAAAGTTTCTAAAAGGATACAAACAAAAAATAACATGTAGGTAGAACTACAAATACAAAAATAAAGAGTGGAAGTATATGGCACTGAAAATATACTAAAATAAGCCCAATCACTAAGACTTTTAGTTAAAGTATGCTCCTTTATGTCTGAGATCCCTGTTACTTACATTTATTGTGGCTGGTGAATTTTTGCTTAGGCATTGCTGGATATAAAAAGGGAACTTGGTGAGTATTTTTATGTGCAAATCAAAACATCTTCTCATACACATATGTCTAATTTATTTATTTATTTATTTATTAAGTATATTTTATTGATTATGTTGTTACAGTATTTCTATTTCTCCCCCCTTTTCTCCCATCTGCCCAGTATCCGCCTTCCCTCCAGCAACCCCGTCTCCCCTTAGTTCATGTCCATGGATCGTGCATATCAGTTCTTTGGCTTCACCCTTTCCTATATTATTCTTAACTTCCCCCTGTCAACTTGGTACCAACAGATTATGCTTCTTAATCCCTGCGCCATTTCCCCATTTCCAGCTGATAACCCTCCAAATGATCCCCATACCTATGATTCTGTTCCTGTTCTGGTTTGCTTAGTTGGATTTTGTTTTTACTTTTTAGATTCAGTTGTTCATAGTTGTGAGTTTGTTGTCATTTTAGTGTTCATAGTTTTGATCTTTTTCTTAAGTAAGTCCCTTTGACATTTCATATAATAATAGCTTGGTGATGATGAACTCTTTTAGCTTTACCTTGTCTGGGAAGCACTTCATCTGCCCTTCCATTCCAAATGATAGCCTGCTGGATAGAGTAATCCTGGTTGCAGGTTGCCTTTCATCACATTGAATACTGCTTGCCAATCCCTTTCTGACTGCAAAGTGTCCTCTGAGAAATCAGCTAATAGTCTTATAGGCACCCCACTGTAGGCAACTCTCTGCCTCTCTCTTGCTGTCCCCAGACTCTCTTCTTTATCTTTCACCTTTAACATCTCAATCATGATGCGTCCTGGTGTGGTCCCCTCTGGGTCCAGCTCGCCCGGGACCCTCTGTGCTTCCTGGACCTGTGTGTCCATCTCCTTTGCAAAATTTGAGATGTTTTCCTCATTTATTTCAATTCTTGCTTCCTCATTCTGCCCTGGTTGACTTTTTTTCTTCCTTATGTTCCAAATCATTGATTTGAACCCCAGTTTCCTTCCCTTCACCACTGGTTTTGTGTGGAATTTCCTTTGTTTCACTTATCATAGCCTTCATGTCTTCTCTTATGCATTTGCCATACTCAAGTGTATCTGTCAAGCCTGTGAGTATCTTTATCATCATTGTTCTGAATTCTTCATATGTTAGGTTGTCTATCTTCTCATCTGTTAGGTTGGCTGTCTCCTCGTCATTTAATTCTCCTACTGGAACCTTGATCAATCCCCCCTTTTGGGCCATACTTCTGTCTCCTCATTCTGACAGGCTCCTGTGTTTGTTTGCCTCCACGTCCCAGGTAGAGCTGTTGCTCCTGTCTGGATGAGTATTTCTTCTTTTTGTCTTTGTTTGCTGGACTTCCATGTAGTTTGATTTTCTGGAACTTCTGATTATTTCTAGTTTTGAAGTAGTTGTATTCCTTCTTAGTTGTGGAAGGAGATGTAGCATGTCTGTCTACACCTACATCTTTGCCAGAAGTCTCACATATGTCTAATTTAGAAGTCACTTGGAGGTGTCTGTTAAATTTTAGTTGTCTGATGAATGTTTACTTTTAAATATAAAATATTCTTCACAATACTTCACATATTGGTTATAAGAATCTTAAGAGAACCCTTTCAAAATTCCTATTAAATAAGAGGGATGCAAATAGACATTTTACATGTGAGGAAATTTAAATTTTCTGAGTCCTAACTTTATTCTTTTTATTGACTAATGCTAACATTGTCTCATGGTCAGATGTTGGTCAATTTCATTAATTCAATGATCCATACATTAGGAATCATTGTTCATTGAAAAGGTCTTGTTTATACAAGTAAATTTTTTGCATAAGTGCATATCTATAGTAATGAATCCCGTCTCATTCATTGTGTATGTAAATATAAGTATAAACATAGATATTAAATACAGTAATACATGTGTATGCATATATGTATATATGTGTATATATACATGCAAACACACACATAAATTATATATAAATTCCAGTACACTAAGGGAAAAACCAAATATAAGTATTTTTCCTCAAAAGATTACTTATTGCTATTATCTCCAGTTTTTAAGTCAACAAGTTAAAGGTTATGGAGCAATGTTTTCATATTTGTAAGCATGAAATGTTGCAAATTGGAATTGTCACTTTTTGTTTTATAAATAAATTATGCATATTTATTCCATTTTTGGAGTAGTCTGTCACTTTTTATAAAGCATAGTTTATTGTAAACAGTAGTAATGATATATTTATAATAATCACTTATATTTCATTATCCCTCTTTATTTACATTCTCATGAAAATTGAAATATGCAATCATGA
This sequence comes from Furipterus horrens, assembly GCF_987537825.1. NCBI lineage: Eukaryota > Metazoa > Chordata > Mammalia > Chiroptera > Furipteridae > Furipterus > Furipterus horrens. The sequence continues at coordinate 6,937,733 of NW_028327180.1, forward strand.
GAATTGTGTATATATGGCATATGGTATTCAATAAAGAGAGAACAAATACCTTTTTAAATTACTCACCCTTGACTTTTGCAGCTCTGCTTTATGAATACATTTATAAGTCAATGGTTCTATTTCTTAAGATGATGAATAGCAAATGTTTATTTAAACCACGGGCTATTTACTAGCACATACATCAAAAGTTAAGCATTATACCATTATAGAAGATGACTTTCATAACTGCACAAATGGAAGAATCATTTCTTCACTGCTGAAATGCAAATTGCAAATGTGTAGAACAATTTATGAGTATCAAAATAGTTGTCACTTTTAGTTTATTTTGAATCTCTGAAAATGCATGTTTTTTAAACCTTTATAAATTTACATGTACTTCTTTAAGCCATAATACAGTTAGTTGCATTATACTCTTGTGTATTAACAATGTTCTGAAAAACTCAACAACTTTTTATTATCTCATGGACAGTCTCATTTCTTGATTAAATTAACCAGTGTTCCTCTGGGATTGTTTACTCAGGTAACTTGCTTACCATACCTATTTTAATTGATAGTGCAAAGACAAAATTTCAGTTGAGTTTGTGGCTGTCTGAAATATCTCACACTCTGCATATGTGGATTTTATTATCTAGATATTACATTACATAAACTGTAACATTATGTGAGACTGAACCATCATAACTCTAAAAATTAAACAAGACTTTCAATGCCAGCACATTAGATTAGTTTCATAAATTAAAAACTCAATTCAACAAATATTCATTAAGTGTCTCTTATGCAATGTGAACCTTCTAGGGCAACAGTAAATCCAACAGAGTTATTTTCCTCTAAAGTTACTGGAGCTTACAGTTTAGTAAAATTGAAATATAAGACGTAAGTATAGTGGATTAACTATTCTTGCAAATTGTTGCTCCTTCCCGTAGAGAGACAAAACCTATTTCTTGCTTTGACCTGGCTAGGCCCTGTAACTTCTTTTGCCAAAAGAATGCAGGAGAAGTGTCCTTGTGTGATTTCTGATGCTGGACCATAAGGTATCTGTAACTTCCATCTTTGCTGTTAGGTGTAAACCTTCTTGGAACCTAGCAGCTTGCTGGGAGAAAACCTTTCAAAGTAGAGAGGTCGAGGGAGAGACCACAAGACACCCTAGTGGAAAGACCCAGCTGAGCTCCTGACTGGCAATCAATAACAACTGCCAGTTTTGTAGGGGAGTCGTCTGAAATGCTCCAACCAGTGGAGCTTCCAGGGGACTGCAACTCCAGGCAACACTGGGGAGAACAGCCCCATGTCCGCACATAGCAGCATAGAAGTAGCGAGCGGTTGTCGCTCTGTTGAGCAACGGCATCTGGGGGTGGAAACAGAAATAAGAACAGAAGGTAAACTTAAACTTTTAACTTAATTTGTTAGAAGATGAAAAATGCTAATTATAAACAGTACAGTGTCTTTTTTTCTCAACCAAGTTTGAAAAGTTAGCTCAATTACAACCAGGCCTGCAATATTTTTCACAAGAAAATCAAAAACAGCTCCTCAAGATAATTCTACCCTAGTAATATCTTTAATTAAAGGATTATTGGTAATTTACATAAATGAAGAGATCAGAGAATTGGAACCAACAGAAAGGTGACCAATGACTGGATACGATGCTCATATAAAGTCACACATTTTAAATGGAACTTAATAAACTGATATTTTGGTCAGTATGTATGTTTTTTGTGAGTTTATCTGGGAAAAACCATTTTCAATAAATTCAGACTGCATTGATAAAACTGAATTTATACTCAGAGCACACAGCACAGGCCAGCGATTCCCAACACTTGCCTCCTGATGGCATCTGGGGAATTATCGTCAACCACTCTCTCGGGTTCCAGCTTGAACCAATCGATGTAGAATTTCTGGGTGTGAGTCTTAAGCATAATTTTGTTTTCAAAGCTTCCTAGTTAATTTATATGCAGTCGTATTTGTGCACTCTGCCCTGGTCAACTCTGATTTTAAATGGAACGCTGCCCAATGAATTCCACTAAAGTATCCAGCCGGACTTTCTAAGAATCATCTCTCTTGTCGTATTTCCTTCATTTCATTTTTAAATCCTATTTTCAATTTACAAAATAACACTTGTAGGAAAAAGGTTTTGCAATGATAACGTGGAGCTGTTCGCACATGGCTTTTTGTTTTCTTCTCTGTGGTCTGTGAGTCATCTGTGGCATCGAGTGCCCCGTGGGGTCAGCTGGGCTTCTCTGCAGACAGCAGACCGCAGGTTAGGTTCAGCCCTTCTCCACGCATCCCTTATTCCGGTCCTCATACGGAGCGGTCAGTGCGGGGTCCTGTAACATCGGCTTCTCATGGCGAATGCCAGAAGGAATAGTGGCCAGACTTGCCATGTGTTTTCAGACGTAAGCTCAGAAACGGCACTCTGTCAGTTCTGTTATGTTCCCTTGGACGAACAGCCCTCATGAACAAAATGGTGGTCTGTGAGGCAAAGCTGTATCCTTGGTTGACAAGGAAGACAGGCAGGGACTGTAATGGAGGAGCCTGTGGAACAAATGCTACTTACCACGGTGCTCTTGCATATACTAACAACACGGTGTACTTGAAGGATCTAGACAAAGCAGTACAGAAATAGTTTTATTTTGCAAGTAGATTTCTACTTCTCTATCAAACCTTTATTTATTTAACACAGATTTGGCTAAAGTTAACTTCTTATTTAATATTCACTGAATGACAGAATATTTTGATTTATTTTCTTAACTGAATATGTGATCTTGAAAAAGCTTTTATTTTTCATGCTTTATATTGGCACTTAAATTGACTGTGTGAAAATATGTGTGTTCTATGTGTTTTGGTATAGTATTGAAGATTTTGATAATACAAATATCCCTGTGAAATAAACGTAATATTAATTCATGGAAGGTGTGCTTATAAGCATATATTTTGTAGTTTCTATTGAAAAAGCTGATGACATTTTAGTTGTCAATATAGTATTGTTCTTCCTAGTTGTCAAAAATTTGAAGACTACCTTGATATCTTAATGTAGAAAAGTGTATATAAAAAGGTTTTTTGCTATATTTCATTAAAGTGAGGAATAGTAGGTACATTTCTGTAATAAATATTGAAAACACAGAAATTACCATAAAAGTGTTTAGGAACAAGTTTTAAAAACTATATATCAGAAGTTACTCATTTCACTGTGCTACACCCCTATGGACATTGTTTTAAAAGATCACCATAAAAACAAATCGTTCTGCCAATTTTACAATAAAAGTGACTGTAAGTTTACTTATTAAATAAGCTGGAGTAAGAAACTTGTAGTGTATAGTTGGATGTTCTTTTTGATTGTTAAAAAAACTATTACTTAGAGAAGACTTCCATGAGTTTCAACTCTATTCAGCTTTTTCTGTTCAGACCTATGAAAGAAAACAATAGATAAAAACTACTTGTGTTCTAATTTCCAATTCTTCTGAGAAATTTTTAATTTAGATATCAACAAAAGTTAAAATAATTCAAAGTGGTCAGCAAAAAACTTATTACCAATTATTACTATTGATCTATAACTAACTTGCAAGAAATCACATTACACAAATGAATGAAAAAAGATGAGCTTAACTGAACAGACTGCTGTAGCACTGAAGAACCGTAAACTTTTATGTGCATTTTAGTGGTCAAATTTTTCAATTTTGAGGCTAATTTGGCCATTGCTACCAAATCAAAGTAGGAAATAACTTTAAGTAGACACATATCTGATGAGGCCTGTTAGTGGGTTGCAAAAGTTAATTTTTATACAGTGAAGAATTGGAATAACCAAAAAAGTCCAAGAATAAACTATTGTCTATGAGCTATAAGAACAAATGGTCAGGGACCATCTGAGCCTTGGCTAAAATCATATGGTAGAAGAAGCTCCCTATACCCACCTGGCCTCAGCTCTAGGCACAGATTTAAATAGATGGAACCTTCCTAAAGCTTTTTACAGCATGCAATGAAAATATCAAAAGTATTATATATGAATCTATATTTGGATATTTTATTATACTGAGTCTAAATGACTATGCCTTTTCCTAGAATCTTCAAAAAAATTTTCAATTATGGTTTACATTCAATTTGTCTTTGTATTAGTTAGTAGGTACACAGCATAGTGGCCAATCATATAATTAACAAAGTGTTCCCCCCAGATTATTTCCAGTACAAACTTGATGCCATAATTATTAGAGTATTATTGACTATATCCTTTATGCTGTACTTTATTTATACTCTTGTGACTCTTCTGTAACTAGCCATCTGTACTTCTCAATCTTTAACCTTTGTTCACCCCAACTCTCTCCCCTCTGGCAACCTTTGGTCTGTATTTCCTAGAATCTTGAAGTCATCTGCCAGATCCTCCTTTCCAATCAACCACCGATCTTGGAGAGGCGATCTAGGGAATAATAGGTGACATTTTGTGACATTTAAAGAACCGGCCTGGAAGTTGCATCCGTTTCTTTTATCTAGGTTTCAAGTGTTGGAACGAGTCACATGCCTCTGTGTCATTGCAATGGGACTTGGGATTTATGCTCCCTCACAGCTCTAAATAAATAAATAAATAAATAAATAAATAAATAAATAAATAAATAAATAAATAGATTGGTAAACACATAGAAATAAAATATAAATAAAAACAAAAACTTAGCCTTGATTGACTGCCCTGATCAGGCACTCAATAAATAACTTCTAAATAAATAATAGATTAAAATAAACAACTGAAACCATGTAAACACTAATAAAAAGAAAGCTAGAATAGCTATATCAATTTAAGACAAGGCACACTTCAGAACAGTGATAATTATCAGGGATAAAGAAAGACAAAACATAATGATGAAGTGGTCAGTTCTTCAAGAATACAAGATGATCCTAAATATGTACACACCTAACAACAGAACAGCAAAATGCATAAAGAAAAAAAACTGATAACACTAATAGGAAAAATAGATAAAGTCACTTTATATATGGAGACAGTAAAGCCTGAATACCATGTTTTAAGCATTATTAAGCACGCAGGAAATAAAAGATGCTATGAGATTATTTTTCTTGTTCTTTATTGTCAAAATGTACTTTGAAGCTTTTTAAGAGGCAGTCAATTATGTATTTTATAAGAAGCAGAATATAAAGCAAAATCTCATTGATGCATGAAGAAATTCCATTATAGATCACTAGTAGTATTATAGAAAGGATCATAAAGCTAGAAAATTATGAGTTTGAATCATATTTGAAATTAAGAAAATTAGAATGGAATTAAAAATTAAAATGGAATTGGAAAAATCAGGGTCAGAAATGTCAAGGTCTATCTATACATCTATCTGTATCTCTCTCTCTCTATCTATCTATCATCTGTCTTTCCTAAAATTGTATACATCAGGCTACCCTTACATAATATTGATCTTAAAATTGTGCATAATGTTTTTCTTTAAACTCATATGGTCATTTGATATGTTTTACATTTGTTGATCTAGTTCCTGGTCATATAAAAATCCTTTAATGAGAGTTGAGCAGTTTTTCAAATTATATTATCCATTTATTTTTAATTTATTCAGCAAATATATTAAACTAATTGTATGTGTCAGGCAGAGTGTAATTTGGGAGCCAGAGAACAAAACATATGCTTTTACCCCTCATGTACATTTCTTTCTAATGAGACAAACATTAACTAAGTAATCATACAGGTAAACATATTATATAAAAATGAAATAAATGCTATGAAGGAAATTAACAACAGTGAAAGCTAGCCATGCAAAGTAATGTGTGTGTATATATATATATAGCTATATATACATTTATTTTTCTGAAAAATTATAAAGGTTTATTTTGATTTATTTCAAATGCAGTTTGTCTTGATGATTAATAAAGGTTTACTCTTTACGACCTTTACTATTTAAAACAATACTTGAAGATAATTGTTTTGTTTTCAGTAAGTTACTCCTTAACAGCATCAGCACCCTCAAAGTGCTCGTGTAATTTCCAATTATGTTTACATTAACATAAAGAGATCGTTACACATGATTTCTAATAAATGTGTATCTTAATAAAATAAAAAATTTGTAAGTATACATACAAAATCATTTAATATTGGTCTTTAATGATAGTTTACTGTAACAATATATTCAAACTCTCAGAGAAGGAAAACTCTGACTCCAAAAAACCTCCGCTGCCTTGCGGCATACCTCTTCAGGGGAAAGGCTAAGGGAGTAAACCCCGACAGAAAATCCGGAGCCGGAGTCCCTAAGGCGGTTTGACGTTGTAGTCAACACCGGCAACTCCTGCGGCGCACCTGAACCCAAGCTGTATCGACTCCGTCTTTCCCTTGGACCCTTCAGCTGCGAAGAGAGGGGGGGTCTGCTGCATGGGCAACAGCAGACCCTCCATATCACCCTGCCCAGGCTCTGTAGCTTCAGCTTCACTGGAGAGGACACTCCAGCGTCATCGCAAGATGTCGATTCAACACGGGAGGAGACAGATACCGTGTCACTCCCGAGTCGGACTGCACAGCCATTCTCGGCGGTGCAGATAGACTCTTAAGAAGCTACACCATCGTCTCTCGAGACGGACGGCTGCCGACGACAACGATATTCAAACTCTACTGAAAATATTTTATTTCATTTTAATCTGTTCCAGCTGTTCATGTGGCTTCATTTTTTTCAAGAAAGAAAATATATAAGATTAACACACTAGAAATATTATCTGCTGTTGATACCACAGTTAATGATAAGTCAATTATACAGTAAAGGTAGCATAACTTGTGCTACAGTGTTTTATAAGCAGAAATTAAAGATGATATTGGTGTTACAAACACATATAAACAACTATGAAACTATCTTTTAGATAGTGGATCTAAGCAATATTTTTGTTGACTAATTAATATAATGTAAATAAAAGTAAATATACCGCTATTCTGTTTTGAATTTTGAAAACAGGCTACAGATACAGTTAAAATGGAACAATAACAATGCTTTCAATCTTAATGAAAATTTCATGTGATTTTCAAGGGCTTTAATGAGTGTTCTGACTATTGGCTAAAATTGTCTGGTTAATGGGAATGTGAGTTAACTATAACTGATCATTTCAACCCAGATTTCACAGTAAAAGTAAGAAAAGACATTTGCCTCCTGGGTACTTACCAATTGCATTAGAAGTGATTTCTTTTTCTGTAGTATAGAGATTCTTAGGTGATGAAAAATACTGATTGCTTCTCCTTTATAATGTAGCAATAGTTCATGTCTTAGAACTAGCTCTGCTGTCAAAGTGAATAATATTTTAATATGTAGGCATGGCCTTATTCTTCCTGATGAAAAAATTGAATGAATGTTGACATTAAGGGAGTTTGTTATCAGTCACTTGAGTAGTATTGGCGCCAAATATTTTGATGATGTGTTTGAACTTCATGTAAGATTCTGGAAAAGAAAATCAGAGGCTGAAATGTGTGCACAATATCTCTCTCTTTGGGAGGTTTGTGGAAGCCAAGAACCATATATTCTAGCAAAGCAGGAAGGCTTGTTGGAAAATGGGCCTTATCAGAAACTAGATTAGAAATTATATTGTTTTTGCAGAACTGTTCAAGCTCTAGAAATACTTTTGATGTAATAACCATGCTCTTGGTTTCTTGCCTTCATAAACTCTAATCCCTTGGCAGCATCGAAATCACTAGATTGATTCTTGCCAAATAAAAAGCACAGTTCTAAGTATAACTATGTCCAGTAAGAAATTAAGATGTACAGAAATAATGCTTCAATATTTACCGAGCCCATTATGACTGCCCGCGCCATCATTTGTTAAAGATTTGGAGCATCCACCAAGTGTCTGTATAGATTGAGGGCGTTATTGAAAGACAAGGGCCTTCTTATCAGGTTGGTCATCTTATAATGGTGGAGATGAAAATAAACACAGAGCTAGCGTCTAGGAAATCTCTAAATACAAAACATCAAGGTGAGAACAATAGAAATAAGGGACAAAGGACTATTAACTTTTGTGCATATTCTAATGGTAGACAAGAAAGGTTACGGAAACTGAGGCAACTTTATGGCACTTGAGAGATTGTCAACCGCCTTCGTTCAAAATACCTCACACGAAAGTCATAGTTAATAAATTTGCCCACTTTTTTTGCTTATTAAGTGAGAATACAGAAATAAACATAGAAAAATGAAGACCTTCTGATAGTTATATAATAAACAAGATGTGTTTGAGTGCACAGAAGACATAAAAGAACTTGATAAAAATGAACAAAACATTGGAATCAGTGAAATTCATAGCTTTAAAATTTGCAACAGGGAACGAACTTTCCTAGGATATTAACCGAATAAAGATTGCATAACTCATTCTCATGGTTTATAGTTTTCAAAATGTTAAAAAACGCACATGGCAACACAAACGAGCTGGGAAGTATAAATAGTCAGTATACCAATGCATATAACATTTTTTCTCACATATTAAAAAGGCTATTGGGTTAAAGCTGTTGACAATGTGAAATTAAGAAAAGGAATATGATCCGGTAAATAAAACTTCTATTTGAGTAATTATCTTGACACTCTTAATTAATATGTAACGGTGTTCTTCCTATTCAGAAAATTAGTTGTGTAATCCAGGATTACAGGGCTCCGTTACAGTCCGATAGTAGTAATGGATGTGGTCTGAAGAAAGGCTGCATAAGTGGAAACTCTTAAATGGAAGTCCGTGTTAACAGACTCACACAAGAATTACTGCGCAGGTGGTTTGCTGGTACATGATTTTAGCACTAGTACCCGGAGGAGAGTGAAGGAAGCAGGATCACGCAGACGGACGTTTGAACTGTGATACGTTTGCAGTAGAAGCTCCAGCTGAGCTCAAACGGACTTCTGGGACTAGAAAAGAACATCACAGTCCTCCCAGATCCCAAGAGTGCTGGGTATATGCAGTCCTTCCTTGGTTGACCATTAGATGCAGGAAGCAGCTACATTTATTTATTTATTTTCTATCTTATCGGATTTATTGGGTGACCTTGAGGAACAAAACCATTCAGGTTTCAAGTGCACGGCCCAGCTAAATAGCATCTGCACACCGCATCGTGTCCCAAAGTCAAGTCTCTTTCCGACCTCATTGATCTCCACTTTGCGGTCTCCCATGCCCCCCCATCCCCTTCCCTCGTGACGAGTGCTGAAGCCAACGAGTACCAAATGATGACGCATTTTCTCCTGTGGGGCCGCACCGTGATTCATACGAGTTCCAGCAAGTGCGATGTATCCCAAGCAAACGCTGAGTGCGGAGACATTATTTTTCTCATCAAAATGCGACAAGTACAGGGTGCGAGAAGTTCTGAAGTTGAGGAGTACCGAGGTGTGACTGCATATACGTATATATCACATATATAATATATACATATTTTTGCTTAATCCTTTCACCTTTTCTTCAGCTCAGCCCCCCCAACCTCCTTCCCCTCTGACAGCTATCAGTCTGTTCTATATATCTGTGCTTCTGTTTTGTTTTGTTTTGTTTTGTTTTGTTTTTGATCGTTAGATTCCACATATAAGTGAGATTACATGGTATTTGTCTTTCTCTGACTGGCTTTTTTTACTGAACATAATACCCTCCAAGTCCATCCATGCTGTTGCAAAAGGCAAGATTTCTTTCTGTTTTATGGCCACTTAGTATTCCACTGTGTACATGTACCAAGTCTTTTTTATTTACTCATCTACTGATGGGCACTTGGGTTTCTTCCAGATCTTGGCTATTGTAAATAATGCTGCCGTGAACATATTTAGGGGTGCATATATCCTTTCAAATTAGTATTTCAGGTTTCTTCAGAGATGTTCCCAAAAGTGCAATCACTGGGTCAAAAGGCCATCATCAATAATTCAACAAACACCAAGTGCTGGCGAGGATGTGGGGAAAAGGGACCCTTGCGCACTGCTGGTGGGAATGCAGGCTGTGCAGCCACTGGGGAAGACAGTATGGACTTCCCTTGAAAAATTAAAAAAGAATCAGCTACATTGAGGTGAAAGTATTTTCTAGGAAGAAAGACGCTACTTTGAGCAGTCTGCCATCTACATTTTCAGGCACGGGGGAATGAGTGCCTCCTGGAGGGGACATAAACGTGACACTGTGACATTTAATACTGTCAGCCTCTTGTGCGTCTCATGTCACTTGTTTATTAGCATAAGTTCAATCCATGTGGGTCTGCTTTGCCAGGACTCATCAAGGTAAAACGTACCAAACATTTGTTAAAAATGACAAAGAAGCCTTTATTTGAGACTCTTGTAATAGGGGAGAGAGAAGCAACTCAGCCCCACAGAAAGAAAAGGCAGGAGGGCTTTGAAATCCTGGAGTGAGCCAAGGGCAAAGTATTGGGAGAAGTTAGGAAGAAGTTGGTTAACAGGATTCCACCACCTGTGTTTGTATTTGTCTTTTATCAAAGCGAGGCTCCTATCCACCACCCACAAAAACTCTGAGGCCAGAGCCCCCTCTTTCTTGATTATTATTTTTCAGAGATGCCTCTCAGGTTTTTGAGGAAGACATTCCTGAGTTGTAAATCTGACACAAGGCTGGGAAATTTACATCACAAGGAGACAGAGAAATAGTTTTCTATTTCTAATTTGCAATTTTAAGTTTTCTAAAGTAAACACTTTAAGAAAAAGGAGGTCAGACGACTGTTGTCAGGAAGAAGCCTGTCTAACGCTGGTGGGAGTGTTACATCTGGACAGGTCAGACTCTAGTTAGTATTTTTCCTTGGGAAAAACAAACAAACAAACAAAAAAACTTTAAATAGAAAACGAATGTCTCAAAACCTCAGCTCTTAATGTTTAATGGCACTTGCTGACTACTTAATTTCAGGAGTGGGCAGGAGAGGACTAAAAGACACCCAGGTGGACCATCTGAAGTCCGGACCTGTGTCCCTGCCCTATCTGTGCGACCCCAGCCCGATCTCTCCACGATTATGCATCATAGTTACCTCTGCCAGTGTGGCAACTTTTTCCTTACCCAGTGGCCTTTAGACAGGAGGAGCCAGCATGACTGGGTGGCAGTTACAGTTTAAAATTCAGATCACATCCCCTGTTGGAAGAGCTTCCCTCTGGGCACCTGCGTCCCTACACAGGTAAAGCTTTCATTGGGGGGAAAAGGAAGTACAGAGTTCATGGCCTGATTGGTTTCAATGCTTGGTTTCTGGACCAATGTACTCTGCTGATGGGGAAAATATCATCACTTCATCATTGTTGGTTCACAGTGTACCCCGTGTCTTGGGAGATGATAACGTATTCTAGCAGAGCTGGGTTCGGCAAGATGGCGTTCTGCTGGACTGGTAGCACAGCAGGCACAAACTAGTAGGCTCAGTGGGTCACATGGCCATATCTTCACTGCTGTACTTCCTTGATGGTAGTTTGGGCACTTTGGTCCAAGGCAATTTTATATGAGATTCCATATTGGTAGATCATACCCGATGTCTTCACATAGTGGTTCCAGCTGAGGCCCTAAAGACAGGAAAAGAAAAGGCATTTCAGGAATAAACGCTATTTCAGACAAAGTTTATCTTTCTCCTTCCAGCATGAGAAGGCACTGTTGTACTCAATTTGTCAGCAGATTAGCAGTCTGTCACTGAGGAATAAATCTGCATTGAAGTCCAGTCTCGGTCTCTGTTGCTGACAGGTTGGACTTGCAGGCATACCAGAGAGCTAGAGCAGCCGATCTGAGTGAGAACGATACTGTGCTTGCCTCTCACCGCCACACCTCCCGTCACTGCTACTCTGTTCTTGTACCCATTGTGCCAGCGATGGAGAACCCAGGGCCAGAAACTGAATGATGTTACTTGGTTTTCTGTCTACTTGATTTCTTTGTGGATCATCCATAGGAGGTGCTTCCCTATGGGAATTAACATGTAATGCAAAGGTCATCACACATCTGGACTCTCTTCTGGGTCATTATGTCGTTCTACATGGCACTGTCTCAGACTCCAAGCCCTTAATAATAATTCGTCTTCTCCTTCTCCTTCTTCTCTGCCCCCCCCCTTTTTTTTTGGCCCTAGACCAAATATCCAAACCATTTTCCACTGCATAATAGCCCATGCATGTTTTTATCTTAAGTCATTTCTTTGACCACATAAAAAAAGGGCAAGGTACCCACCCCAAGGCTCTGCCCATAGCCCATGCATGTTTTTATCTTAAGTCATTTCTTTGACCACATAAAAAAGAGGGCAAGGTACCCACCCCAAGGCTCTGCCCATTGCAGACATTTCTTCATCCTGCTATTTTCAGGGACACCCACGAGTGGGCTACATGCAACAGTGATTTATATGTTGCTTACACTGACATACTGAGTCAATCCACCCATCAACTTAAATCCACCTTTGTTCTTTTCTGTCAGTTGGTCATATGGAAATCCTCATGTGGTCATGGCTGTGACCTAATGGCAGTCAGAGTGTAGTGTTGGATGATATAGGGATATGGCCCATTTGATCATGCATCTTGTGCCCTCTGAGCCTTCATGCTAAATCCTAAGTACTACAGAATGCTGATGGGTCTACCTGACATTATGGGTCTGTGGGTATGAAATAATTCAAGTTGTGATACTCAGTTCTGGCTGTATAGTAACTCGCTGTTCTGTGGTCAGGTGCTCAGTTTCCACGTGGGCTCAGAAATACTCCATAAACTACCTTTTTTGACTGATGCTTACTCATCTCCTACAGATGGTTTGGTCTTGTCTCCTGACCCAAGGGGTCTGTGTTGCTTTTCTGCTACTTGGAATTGCATCGACTCAACTCCAAACTGATGTTCCACAATGTGATGTGAGCTCCCTTCAGAACCTGAAGACATAGTGTATGGTAGGTGATGAGGGGTGCCACGTGTAGTCACTTAATTCATCAGAATTTAATTTCTGTAGTGCCCAGACTAGCAAAATGGATGAGAATATAAGAGGACTACCACTTTTGCACACTCCATTACCCCCGGGTTGTGACTGTGTTTAATCAGGGAGATGTTTGCATAAGTAAGGAATTAAGAAGATGTTTGTTTTACAAATACAGAGATTAAGGTAAAAACTCAAGAGAACTGACGATATGCAAGTAAGTTCCTGATAAATACCAAGCCATGTTGCTATAGGTTAAGTTTCAAACTATGTGATTTGCTTTAGGGAAGACAGAAATTATATTCACGTAGAACCACCATCATTTTATCTCTGTTAATGCCACAGTAACTTCTAGTAAATATTCAGAAATTATAAAAAGAAATTATTTGATACTTAACAATAAATTTGAAGTACCATGTTAAAAAAATAAATGTTAACATTTTATAGTGTAACAATACAGATTACTTAATAAAGTCACAAAGGCAAGAATAATTGATTAGACAGGAAAACTCCATAAAAAAAACCATCATATTATTTACTCTAAACTCCCTTTATTTTTGGTTGTACATCTTTCATTTTTATCTTCTTACCCTCCTTTGCTTTTTATCTCTGTCCAACCAATTACAAATAGCAGAAGACTTACTTATCCCTCAAAACTTGAAATTCTACCTGGTTTATCTTAAATGAAAGTGGTCAATGATCTGAAACTCCTTGGCTGTTGAAACCATGGTATCTCACACTAAAAACTATTCCATGAATACAAATGAAAAAAAAAAAACAACATTTGAGGATTTAATATGAATAAATTTTGCAGATCTAATATAATCCTAAAGATCCAATACAAATAAATTTTACAGATAGATAACTTTCTACTAAATTTGTAGAATTGGATTCTGTCTGTTTTCTAGGTTTAGAATTATGTTTTTAGGTGTATTTTAATATTTAGAACAGATAGCTTAATAAAACACTGTCTTGACTTAATGAGAATGGACACATCTTATTTTGAAATTTGTGTTTATTAAATTATAATCTGTTGCCCATTCTTTTCCTCCAGACATAATGTCCAAATGTTCTTTTACTACTTAATATTGAACAAACTACTTTAAAAACATTACTTTGTGATATTTTCTTTGTATATGTTATGTTTATTTTACTGACTTTGCAAAGCCTTTATACATGCCCGAATGACATGTAATGCTTTATTTTACATAAGCAGGAAATAATTCTCTGACAGTTGATTTTCCTATGTTTCTATTAGGTGTATAGATTAGAATAGTAAATAATACAATCTCAGTACTTATTTTAAAAACTGTGTGTAAAGACATTGATCTCTGACGATTTTCTTTTCAATAATATGGAGGTTTGAATTTAATTATGAGTTTGATTACACATCATCTTTTCCAGCATACAGAATCAAGGCTATTATTCCTTAATTCACTGAGGAGAAGAAAATGTTAATATAAGTAAGTTTTATACATTCTTGATTCTAAATATTGAAATAAGTGACAAGCGCAATAAAAGTTGACATGATATCTAAATATTGGGAAATTTATAGATACACCCATTTAAAAATACAGAACAAAATGCAATGATTGTGCAAATGATTTTGGATAATTGTAAACACAATGCTTACAAGTTTAAAAACACAACTAAAAATGCATACCTTAAATTATTTACATTCTAGAATTTATTTAAAACTATGTGTTTAAAGTTGAATATTTTCTACTATGTGTTCTTATTTTAGTTTCAAATGTTGAAATAGGGCTAAAAGTATTGATAACCCCATTGAAAACACACTTTTACAGTTGGAAATACTTTCCCCCAAAAGTATGTTTTTTGCAGTGCAAAGTTTTGGTTAAATAAGTTATAATAATAAATTCTTTTAATGCTGTCATCAATCTTCAGATATGTATTTTTCATCAAAAATAGCTACAAAATATTATTATGCAAAATGTTTTAAATAGGTATGCACGTTATCAGGTCTTTTCAAATTATACACTTTTCCGTCTGCTTACTTGATGGTTACCACTACAGTCTCACACTGGCAGACGACTTTCATGTACCTCATATGTCCATCAACCTGCAAACCTCTTGGTGGTCTAAATTTCTTTATAGTAAAATACAAGGGCTAAAAAAGTGCTTTTTGTTTGATTCTTAAAAATGTTTGTTGATAGTATTCATGAGGCTTATAACAGAACTCGCAAAACTTAAATTACCGCACAGGCTACATTTGATACAGAAAACTAAGGTCTCATAATAGTTCACTGTAACTAACAGCCTGTTGAGACAAAGAGCCTAAAACCCTCTCAAAACCCTCTGTAGTTCAGACTATCAAGCTATAGAACACATCTCATTGATATCCTACAAAACATGTTACTTCGGGTAGATGAAATTGAAATCTTATTCAATGATACCGCAGGTCAGATTTGTTAGAATCATAACACTTTGTGAAATACATGAAATTTTTAGTGGATCATGAGTAGAGATGATACTCAAACCTTTATCAAGTTCCAGGATTTACTGAAGTGATAAATTTGTAACTACATGGTCCCAACCCTTGCTGTTATTAGCTCTTTATATAACAGCACTTTCTTTATGTTCAGAGTATAAATTTTAATTATTATGTCTTTTATTTTCCACCAATGGGAAAAGACTCAGAAATTTCATTTCATAAAAATTCTTTTAAAATAAGTAGTTCTTCCGTTGAGTCCCAGAGAGTCACTGAGTGTTGTTTATTGTTACTTTCTGTATACTCAAAAATTACTGAATAAGTATGTAATTCACTCACGTGGGTTGAAAATTAGAGGCATACTCAGAAGTGAGACAGTGTTTGACTATAAAGACAAGGAGGTAAAAAGAAAAGAAAAATAATTTCACTGCATCCTTGGATTAAATATCAAAACAGACCTATGTACCTATGTGTACTTGGCCATTTACTTGATATCCATTCATGTTGGCAGGATAAGTGTGTATCGTCTACTTTAAGTTGTTGGTAAGAAGCAGTATATGTTATAATCACATTATCATTATTTGTGTCCAGAAAAATTATTTGCTTAAGCTTTTCTAATTAAGAGCTATTATGATTCTGACCTCAACTCTGTGTTTTTGGTCAGTTCTGATGGTTTATTCAACCCTACTGAATTTTAGTTATCCTTGCCCTTCCAAGAGTGTGATTACACAGAGTGAATGGAAGTTACGATCATTTAGCTCTTTTCAGGAGTCTGAGTTCATGATCAAACACGTGCTTAGGTCAGGCCAGGGCAGTACCCTTTCCGTCTGTCTCAGAGACACTGCAGCTTTTATTTCAGGCAGTTCCTTAGTCATTTATTCATTACTTTATTCAAAATGTATTCAATGACTGCTGGGGATAGTGAGGAATAATATAAAGTGCTTATACTTTAGACTCCAGATAGAACTCAACTAAAATCCTGCCTCTGCTTCTTAACTAGCTCTCTGACTTGGTACAATCTATGTAAATAACCTTCCCATTCTGTAGAAATGAGACCTAGATCAACCTTATTTATTTTTCTCTAAGAGCAAATGAGAAAACATACATGAATAAACATAAAATATTTGGACTGATACACACCGATGATATGGTCACTTCTAAAATGTGGTGCCAGTACATTGTTGCTTTATTATTATTTCTCTTGTGACTTTTACTTGTCCTCAGTGCAGCGTAACATGTATGTCCCTAAGGCCACCCGATCAGCACCCCAAATTTCTATGGTTGCAATGATGGAATCAGGAGGAAGCTCTCTGTCCAAGCATGTTCTGTCTATAAAGAGAAGTTTAGAAATAATCAGGCCCTTATGCCATTCCCACCCTTTTATAAAATCACCCCTCTTTGCCATCAACACTTCCCAACAGAGAAAAATTACTTATCATTGTAGGGTTTTATATTCAGAATCCTAGACTTTACAACTGTCTTACTATGTAGGATATATTGTTGCTTCTGTCCTATGAAAATCAAAGATAATTAACTTCTTCTCCCTATAGACAAATTATTAATTTGAGGAACTTTATCCATATATCTAATTCACTTTAGAAAGAGAGAGAGAGAGAGAGAGAGAGAGAGAGAGAGCCGTCACTATCAAGCAACCAACTTTTCCTTTCTAATAAGACTGTTGCATAGCTTCTGTTATGTCCCTTATTATAAGTGACAGCCGGACAACAGTGTGGCCTTTCTGTGGGAACTTGATCTTTACTTCTGAATACTGAAACCAAATTACCCTGCCGTTGCCCCTCAGGAGCCACGGGCGTTTCAGAACATACAGGGTACATAACAACAACACTAATGTTTTGGCCAGATTTGTAAGACAGAATTCTTTATGGAGCTATATATTATGTTATGCTCTTTGGTTATTAAAACTAATATTATTTTTAAATTATTTGAGAGTTGGTGAATGAGAGGTAAACGAAACTCTACTAGCGCTTTCAGTGAACTTTTCTCCCCATACTAAAGTATTAATATATGTTCGCATTTCATTTCAAAAATTATTTTTCTTGCATAAGGTTAGAGATTGAGCAGGCTTATGTCAGCTACAAGAGTCACGACTTGTTGCCTTTTGTTTTGTTTAATGAGAATTGTTTTTTATGACTTATTTAAAACACAAATGTAATACAATATTAGCTGTTTGCTTGAGATTTCTGTGTATAACCCCCTCAGATTATTCTAGGTTGTAGACTACAAGCATAATGTTTGTAAAGGATTTATGTGTTTATTTAGTCTCTATTAATGTTGTCAGGCTTTTCTCTTTCTGTCCCCATATCTTGGGGCTTGTCACCACACCTGTTGTCATTTGCCAATTAAAAAAACAGCATCATAATAATTGGGTTACCTCCCCCAATCCATACAAATTGCGTAACTGGAAGTCTTAGCAAGAAATGACTGGTTGGGCACAATCTCATTGCAGCTGCCCGCTTCATAGACCATTATGATGCTCCAAGTGCTCAATGCATGCGCCTACCTTGGAAATGAAATCTTGGCTCTTCCATGATATTTTTGCTAACTCTTCTGCTTTTCTTTGTTCATATTTATTTATTTTTCAATTACAATTTACATTCAATATTATTCTGTATTAATTTCAAATGTCAAGCAGAGTGCTTAGAAAACCATCTGCTTTACGGAGTGGTCTCCCAATGTTTCACGTACCCACCAAGCCCCATACGTAGTTATCACGATATTATTGGCTATATTCCCTATGCTGTAATCTACATCTCTGTGACTATTCTGTAACTATTAACTTATACTGTTTAATCCCTTTAGGCACCTAAGATAAGCTTAGTAACTACTAAGTCCAGTCATATGAAATAGTCAAAATTTAGAATTGGTTCAAAATGGAGTCTTCAACCCTACCAGGACATGGGTCAGCTATAAACTGATACTGCTTTCATTTTCCACTTAGTATTTTGACTTCTCCCCCAGTTTGTAAACTCTGAGTTATCATCTTTGCACGATTGGAGCAAGACGAGAAGAAGGGTGTGTAACGACATCCTTTCTTGGCTGTTAATGCCCACAGCTGACATCTCAGTGTGTGGACTAGGCAGGAACTTAGGCTTACTCTTTCTTTCATGAATCACTCTTGAGGAGTTTGGAGGATGCTTTTCCTTTCTTTTGTTGGCTGGGTTTCTCAACTGCTCAACTCCTGAGGTGGTATCAGAGCATCTTCTCATTGCCTCTTACTCATCTGTACTCATATCGGAAAAACATACCTCTTGCCCATGATATATTCATGACCACAAAAATATGTGGATCCATTCATTTTCCCCAAACACTCTGAGCGTTAGCTCTGTTCTCAGTACCAGCCTTCTGGTCAACTTTCTATCTAGACCCCCTTGCGTCTTTCTTCTTTAGAAACCGTTGGTGTGACCAAGAGCTTAGCGCCTTTCACTGAAAAGAGGATGAGATGTATTACAGTCAGGAAGCTCCCTGATGTGATCATTCTCTAAATACGAGATTCGTCTTGAAGACCTAACTCTTAATTCCTTCAGTGCATGTGAACTTCTGAAGGATGCTCAAACTGGTTACATCCGTGTCTTTTTTCAAGCCCCACGGAATGGTCTGTGTTATAACCCATTTTGGGTGTATACATTATCCTAAGTGTTACATTTTAAAAGCCTGTTACACTCAGAAAGTAAAGGGCAAAGGCTGCGGAAACTGATTCCTAGCACGGAAATCTCGCGGTCTGTGTGTATAATGCTCATGTAGTCCAAAATCACTGTGTACTTACCAAAATCACACGTAAGTAATGGTAGAGTAATACGTGTCATCTTGTACTCTTTTACGTGTGGCTCAGCCTGTCGAACCATCCCCCGGAAGAAGGCACATCCCAGAGCTATCGCTTTTTGCCCTGGTTTCCTTAGTTACGCATCCACGTGCGCAGAAACAAGGGGGAAAACCCCACAATTTACACTGAGGGAAGGCCGTTTTTAACAGCTATATATCGTCATTATTTCAACAGGTGCACAGCAATTACTAGAAACATTGACGCTGCGTTAGGTGCTGGGGTGATGACACTATTGTTTATTTCCAGGCCGTGCCATAGAGGAAGCTATAATTTAGCTGCGCACACACCTTTGCATCGAACTGTACACAGAAGGAAACAGATGTTGGCATACTGTTGATGAGAATAATATCAAAGCAACAAAATCGTGTTTAATGTATATGACATTGTACGGACTGTCCTGCTTATAAAGCCACGGCATTTGCGTTTTAAAGTCCTTGAACTTTTGGTCCGTCTTTAAGAAAAGTGAGGTTTTGATGGCTTGATGAAACCAACTTCCATAATGCTATATATGTCGGACACTCAGCAATTAGAACTGTCACCTCCTAATTGGACTCCCTTTTCTCTGTGGCCATTCTATAACTATATTTAGTCAGAGGGAAGGGATAAAATGCTATGACAAATATGTGCTATTAAAAGGATAGACACCGCAGGACAGAAAGACGTATGGCAGTATGAAGGAGGAAGGAGGCTGTGACAAAAGAAATAAATGACACATGTAGCTTAGACACCTGAGAAGGGACAGTTTCGATGAAGATGAAAGACAGGAAAATTAAAGCTAGACGAGAAAGAACAAAAAAGATTCCTGGAAAGTGATATAGACCTCCTAGGCATGGTTTCAAAAGCTCACTAAGATAAGAAAAGCCTTTGAAAGGAGAGATCATTAATCACTGGTATTTCAATTAGCTAATATTGAGTAGGGTGGCAATTACGGCATTGATAAGAAAGGGCTTCTTTTCCTGGAGGTAACACAGGCTGTTTCCTGACAGATCCTGTGGACAATCCACCGGAGCCTAGGCTATTATACACTCAGCCCTAATGTGGCTGGGAAATGAGACAGGGATGAAAAATAGGACAGTGGTCGAGAATCTTCTAAAGCCTAGCGATCACAGTGTCATCAGAATGCCAATGCCCTTGAGGTTGATGTGAAGGCATCAGAGCAGAGGCACTGATCTAGAGGCAGTAAATACAAGAGGCTGCTGGGAAATGTGCAGTATGCTTTTAAACCTTGATTCAAATCAATTTTGGTAAATTTATGAAGAAAATTTTAATGGCAAATCGTACACTGGCTTTCTTGCTATAGAAAGGCTTTTTTCTCTTTCTCTGAAAGCAAATATAGTCGATGTACTTTCTAAATATTATAGTTTCTCCTAGTTTGGGGAGAAATAGAACAGCTTCAAAACATCCTCGTAAAGGATGAGCCTATCAGAATAAGTCTATTTGCACCTCCTGCTTGCTGGTTGGTATGGGTACAGAGCTTTAAAAGTAGCTCTTTTAGGTATTTCCTAAAAGTACCAGGCTGTAATCGTAACCTATGTGGTTATTACAACCAGGGAAGGTATGGCGAGAAGAGAGACAAATGTTACCATATTAGTCTTTTGCAGTTTTCAAAAGCAAAATAGATTTACATGTAAGGTAATTTAAAGAAAAAAAAATGTCGGAAGTACTAAAAGAAACATAGATGTTGAACCTTGGATTTTGTTGCAGAATGGGCCCAGGGGCTGTGAAAAGGGAACTTCTCTACGGCTCTCCTTCCCTGACATCCCGCACTCCTATTTTTAAATAGAATGAATTATTATTAATTATCTGACCCATTTCCTCCTGAAACATATTAGTTTTTTATACTTAAATCCCTTTACCTCTCTTCTTTTTCTCAACTTATTTCCTTAATAGATTTGGAAATCGTATTTCTGTTCAAAACCAAGTTCTATTATTTCTCAGATGTGTGAACTTTTAGGATGCTATCAAGTGTTTCTGAGCTTCGGTGTTTTTTGTTTGTTTGTTTTATGAAAAAAACAAACCAAACCAAACAACAATAACTAACGGTATCAGTGTGGGTCCAGTCTGGTGATAACCACAGAGTCGTTTATATGGGACCTTTAATACAAAGAATTACTAACCCATGATAAAAAGGGTATACGATACAAGAACGTAAGGGTAATATAAAAGCAAGATATAAGGAAACTCTCTGTGGTGCCCTAGGACTGAGAGACAGTACCCACGGAGGGGCACAGCTGGGAGAGGTTAAGACCTCGGGGAGCAGGTGTGGTCCTGTCCAGAGGAGGGCAGCATGCTCTGTGTTGGTTCAGGCTGGAGTTACTCTGCAGTCGTGCGGGAAATAGACCACATGCAGGCACCCAGTGCTATGTGTGCTGATGCACGGGGTGCTGAGGGGAAGGCCCTGGCCCCCTGGTGGACGCAGGGGCTCTGTGGACACCCCTGGGGCAGGTGGAGTGGTGACGGGCCCAGAGAGAACCTGTTCCCTGGCCCCGAGTCGCCCCATGGGGCTTACCTTTCACATTTTGCAATACTTACTGACATTTAATTAGGAACCTCTTCTACATTCCTCATGTATGTTAACTTTACCTCCCCTTCATGGAGACCCTGCGTATTTTCTCACTCATTTCTTTGTTCCTAATACCCAGCAGGATACCTGGTGCAAAATAAGTGCTGAATAAAAATTAGTTGACTGAACAATTGAGTGATTGAATGGGGTTTTTATCTTCACAGCATTGCATCCTTCTCAGAAAGTAGTTGCTGTTATTTTATCCTTTTTGAATAAATAAGCTCACAATTCAGCTCCCTTCTTCCATCCATTCTCTCTACCCCCCACGTGGAAGATTTATTAGTGTTATCACTTTCAAAGACTTGTCAAGGCAGATTTTTCATTTCCTATCCTAATTTAGAAAAAAAAATATGTAAGAACCATCACACTTTCTTATTCTCTCCCTTTAAATCTTTGCACTAAATGTTCTTTCCATCTCTTTTGCTAGAATAACACACATTTTTAAAATATCATCAGGCAGTTGTCTGAATAATACTGATAAACAATGCCTAGGACTGATTAATTCAGAAAATGTGATACCAAATTCTCATCTGTTTTGGGCAGTTATGGAAGAAATGTAATTTTGGGTGACAGAACAGAAGGTTCTAGTGGCTTCTATCATTCTTTTAATGTTAATACATTTATATTTTCGTGAGTTCAGAGTGATTTTGTGTTTTTTTTTAGCTTGGTTTTTAGGTAGACAATTATTGGATGGCTAACTGGCAAAATGAGTAAAGTGTTTGTCACACAGTCTTTGGGCAGAACCTTCTTTATTATTTAATTCAGATAAGTAGCCAGGAAATTTATTTTTCTCTTTTTTTTTTTCTGACAATCTTGGACTGACTTGCAGGATCAGAGATATTGGAGGAACAAGAAAGAAACAACAAAGTCTTGTTCACCGTCGTTCATAAAGCCCCAACCAACCTGTTACTTCCTCATTTTCTCAGAGCATGTTGTCAATCAGACGGTTTTCCGCATGTCTCTGCTCCTGGCAGGTGTTAATCAGTTGCATTTTTGAGTAAACATTTTCTCAAATCAATGTACTCGGCTCTATTTAAAAAGTTCAGAAAACTTATTCTTTTGCAGTAAAATCCAAATAAATAGCAGCATAGCTGTAAATGCAAATTCCTAAATAAAGTGAAAATTCTAAAACTGTAGTATACTTCACAAACTGACCGGGGTGGGGGAGGGGGAGGGAGGAAGACTAATTGGGGGAAAAAAATACTGATGCCTTGTGCCTGCCACGAAGTAGAGGAAGTAAACAAATCATTAAGCTGCTTTGCCAGAGAAGTGAAATGTAAATTCAGGGATATGGGCTTTTTATCACCATAAAGAGACATTGCTTAGATTTCACCTGCAGTTCTTTCTGTAAAGCCCTTCACCGGAGACCAGGAATTACCCTTGAGGGCCTTTGGTGAGAATTGGATTTTCATTCAGTCGGCTGGCTGACACCGGGCCTGGAGGGTGAGGAAGCCAAGCTAGCTGTTTGCAAATTAAATGAGGAGGATAAGATAAAGATGCTGGGCTTGTCACTTTGTCAGGTGGATAGGATATGATTGAAGCATATGGATAGGTGGTGACAATAACAGCTGTTTAAGTCTGCCCCTTTTCGATTTGTTGGGTTTACTGAATGGCCATGAAGATGTAAAGAATATTTATGTTTGTGTTTAGATTTCTTTTGTTAGAAACAAAACAATTTGGGTATATTCAGCAGTAGGTAAAAGTTTAAATAATGTGAATATAGATATAATTTTGAGAACATCCTTTGATATATAATTCAAATAATGTCTAAAAATATTCAATCTTCATTTAAGTGTTACATAATCTAAGAGGGAGAAAATAGCTTATGATTTGAGTGACCATATTAGTTCTGTCATCGTCATCGGCAGCCGTTCGTCTCGAGAGACGATGGTGTAGCTTCTTAAGAGTCTATCTGCACCGCCGAGAATGGCTGTGCAGTCCGACTCGGGAGTGACACGGTATCTGTCTCCTCCCGTGTTGAATCGACATCTTGCGATGACGCTGGAGTGTCCTCTCCAGTGAAGCTGAAGCTACAGAGCCTGGGCAGGGTGATATGGAGGGTCTGCTGTTGCCCATGCAGCAGACCCCCCCTCTCTTCGCAGCTGAAGGGTCCAAGGGAAAGACGGAGTCAATACAGCTTGGCTTCAGGTGCACCGCAGGAGTTGCCGGTGTTGACTACAACGTCAAACCGCCTTAGGGACTCCGGCTCCGGATTTTCTGTCGGGGTTTACTCCCTTAGCCTTTCCCCTGAAGAGGTAAGCCGCAAGGCAGCGGAGGTTTTTTGGAGTCAGAGTTTTCCTTCTCTGATGTGCCCTGACTGGAAGATCGAACCAGCGACACTTAGCTCGCAGGCCGACGCTCAATCCACTGAGCCAAACCAGCCAGGGCTTATTAGTTCTGTACAGTTTAGTTAATACAATGAGTGACTATATATATATATATGAGCATATATATGTGTGTATATTCATTATGTATATAAATTTTATATATTATATATGTGCATATTCTTAAAGAAAGAATATGCAGTAGAACTGAAAATTGAATTTTTTCTGTTAAAAAAACAAAACTAATACGTCAAATAACAACAAACACACACTCCTCTGAACCGCCCCGTGTTTTCTTCTGGCTTCTGCACCAGCCCCCCATTTTTTTGTCTTTTTGTTGTGTACTCACTGCCCTTTCTCCCAAAATCTTTGAAATTCATTCCCAACTCATTTTCACTCAGTGCTTGCTGGTGAATGTTTGACAACCAGCTTTCTGGAGAACAAAATAAATATTTTCTGATTGTTATGGTATAAATATGTACTCCTGCCATTACCAATTGCAAGCCATCAGGGCTAATTTCAATTTATGCGATGTGGAAAAGATATGTCCAATTGGCTCCCATGAGGGCTTTGTTTGTTTGTTTGTTTTTCTAATACTATTAATACTGTAATAATATTAATAGTAATATTTTTACAGCATGCCTTGGTGCCCATATTTAAACCTGCATGTATTATTTCTGTCTGTTAATTCAATATATACCTGTGTATGCTGACAGTGTGACAGGTATGTAGCCATGCATAAAGAATACTTTTAATTAACATCAAATAACCTTAAATTATCTATTTTATTTAGATTAAAACTTTATATTTAAATCTTAAAAAAGTCAAAATAGGTAGAGCAGAGAATTCTATTAAAATAATCTATATTATAAGACTCATCAACATTAGAACCAAAGAGTGAAATATGGATACTCAGAGTAAAATAACATGTAATAAAATGATATAAATCCAACCACTTAGAAAAGCACATAATACTAAGAATTTGGAATCTTATTACCCTTTTAACACAATTTCATTTTGCAATCTGAATATACAAAAATAAAAAGAACAATCTAAAGGAAAGTAAATGCCCAGTAGAGTCACTAAGCTGAACACAGCCTCAGCCAATTAAACTTTGTCGGGTAGCACAGTAGCTGTCTATTCACTTATAATTTCATACTAATTTTACAAATTAACCTGACGTACTATAGAATATGGATTATCTCAATTATAGATATGTGATTTCTATTATCATTGCATTATTATCCCGTTCTACTTATATTCATGTTAATAAGTCTCAAGAATGACTTTGACTCATAATTCACTGCTAGAAATTTCTCCATCCAGAGCTCTCCTGTAAAGCGTGGTTATTACCCCCCAAGTGCAAAGCTAGACATTAAAAAAATAAGACAATGAGCAAATGAGAGGCATGTCACCATAAACTTTTCATATCCCCAAATGGCCCAGGGAGGCACTGGGAGAACTGTGTAAGTGTGGCGACTCTGGACTCAAACACTCCTCTGCTCATTCTTGCTCTGCCAGTTATTAGCCGTATAAACCTTTCCAAACCTCACTTACCTGGTGCATACTTTGTAGACAACAGCAAAATGTACTTTATAGGACTACCATAACATTTATGTAAAATACTTAGCTGGGTTCTATTTCCCATTTTGTATTTAACAGGGATGATGGGGCAAAATCCAAAACAATAAATGATACACTTCCAGAGCCTGATTATTATTATTTTTAATGGCAGTACATGTTTCCCACCTGAGAAATCCCAATTCTTTTAGTGTACCATGAGTTTTTACTCTCATAGAGAGTATTCTTATTATCTCATACATCATCAGACAACACCCATTGTCAACACCAAGGATCAATTTCTTAGGCTAACACTTAACTCGCCCAGCTAGTGTTCAGCTTAGCTCTGACTTGTATGGCCTGCGATTCAAAATGAGTGTCCATTATTACTCAGACATGACAATGCTTGTCCAAGCTTGGCCTTTTCACGTGTTGTTTTATTTCCCCGAATTCATTATTTCGCTGTTTAGCTGTGTGAATTACTATTCTTCCCCAAAAATCATTGATGATACCCCACTAACATGCATGATCTATTACAATCTTAGCTGTTAAATTTTGTTTTTGAAGCTATCATGTAGCTCTTTATTGCTTTATACTAATTTGTTTTTTTTTTAAGACAAAAGATTGAATTACCGATTTTTTTGAATAGCAGTGCCGCATCTGACTAATCACTTTATTTTATACATTGCAAATTGGGAAGTTGTGGAGACTGTGGTTAATTGGGAATGTTTTCTGAATATAATCTGAATACAGAATATGTGCTCTTTTACAGGTACTGAGACAAGTTAAATAAGGAGACACCAAATTTAAAAACTCATTTATGCTCCTCCAGGATCATTATTACTGTACATTAATATATTATGAAAATAGAAAGGAAAATAATTTATTCAAATCATGAAAAACAGAACAATATTTTCATGGACTAGAAGGCAGCGCCCAGCCACAGGCCTGAGGCATCTCAGGACGGCAGAAGCAGAGAAGTTTGCTCTTACAGGTGATGTGGAGCAGAACACTTTGAACACAGATTTGGGTCTAAGGTTTATTCTTTCTACTTCATTCCTAAACAATGGGCTTGGAAAGATGCAGTGAACCTGAACCTGTGCCTTATGCAAAAGCATGCCTCAGGACAAGGGCCGCAACGGCCACAGCTTGGGAACAGGGACAAGGTGTGGCTTGGGACCAGAAAGAAAGGCATGGGGCCAACGAGGCAATGGGAAGGAAGCAGAGATATTGAAGTCAGCTTGGCATGAATTTAAGAGAGATAAAGGGAAAATTAGAGACAGCACATACAGACAACTCTAAGAGTTTCTATACAAAGGGGAGCAAAGAATAAGGGTAGGAGCTCAAAGGAAAAGGTCAAAAGATATTTTTTTTTGCCATTTGATATTTTTAGGTATAAATAATAGCACCGTGTTTGCTTTGAAAGAGGATCCTTCTTTGTGGTAGAAGATGGGGGCGGATGGGAGGCAGAACCCAGTGGAGGAGAAACACTTAGGTCAACAGAAGTCCACTTGTGACCTTGGAAAAAACAAGTGTGTTTGCTCACATAGACAGAGTCAGTGGGGGACCAGCATTGACAATAGGCCAAGAGAAAGCTGATGCCTATTCTATAATTTTCCATGTATTATGTGCATGTTTGATAAAAATCGCTGGGCATCTGGGGCTGGTTGTCACCTGGTCTGTCTTAAACCATTGCATTAATTACCCTGGCAGAGAACTACATTAACCATCCGTTAGTACATTTCACTTAGGTGTGGACCAAGGTCAGTATCATGGCTTCGGGAAGGTCCGGGGGCAAGCGGACAGTTACCTGAGATTACCACCTCGCTGAGCACAGCCGACTAGCTGAGATACCCTGCCCTTACACATCAGAGGTCCTCCTTCAGAAGCCCCTTGATCCAGCTTCTGCAGCAATCATTCCAGCTCACAGAGTGACTCTGCTTTTGCTTGTTCTTTATAAAGGCATGATGATTACAAAACAGACAAGTAGTTTACAGTGTCATGGGACATTTGTTTTATTCTTTGATAGAAAACTCTCTGTCTGGGCCTTAAGAAACCAACGGAGAACAGCAAAACGAGTCATCAGTTGCAGTTGGCTGAATAATGGCCCCAGAGATAGCAGATTCCAGTCCCCAAAACTTATAAATGTTGTCTATTTAGGAAAAGGCTCTTTATAGTTGTGATTAATTTAAAAATCTTGAGATAGGGAGATTATGTTGGATTACCCAGGAGGGCCCTAAATGCTACATATAACATGTACCAGAAGGTGGAGCTGGAAGGAGACATGACATGAACATGGGAAAGAAGGAAATGTGAAGATAACACAGAGAGGTTTGCAAATGCTGGCCTTGAAGGCTGGGATGATGCAGCCACAAGCAAAGGAATGCTAGAAGCTGGAAGAAGCAAAGACCAGATCCTCTCCTCAATCCTCCAGAGGTAGCATAGCCCTGTTAACATCTTGACTTCAGCCCAGGGATATGAACTTTTGGCTTCTACCTTCCAGAATGGTTGCCAGTTTAGTTGAGGTATAGAGTAGACTTTTTTAAGTCCATTCTATCACTCAGTAGTGCCGGCATCGCGGTTTTCATAAGATTCATAAAAATGACCACAAAATAACCATGACTATCCCCTACTGTCAGGCATCCTTTGTGGCAAAGACACCATTGTTAGGCTATACGTATTTTTGATAGCTGGAAAATATGTACACAGTTTACTTTTAAGGGTCAGAAGCTGTGACTAGAGTTAACACTATAATCCCAAATCTTGACAGCATTGAGGTACCTCCATGAGTCCAAAGAAACTGACAAAATGCAATGTGGTCTCTTTCACCCATGAGTCAAATGGGCCAAGGTTCGGTGGGATGGCAAGCCCAGCATGTAATTGTAGCTTCCACATCAGAAACATTATTCTTTCCTTGGTGTCCAGTCTGTAATGCTGGGTGTGATGTCGTTTCCTGTGAGAAGATGAATCTTGGTGCCGGCAGCAAAAATTTGGGTGATGCAGGCTTCAGTAGCAATTTGAGTCTGGTCTGTTTTCACAGGGAACGGTCCCTTCCTGTGACCATCCTTATGAGCGATGCTGATCATTCTATCAGCGGCTGTGTTTTGTTTCATAGTTTGCAGCCAGACTCAAGCAAGAGGTGTCTGTAGTCTTCCTATTGGTCTTCCAATGGCACCACGCAGTCTGGATGACAGCTTCCCCCTAATATATGCTGTCAGATTTTCATTTAGCCAGTTTAGAAATGTAGGGGAATCTCTGTAAGTCAAGGGCTCCATGGAGCAAGTGACTTTGCTTCAAGTGATGGAGCAGGAAATAAAGTTGCCCTCAGTGATGTAGCTGCCACTTTTTCACACCGGACCAGGCCAGCTACAGTCTTAAGTATAACATTTCTGAGTAAAGAGTAAGAGACCTTTTAGGCCCTTCGCTTGTTAGCCATTAAATCTAGGTTGCAAGCTCCAAAGCGAGGGTGTCAGGCTAGTGAATTGTGAAGCCTCCATGGTGAGGCATTCAGTCTTCAATAGAGCTTAGTAACGAGGTTAGCAGCTCTCGTGATTTCTAAAGGTTTATACTTAGTACCTGCACGAGGCAGGCAGTACTGTGGCACAGGGAAATGCGATCTCTGAGTGCTCCACAGCCGTCAAGTATTTGACTAACACTGTGATGCCCCTTCCCCTGAGTTTCTCATTTGCTTCTGTTGGACCCCAGGGTACAATGGAACACAGAATTCTTCCTCTGTGTGTGGCCGCCCCCCCACGGATGCATTCCCTCCAACATTGCTGGAGACTCACAGGACAAATGTGTTAAACATCAGGATCAACGACACACTCAGAAGCAGAAGGCACACAAAGAGTACACTGAATTGGCTCAGAGGCCCTCGTGTAGGAGGTGAGGTTAGTTCCCCTTCTTCAGGGAGAGTCTTGCCCAAATCCGATTAGCTGAATTCGGGAGCTCCCTCCCTTCCGCGCCCCACTGCCCCAGCTGGGATGCCTGGAGTGCAGGGAGAAGAGGGAAGCTGATGCAGACGAGAGAGCGCTGCTTTTCCCTCAGGGTGCCGCCCCATGTCTGGCAAGCACCGGACACAGAGGGCCTTCCCTGTGCCCTGTGTGTCTCCCCGTAGCTCCGCGTCTTTGCAGGGCCCGCCAACACCAGAGAGCGTCTCCATGTCGGTGAGCAAGGCTTTGCATGCACTTCTGCATTTGGGTCCACCTCTTCATTCTTTTCCTGCTTAGCCGAACAGACCTCCATCATTTTTGGCTCACCCAAAGCTCTGTAGTGAATAGCAAGGTCCTTATTGCCGAAACCCTTTATTTCAACTCTGGAAACCCCATAACCACAGCAACATTGCCTCCAGCTGTGGCATTGGCACTTGCTGTCCCATTGTTGTCACAGAGTCCCTCCTTCTACCACCCAGAGGAGAGGGCAGCAGCCAGTCACCATTCGTGGGTTAGTTTCAGTTTTACCTGTCATTGGTAAGCCTTACCAACAGGCAGCATATTGGGGGACACTTCCTCTCCAGCTCATCGCTTGGGCGAGAGCACTTGCTACCTAATCCCGCGACATGTGCCCGTATCTTTGCTAATTATCGGGGCTGTAGAAGAGGACCTGAGAATGGATGCAAATGTATATATATTTGCATAGATAAATGCTAAAATGTGAATTTATATGTGAGTATTATATGTGCAAATCATACGCTTTCTTATGTAGGAAAACATGTCA
Source organism: Furipterus horrens (assembly GCF_987537825.1). Classification (NCBI taxonomy): domain Eukaryota; kingdom Metazoa; phylum Chordata; class Mammalia; order Chiroptera; family Furipteridae; genus Furipterus; species Furipterus horrens. The sequence goes on from NW_028327180.1 coordinate 6,968,008, forward strand.
GGAAAATGTTTTGTTTATATAGCAAAAAAATCACATTTTTTAGATTTTTATGAGAAATGTGAGGATAGACCTCCATGAAGAATATAACTTGAGTTCAATGAAGACCATAAACGCAAATCAAAATAAGTGGAAAGAATCATCTTATAAATACTTTACTCCTTTCAAGCTTAATCATTTCATTCAATGCAATTTTAATCTAAACCGCAACAGGATTTTGTACGAGGACTTGACCTATGTACTCTAGGTTTCACTCGGAGTTATGAATTCGTGAGAATTGACACTCCCGGGCCCAGTGGGACTGACCTAGTTACCCGAATATCAGTGCCTACACACAAGGGTATGAATTTCGGGAAATGAAAATTTATTATTTGAAATTCATGCTTTCCTAAGAACAGTGACCGTTATCTGATTCCACAGGTAAGAATGGTTACTTCTCTCGGCAAGTGACAAGCTTCAGTCTCAGATTTGATATTACCTGTCGAGGAATCCATTATTCACACTTTCATAGACAACTCTCTTGTGCGGGTTTGTGTGGGGGTGTATATTACTTCTGGAAAGCGATCCTCGTAATAGCGTTTGGGTTGATGAAAAACATAGTATATTATAACACAACCCAGTAAACATACTGGGTAGGCCGATAGCAGCATTTTCATCCTGGACTCCTTTTATTAATGGAACTTATTCCCATTGTATATACATTTAAGCTTTCAAACGCCAAATTTCTGCTTCTCTCTCCATAAGAAAATAAAAAGGGCCCACAACTAGAAGAGTCACATTTTGGGGAAAAATAAAATGGTATGTGTGTATGTGTGCATGTTTGTTGCATGGTGACTTACTATATGATGTTAAAATTAATTATATGATGGTAATATGCATTAGGAAAGATATTTATTGATTGTTATAATGGTTAATAGAATATTAAACAAGTTTCTAAGTGCATGTACATATTTATGTGTAATATATACCTAAACATAACACAGTTTAATTTTGTAAAAAACTGAATGCGTATTTAAAGATAAATAAAATTACAACACTAATTCAACCATTGCTAAATAAAATCTCTAGATATAAAATATAAAAATGCTTTATAAAATTAGTGAATGAAACATTAACCTATATTCACATACTAAGAAAGTGAATATCTCTTTAAGCACTATCCAGTTTACAAATTTGAGTAGAAATACTGAAAGACGCAGCTATGTATAATTATAAACTATTCCATCAAATACACTGTTTTTCTTAGAGATTTTACTCTGCATATTCATGATCACATCAGCTCAGTCCCTTCAAAACCTTGCTTCACCTCCCTGCCTGAAAATATGGAGGTTTGTATCATGCATGTCAGGATAAAAGAAAGGAAAGGTGAATTGAGAAATACTTACTTCAGTCTGAAAAATGGGTGTACAAAACAAACAAATAAACAAACAAAAAACAGTGAGCTGATCACTTGAGGAAATATGGAATGCCAGCAAATGACCATCCTAGTGCTATTAACAAGAAAACATCCAAGTCAAGCTTCAGCTTTCATTATTGAGACATGAACAACAGAACAAATCAGTTAATATGGCCCTGCATTATCTGTTTAATCATTATTTTCACAGTATTAATGAAAGAAAGAAAATAATCTAGCTACAGCATAGATGGATGCTATAGTATCAGAGTACTACATGCTTGGGCCTTAACATATATATTTCAAAAAATATGTCATGAACTATCCCCTTGAATAACAACATTTTACCTGCTGAGGGCTATTGCTTATGAACTTCACAAGTCATCATTTTCCCCTTTTGTACATAACCAAACACGTTTTATTATCATGTATCTGAAGGAGCTTAGTCATTCAGTAAATCACTCATGAGTCATGAACCTTCCACCTAATTCTGTTTTCACTGACATAGCTTAAAATCACATCCCATGAGATGTAATATTTTCTGTTGAATCTAAATTTTTGGAAAGAGAAACTGTAATTTAATTCATCGTTCTGCTTGCTTCATTAATTGTGTGATCTTTAGCAAGTCACTTAATGGTTTTTCGAGTCTATTTTATCATTCATATAGTAATGGTATTTATTAGGTTATTGTGAGGTTAACTGGAAAACTTTAATTCAAGTAGATCTGTATGGGAAATACTCATAAACATTAGGTATTATTAATTGCTTAGTTATGTTTCTAATAGAAACTGTGATGATTAACATTATCTAAAATATTTTGGGACAGAGGCACAAAGGTAAAAAAGAAAATATGAATATAATTGAAGAACGGGATTCACTGTAAACCCTACTATTTAGGGAGCCATGTTAGAACATGTGAATAAAAAAGTTTTAAACATAAATCTTGGACATTAGAGAGGACAAGAAATGGACTGAGTAGTAAACTCAGTAAGGTATGTTTTTAATTAAGAAAAACAAATAGTAGCAAGTAAAACAGTGTATATGTGAGCCCCACATTAGTCTTGACTTCTTTTCAGATAAATATATATATGAATGTTCTATACAAATGTTGGTTGGGCTCACAGTCTCTCTAGTCCAGTATTTCATTATGTACATGCTAAATCTCATAATCCAATCTAGCAACACCTAGATTACAAGCAGAGGGCTGCAGAAAAGATAAAAAGGGACAAGGCATGTCTCAGTGGTTTCTTAACAAATGTGCCTGAGCTTCTACCAAACACTCAAACCAAGTGACGTGATCATATTTGGTACAAAGGTGGCTGGGAAATGTATTCTTTAATATTAATGGAGTCATGTGGCCCTCTAAAACTGGATTACTATTGAAGAAGGGGAACCAGGTTAAAGATAATTTAGTACTTTCTACCAAATGAAGGCATGTTCTTTCAGCATTTCAGTACCTGCTGTGGGACTGTACTCTGTGATTACTTACCTGTTAAGACAACTCCAAGCTTAACCCTGAGACCCCTTAACAGATGAATCTAACTACAAGCCGTTAGATTTAGAATGTCTTTAAAGTCTAGCATAACTAAATAGTCGTAGACCATTCTTTACAGGATTCCTTAGTCAAAGAGCTGAAACCAATAAGGAAAGGTGATCTTTTCATTTAATTTTGAAGTCATATTAATAAGTGCACTGAGTTTTTTTATTGTTTGGTTTTTTTTTAACTGAAACATCTTACTTAATACTGTGAGGGATCCGCCTGGAAATGTCGATATTAACTTCGACTAACTAAAAAGGACACAGGGGGAAATAAGCGATAAGTCAGTCAAGGGGACACAGTCCCATAAATAGATGTTTCATGTCTTTTTATTTTATTGAATTTTATACTGAATTTAGTAAAAATATATTTGAATTTTTATAAATATTGAAAACATAATTTAATCATCAATTTTAGTCTTGAGCTGTTTTTAACCAGGAAAGGAGTATAGGGACGAGGAGGTCTATAAAGCCACCTAGTCTCCTCTGTTTTTTCTCTCCCCTCCCTCCTTCCCTCCTGCTCTCCCTTCCTTCCCTCTGCCATCTTTCTCCTTCTCTCCCCATACCTCCTCCCTCCCTCCTTCCTCCTGTCCTTATTTCTTTATTATTAGAATCATTATTTTAACTGACTGTCCATAAAGAGAATCATTACCGATTTTACCCACTTTTAAACTTCAGTGTTACTCATTTTTATTAAAGATACTTGATGGGCTAGAATTTTGTTAAAATGGATGTCCAGTTTTTCATAAATAATTGTTCATTGCAAATAAATGTCTCTTAAAGAACAATGTAACTTTCAGGGATTTACCACGAGTAAAAGGAAAGAACGTTGCGGCGGATAATTGGTGGCAGATCATGTGTAGTGGGTGTTTGAAGGACTGAGTTCCAAGAATCTATTTTGTAGAAAAAGCAAACCTCTCCTTGCCTTTATAGTCACCAATTAACATGTGTGACTTCGGAATCCTCTCAAAGGATATGTGACAAAGCTCTGCAGAGCTATGAGGGCCATTCTTTCACATGCAAATACCATCCACCTTTGATTTTCCAGAATATTCTGTGTGTTTGATTATTAGGTCTTAACTAAATCCGTGTGAGGATTTGTCAGAAGTCCCAAAATGCCATGCCTCTCATAATCCCTTATCGCTGCTTCATTTTGGATCACTGTCTAACTCAGTGGGATAACTCAGCAGTATGTTTTTCTGATACCTTCCACATTTGTATAATTAGCTGAGCTTTTTAAACAAACTTTATAAAGTTATACAGTCGAGTCTCAGTATATTGATTCGCTTACCCAGAAGCACTTCTTGACATTTTAATACAGAAGAGTAATTTTTCTTTGTTTTTTTTTGATAAGTACTAATGTTGGTTATCAAAAGAAATTTCTCAGTGAGATTTACTTAAAAGCAAAATCCTCAAGTTACTTGATTAATACTTTGATGTGGCCTCTCCCCTCCTTGCTTGTGGTTTAATTTGCATTATGAAAATGTGCCTCTTCTCAACAGGGGCCTGTGGGGAAAGGTCGGGTTTTTGGTGAAATGCGGAGATTCTGCTAACCATAGTTTGGGGTTCAGATACTGTCATTGTTCTTCACTAGTCATGTGACCCGGGGCACATCTTTTTAATAAAAATTTATATAATGAGAGTAATAATAATCTCCGTTTGGTATGGTGTCTGCATGGGGTCTACACAATGTAGATCACAAACAGTTGCTGTTTTCATTACTATTAGTAGTAGCAATAATAGTAATTAATGTTAGTGGTATTTTTCTTTATAGAAGTAGCAGTATGAGGATTCCTTCAGAGTTAGAAGCTCACGACCAAGAATTGAAAAATTTCTTGCAAAGTAATATTTTCTACCAAATTCTACAACTCTAAATATTAAAAACTGCTTTAAAGTCTCACATTTTCCCAATTAATGCTAATATTTAAAGTCTGATAACTTAAATTTTAAATGACTATTACATTTTAGATGACACAAAAAAGGACCTGTATGAAATATGAAATTCAGCCCAAATGTATACATTTATTTTTTGTGCATAGGTATATATATAAATATATTCTGCAGAGACATTTATGGTAACATTCTTGTATTTATGAAGGACAACATCCTGAGTGAATTTTTGTAATATATTTGAGACTGTTTTGTAATGCATCCTTATTTATAAACCAAGCAACTCATTCGATAAGCCACCACTAGAGTTGAAAATGACACTTTGATTATATAAAAGGCTCCAAGTTGCAACTGTGTATCCTGATATCAATGAGTGCCTCTCTTTTAAAAAAGTCTTTGGTAACCTCCTTCATTCCCAATTAGGTATGATATATGAAAATATCAAATATAATGCTATCATCATTTTATAAGTAGATATCTCCACTGTAAATATTTCTGAGTTTCATCACATTAGTTAAGTGTTGAGTCACAAAGCATGTTCCAATTTCAAGATACCAGTTCCAAGCTTGTTTAATTCTTCAACTTCTAGCAACCTAAATTCTGCATCCCCAGTGGCTTGGTTTCTTTTTTTGATAAATAGAACATATTTTCTGCACTCAACTTCTTAACAGCTGTCGGGTGTTCTTTCCATCTTCACTCTAAGTTAAAGCATAGTTATAAATTCTATTAATGGATGTGTTATAGCCTTGACTTTACAATCTAACCAACATGGTTTATGGCATGCCTGGGAATACGCACCTTTCCAAATTCCTTGCCAAATATTAATTAGTAATTTTATAGCAGGGTTCCAAGAACCAAGGCAATACAGTTTTGAAAAGAAATATTAAGGGGTCCTTGTCATTATATTTTGGTTCTTAACTCTGCAAAAACTACTAAAACGAACATTACATTTCCACACCTAAGGAAGTAAAGAACACGTGGCACTTTAGGCAAAATTGTAGCAATAGCCCATACACTAGCTCCTCTTCCCACACTTAGCAAATATTCTCCTAATTCTCTCTGCTGTGAATCTATGTTCAAATCTTATAACACCTAGCTTCCCTGCAGACAATTTCAGCAAAACTACAAACAAGCCACTAAAATACCTCGACCTTATTCAGTCTTAAGAAATTCTACTTTATACTCACACTTTTCTAATTCTGAGTAATAAAATCCTGTTTCGTTTTGTTTTATTTGCATGAAGTTCTCCTAGGATCTTTACCTTCTCCTCCTCGTTTCTGTCTGATTAACTCAATTATAATTATTCTCCATTTCCTTCAAGGAAGCTTTTCCCCTTCCACTCAGGGAGGAACTGTTATCACTACGATTCTTCTTACAGGGCCCTACAAGCTTTCATCGAATAACATGATCTTGTCTTTATCACTAGGTTCTAAGTTCTAAGGAAGATTCTTGATCAGTTTCACTCTTATTGGCATTACCAAGAGTTAATGTAATGCACAGCCTATCATAGCCATATTCATAGAGTGAATGAATAAATTGCATAAGTTCTTACTGCACATCCAAATAATTTTTTACTGACTTTTTTTTTTTATATATAACTAAGTTTCAGCTTTTCTATAATAGCCATGCTTGGAGCTGTTTCTGTAATTCCACATTTGCAATAATTTCTTTTAAAAGCCATAAAGGTAGATCCCTTCAGATTGCCCAACTATTTTAAGTCCACTATTTAATTGACTAAGGTTCGTAAAAGACATTGCTAACATAATATGTTAAAAATATTCTATTTCGGTTCAATTATATTTTGTCTTTTATATTTTAGCATAAACATTTTTGTCTCGTTAACATCTTTCACCATATATAGTCACACATTTTTTTTTTCTTGTAATGAGAACTTTTAAGATCTACTAGCTTAGCAAAAAACATTTTTGATTTGTTTTTCTTCAAAATCTACTTTTTTCCCCTAAATTCCCCTTTTAAATTATAGGTACTTTTCTTTACCCTGTTCTTCATGTGAAAAGTTTTAGTGTTATCATGTTTAATTTATGTTTTCTCTCATGCTGCCCATCCAATCCACCAGAAAATACTGGTGGTCTGCTCCTCAGATGCAGCACACGCATGCACTGCATTGCTTTTGCCTCTGCCACTGACACGCTAGGCCGGGCGAGCACCAGATCTTTCCTGGGGGGCATGCTGACTCCCTTATCCTCACCCTGGGCTTCAGGCTCCCACACTGCCGGTCCCTGGTCATAGCTTCCCTCCCAACAGCCAGAGCAAACCTTTTAAAGCCTCAATTGATTGTTACTCCTTGGCTCAAAGTCCCATCACTCCAAAAATAACGTATACTCAGCTTACACATGTATGGATGTTCTTACGCCTAACGTGAAGGCACTGTCACTGGTTTATGATTACTTTTCAGTTTGCAGAGAATTTACCGTGAGAAATGAATCATGAAATAGTGTGTATTTTTCTTGTGGTAGCAAAATGACTGCTTCATTGATATAAGATGTGGAGTCTTACTTTGTATTTGCATTTTCTTCTCTAATTCGATATCCTTATTCATTTAAATATTTCCTATGTTTGAGAATGAAGCAAATGAGGAAATTATACACATGCTATTAGTTGTATGGTGTTACTTTATCACTGAGAAAGCTCCCTTCTGCTTCAAGCTCACTTCATGGTGTTTGTTTGTGAACTGGATCATTTTGAATTTTTCTTTATTCTACAGAACCATTTGCTAAGGGTTGCTTTTGCATAAGTGAAATATTGTGTGGTCCTGGAAAGGCCTATTTATAATATAAGTTTATTATGTTTGACAAAAATGCTCTTCTTCCATGTACCATAATTTAGGAAACTGTCTTGAGTTGTACACCAAAATGTTTTACTTATAATCAGAGCTCTGAAAAATCATAAAGGGTTAGAGGAGAAAAAATTATTTTGGTGTAGATTACATTAAACAAAGTTAAATAAGTCATTTTCTGTAAGACACCTCAGCCTCTTTAATATGTTAATATATTCAAGAGCATGTCATGGTGTTGTTTCACATCATCTTGGAATAATATTCTTCCAAGCACTATTTCACCCAAAAGACAAAGATGGACAAAAGTTGAACGAAGTGATTCGAAATTTCAGCAATGACATGGGAACAAAAGCAACCCGAGGAAAGAGAATCTTCCTTTGAAAGATGAAGCATAAAATACAGAGCTGTGTTTAACAGGCTTGTTATGGCATGACTAGGGGGAGGCCCTTCCGCAATCCTTTGAACACGTCCTGCAACGTCATCCCTTTCATGTTAAATGTTACATAACTGAATTGGAACTTCCGCCATGGCAGCTGTTAGAATATGCAGCCTTCGTGGCCCATAAAATTGAGGGGTATTAAAACCCAAACAGCGGACAAAATGGCTTCCACCTTGGAGGGGACGCATATATGCGTACACAGTCACACCTAGTATCAGCACTACCCATTAGTGACACTAAACCTAGTTAGTAATACTTATGCCACTAACACCATAGTATTCTGTGGACATTAAGAATATTCGCGTATACTATATGAAGTTACAGAGAAGGAAAACTCTGACTCCAAAAAACCTCCGCTGCCTTGCGGCATACCTCTTCAGGGGAAAGGCTAAGGGAGTAAACCCCGACAGAAAATCCGGAGCCGGAGCCCCTAAGGCGGTTTGACGTTGTTGTCAACACCGGCAACTCCTGCGGCGCACCTGAAGCCAAGCTGTATCGACTCCGTCTTTCCCTTGGACCCTTCAGCTGGGAAGAGAGGGGGGGTCTGCTGCATGGGCAACAGCAGACCCTCCATATCACCCTGCCCAGGCTCTGTAGCTTCAGCTTCACTGGAGAGGACACCCCAGCGTCATCGCAAGATGTCGATTCAACACGGGAGGAGACAGATACCATGTCACTCCCGAGTCGGACTGCACAGCCATTCTCGGCGGTGCAGATAGACTCTTAAGAAGCTACACCATCGTCTCTCGAGACGGACGGCTGCCAACGATATATGAAGTTAGAAGGGTTACCATAACTGGGTGAGGGTATTTAGAGATACTATTGTAAATGAAAATTTAACACAAGTGAGGACATGAGAAGTATTTCCGTGTGAATGTTATTAAATGTACTAAATAGTAGTTGGGAAACAAGGAATGATCATGGTGCAATAAATAATTTATAAAAAAAAGTTCTAGAACATGTGAGTGCACAGGATATGACCCTTCAATTAAACTTAATCTTAATGAAGTGTGTTCATCTATCTTTTCAACATATGATTATTGAGTTCTTGATTAGTATAAAGTGCTGTCTGCATTGAGTCCTGGTAATGCTGCAATAAACAATTAAAATTGCCAAGAAATAATTTAAGCAACTATTTACACAGTTTTTAATATAACCATAGCATATTAAGGGAAGGATAAATTGTGTATAATAGTTTTACTTTTATGTTAATTTTAAAGTATTTCTATATGCCTTTCTTTTTTCACATAATAAAATATGGTGTGATTGATATACATATATAGAGAGAACGTTGAATACTTTACTACAGTATTTTATATTTTCCAGCAATATCTGTGATAAACTATTCTAATTTGATACTAGATTAGACATAGTTCATCACAAGAAATCTAATCAAAATTCTACTTTTAGTAATTCAAAAATTAAGGTATTTCTCCATTTAGCAAAACTGTATATTTACTTTGGCAATTGGTTAACTCATGATTTATTATATATACAAACTAAATATAAACTATAATAGTACAACTTTTACATTTTATACATTTTAAAACTTTTCAAAGCAAATATGTTATAGATTGAATTGTGTTCCCTCAAAATTCATGTTGTGAAGGCCTGACCACCAAGGTGCCTATTTGGAGAGAGGCCTTTAATGAGGTAATGAAGGTTAAATGAGGCCATAAGGGTGAAACCCTAATCTGCCATGACTTGTGTCCTTATAAAAAGAAGAAGAGATATCAAAGATTTCTCACCCCCCACCCCCATAGACAGGTCCTGTGGGGACATAACAAAAAGGTGGCCATCTACACGCCAGAAAGGAGCACCTCACCAGATAACAGCAATGAGCACCTTGATCTTGGGCTTCCAGCTTTGGGAACTGTGAGAAAATAAATTTCTGTTGTTTAAGCCACCTAGTCTGCAGGATTCTGTTACGGCAGACCTAGTCAAATAATGCAGTAACTAACTCAGTTAAATTAGCTAACTTAAATATTTGATTAGAGATGGTCATTACATTTCAGTACCTTTTTGGATGGATATTCAGTATTACATCAAAATATACCCAAATTGCTTGTACAGGTATGTGTTCTTTCCATTTTACCAGTAATAGGTTTCCTAAAAATGATTATATTCTTCTGACAAGTGCTGAGAATTAAAAGTACTGTATTTCCTTTAAAAATTTACTGATCTGTAATCCATAAGGCATATTAATGTAGTGGAGAGTTTTCCTCATTTACTGTAGTTCAAATAATGTGATTTTAAATACACTTAGGCAGGAACAACTAATAAGTAATAATTAAAAGAAATCACATGCAACTCTTGAAACAGTTTCTTAATTGCAACTCATTAAACTAAATTGCAACATATTATCTGTATTATAATACCCAAAATAGAATTTCATAATGGTCTTTCTGTCACTCTTCCATGCAGTCTAGTCATAATTTATAATACCTGATGTTAAAGAAACTTTTATAATCAAGCAGCATTTCAGTGGTGTATCCTAAAATCCACATTGTTTTTAAATCTCAGAAAATATCAGTAGGATGCTAGTTGAATTTTCAGTCAGTATTAATAGCTCACTCAAGGTTGTAAGAGCCAGACTAGATGAATGCAGCTTCTATCATTTGCATAGGCTCTTTTAAATCAACTTTTATGTTTGTAATAATCCATGCTACAGTACTTTAGGATGCTATATTGCAAGAAAAAATAGTGATTCCACTAAAAAATCACCAAATAAAAATGCCATACTGAAATGAGTTTCTAGCTCCCATTATACATACTCTCCGACTTCTAAATAGAAATCACAATATTCTGATGTAATTCTATTTTGTTAGTTGGCTAGACTCTTTTAAATCTAGTAAGCATATATTGAACTTACTATTTATCCTATACCAATAAAATTATGCATTGGCTAGGGAAATTGTAGATGAACATTTACATGAAGAAGCCATTATCTCTTGCTGAGTTTATATATGTTATAACCAAGGAAAGCCGAAGATGACTACCAAGACAGTAACCAAGCAGAGGAAAAGAGAGGCTCCATCAAACAAGGAATGCAAATTTGGGATGATATTTTAATTGTCTTAAACAGTTTAATAAGAGCCAAAGTAGCTCATACATATGCAGGCAGTCTGTCCACATTTTCTGTCTCTGCTTACAAGTTTCCTCAGGGTAAGGACTGCAACTTTCTTTCTATTTCATCGTCTTGTTATTCTAAAGCGATCAAAAATATTATAAAACATGTCATTCCGTGGTGATCTGATTCTACACACTTTATTTAAACCCACCGACATAACATTAAACTTGACCTCATTTTTCCCACCTGGGCTATTATAAAAGCGAAATAACAATTCTACTCCTTTCCTAGATTTTCCCAAGTCATGCTAATTATTTCCCACCTGAATTCACTTATTTTCATTATGAACAATGAGTTAACTCTATTAAATAATTTAATGTCTGACACACGGTGTTGAACATGTAGACCTCTGTATAGATTCTCTCTCTCATCTCATTCACTGTCCTCCTTAGATCTTGTTACAGGGCCCCGATAATTAGCAGTAGTTTATCGCTGCATATGCACCTGCTGTTTATTTTGCCTGGAATGCCTTTCCTCCCATCCACCTGGAGAATTCTTAAGACCTCACGAAAATATCACTACTTTTGGAAACGTTTTCTCATTTCTCCAGATTTAGAATGATTTTCTTTTTGATCGAAAAGGATTTTGCTTAACTTCTCTTTACTGATTTTTCTGCAAGTTATCTTCTTCAGACACTTGTGGACGTTAAGGCGATGACTGTGTCTTATTTATCTTTGTTTTACCGGTGCCCAGACCTGTGTCTGGCACTTACATTACACTCATAAAACACCAAGAGAATAAATGAGTCTATGATGAATGAGGGGAGTGGCAGGGTCATAGAGGGGAATGCAAGATAAGAGCTTGATGACATACAGTTTATTCTCAAGAGGCTGTGATAATGATGTTGTGAGAATGCAGAGAATGATTTAGAATAAAAAAAAATGTAGCTATTTGCGTTGGGGGGGAGGGTTAGAACTTTAGTAGTGTTTGATTTCATCCTCACCAAGTACGTACCAATGTGTAATGAAACAAAATTTAAAGTTTTATTTGTATAGGACATTTAAATCAGCATTCCTGAAAAACTTACACAATCAAAAAGATATTGGATACTTCAAGTTAATAAAATAAAAGGACATAATGGAATAATAAACCCTAGGAATATGCATTGTGATACTGTCCTTTTTTATAGGATTATTCATTTCAGAGAAACCAGGTGATGTTTACTTTATGATCATTGATTTATCTAATGTCAGAATAGGTCATGGTTAATCCACTTCTCAAAATATCTTTAATATCAGTACTACGTTGTATCCAAATCTTGGGTTATGGCTAAATGAGGAGGGACTGTTATTATAATATCTCTCCAATTCTTTAATATCTCTATGTTAATATCCCATTGTTATTGTGAGAAAAACACTTCTAAAATAAACTAAACAGTTGAGAAAACAAAACATATGGACAAAATGTTGTCGAATATTTATCTTGTCTGTTGGCAGAAAGGAATGTTCCAGGCACAAAAAATAAATAAAACATAAAAGATTAATTAATTTAACCTTTCTTAAAAAGTCTCAGTAAAATTAAAATAAAACAGTATACACATATATGTATACGTTAAAGAGATGAATTGATGTGTAATCAATCCCCGACGTCATAAAGTAGAAATCTCAGTGTGCAGCAGTTATGTGCATTGTGAGAGTATTTCAATCTCAACCTGAACTAGGGGTTATGAATTGGAGAATCTCATACATGTACCCTCAGGAAATGTAAGGACCCAGGGACTGATTTCCTGAAAGTGCCTGATTTACAGAAGACCAAAAGTGATCTCCTGATGAAGGAACATCCACCAAGAATCTCCCCACAGCCTCAAGCAATGAACTTACTTCTAAAAGTCTGGCTAGACACCCCGCTCTTTGCACTCCTTGCCCTTAAATACAGCCCGTCTCATGCCCTCAGACTCACCTGTAGTTTGCTGCATTTGCACGTCCTGAATAGCAGTTCCTCGCTAGTCTCAAATAAACTTAGTTTTGGTCATTTGAGCTGCCTCGGTTTACCTTTTATTTAGGTTGACACTATGAAACATCAGAATCGGATATTAATGCTTTCCAATATATTGGTTCTTTACCTTTCCAGCTGTGTAACTTTAGGGAAGTTACGTCACTTCTCTTAGTTTCAGTGTCCTCTTAGGCAAATTGGGAACAATAACCCTCGGTGTATAATATGGGTGTGAAAAATAAAAGAGAGAGTTGTTAAAATTGTCATTTTTCTTGTACAGTATATCAGGGAAACCCAATGCTGCTGGATTGTACTTTGATAATTACATAAAGTGGTAAAATATGACTATTTTGGCCAAAACAGGCCATCTGAAGTAATTACTTAAATTATACCCACTATAAATAAATGTAATTATTGAATTCACTAGTTTATTCATCAACCATATACACTGAATTTATTCATGTCTAAAGCAAAAGTAATCGTAGGTGAATAGCTTCCACAAACTTAGCTTCTCGGGAAGTTTTTTTTTTTTTTTTTTTTTTTTTCACAAACACACTGAATACCAATAGGTTAGAGCATATAATGACCCTGGCTGGTTTGGCTCAGTGGATTGAGCGTCGGCCTGCGAGCTAAGTGTCGCTGGTTCGATCTTCCAGTCAGGGCACATCAGAGAAGGAAAACTCTGACTCCAAAAAACCTCCGCTGCCTTGCGGCATACCTCTTCAGGGGAAAGGCTAAGGGAGTAAACCCCGACAGAAAATCCGGAGCCGGAGTCCCTAAGGCGGTTTGACGCTGTAGTCAACACCGGCAACTCCTGCGGCGCACCTGAAGCCAAGCTGTATTGACTCCGTCTTTCCCTTGGACCCTTCAGCTGCGAAGAGAGGGGGGGTCTGCTGCATGGGCAACAGCAGACCCTCCATATCACCCTGCCCAGGCTCTGTAGCTTCAGCTTCACTGGAGAGGACACTCCAGCGTCATCGCAAGATGTCGATTCAACACGGGAGGAGACAGATACCGTGTCACTCCCGAGTCGGACTGCACAGCCATTCTCGGCGGTGCAGATAGACTCTTAAGAAGCTACACCATCGTCTCTCGAGACGGACGGCTGCCGACGACGACGAGAGCATATAAGCGCTGTTTTCAGGGCAGAAATTCATTATGTGGTCGGTACTATCTGGTGTCCAACAAAACAAATATTTGACAAATGAAAGAGCATAATTTTCCTGAAACCTCTCTGGTGCAACTTCTGAAATAAAAGGATTTACCATTTGTCATTTTTAAGTTATGATGATGCAGTTAACCCTCTTTACTGTGCCTCAAAGGAATTGTCACAAGCATCTTATTGCAGTAAAGAATCATTATTGTGTTTTGAAATATAGTTGCTCTGAAGACAGTTTGCAAAATGACGACTTTATAGAGGAAAAACAGGTTTGGAAATGAACGGAAGTAGAGAGAAGCGGAGCAGAGCAGGGCAGAACTGTGTAAATGGACCACAACGCTTAAGGCGAACCTGGAATAACTAGAAGGAAAAATAGAAAAAGTAGAAACAAGTGAATAAGTATGTAAAAATTGTACATTTATTCAAATTATAATTCTTAGATTGGAAAATAAATGAAAGCATCTAAAAAGTTAATTCTTCTTCACTGCCTCTAAACCTGATTTTGTCCTTTTTAAGGTATATTCATAAAATAGTATTTTGGTTCCACACTGCTTTGAGAGCCTTAAGCTTGCTTTGCGGGGCCCATGAGGAACAGAGGTGGGCTGAAAAAGGGATGATGTAATATTCTGTTGTTTATGACCAGTGTGCAAAGCCATGTACCAAAATTGGACGTCTGATCAACCAGATCTAGTAATGTTGACTTCTCCACCCCCCCACCCCCATCCAGGTAAAGTAAATGAAAATTAAAAAAGCAATCCAACTACAAAAAGCAGTTAAGGACCTCAGTCTCTAGCTTTCATCTAATAATTGAGAAGTTTGGGTTCATAGAACTTTTCCTGCTATATACATATAATGGTTTTAATTTTAAGCTGGAGGATTTTTAATAAATCACAAACCTAAGAGGAAGAAATCCAATACAATAAAATGTAATAGCCTATAAATTTCCATATACCTTTATAAATTTTACATAAAGAGGGTTTTTATTATCAGTCATTAGTTCTTGTTCCTATATAAGTATTATTTTAGGCCAATTTTTGAAACCCTAAGAGCTTCTTGTTGCAAATTATCTCTCTTTATTGTTACTATTGATTCCCATCATTCAGAGACAGTCCACTTGTTTTATTTAACATTCCATTTATTATTGTCTACCAGTTCTTTAAAAATTCACGTCAATATATATCAGGATTTACTGTTGAATAGCAAATAGCAAAAGTAGAACAAAGTATACAGTTTCTGGTGCAAGCATATTAAAACAGTATGCGTGTAAAGCATCTCTTTTAAAGATAGGCTTGTCTTATAAAATAAACCAGTCACTGGATCGAAAGCCATTGTAAGGAGGAGGAATGGCTATTATTATCCAATACAATTAGCGCACAATGCTTAAAGTAGTGCAGGTAGTTCCCACTTTAATTTTTAGAGTTTGAACTTGAAATTTTCACCCTTGGCCTCCAGTGTATGCTACTCAAGGATGTGTGCTGGACCAGAAATCCTATCTTTTGATGCCTTGTCAAAGGATCTTAAGCAAACCATGTTTTCTACATAAAATATTTCTGATTCGGTAGATGCTGCTGCTGATTTAAAAGCAAGAGGAACAGAAGACTGGTAAAATATAGCGTGGCGCAAAAATAGGTTTATAGTTGTGAGTAAGCAAAACAGAGTTTATTCTTACATTATTATTATAATTATTGTATTATTTTACATATGGACAACTGCAAATCAACTTTTGCCCCACCGTGGGCTATAACATACCATACAAGTATAAATATTATAAGCATAATAGATAGCTAAGTGAAAGTGAAACACAGATGGAAATGAACAGAGTACAAATAAATTTAGTTAGAAGCATGAATAAAACAACTAGGTCTATTAAAATAATAGTTTTCCTGTCTTAAGAAAAATGCACAAAGGCCATAGCTTTGGATTTTTTTCAAAATATTTATGTCACTGCATTATGTGTGCAGTAAATTTCTAGTTTTTAATTCAAGTAAATAAAGGATTAACAGTTAGTCACATTTAGAGTAGAATATTGACTGCATGATAATACTCTGTCTAGTTGACAAGTGAACACTCAGTTACCTTGTTTGGAGAGTCACAACCATCACGTTTAACTTTTTTTATGTATTTGTCTAAATTTTGTAATTATTTTATACATGCAGAGATCAAGATCGGTGAAGAAAATCATTTGTAAAAATAAAGTTTCAACCCTAAAAAAAAAAGCACATACCTTTTAAATCAGTTCAACAGAAGTAATTTGTATCCTCAGGTTACAACCGTGCAGCCTTGGTCTTGCTGGTTTGAACAACTTTTGCCTTTCACTTTTTATGCGTTTATAATTTGATTATCGTTAAATGAACCAGAAAATAAATTTGCTCCAACAATGAAAACCCACAGGCTTTTATGTCAGTCTTTTAACAAGATTTATTCTTTAATAGATAGATATACAATAAGGAAAAAAATCTAATAAAAGACAAAAACATTCTCATGACATTGCTTCAGGCCACAGACTGAAAATTGGAGGAAAAAAAAAAACTTATTAAGGCCTAATGTCTAGAACACCTAAAAAGCTTCATAATAATGGAAGAGCATTCACCTGGCCAGACTCTGCCAAAGAGGGGAGAAAGCACGGGATCCTTCATGGTGGCAACAGAATCAACCGTCTTAGGTTTACGGCCCTTTACAGTCAATGTCTTCACTTCTCTCCGGGGACACGAGGGCCAGTGCCATCAGCGTACCTGCCATGAGTGTCACTTGAGTCCTGTAAATTAAGCATTGGCAGGTCCTACTGTTTGCTAGACACACTTACCCTGCCTCCGAGTCCCACCTGCTTTTATCTTATTCTACTCTTGCCTATCCTGTTTAATGCTGTGACATTTTGCCTCTGCATCTTAGAGCAGTTGTCCCCGGCACAACCACATTATGCATTGGCAGCATCTGGGCCTTGGTGGAAACTGAGAAGTTCCCTCTGTTGTCATCATTCTGCAGAAACAGAATAAACTCATTCCCAAAATTTGGTTTCAATATTTAGACTGATGACAACTGTTATCCTAAAAAAAAATGTACCAAAGTGAGAAGCAACAAGCACTTATTTGAGATCCAAATAACAGCTATTGTGAGAGCCCTGATCTGGCAGAAATCCACAGAGCCTCCCAGCACGGAGTGGAAGTCAAGGGAAGGGGAAGAGTTACGTGCGTAGATGGAATCCTTGTAGGTGCAGGTAGTCTAACATGGTGATGCAAATTTTAAAGAATATCTTTAATTTTCAGCCCAGCAATCGTAATGTCTGCTTTTTTGTTATCACAAATGCTAATACTAACTTTATGGTGGTTGTAAAAATATACAAAGCTCCACTGTGGCACCAGTTTCCTTATACCTAATACGACAACTCTCGGTTTCAACTTTATATTGTGCCAGCATAGTTAGATGATGGTGAGTTTATGACTGCTTTTCAATGAACACCTTCTGTTCTACTGGGGAATATCGTATAATCCATCCCAGATAATTACATGTGAGTTTCTTTTCATAAAAAATATTAATGCAAGGTTTAGGTGTTTTGCTTCCTAACTCTCTGTCAATTGAATACTTCCTTAAGTGCTGATGCTTTTTGAAATATTCAAAATTCCTTCTCAGCATCGATAATAAATTCATTTTATGTTCTTCAAATTTTATCCTATTTTACTCATTAGCATATAGCCTTTCTAATATTGAATATATTAAGGCCACTGTTTTGTCTACAGTGATGATGAAAAATAAGTTTTATAATGTAAGCTAGTAATTGGAACTAAAGTCTACCAAGAATAAGAACTAAAAATGAACATTCATCATGATCCTTGCAATTAACTATTCCCTCTACACATTTATTGCAAAGAATCATTTCAACTGATGCATTTTTATGTATGCTACAAAGCAGATTTTTGATAGCAAAGAAAGGCTAGAGACATTAAAAATGTAAATTTCTGGTTTTGGATAAATAAATCACTAAATTCTTCAAACACTGTGACAAATATAGGTTAACATATATTGTATTCATGCATTTATAACTGTATAGATACTCATTTCCTGTACTGTGGTAATAAATTAATAAAATTTCTATGCATTAACAGTTATAGATAACTTATTTACATGAGTGATAATTTGTTTTAAAAAACACAAAAACTTTGAACTTTATTTTCTTGTAAACATCAGATTCAAAAAGAAGTTTCAAAAAAAGTACCTCATTTATTAAATATATCATTGAATTTTTATTAATACTTTAAATCAGTTAATGTCAAAAATTTGGTTTTCATGTTTTCAAAAAATATTAGGACATTCCTTCTGAAAGTATTACATTTAAAATTAACTGTCTTCTACTTGACCATAATTCAGAAGTTACCTTATGTGTGATAGGTAAGGGGTGTCACCTGTTGTTTCTAGATTAAATCATCTATGATACAGATTCAAGGATGTGTATCCATAATGAAAACATGCTTTAAAAAAAAAACACTTTAATACTTCTGAAAGTAATGCAAAAAATTAATACACTGTGTGCATTTTTAAATTATTTGACATTTTAGAAATGTAACAATTCTAGTATCTGTTCTGCCTAACAGACGTAAATGCTAGCATCAAGCCTTGATATAAATGAAAAGTGCCATTATCTACATATCAATATATCTATATATCTACACATTTATAAGGTATATATCAATCTCTACCATCTATATACTTTTTTATGTATCCATCCATAAACAATTTATAAGACATTATATTAAAAGCTATTTCAAAATTCATTTTAATGAAAAAAATTAACATTACTACTGTTATCATAGAATAAATATAGGAACCTAAAATAATCTATAAGTTTTCTGATTTTCATTTGGCTACAGCACTTAACTAATAAATAAGAAGGTAAGAAATGTGTACTACCTTGAATCTGAATGATCAAAGTAAGTTCTAGACTCTAAAAATCAATCAATTCATAGGTAAGTAAATAATAGTGGCTCTAACAAGCTGTAATAATATTTAAATTGAAAAACAAACTTCTTTAGTTTTCTACTGTGCCTAAAGTTTACTTCGGGCAAATCTTTCTAATGGGTAACAGCCAAAGGGCATTTGAACCCATTTCCTACCATCGCATCTGAACAAAGGCCACTAAAACCAACTTCATCAAAGCTGAATCCCTGCTCTTCCTACAACATGGAAAAATTACCCCCATGGCATTGCCCGAATAGTATCTCACAACAAGGAATTTGATGAAATATATGGACAGAGTTTGAAGGTCCTGACTTGACGGTTTTAAAGCAGATATTTATAAAGTCAGGCAACGGATTTGGACTGAGCAAAGCTCCTGCCACAGAGTGTGTGGTTAATGAACCCAGGAGGATGAAAATCTTGAAGAGGATGGTGATGAGCAAATTTTTGTCCTGAAAAGCAAGCCGTTCGTCCAGCTGAGCAAACCGTTGGCAAGAATAGAAAGCTAGTTGGCCAAGCGAACACATTATTTATTCCCATATTTAGTGTACCAGAATTTTCAAAAGCAAACAGTGAGTTATTTACTGGTAGACAGTCTGATTTTCCTGGTTAAGAATCCCCGGAGCAAGCTGTTCACTGATGTTAACATAGCTCCTCTCCTTTTCTATTTTCATCAGTCTAGTTTAAGCAGATCATTCCAGCTTTCTGTCACACTCACGATCATTCTCCATCCACTGACGCTGGAAAATCAGCTGTTATCATCCAGGTCTCCAGTCTAGCCGGATCTTTACTGCTGTTGGAAAAGTCAGACTGTACAGTAGCCCCGCCCCCCCCGCCCCCATCTATGGGGAATATGTTCCAAGACCCCCTGTGGATGACAGAAACTGTGGAAAGTACCAGACCTCACCTAGGCTATGTTCTTTCCTACACATACATACCATTTCACATAAGGAAACGCTTTATGGTTTCTCTTTGCATATCCGAATTGCCACCATGACTCTTCTTGCATTTGGGGGCCACTATTAATTAAAGTAAGGGTCACTTGAGTACAAGCCCTGTGACCATCTGATAACCAAGAGAGCTGCTCAGTGCCTAACTGGCGGGAGTGTTTAGAGTGTGCAGACACTGGAAAAAGGGATGATTTCGATTCTTGGTGCAAAGGAGCTCAGGCAAGTGATTTCCTCACACTACTCATAACAGTGCCCAATTTAACATTTATTAGTTAATTATGGAACTCTCTATTTTATATGTTTGGACCATGGTTGACCATGGGTAGCTGAAACTGAGCATGGGGGGGGGGGGACTATTGTGTGTGTGTCCCTTGATTACCTTATATCTTGATTTTCCACCTGTGCGCCAGGGCAGGCAGGCTGGTGTGCTACGAGACTTTTTAAAACATGCAAAACCTGACCTCTTCTCCCTTAGATTGTCAAATTAAAAAATGACAACTGCCAACACACCAATAGCCACCTAGTGTGAATGAGTCAAAATTATAACTTTTTTTTGTCAGATTGGCAAAAAAATATAACTTTTTTGGTGTACTACAGAATTCTAGTTCATTATGTGTGCATGAGCTGAAAAAAGATGAAAACCTGCTGCCTCATAAGGAAGCATGCATCTCCCAAAAATAAACTACGGGTTGAGTTTAAAATGTAATTTTCTGTTTTCCTCTCATGTGCTACTTGTCTCGAAAACCTGTTTATAGCTTCCTTTCCTGTTTTTTTCTTTTTTAATTTTCCCAGAGACATCATAGTAAACTGTGCTTCTGTGCGTACAGACACAAAAAGCTGGACAATATGAGATCCAGCACGAAATACCGTTACTTTAAAGTTTTTCTGAAGCAACTAAAATACTTTTTAGAGTAAATTGCTAAATTCCGGTGTTTATTTTTTTAATTTAATTTTTATTGTATTTTTTGCATTATCATTTTGTCCCCTAATCCCCCCCCCCCCAGCAGTCACCAATCTGATGCTTCCTCTTTGGCCCTCGACCTGTTGCATTCACAGGAACCCCCAAATCAACGCCACCACTATTTCCCTACCTCACTATCCATACAGTGTGTTTTGCATACACCCTGTTTTTAGAGTGGTGCCCACCTTTTTGTCTGTGCGATCCCCTTACATATAGCTTCTCAATAGCTTTTTGTTACCAATCATTTTATGCTTAGGGTCACAGTGGTCTCTATTCAGGGGCATCTTATTCTATCTTAACTGCGTGCGATTCTTTGTCCATGTGGGGCTCACATGTCTTTGCTTCTTCCCGACACCGGTGAAAACCATTTACCCACAAGTTTAATGGAGGTGACAGTTAATTGAAGTCCCGATTTTAATTCCTAGCTCCATCTAAACTATAGCTCAGCAACTTTTCAAACTGGGTGGCAATTTTCTAAAAAGAAGTATGGGCTACATTTTCATTGAAGGAAGAAAAATGTTTGACATTGCTGTCAGGGGAAAGATAAAAGTAAAGAACACACTTTTCTATATAATGAGAGTTTTCCATTTCTGAAGAAGTAAGAATGATAATATTTACGGAATTTACTACCCTACTTTTAATAAGGAGCATCTGTAGGCAGCAACTCAGGAGGCTAAATTCCTCTGAATGGAGCTTCTCTTAATTTTGCTTGCAGGTGAGGGTAATCAAGGGAGGCCCCTGGTAATAATAAAAAGAAATGAGAGTTTGTCTTTGTTATAAAAGGTTCCCATTCTTTGTAATGCCTCCCCACAGGTGATCTAGTTTGTCTGTTCTATTTGTTCATACTTCGTTCAGTTACACTGCTTCATTGGTCTACCTATATATTTTTAAATCTTTCAAATTTTGAGACAAAAGTACGTGATACCTTGTAAATTAATGTAATTCTCAGTTGGTGATGAGTTTTTTGTATAATTAGGTCCAGTATTTGATATAATTTTTTCTTGTGCTTTCCCAGAAATCTTTTTTTTTTTTTTTTCATGATGGTCAATAAGGGACCTGAGATGCATGCCTGCCTTTGTTTCATGATACCTTTTATTTCACCCTCTCTGACTCTCCTTAAGACTGGGAATTCCAGTGCTTATTTTCACATTGCTTTCCTAACACTGTGCAATTCCCTCTTTTCTCTCTCCTCTAAAACACACTTTCACCACTTCCTAATGGGCAAGCCATCCACCCCTCTGAGATCTGTGACTGGATACTTCCTATTATTTTTGGAACCGAAGACCAGGGAGTCAATAGAAGAATAAAATGACAGGTGTAGAGTTTTGGGGAAGTGGAAGGATGGTGGAAAGGCATTTGGGCTGCATCAGGCTGGCGAGCCAGGAATGGAACCCGGAGAATGTAGATATCACCCGGGCATTAGAGCGTCCCTTTCCACTGTGAACGAAATGTGCTTCAAGGCTAGAAAGCGAACATCAGTCCCTCTTGACATGGTACTTTCTGGCCGAGAATCAGAAAGTCATGTACTTAAAACGGTGATGACAGTAGATGGGTGGAAGAGGACTTACATGTGTGAAAGATGGATGGCTCTGTAATGATGTCAGAGGAGGTAATTAGAAGGGATGGGATGAGAGTGGTCTGCTGCACAGGATCAAAGAGACAGGTCCCAAAGCACTTGATGTTTTGCTTGTCACCACTAAAAGTGTTCAGATAGCATCACTATAGAGAACTCTTGACAATAATAGAACTTGTAGCTGACACTGGGCAATCCTAACCTAAATCAGACTACTTCTGTGAAAAAAAAATTTTTTTAAAAGAAAAGAAAATGAAAGAAAAAAATGCAAGGACTACTATTTTTAATGTGAGAGCATATAAAGAAAAATGATGATTTTTTAGGATAACTATGAGAGGAAAACCTTATAGAGTTTATATTTTTATGAAATATTTTCCATTATTCATATTATTCACTTATTATGTATCATAATCCACAGTACCTCAATTCTATGTAAATTTTATGTAATTTGCTAGATTAATTTACTGGATTATTTAACTAAAATATTCAAGTTATGTATGTCAAAATTAAAATCAATGATTAAACCAATATTTCTACTTTATCTTATAAATATTAATGTATATTTTCACAAATATTGCCTGTATCTATTAAATACACATGACAATTAGTTTCTATATATAGCAGTCATTTTTCAGATTACATTAAAATTAGATATATTATTTGTAACCTTGTAAATGTTAAAACTGTAAAAGAAAAAATTGAGACAGTATTTTTAGTCTACTTAAAATTAGTGATTGAGAATGCTTTAAAGGACTTTAGTTTTATGAGTGGATAGGCAGAATATTAAGAGTGTTATTTTTAAAGATAATATCTGAAATGTTAACTGTCACAAAGCTAATTCATAGTTTTCCAGGGCAGATTCAAGTAGTGAACATTTTAATTCTAACATTTAGTGCATATTCTTCAAAGGGGCTGATAGGTCTAAGTATTTAGCTTAAAACCAAATAGAACATTATTTTTAACTGTCTCAAATGCTGATTGTCCCTATTCACGAAGAAACCCATATAATCAACCTCGGAAGTTAATAATATTGTTCCACTTAAGAGGCATATACGAAACAAGACTAAAGAAAGCCAAGGGAAGGTAATAGTGCACTTCACGTTTGCAATCGGACAGGTAATTATTATTACTTGGGATGCCATAGTTCAGCAATTAAAAATTTAAAAATTAATTTTAGAATCCCAATTAAATCGAATGAATGGTTCCATTATAAGAAATTTCCAAAAATATGTTGTAGAATGATTGTAGAAGATGATCTTGGGTTTTGCATTTAAAATAAGGATAACTTTTCTCCACTTTTTAGCTGAATTTATGGTAGCTTGTAAAGTACTAATATATAATTTAAAACTACTTTGAAATATTTTATACTAGTGTAGTATTTGCCATTATTAAATATCCATAGTATCCGTTTTTGAAATATACATAAATATACATAAATATAGTCTCTGTAAGTAAATACATACTACAGAGATAGTAGTATAATGGAAATCAAGTGCAATCTTTACTAAACTGCACTTCTATCCAAAAACAACAGAGGCACATTTATTGTTAAAATATATAATATGACAATCACGTATTTGAACCAAGGTAAAATTTACATCTAGTGAACTAAAGAAATCTTAAATGTATTAGTCAATTATTTTTAAAAAGGCATAGACCTATCAGGAAACAGAAAGTGTCTGTTGCCCTCAGAGTTACCCCATGGACCTCCCAGTCATGATCTCCTTTTAGATATTTAACATATTTTGTTATATTTGATCAAGTTGCATGTTCCAGGTGCATTGTATTATAATGGTGAATTTTCCATGTGCAGTTGAGAATAATATATATTCTGCCGTCCTTTCTTGTATTGTTTTTTACTAGCCAATGTGGTCAAGTTGGCTGATAATTGTTCAAATATTTTACACATTTCTACACTTTTTTTCTTTGAAGTCCTCTCCAGTATAAAGAGAATGATGTTGATATTCTTAACTAATTGTCGACTTCTCTATTTCTCTCTTTAGTTCTTTCAGGTTTTGCTTTAGATGTTTAGAATCTCTGTGCTTAGGTGAATTCATTAGATTGACATGTCTTCATGTGTAAGCAACTATTTTGTCATTTGAAATGGTCCCCAATAGCTGTTCTAGGACTCCTTGCTTTGATGTCTACTTTTGTATTTTAACATATTATTTTAGGTTTTGCCATAGATAATATTTACAGGGCATATGTGTTTCCATCCTATTATGTTAATATGTTTTTAATGTTTATAGAGCACCTCTTATAATCAACACATTTACTCTTACACTTTTGTTGTAGTCTGATAAGCTGTTCCTTTTCATTGGGATACAATTTTGTTTTCATTTAATGCAGTTATTTACATGATTTGTATTAGGTTTATTACTTTACTCTTTGCTTCTGTTTGATCTCTGTTTTTGATAATATTTTTCTTTTATCCCTTTCATATTTTGAATTAATCTAGTATTCTTAGTATTACATTTTATCTCTTGTTTTTAGCTAAAGGTGTGTGTGTAGATGTGCGTGTATTTAGGATTTAAATATGCATCTTTAACTTAACAACATCTTTCATAAAAGAATTTTATATTATTCATGTAAAAAGTAAGAACACTATAGAAATATACTTTTATTTACTGCTTCTTACTCTTTATAATTCCTTCTGATATTGTGAACTTTCTTTTTCATACAACAGTTTGAGAAGGATCAATGCTAATATTCTCTAAGTGTTTGGTAGAATTCACTGGTGAAGCCATCTGGTCCTGGATTTTTCTTTATTGAGAGGTGTTTGATTACCGATTCCGTTTCCTTATCATTATTGATCTGTTAAGATTTTCTGTTTGTTTTTTTTTTTTTTTTTTTTTTTCATGAATCATTTTGGGCAGATACATTTCTAGGGAATTTATGCTTTTATGAGCGAAGTATTTTTATCCTTGCTGCTTTTAAAATTCTCTTCTTGTCTTTGTTTTCAGATAGTTTTGGTACTGTGTGTTTTGGAGAAGATTATTCTGGATTGACATTTGGGGTCACCCATTAGCATCATGAACTTGGATGTCTAAGTCTCTCCCCACGTTTGGGATGTTGTCAGGCACTTGCTTCACCTTGTGTGGGGCCAATGGCATGTGCATTATTATGATGCTGTACTGTAAGTACTATCAGTCGGTTAACAGGATTACCTGGAGGACAAACGCCAGCGCAATCTGCAGGGGCCTTGGGGCAGCTGTGCTGGTCATTGGATCCTTCCTTTACGGGGAAATCTGCTGAATTTGTCTGCAAAGCAGGTCTCTGTGGACCACAACTGCTCTTATGCATTGAGAGCATCACTAGCCCGTTATTCTTCCCTGTTCCTAGCCATCTCTATATACCTCATCTTCGCCAGTCGGGCTGGGGGGAAGTACCAAAGGGACCTTTGTGCAATGTCCCCCAAATCTGGAGAATCTGATTGCTCACCCCAATTTAGTTTTGATTTCTAGGTGGGAAGTTCCCTGTTGGCACCGAGCAGTACCAGTCAGGGGGTGAGGCTGTCTTTCTTTCTTCTCGTGCTATCGTTCTCCATGTTTTTGTTGCATTGTGTGGCTGAAACTTCAGTGGGCCCCACAACTCTCTCAGGGCTTTTTTGTTGTTGTTAGTGGATAGTGATGTATTTGTGGGCCTTTGTGTGTGGTGGTGGGTTGGAGAGAGCGGGGTCTCCTGCATCGTCATTTTGGTCGTTGAGCCCTGATTTATTGTCCTCCAGTGGGAGCAGGACGTTTGTTCAGCTCTCTGTTGCATTTCCAGTGCTGGGGAGGTTCCTGATACGTGGTGATCGCTAAGTAATTGTTGGCTAAATAAGCAATCGGATTAATATTAGAAATTAGGATGTCAGTGCAAGATTATCTTCAGCATTCATGCAGAACCGGTATACGCACTGACTGGAATTATTTAGGGGGATGTGAAGAACTAGAAGGTCAAGATGGGAATCAACTCTAACTGGAATTACTGGCAATTTCTTGGCAAACCTAACTTCATGTATGATGAATTAGAAATACCACTTTGTATGACATGTTCAAATTTTATTTACTGACAGGCTGTATTTATACATTTCTTATACATTAAATTATTGTTTCAAGTACAGGTGTTTTTAAGGGTAGAGCAATTATTTAACAAACAAATGAACCATGTTATCTTGAAAAAAAGCCCAAGATAAAATTAAATTAGTTCCCTGAGAAAAACAAAAATATGAGCATCTTTCTAAATTTGTTTCTGATATAATGTTGTCCACACAAGGGACGTTGTTTCCATATATTGCTAAAAGTCTCAGCCAAATGGAAAAGGATCACCACATAACACACATGCCGATCCATTTTTATTCACCTTAGAAACCCATCAAGTTTTGTCTACTTAAGGACAGGCAAGATATTTTAATTGTCTACGTGATTAAAGAAAGTTGAAGACTTTCTCCTTTAGTATTAAAGTTATTTTTAGTTCAGAAGGGCTCACTGAAATGTTAAAACCAACAATGAGTTTTATGGTACATTCTGTTTCTTAAAATGTTCATGTTATGGGTATTATCACATTTAATATGCAATGACATACATTTTGTCAAATTTTTATAATCATATTTAGAATTCAATTATATTTAAAATATAATTTTTGTTCAAATTCCACTGAGAAAAAAAATATGTTTTATGTGCTTAAAATTGTTACATAATGTAATAATTACTATAGTACAATTTAGTAGGTGTTTGATGTATGCTTGCTCATATTTTTGACCTACACGAGATACCCTTGAAGCATGTATTTTGAGTCTCTAAAATTAATATGTATATAATTTTATCATGGTAATTTATTAAATTGTTATCAGTAGACATCAATTTAACATTTCCCTGATTACAGGGAAACAAAAAGGAGATGCAGAATCTATTTTTCACAAATAAACATAAAAAGGATTCTTGATATAGGAATGAGTTCATTAGAAGCAATCTAATTGCAAAAGATGAATCATGTAACAGTGACTAACAAAAACTCCTTGACAGGATTAAAATACTGACCCCAGAAAGAAGGGGTGTTCTTTGGTGGCTGGCAATGAGTTAGCTCATCTTTCAGTTGCTTACGTGACATAGGTCATCTCTGAAGATCTTCATATTCTTAATCTCATATGAAGCTAGTCTATTTTTAATAACATTAGATGCTTCATGATACTCATCTAATGTGGATATGTATGATCTATATTTTATTTTTTTAAAGATTTTTTTGTATATATTTTAGATTAGTGAAACTAACTTTAAAAAACAAACTATTGTGTCAGATTTTAATTGTTCTTTGTCATGTGAAGTTGACATTTGATGACTCCTGTTATGTTCCGCGTGTGCTCTTTTCTCTAAACTTCTGTTCTTCACGTTTGCTCTTGTGGGTGTCACTAGGGCCAATGTCACTGGCCTCCTTATTATGCCACCATCACCTCATTCAAAATTCCCACATTTCTCTGCTCACTCTGCTCACGTTTCATGAAACTCCGTTGAGTTCCAAACCGCCTGCTATGTTTTGGTGTGCTCATTGGTTGGTGTGTGTTAGGGCACCGTGCCTTCTCTGCGGAAAATAATATTTGCATTGCACTTTAATTCTAAAACTGTTTTTCAACTATCTCTCTCACATAATTTCACTGCCATTTTCTTTTCTTCGCTGAGGTCTGAGAATGAGAAAAGGTCAGATGTATAATACACACAAGGAGAAAACGAAAATAGACAACGGCGGGAATGATTTCTCTGTGAGAACTGGAGTCTGCGTTTCCCTGCTCTTTCGTTTTCACGTGTGACTCCCGAGGATTTCCGAATGAGACCCTTGGCTGAGACTGGGCCACATTCTTGGGGCACATACCACCAGGAGGACGGATCATCCTTAGTTTTGCATAAAAACTGAAGTGTGCTTCCTCTAACCCGGGCTGCGGACTCATTCCTGCTCTGGCCTCCTGTCTAGCTCGTCCCAGGGTGAGTTCCCTCCCGTCCCAAGCAGATTCCTAAAGGTCTGTGCGTCAGGTTCCAATGCTCTTTCCGAATGTGCAAGGTTTGGTTGTCAGGGCAAGTGAGGACTGCGCCTGAATCATCAGGGAAAGGGGCAGAGGAATAAGCTTAAAAAATAAAAATAAAAAAGAAAAGAAAGAAAACCTAAGAGCTCACACAGAGAAAGATAAAGACAGATTGAAAAAAAAGGAAGCTTAATTTTTATCAGATTATTTAAGACTCAGTTCATTACTTTTTTTCTGTTTCTCTCAGGCATAACTAGTTTTTCCTGCTTCTGTGCCTCCATAGCAGTTTCTTCAGCTCTTTTCTGTTGCATTTAAAATAAGCTCCCTTAATTTACTTATCGTTGTGTGTGTGTGTGTGTGTGTGTGCGTGTGTGTGTGTTATTTCTTTCTCTCACTCAATTATAACTGCTTAATAGTATGGATATGTTTCTACATTGTGAAGTCCAAATAATCTAGGACATTATTTGTTGATTTGAACTGAGGTCTTCTCATTAGGAAGGACACATATCTCTAAATACTGCTTCTTCTTCCCGACATGAAAACCTTACCAAGTCAACTTAAGAAAAAAAGCTTGTAATCGGGGATAAAAAACAAACAAACAAACACAAAATTTAATCGAGAGAATAATCTATACACACACACACACACACACACACACATGACAGGCAGAAAAGGTAAAAATTAAATGGACTGATAAAGACTTAAGTCTTGTAGTCCTGTAGGGGAAAAGATTGTCATGTCTCATGCTGTGGGCTGCATTGCATCCTCCCCCACAAATATGCACCTGGAGATGAACAAATATGCACTTGGAGATGAAGCTTTTGGGAAGTGATAAGGTTTAGATGAAGTTATGAAGTTGCATCCCTAATGATGGAATTAGTGCAATTAGAGCTTATTTCTCTCTCTCTCTCTCTCTCTCTCTCTCTCTCTCTCTGTCTCTCTCTCTCTGTCTCTCTCTCTCTTTCTCCCTCTCTCTCGTGAGGACACAGTGAGAAGTCAGCCTCTGCAAGGCAGGAAGGGAGGTTTCATCAGAACGCAGTCACGCTGGCACTCTGCCCTCAGTCTATGGTCTCTATTATCCCGGTCTGTGCAGACTGAGACAGATTTTGGTACTGAGGGTAGAGGTCAGCCATAACCTATGTGTAACCATGTTGAAGTGACTTTGGAACTGGATCATGTAGAGTTCTGAGGTACATGCTGGACATGTGAGTGTTAAGGATGATTCTGATGAAGCCTAAGACAGATGACAGCAGCGTGTTATTGGAAACTGTCCGGATTGAATGAATCACAATTATACAATATTTTTTTTTTTGGTAATATCAGCAAACTACATTTTTTTGGTGTGCTGGAGAATTGTAGTAATTAGTTTAAAAATCACTGGAATAGACTATTTGGGCAATGCTAATTAATAGTGGTGTTGGATGGCATCTCTATTTCCTGAATTTAGAGAAATACTTTTGATGAATTGCAACCAAGTGCAATGCTGACTTCTTTGTTTGCAATTCATTCATTTTGTTTCACATTTTACATTTTTAGGCATACAAATAAATGCACACACGTGTTTATAGCGAATCATAAACATATTCATATAATAATAATATTTCCATGGCAGACTTTTATTAATCCTTTCATTTTTCCCTGTTCCATTTTCTAACACACCAGACACATTTAGAAAATTTATGTTAATAGCCTTTCATAAGGACAGCCATATTTTTCTCCATGCTCCTAAAATTATAAACACACACACATTTATTAGCAAAAAGAATTAAATGTAAATACTACTTTGCATGTTGTGTTTTTACACTGAACAAAACCATCTGGAAATACACTCTGTGACAACTGGTGGAATTTTATTTCATTCTTTAAAGGCTACATACCATTCATGGTGTGGCTAGGTCATCTGTTAATCAATTCCTTATTTATCACTAAACAATTTAGTAACAAAAGGCATACATATGCACATGTATGCACACATATGTATATATAAATACAGATATATGTAAACATATGTGAAAGTGGTCTAATTTATTTTTGTTTGGTTGAATTTGCTTGGTTCAAAGATAAATGGAATTTTTCAATTGAATAGATATTCATAACTTTATAAATACCTGTGAAATTAGCATTTCAAGAGCAAAATGAAAATTTGATTCTTCTAATATATCTGCTGTCCATTTGAATTTGCATCGGTGTGAAGAGCCAACAATCACCTTTTGTCCACTGTATATTTTAAATAAGTAAATAACTTTTATCAATGTTGGTTCATATTATATGTAAGTCTTCATCATATACTTTATAAGTTAACAAAATTATATTCATATTACTGGACTTATATAAGCTATATTGGTGTACACACACACATAATTAAGGTGTACATATTATTCTGCTACTTCCTGATTGTTAAGGTACCCTCCGAAATTTTCCTGTGAGAATCATGTCATTTAATTATTCTGCAACGTATTTTCTCAATTATCTTAATTACATCTAAAAATTGAAAGATAGTCTGATTTTATCTTTGTCTATCATCTTAATGAGGCTTCATAAAAATAATGGGTATGGTGCCTGTCTATTTTTTAAAATTCTGTTCTTATATAACCATTTGCTCTTCCCTGATTAATTTCACTTCTTCCTTGAAGACTGGTAGAATAGGCTGCACCTCTCAACCTGAGCTGTTGTTTGGTTTTGGTTTTGCAATTGCTATTTGTCTTTTGAATCAGCATTAAGCTCCATTATCTCAAAAGGTAGTATGATTTTAAAGCTAAAATATTTCTCTCTTAAGCAAGACTGATCAATAAAACCACAAGATTATATATTGCCTGAATTTTAGTAAAGAATTCTAAATGCTAATTATATTTAATATATGAAACCCAAGAGAAAAACTGAAAATGTATGCACATTTTAATGATTTTTCTGAAAACATAAAATATTGTCTTTTCCTCATTAAGGTGTTATTTGAAATGTTCTTGTAAAAAATGTGTCAGTAATGCCACTGCATTTCAGTACAGAACAGAAGCTGCAAAGGGACCTCTAAGTCTAAAACAAAGGACAATGTATTCCATAATACTTATCTGATTATAAGCTGATTACATTTCCTCCATGCCAGCATAGAGACAGAAGTGGAATAAAAGAAAGTGTCCTGAGTATCAATTTACCTATTATCTCTAATGAAATTAAATAATGCATGAGGGACGGCAGATTGTAATAATAAATATGCATTAAAATTCTTAACGATGCAAAAAATAAGTGATCTTTTAAATTCATCTACAGACAAATAATTTTCCACTTTTTCAAAGTTAGATTACCTAGATGATTGTATGGTTAGCCTAAGTATAAAAAAAGGTGCGTTCTTTCAAGAAGAATAATCTTTCTAATGTGAAACTACAACTGATTTCTTATCAAATGTCTCAAAAGAGGGTTTTCACTAAATATTAGATCCAAACAAAAATAAAAGCGAAAATAATCAATTCATCGTCAAAGAGACAGTGCTTCTGAAGGTACATTGATTGTATGAGTTCAGAAAACATTGTGATTTTTTTTTCTTGGTGTGTTTTAGTTTATATTGTGGTTAACGCTATGCTTACAGTATTACGTCTATAGTTTTCATCTTCTGTAATGACCATTGGCATTGCCTAGACATTTAAAATCTATAAGATATGGATGTCGCCAATACTTTTACCTTACCTGTTTTAAGATTATACCTTCAAAATATAATAAACAGTAGTAATATAATGCTGATTTTGTGTCACAACAGGCCTTAAACTTGAAACCTAACCAATGTTAAGTTGCTGAGTTGTTTACTTTGAGCCTCAGCTTAAAGAATATATATATATATATATATATATACACACACACACACACACATATATAGATAAAATATTATTCCAACCCTAATTCAGTTGGTAATTCTTTTGATAATTAATATAACTTCATATATACTAGAGACTGAGATTGAGACTGGGGAGGTAAGATGGGGGGGATGAGGTTAACATGTGTGAGGGAGGTGAGGAATGGGGGAGGGCGGGAAGGAGAGAGAGAGCGAGAGGATACTGTGGGCCAAAACGGTATGGCTTCTAGTAGACAGCTTATATTCAGTGAAAATCCAAATGTTTGAGAATCCAGTGGAAAAATTACAATAGAAAATAGGAAGAAGCGGTCTGACAGAGAAGCTGAAATTTGAATAATAGTGTAAATTATAAATGGACTTTAAATCGGTAGACCAGAAGGGGGAGGGCAATTTAGTTTGATTAATGGAGGAACTGGAACGCAATGGGGAGAAAAGTATTCTTGAGCAAAGACACACAAAGTATAATTTAAGAAGATTATATTTGATAGTGGTGTATAGGGTTGACAGAAAGAAGAGAGAATTAGGATGGGACTTAAAATACTCATTTAACCTGGTAATCTAGACACAGAATATTATTTATCAGCAGAGGTAAAAGAGAGAAATTAATGCAGCTCCACATGTTAAGTGAAAAAATGGAGCCTTGGATATTGATATCTAAGAGAAAGCAATAAAGACAGTGGGAAAGACTAGGTGTAATTACATATATTGTAAGTCTGAATCTTTTTGTTTTCATTTTTTTCAATTACAGTTTACATTTGCTATTATCCTGTATTAGTTTCAGGTGTACAGCATAGTTGTAAACAATCATATACTTTACAAAGTGTTCCCCCCAGTACTTTCAGCGACCACTGGGTGCTATACATAGTCATTACAATAATATTGACTGTATTTTCTACATTGTACTTTTATTTACCGAAATCATCTCATACTTTGGGTTTTCTGGATAGTTTTGATTTATGCCCTGTGTCTCAGCATTACTTTTATGAGTTTTCCTTTGCTCTCATCCCCTGGATTAGACTATCCTGAATCTTATATTTGTTTGTACTTAGTTCCCATTGTATTGCTATATATTTTGTTCATTTGATACCACACAATTTTATAGTTATGTGAGACATATAATTTTTTTTTTATATTTTGGGTTTTCGTTTCATTTAAAAACGTCTTACATTTATTTACACAGGTTAAGAGCAGAAATGTACATTCTAGAACTACAAAGTGTTTGCATCCTCGGTGTTTTGGCCGCTTGTGTGGAAGCGAGAGGAACCTCTGTTCATTTCAGGGCAGATGTCAAGGCTGATGTGACCTCACACACTGAGGTCGGTGAGGGCACGTTTATTCTTCACACAGCAGACCCCTGGGAGAGCAGGGCTGGCTGGGAGAGCAGAGGGAGTGAGCTGGGTCCCTGCGGGGGGTAGATGCTATGACTAAGGAAAGTTCCCATGGCGGACAGGAGAGATGCAGGGATTCAGTTCTTTGCTGGTCCCAGAAGAGAATTAGCATGGGCTTGTCCAGTTGTCAGATCAAAGAAACAAAGAAGTGATAGGCTTACAGATCATAGTTCATCTTAAAGAATTTATGACAAAGATGAGACTGTATTCTACACATTTCTAAACATAAGTCAGATGAAGACTATATATTTCTTAAATATTAAAGTAGAAAATCATGTGTTAACATCAGTATGTTTCTGTTCTTAATATTTCAGCAATTTAAAATCTATTATTTTATATATTTTGAATTTATATGTGCTGATTAAGTTATACATTACAGATACGGGCATTTAAGGAACTGTGTAATTTTTTCCACATTGTGTGGTTCCTTGAAAGAGAAGGAATATGAATTCAAAGATAATCTTGGTGGCAACAAATAAGAAAGAGGGCAGGAAAGGAGCCCAAAACGCAGCGGTACAAGTGAACCTCTTCATTCCTGTTCATCTCTCTTATGTCGGTGCTTTTTATTTCTTTCACCTCAATTTTATATATTTTATGACATCCCTCTTGTTGAGGAGGCTTTTTTATTTTAAGATAAGCTATTCTGGTTAATTTCCCATGCTATTTATTCAACATTGTATTCAACTTTTCTAGGAATCAGACTGAGTTGAGTCCATAGCATGTTTTTAAAAATGATTTCGCTTACCTTATAACTGGACTCTCTTTTGCTGATTTCGGAGTGTGGTACGGAAGGCTTCTGATAATGCGCTGCGTCATTTCTCTTTCCCTTTCTACGTCATGTCTCCAAGTGTAAGGGTCTGCATTTGAGAGAATGCTTTGTGAAGGGCATTTATGACAACCCTAATTCAGTTGGTAATTTTTTGTCAATAATTAATATATTTTGTTAATATGACTAAATAGTCTCAAAGACAAATGTCAGTTTCTTTCTGGACAGCAAACACCTTTCACAAATGAACAAACATGTTTATATGTAACGTAATTACCTTCAGATGTTACTGCCCTTCAACATATCTAGTAAACATTTGCTCTAAGAAATTTTAAGCAAAAAATTAAAACCATCTCTGTTATAATTACAGGACTTCATTAAAATTACCCACTCCATAGTGAGTGGATTAAGAATATTTACTTTAAATATATTATGAGCATTATGTGTGACGTGTAACCTCTGATTTCCCCGCATCGCTGGGAACCTCAGGCTCCAGTTTCAAACATTATTGAAGACAGTGTCTCATACACTTGCTGTGTTGTTTTCATTGCATATCTTTTTATTATTTAGATATTTTATTAATATTTGTGGTATCCTCCATGTAAAAATGAAAATGATTTTTGCTATGAAATATATTTTAAATTTTAGATATAATCATATACCTACTCTCCAGGGGTAACCCTGGCTGGTTTGGCTCAGTGGATTGAGCGTCGGCCTGCGAGCTAAGTGTCGCTGGTTCGATCTTCCAGTCAGGGCACATCAGAGAAGGAAAACTCTGACTCCAAAAAACCTCCGCTGCCTTGCGGCATACCTCTTCAGGGGAAAGGCTAAGGGAGTAAACCCCGACAGAAAATCCGGAGCCGGAGTCCCTAAGGCGGTTTGACGTTGTAGTCAACACCGGCAACTCCTGCGGCGCACCTGAAGCCAAGCTGTATTGACTCCGTCTTTCCCTTGGACCCTTCAGCTGCGAAGAGAGGGGGGGTCTGCTGCATGGGCAACAGCAGACCCTCCATATCACCCCGCCCAGGCTCTGTAGCTTCAGCTTCACTGGACAGGACACTCCAGCGTCATCGTAAGATGTCGATTCAACACGGGAGGAGACAGATACCGTGTCACTCCCGAGTCGGACTGCACAGCCATTCTCGGTGGTGCAGATAGACTCTTAAGAAGCTACACCATCGTCTCTCGAGACGGACGGCTGCCGACTTCGACGACTCTCCAGGGGACAGTCTGACAGAGGCTGACAGTTGTACACATCCATGTCACCACCATCTGAGTGTCTGCCCATGTCCCTTTCCACCCAGGTCACCTGCCCTCGTCTGCGTTAAACACTTTCCACTTTCTCCAGCAACAGATTCGTTTTGCCTGCTTTTAACATTCTTGTCGAAACCCCCAAATGTCTAAGGTAAATGCATGTCTTTAAAACTGGGGTACATTCTCTTTCCATGGCTTGGCGGTAAAACCTGATATGCTAAGGGTATAAAAGGGGGTCAACCTTGTGAAATTAAATGGGTTTTGAAAAAAAGCAACTGAAATCAAGAAGGTTCATTTGGGTGAAAATATAAGTTTTTTAAACAAAAAAATTAAGTGTTTTCCAGTGTCAAATATCTTAGAGACATAAAGGGACTGTGAAGACTGCACAACTTTATTAAAGGCAGTTTCAGAAGACTTTCAGGAATCTAAAATTTTTTCCCCCTCATTTCCTTACTATGAAGATAAATTTAAGCTCTAGAGTTTTTCTTAATGTGTTTCTTGGATACATCCATTATTCTAATTCAGCACAATGAAAAAGAGCCCAGTAATAAAACCATCAATCAATGAATTCCCAGTTTCTCCTAACACGTCTGCAGCCCCCTCCCTATACCCTTGCTTCATCCATATCATAGTTCAGTTTTGGGTCAAAAAGAGCAGAAATCTGCATAGAAGCAGATAGAAGAGCTTAAAGGACAAGGCAAATATATTTTAATGGGCAAGAGGTGGTGTCTGTGTGAAGCTAGAGAGACTTCCCATGAATAATGCCAGTGAACATAGTGCCATCTGTTAGGAGTGCCTGCTCTACCACGTATGGCATACATACACCTTGCCCAGGCTTCACAACAGAGCTGTAAATTGTGTTTTAAATATTAGGAAATTGAGTTCCTTAAGGGAGCAGATCCAGATTTTTTCTTCCTTCTCACCAACTCCCCAAATCACAGTCTCTCAACTATGGTGCATATAACCTTCATGTGATAAAGAGTTTTGAATTTTACCCTGAAGTCAGAGGAAAATTTTAAGTATTATAATGACATGATCAGATTTGTGGGTCTACACGGATGAAATATAGTAAAATAGAAGAAATATAAAGACCTGGTGGAAGAAGTAAATAATTACGGAAATATTTACAATTCCTATAGAGAAGAATCATCTTCCTAGGTGCTGGGCTGGTC
The DNA here is from genome assembly GCF_987537825.1 of Furipterus horrens. Lineage (NCBI taxonomy): Eukaryota > Metazoa > Chordata > Mammalia > Chiroptera > Furipteridae > Furipterus > Furipterus horrens. The sequence continues at coordinate 7,005,128 of NW_028327180.1, forward strand.
AGAATTTAGCCTATAAAAATGCACCTCTTTGGACATAACTTCACTGTCAGTAAGCCGTATTGAGAGCATAAATGACCATGATTATAAATTATTATATCAAGTGCATATAATACAGACCCATTTCTAAAAGGAGATGCTTTCTGTATATGACAGTACTGGACAGGGCTGTTTCCCAGAGGCTGTCAAGCTTACCAATAAGACGGGATATTTTTGCTTACACAATTACTTTGTCTTTCTTTTCAGAAAATTTCAGACATGATGTTTACATTAAAGTGGTTCATTATTAAGACTTGATTGATACAATAGAACTATGATTAGGAAGTGTCTTAAAAGATGTGCACTATTGTAATGTCTGTTAAACTGATTGATTGCCACATTCATGTATCATTTATTCAGAAAACTTTAGAATTCAAGGCACTGCATCCTTAATAGCTTTCTGATAACATGGTTATGGAAGAGAATTAGCAAACTAAAATAAATTGGAACAAGATATGATCAATTTAAAAAAAGAGAGGTTTTAATGTGGAGGAAGAAAGTAGCAGAAGAACAATTTTTTACAATACCAAAACTTTAAGGTAAGGATGTTACTACAAATGAGGAAAAAGAAGAAATTTGATTCTTTTCTTATTTAAACCAATAGAAATAAAAAATATAAGAGACTTTAATAAAAATGTTAAAATAACTTTCTTGTTCTAATTAATATGTTTTGTAAAAAGTTCATTTTTTTCTGAAATTCTTAAATATTTGTGTATTTAGATTTCTTATTCCAATATTTTATTGGCCAGAAGCTAAGAAAGTCAAAATTTTGTGAAAAAGTTTTATCCAATGAAGTGTAACCATATTAGTATAAGAGATTAAAAGACAGATTTTCTATCTAAGAGAATAATATAGTTTTTATGTAAGAATCATATAAATATCATGTATATATTTGTTATTCCTTCTTAAACCCTCTCAAAATTTAAATGTAATATTGACATTTTGATGGTTCTTAATTTATAGGTCAGATACGGTACATTTTAAATTAATTTTCCATATTTAAAACTGAAAAAGAAACTAGTCTGCAAAAATTAAAGTTTTAGTGTTTTTTTTAATCTTGTGTTATTTTAATGACATTATTCCTTTATGTTCATTCCCAATTTGTGAATGTTACATTTCTAATAATCCCTAGCCAAGGTTGAATTCCTTTAAGAAGCCAAACTATGTTATATTTCTCATTCCAAATATTTTAATTTTAAATAACAGTATCTTAAATTTGCCATTTTATTTATATAATATAAACAACGTTTTGAATCGTTAAGGGTAAAGGATTTTGTAACCAATAACCTGGGTTCAAATTCTAGCCCACATTAACTGAATTGGGGAAAATAGGAATTGAAATGTATAAGCTTGTCTCCATCGCTGTTACAATGAATGACTATCTCTCCGGGTTGCATTACCGTTTAAATAATCGAAGCGAAGACAGTGTGTTAATCATAGCAGACTATAAAATGTTCAAAGATTACTCCTGTATTGCCTTGGCATTTGCGTGTTTATTTAGTTCATATTTAAATTCATTCCTGTTTTAAATTTATGGGTCCCTTTACTGATGTCAAAAACAAAACTAAGTGCTGTTATATACACAAAGGCTGTTTATTCATAAACTTGCCACAAGGGAACCCATATGTCATTACTTACGTTTCAGCAGGGGTTCAAAACAGTTGGAGAAGAGAGTGCAGTTTATGTGGTAGCAAGAGGAAAATCCGGCACCGTCTGTGATTGGCAAGTGTTCGGTTGGGTGGGGTGTTTGGAAGCAGAGACCCATTTTATGTAATTGACCTTCTGCTGCATTTGGCAGCGATTGGTTCGCTACAGGGCTAAGGTAATAGTTTAGGGTCGTTTCAAAAGAGGAAGAGTTTTCCATGTTAGGAGCGGGGAATTTCCTGTGGCCAGGTAGGTCCAGGAATAAGTGGGTGTCATAGGAATGCTTTTCCACTGTCAAAATGTCATGAAGGCCCTTACGTGGAGTGGAGTGGGGGGGGGGGGGCTGCCTTGGCACGCAGCTCCTCGCTGCAACATTATTTGTAGGAAACTTGGAAGTTTCATAACTTAGACTGTGGCTAACTCCATGTGCTCAGCATTCATCATTGCCCAGTCTGAACATTTTATGCTTCGGCTTATAGCGCGTCAACAGTATTCTCCCTACCTCTCTGCAATGCCTCCTCTGCATCGCTAATGTTCGTTTTTTATTTTCTCATGATATATAAACATTTCAAAAGTTTAGGTCTTGGTTATCTGAGCTCAACAGATTTTTCTTCCTTATCAATGATTCTCTTGGTATTGCAATTGAGAGAGAGAGAGAAAAAAAAAAACTAGATTATTTCATATGATTGCATTAAGATAGATTCTAGTTATTGCCACTCAACCAACTACAGTTATGTATATGGCAGATAGTTTGCGACGTCATAGCCTGGCATCCAGGTGTTGCTCTCCTGGTCAAAAGCCCTCTGTCTAACCTCTGTTCTTGACCTGGTCACGCTGAACCTCTGCGCCTGGTGCAAAAGTACTACAACCTACCCTACACCGTAGTCTCTTCTCTTTTCCTATGTTCACACTTTATCCGTGGGATTTACAGGACAGGATCCTCCCTAACCCTCTCCTCAGTCACTACCCACTTTGTTTTCAGAAAGATACAGTCTTTCATATCGTAAGAGAGTAGTACTATAAAATGTACTTGGGCAGTACAATAAGCCCTGAATGTTTCAAAATACAGGACAAAGGGCATGTCCCCAGTGGTACACGACCAACAAGGAACTTCCACCCACCCAAATGGGGGATGAATACAAATGAATCGGCCAACAAATGTTGCTTTCACAGTCCCAGCCGAGTTGCAGTGAGTGAAAATCCCTTGCGTGATGTATCAGTGCATTGGTTCTCAGATTTATTGTTTCATTGCTGTGCTCTTTTATTTTCCTCTGAGTTTTAGATTATTTTAGTGTGGAAAAGCCTACATTGTAGGCTGGAGTTGTGTAGGAAGCACATAATAAATACGCAGTGGCTCTCTGTTGCTCCATTCCGCCGTGGAGTCCGACGACCACTGACTCGCAGATGCAGGCCCCTCCTGCACCGCCTCCCTCTTCCCAGCCACCGAAAGGACCAGCCCAAAGCACCTCCACCCAGTCTCGGGACTGGGCGTGGCGTCTTCTCTCCACCCACTTCCATCCTTGGGGAGACAGATTGACGCTTATGTGTGCTTGCCCTTTGCCATTTCCGTTTCAATCCAGATATTGGCGAACCTTCTAAATCGTTTTTGGCTACTAATCTTGATATTTGGAATGTGCATTTACTTTTTCAGACCTCACCTAAGAGTAAGGCAAGAAAACATTCCACATTAATATGTTTACCTGTTAAAAATAATGTGAGGGAGGGATTGGAATGGAAAGAAAATATCTAAATAGTGTAATTGAAATCCTCAGAGAGACCAGATACATTTGTAATAAAAAATAAGTCAATGAAAAGGAAGAATTATAAATCAGTAGTAATGTCCTAGAATTAAAAGTATCATAATCAGGGGTGGGGGAAAGAGTGGGACAGTTGAAAGATAAAATTGAGTAAATGCTTCTAAATTTAAAACAAATCGAATAAAAATAAGCGAAGAAAAGGAAAAATGGAAAAATATTTACAGATTGGTCAAGAAGCGTCAATATTACACTATAATATGAATCATTTTCAAGAAATTAAAACATAGAGAAGTGACTATCAAAGAATGAAGACCCACATACAAGCCACTTTAAAAAGGAAACAATGATGAGAAAGAAGAGAGATTATAATTATACAAATAGCATAATAACAAGTATGCATACATATACACATATCCATGTACACATCTATGAATGCAAATATGTGTGCATGGGTCTTTGTATGCATAATCAGTCAGAAGCTAGGTCCATTGCTTGGTTTATCAGTAAGTGAAATTAATGTAGTTAATATAATTATTGGCAACCTTTTTAATTAAAATTTCTAATATAACAAGTTTGTGAAGATTAAAGTAGTACTTAAGGAGTGTTAAACTGTGTATTTCTTACACAGTTGTTAAGAAAGTTTTTGAATTGACTTAAATTTTAAAAACGTAAGCATGTAAATAATTAGGTTAACAGCCAAAAGAGAAAAAAATTAAATCACATAATTTAAAGTCCCACACTTCCTCAACCATAATCAAAATAATGATTCTTTGGCTGATTTTATGGAAGCTATATAGCTTTTTCTTTTCTTTTCTTTTTTGGTTAAAAAGAAACACTGGAATAACAGTTTTTCTTCTTAATCATGAAGATGAACTTAGAAAAGAATCTTCATTTATATTTCATTAATTCACATGATACAGGCCAAATAGATTACAGTGTCCAGTATAATTCTTAAGGACTAGTTCTGTTGGATCACATTATTTATATTCTGACTATAGTTTACAATAATTTATTCCAGTTGTTTCATAAAGTAAAAATTTGCTTTTAATCGACTGCTAGTTTTCATCTTGTTACTGAAATGATTTTAACTAGGGAGCATCTTAGAAACTATCCACTAATAGTATTAACTGGCTCTATCAAGTGAGAGAGTTGAAAATTACATTGAAAGCTGATATGGACTCTGCGGCCAGTAACGATTTTAAAGAGAAAAACCAATTGAAGAAGGTTTATGAGTCTGATTCAGCATAAAAGTTAACGCTGCCTCTATGTGTTTTGTTTATCTTCAACTTTACATTCTGAAGACAATAGCAGAGAATAAATGAACAGGTGTGCTGAGGTACACTATAATCTATTGTTTTTTAAATTTTGAGGATATGTGAGGATGAAAACAGGGAGGGCTGACTATATGAGTAACTGCATGAAATGGCCAGGGTCTGTGGAGTGCAATATAAATAGTTTGAATTTTGGAGTGAATCAAATATTTATGTGGGAATGATAAAGTCATAAGTTTTTTAAAAATCATAACTGACAAGTAAAATATTTATAATGCAGAATTTTAATATGTAAAATTAAATGCAAGAATCGACTATGATTGCTGAGTAGAAATGCTGATACTTAATTTAAAAAAACACATTATAAAAAAAAAGATAAAGTGGGCTTCGTTAAAACTGAAGTCTTCCACTCTGTGAAACACACTGTCTAGGGAATAGAACACAAGAAACAGAATGTAAAAAAAAATGTAAATGACATATTAGATAAAAGACTGTTACCCAAAATATACAAAAACTCTTAAAACTCATCAATAAAAACTAAACAACTTAATTCAAAAATGGGCCCTGACTGGTGTGTCTCCATGGATTGAGCACCAGCCTGCAAACCAAAGGGTCACCAGTTCGATTCCCAGTCAGGGCACAGGCCTGGGTTGCGGGCCAGGTCCCCAGTTAAGGGTGCAACAGAGACAACCAGACATTAATGTTTATCTCCCTTTCTTTCTCCCTCCCTTCCCCTCTCTGTGAAAATAGATAAATAAACTCTTTTAAAAAATGACAAATGACCTGAAAGACACCTTGCAAAAGAAGATGTAGAGACGGCAAAGAAGCGTATGAAAAGATGTTTCACATCATGTATCAGATCACTAACCATGCTTATTTGAGGCATGGCTGAATTAAGCAGCTCAGGAATAGTCTCGCTGATTTATTATGTCTGCTTCGCTGTGCTCTACATTTACTTGGTGTCATGGGTGTCCCTTTCAGATGGTCTCTGGACTTAGGGTAAAGTTGTCAGAATCTACAGTCTAGACTCCTCTTCTTGGCAAAACCAGCCAAAAGGAGAGGCCTTCCTGTATCTCCACAGACTACAAGGGAAGTCCAGACCTGGGCTTTATAACCCTAAGTTGGGTCAAATACCAATACCTGTGTAAAAGGTCATCTCTGTTCATCAGGGGAACAAATTTACTGAGTATGGAACTGATGGTGGAGAAAAAGAGTCCAGCGACTGACTTATAATGAATGGGGTCACAGCAAAAGTGGTTGAGTATTACATACCCAGTTAGGTTACACAGGATGACCTCTGTCTTCTTGTCACCTCTCACTGTCCCATTTGATGCATGGGACAGAGGCAAGCTGCCTGTTGGAAGTATCCCAACGGAGACATTCACATAGTAATGGCCTGAGATAACTGGCCAATAGCCAGCAAGAGCCTGAGGCTGGCTGACAGTCACACACGTGAGTTGAAAGTGGGTCTTCTCTAGCCAGTCGATAGCTATGGAGGATTTACAGCCTCCCATGAGCTACATGAATTGGGAGATGGAATCTCTACATCAGGCCTTGAGATGTTTGCAGCCTAGTCAACAGCTTGATTTACAGCCTTGCGACAGACATTTAGTTTGGAGCTAATGTGTGTTGTAGCAGTAGATACCTGATACAGACATGTTGGTAGATTACTCTCGGTGTTATCAGTTTCTTCAACAATTTTTTAAAAATCTAGACTTGGGAAAAAGTTCATTAGACTTCATAGAATATATCTCAGCGATATATTCTGAAAGCATATAGTCCATTTATAATTATCTTAATACATGTGATGTCTAAATATTATGTTAAACATTCAGTCAGTAGATATTAATAAAAAAATAGTCAAGAGTAGCTCTGGACTCTTCCATAATTGAATCAGATGACAGCAGCATTGGAAGAGGCAGCATGAAGCAGACAGAGAGGGAGTGGTCCAGGATACAAAGATGCTTATGAAGGGCCAGCTCTGTGATTTCACCGTCATTTCACCTCTTAAGGTCTCAGTAGATTTCCTTATATCAAACACAAAGATATTAAAAAATGTTTTCTGCTACAAATGTTATCTGCAAATGAGAGAAGGAGCCTTGCATTTTAAACAAATTGAAAACCATACTCAAGAAACTGTTTTAGAAGATATATTGGCAAAAGTATGGCTACGGAGGACATCTGAAATTTTCCCGCCTATGTTTTCCTTTAGGACTTTTAGGCTGTCATGCATAAAAGACTTATATTTACGTCTTTTATTCATTTTGAGTTTATTCTGGTGTGTGGTGTAAGTTGGTGGTCTAGTTTCATTTTCTTTTTTGTATGTGCCAGTCCAGTTCTCCCAGCACCATTTATTGAACAGATTACTTTTTACTGCATTGTGCGCTCATGCCCCCTTTGTCAAATATTAATTGGCCATAGGGATGTGGGTTTATTTCTGGACTCTCTGTTCTGTTTCATTGATCCACATGTCTGTTCTTATGCCAGTACAGGACTGTTTTGATTAGAGCAGCCTTGTAATACAGTTTGATATCAGGTATTGTGATCCCTCCTACTTTGTTCTTCTTTCTCAAGATTACTGAGGCTATTTGGGGTCTTTTTTGGTTCCATATACATTTTTCAAATATTCGTTCTAGATCTGTGAAATACGCCATTGATATTTTAATAGGAATTGCATTGAATCTTTAGATTGCTTTGGGTAGTATGAACATTTACACAATGGGATACTACGCAGCAGAAAGAAAGAAGGAGCTCCTGCCTTTCACAACAATATGGATGGAACTGGAGAGTATTATGTTAAGTGAAATAAGCCACTTGGTGAAAGACAAATACCATATGATCTCACCTGTAAGAGGAATCTAAAGAAAATAGAACCACGGGCATGGAAATATGGAGCAGACTGCAAGTGACCAGAGGGGAGGGGGAGGGGGATCAATGGTGGGAAGAATGGGGAGGGGCTCGGCATAGAACGTGTAGGAATGACCCATGGGACACAGACAACAGAGTGGGAACTGACTGAGGGAGGGGCAGGTGGGCTGGGTGGAGGAGGGCGAAGGGGAAAAAATTGAGACAACTGTAATAGAATAAGAGTAGAACATTTTTAAAAAGAAACTTAATTTTAATTTTTTTCTCACATTAATCTTTGTTGTGATTTTGGATAAATTACATAATGATCTTTTGAAATATTTTCACCTTTGAAAATATCTCCTAAGATTTTTCAATATTTAAGGTATATCATATTATGATTACATTTTTGGGGTCATATTGTTATTTATACTTACAGGTCAGACTGCTACTGGCTTAGTTTAAATCTAGACTTGATTCCAATGAAGAAATCAATTTCCTGCTTTATGTTTAAAATAAATTATTTACATTTACCAGAGGACCTTTTTTGTCCTCTGACACAAGATTGCGTAGTAGGCTCCCATCCACTCCGCCATGTTCTCCTTGGCCAGCTCCTTCCAGTCAGGCCCTTCAGTAGGGACTTCCCTGGGGACTGAGGCTGGAGAGAGGATGCTTGCTCCTACCTGTTAGCTTCCTGCCTGCTCAGAGTCATGTGAGCATCTTCCCAGCCTTGCATAAGCTTCCTTTTGGGAGCAGCAGTGGGATCTTTTGCAGTTTTATTTTTACATTTAAAAAGATAGCCTCATTGTGTTTTTTTGAGACTCCCGTGCCAAGTAACAAATGGCTGTCCCCTTCTTAGAAGTGGGGTCTTAGCCCTGTAAGTCCCCTCTTCTGAGAGACACCACACCAGCTGGGCAGCATCCTCTCCTCGGAGGTCCAGATTTCAGCCTCTCAGGGCCCTGCTCTAAATTTTTAAATTTTCATATGTCAGCCTCTTCTCTTGTTCCCTCGCCTCTGGGTGGTAGCTGTGAATTAACGTCACTACGTTCATGAGACCTAAGAAAGCTTTTACCCATTCTGTTACTTGGTTAACAAATTTAAACTTAGGCAACAATGATTTAAACTTAACTTCCTTTTGTACAGAAGACTAACAGAGTTTCTGCCTCCTGGCTGGCCCTTGATTGATAACTTTTCTTGCTTTTCCAATGTTTAATATGTTGAAAGGATAGGGATCAAATTCACTTAAGTGTCCACCAATAAAGCCAGAACCTGGGGTCACAGCAGACAGAGTGGCTTACCCTAAAGAACAGGCAATTTTAAATATTTACACACATGATAGCAAAGTGTGTTTAATGCTTTCCAAATAGCTTAGCTAACAAAGTTCTCCTTTAATGTTTGTATGGAAAGAGTATTAGTTAATTTGATTTCCTAAAAATGATTTCATTGTGTTGTCTCTAAGATGCCAACTTAAATTTTAATTGCGCTGACAGACATGTTTTCTATTTGTTCAATATACATTCCCTTGTGTTTTAATATGCAATGTAAAAAAGTAGATTTTTCATTATAATTCCAATATTCAAATATAATCTTATCTCACCCTCTCCAGCAAAACAAATTTTATAACCTAATGGTGTTAATTAGATGCATGGTGATTGACTCTTTAAAAAAACATATGCACCCTTGAAATCTATATAATCTTATTAACCAATGTCAACCCAATACATCTAATTAAAAAATATATGTGATAGTCTGCCCAGGAAGAATCCAGCCATACAATATAAAAAATAGAGACATTTACTGAAGAAAATACAAGATACAAGAAACATTGCACATAGGACAGTGATGCCTCAGTCATCTTCAAAGGATGCACCTCAGGACCTCACACAGTTCTCCCAGTCTCCATCAGTTGCCCCGTTGTATTTTCCTGAAATAGCTTTTTTTTTTTTTTTTTTTGAGGTGATTTTAGTTGTAGGAAAAGCCAGAAGTAGCAGGGCACTGAATCCGGGCTGGGGAAGGGCTGAGTCATGAGATGTGATGCATGAGTGGGTGCACTGTGATGAGCTGCCAATAACCAGTTGCCCATAGCTGTGGTCTTCTGAATCATCCAAATAGTTTCCACTGAGGAATGTTCCATGTTAATGCAAAATCTGATGCAGATTCATTACTCTACTTGATCATTTATTTTTAATGCAGCGGCCACACAGTACACATGTTCAGTCAACAGCATCTGCTCCCTCACCGACTAGTACAGTGAAGTCGTCACTGTTCACACATGCGCATTCCAGTCCACTCTCCTTGGCTGCATGGTTACATTGATGAGATCGATGTGGCACAAGTCATGCTCACTATATTTTCCAGACAGACACACACATACACACACATATGTGTATATACATGTATAGAGAGAGAGACTATGCCCATTCTTTGGGTATACGTTGAAAAGGCTAACCCAATTTCTTCTGGATTATTCTCCATCTCTAGTGTAATTTACTTGAATAATTTGCATCTTGAATCATTAATTTTTATATGGGTAATTTTCTGATGAAAACAATGATGCCATACTACCTTTATAATACCTAGGATTGTGCTTTTCAGATGATCAATTAGTAAACATTTATTGAATTGATACGCTAACAGATATGCTCTTTACCAAAAAATAAAAGAAAACTGAGTGGTATCTTTCTCAACCCAGTATCCCCACATATTTTTGTTCTTCTTAACTTCTTTTACTTGAAAGCATTAACTTCAAGTAATTATTTTATTTTCTTACCATTCCCTTATTTATTTTTTACTTTGAAAAATTTCATAACCAATTATCTCTCTATTTATATTATTTTCTCATAGCTTTCCATAGCATTAATTTTTATATTTTTTGCCTTGTTTTCAGTTGTTTATATACCTTTCATAATAATCAAACTCTATGATAGTATGCATCAGGTATTATTTAGGTTTCTTCAATACCTAGAATAGTGCATAGAATAAAGTAAGAGAAATAATCATATAATGAATGGAATGGAAAGAGGGGGTGAAGAGATGAATTTTCAAGGATATTGGCAGAATCTGTGATCATGGGTATTTCTTGCTATAATATACATATATTTCTGTTTATAAAGAAATTATTCTTCATAAGTTATGTATATAATACATAAACAGTGCACTTGCCAATAACTGACAACTCAGTGTATTTAGTTGTAAGTTAATTAAGTAAATAAAACTTTTCAGAGCATAACCAGATAAAGTCAGTATGTTTATTATGTGGTTCAGTAAATTATCTTCCCTGCAAAAATCAAGCATTAAAAATATAACATAAAATTAATTACCTTATAATTAAGAATGTAACCCTTATAAAATATAACATGTGGCAAATTTGAAACAGTTTCAACATTCATATTCCTGTGTCAATGGACATTGGCTATCATCATAATTTAGTCTAACCTGGTTCTAATTTGAAAATGAAGGTAAATCTTGTCTTGTCTCCCACCATTGAGACTGGAACTTTTGGGACTCGGTCATGTCATCTTTTTGTTAACATGCTTCCACTTGAAAATGCCTCAGTTGGTGGGTCATAACCTGTTCTTCTCAGGGAGAATCAAAATGCATAATAAAGGTGATTTATATATTTTCCTATCAACTAGACTCAACCACATGTAGACTATCTCTGTTTTTAACATAAACATATTAGCAAATTTTATATAGTGTATTTAATTGAACTATTTTGTCTTTACGAAAACTATTCTTCTTGGTAGACTCATAGAGATTTTGTCAGATTTGGCCATCAAAGTCAACGTTTGCTTGTTCCCTGAGCAGTTCCAACAGATAGCTTTTCATATCTTCATTATCTCTTAGTTTGTTCTCTCACACACTTAAACACTAGTTAATATGGCAGTAAATCTACACTTGTTTGTTCTTTCCAAAATTAGGCTTTTGTGGCTCCCTGTGGCAATTTCTTATTATAAAAACCTAAAAGTGATGATTTGTTTTCATAGAAGTTCAGTGTACTGTATTTTAGAAGATACAAGCTTGTATATAAAGCCCTAAGTAAAATGTATCAGTCTTGCTTTGCTTTCCTGCATTACAGCCATTAGCCACATGCAGATATTAAAATTAAAATTAATTTAAAGGAAATAAACTAAAAAAACAGTTTTTCTCTGTTATTAGCTACATTTCAAGGGCTCAGTAATGAGCTGGGCCAGCTGCTATTACATAGAACAACACAGACATGGGACATTTTTATCACCAGAGAATGTCCTATTGAATGGCAGCATGTTACTTTAAATGATTTACAGGGCGGGGGACAAAAATAGACTTTATTTATAAAAAACTGTGTATTTATTCTTACATGTTTAAACTTCAGTCACCTTCAAAGTCCTCTCTGTTTAGTGCAATACACCACTGAGATGTTTTTTCCGCTGCTCAAAACAGTTTTTGGACTCATCAATTTTGATGCCTTTTAGTGCTTCTGCCACTTTTTGTTTCACCCTTCCACACTGGTAAAACATTTCCCTTTGAGGACTTTTTTCATCCAGGGAAACAAAAATGGTTATTCATGGTGAGATTGGGTGATTAGGGAGGGTGGCACATGGGGGTCATGCCCTTTTTGGTCAAAAACTCTTAAACACCCACCATGAAATGGGCAAACATGTTGAAAGAGTCCTCAAAAAAATTCACTGAAGCCAAATGCAGCCTCTCATAATAATGCCCGATGGTACCCTGATACCAGACGGGTTCCTCACGGAGGAGTGCTGGACTACAAGGGACCCACATTCCAAAAGATAATTCTGTTTTTTTGGAAGTTCCCCCCCTTGTATATGGGAAGTTTTCTCTTTAGTATCAAGGCTTTGCATGACAGTATTATACAAAATATAATCAGCCTGCTCTTTCCCTCTATGTTTAACTGATGATTTTTTAGATTGTTAAGAATATATGTATGAATCTCCAAAAAAAAAAAAATCAACACAAACAACAAAAATAAATTGTGCTAACTTCTCATCTGAAAAATATCCCATTTATTGCAAAACTAGTTGTTCAGAATGGGAAACTTGCTTCCTTAATGTTGACATTTTTTTAAGTTTAAAATTTTTCAAGAGAATACATTTTTTTACATACACATACATATAGTTTAGAAAGTTTATCATCTTGGAAAAATTTCAGTATTAACCAGTTTAGAAGCACTATGTATGCTTAGCTAGAGAACATAGTTTTAAGTTTAGTTATAATTAAGGAATTGTGTTAGATAATTTTCCTGAGGGTCGTCGGCAGCCGTCCGTCTCGAGAGACGGTGGTGTAGCTTCTTAAGAGTCTATCTGCACCGCCGAGAATGGCTGTGCAGTCCGACTCGGGAGTGACACGGTATCTGTCTCCTCCCGTGTTGAATCGACATCTTGCGATGACGCTGGAGTGTCCTCTCCAGTGACGCTGAAGCTACAGAGCCTGGGCAGGGTGATATGGAGGGTCTGCTGTTGCCCATGAAGCAGACCCCCCCTCTCTTCGCAGCCGAAGGGTCCAAGGGAAAGACGGAGTCAATACAGCTTGGCTTCAGGTGCGCCGCAGGAATTGCCGGTGTTGACTACAACGTCAAACCGCCTTAGGGACTCCGGCTCCGGATTTTCTGTCGGGGTTTACTCCCTTCGCCTTTCCCCTGAAGAGGTATGCCGCAAGGCAGCGGAGGTTTTTTGGAGTCAGAGTTTTCCTTCTCTGATGTGCTCTGACTGCTCAGTGGATTGAGCGTCGGCCTGCGAGCTAAGTTTCCTGAGGGTGATTTGTAGCTATTACAGACTATCTACGGGACCAAGAACACAACCATTTCAATGCTATTGTCTTCACAGATTCCCATTCAAATATTTGTTGAGTGCAACATAAAAGATTCTTCTTTTATCTCTGTATTTCACTTATAGACAAGTTCATTATTCATTCACACATCTATTTATTCAGCCAAAAACGTATTGAAAGCCACTGAGAAAGCATTGCAACGGGTATGACCATTAATCAGTGGCAGTACTATGCCCGGAAAGTCTTATAATCTTGTATGCAGGCTGAAATATGTGAACATAGCCCCCCACCCCAGGAGTGAGTGTAGGAAGAGTATAGTGCCATAAGGAAGAATACAGGGGAATTCCAGATTAATTGACTATTATTACTTATTTTCCAGATGAGAATTCAAGGAGGAGAAATTTATATGTAGGTATGTAGCACTTCAGATTAAAAGGGTTGATTTGAACAAGGTACCCAGAAGCATATTAAAAAGTTAACTATGACTGTAAGACAAGGTAATTCAGTCAATCATACATTTTATCCAGTCAAGAAAAGGGCTATAGGTAATAAAATAAGAGCTGGAACAATGTTAAATATATTTCTCTAATATTAGTAAGATCAAAAGAGGCTTGATTTGTGTTTAAATTCCTCAAACAAAATGGCTAACTGCTGTTAATTCCAACACACCCCTTCTTGATATGTCTCCAGAGGCACAGGAAGGAATTCATCATTTCCTTTCCTAACCCTTATTCTTCATTCTGTTTCTTGCTCAGTGGTTTAAGGCATAAACTTAGAAGTTATTTCACATTTTGTAATCATTCATCCTTAACATGACATTACTCCTCCAGACTCATTGCATCTGTGTTCTTAACCTCTCTGGAATCTGTCTTGTCTCCTTCGTCCTCACTGCCTTTATTTTATTTTGTCTAATATCCACCTTTTGTTCTATTTGTTCCCAGCTACTAGTGGAATACTCAGACTTCTCAACAAGCCTCCCAAGTCTCAAGTTCCTTCCTCAAATGTGTCACATAAACAGGTTTGGCAATGCCTGCTCTGCTCCACCACAGCAGTAGGCATGGGGTTGGATTAGCACACTCCTGAGAAACAGTAGGCTTCTCCCAGCAGTGAGTCTATTTTGCTTTGAAGAATAATAGAGGATAGAGAACAACATCATTTTCAGAGCAACAGCATAGAGAATTCCCATGTCTTCCAGTTCCAAACATGGCTTTGATAACCTAATCACTCCAATTTGGGACGTGTGCTAAAAAAGAGCGACTGTTATGGGCAGACACAATCTACTTCAACTCAGAAAAACCATGGTTTGGGAGATCTCTTCATCTTTTATACTAAAGTGGGCACTCAGCCCCTTCAAGGGTAATGGACTAATTTTTATTCTCTGGTTCAGTTGCATCTTATCAATTTGTATTATTCCCTACATAACAGATTATCTTGATGAAGAGTACATGAATGTTCAGAGTAGTATTATTCATTATAGCCTAAAAGTAAAAATGACACAAATGTCTATCAAGTTAGATAAGTTTTCTTTTAATTGATTCTAGAGAGAGAGAAAGGGAGAGAGAAAGAGAGGGAGAGAAACAATGATATGAGAGAGAAACATCAACCTACAACCCAGGCATGTACTCTGATCAGGAATCAAACCTGCGACCTTCCAGTTTGCACGATGACGCCAACCAACTGAGCCACACCAGACAGGGCATAGATGAGCTTTGACGAACGTCTACACCCATGTAATGACAACCCCAAATGAGAGATATAGAACATTTTAATTTACCCCAAAATTCACACCCGCCCCTTTGCAGTCGATTTCTCCACGCCCAACATAGGAAACTGACTAGTGCCACTATTTGCAGAGTAAGTTTTTCTAAGGTTTCCATGTGGACATCTCTTGCTGAAATGTTACAAAAACAATTATGATACATAATACCATATCATATGAAACAATAGATTTTGCAAATCCTAAATGCCATGAATAAAACACAAGAAAATGAAGAAAGAAGAAAACTGATTATAGAGCATTGCTAGCAAAACCAAATGACGTCCTGATGAAAGGAAGAGCTGGAAAAACCGACAGACAGCATCCAGAACTAGGCTGACATTTTTCAGGGACCGGGGATGGGAGAGAAGAGGTCCTGAAGTCATCAGCCAGTTTTGTTGGTAGCTTTTGCCACATTAAAAATCTGTTTTCTGCTGTTAAATGTGAGCCATTCTTACAGATAAAATACATGTTCCTTAGTTTATAATCCTATTACATTTTATTCAAATCCTCCGGGTAGTGCTGGAAGAAATAACTTTTAGCAACAAAAGGTATGTTTAAATTGTGCTCTTAGATCCGAAGGCTGTGGCACTCGGGTAGTCCCAAAGCGTTAGATGGGGATTGCGTAACCTGGCCACCAAGCTCCACAAAGAATTGCAGAAAAAACGAAATCTATAAGCTGATCTCACTTTTGAGATACGACAGAAAAATGATAAGCAAAATATTGGCGAATGGAAACAAGCAATATACAAGATCAGATTCTATAGTTTATTGAATTTGGGTTTCTTACCGTGACTGAAAGTAAACAGGAGCCAATAAATCAGCAGAACGATTGTTTAGCAAAATTAATTTTGCAGAAAAAAAATGATTTGCTGTAATGAGACACTTAGGATAGAAATAAGCCTTTAAAGCAGAAATCTAAACTTTGTTAGCGTGATGGAGCGCGCACTTACATATGACTCCTGTGTAAAGCTTCCCCTGGGCGCTGCAGCCCAGGTTTAGCAAACTGCTGGCGGTCCCCGCATTTGCAATCGATGTGGAGGTTCCGTTCCACGGAAAGCTTGCGTGGCTAGGTATGCAGTGAAAACGAATCGAAACTTCTCTGTCTTTCTCTTCCCGCCCACTCCTCTTCATTATTAGACTTTCCTTTAACTCATAATCTCTGTGTTTTCCTGCTTGTGATCGGATGCCTTGTAAATGCATAGCGAGGTCGCAACAAAGCTTTTGTGTATAACAGGGTTGGCACTTCCTTTGTTCTCTTATGTCTCATCCACCTTTGTTTCTACTTTTCCATGGTTTTTAACATATGTTATTCTGAACTATAACTTAGAATATATTACTATAAGTTATTTCCACTCAGTGGGTGAAGCTGAAATGTATTAATATAGTTTCTTGTACAGTGTATTATATAATCTAGCTTGAATTTTACTCTCCCTGAAATAGATAGTAGTTTCAAAGAATAAAATCTCCATTTTGAATATGATTCTTTATTGTATAAATATGCTTGTCATATTTTTATATTGATTATAAGTTAATTATATGTAAAGATAAGAAGAAAATTTAACCAATTCTAAGTGTTCAAAATCTATATGAATTTTACACTTTTTAAAGTAGAAATTTGGCATAAGTAAACAGTGACAGGTGCTGTGAAAAGGACTACAGCAGCCCCTCTCTATATCGCGGTTCACTTATTGCGGCCTCACTGTATCGCAGGATTTTAAAAATATATTTAATAATTTATCGCAGATTTTTCGCTGTATCGCGGGATTTTGCGGTCCTGTATATGTATGTTGTTAAAGTGACATAGGTTTAAGAGTGTAGAATATGTTTAAGAACATAAGCAGTGTTTATAAAAGTGTGGAAAAGGTTAATAAGGGACTGGGGACGGTTTCTAAGTGTGTGGGAAGGGTTTATAAAGCCTTAAAATATATATAAAAACTAAAATAAATGTTAGGTTCCTACTTCATGGATTTTCACCTATCGCGGGGGGATCTAGAACGTAATACCCGCGATAAGTGAGGGAATCCTGTATTGTAATTCCACTATGGTCTCATGGTTTTGAGAGGTCTCAAATAATTTATAATTTGATTCATCTACTGCTTTCTTAGCAGTACGTTTTAATTTTTATTTGAGCTATGAACAAGTTAATTATTAAACTTTTATATGTTGATCATTTTAATGTAATGATCAATAAAAATTATTCAAATTGATTATTGTAATAAAGTTCAGACCGTATGTGTATCCTGAATGGTGCAGCTTTCCTTCAAGTCTGATCATTCAATGGTTTTAAAATTTTTCTCAGTGAACTCTATAATTATTTATTTACTTTATTCTAGATATTTTATATTCACTGCTGTTTTAAAAAATTTATCGCTAAGTCTCTTAACCAACAGATCTTTAATATAACAAACAAATATTTCCTCGTTCTCCATGTTGTGTCAGTTACTGAGTGAGGGGTGGGGCTGGGCCAGGAACTAACAAGTCACAGTGCCTCACCCTGTTGCGCCTACATTACACGAGAACCTAACAGTCTGGAGGCAGTACACAGTGATAACGAAGGGAACAGACAGAGGTGTCCGTATTGCATACTTGCACCTGAAACGTATGCTGAGTGGTTGTGGAGAAGCTGCTTACATTCCCTTCAACTCAGGTTGCAACAGATCAAAGGAGGTGGATTTTGTGGTTTAATAAATAAGTGTGGGCAAAAAAGTTACAACTCCTACTATCTGGGTGTTTTTTAAATTATTATTGAGACAGACAATAAACATAATGCATAATTAGGTGATTAAATCGAAAGTTCGGCAGCATCGGGAGGCATGGCAGAACTGCAATTTTTTTTAAGGGCTTTGAGGTAGAATTCACTGGGAATGTGTCATTTAAGCAAAGAATTGAGGGATGCCAGGAAGGGGATGTTTAGGGGAAGATCATTCTAGACTATGGGAACAGTCAATGGCAAAGCGTTGAGTTGTGTTTGAGGAACGAAGAGGGAGCCAGATGACTAAATGGGGTGTGTCAGAGAAAAGACAGTAAGAGATGAAGTCAGGAAGTTAATAAAACCCCAGATACAGTAGGGTTTTGTAGACCAGTAAAAGACATGTGTTTGTTACTCTGGTAAATGGGGATTCGTGGAGGATATTCAGGAAGGAACCATCAATGTGGCTTTTCTCAGAAATGGACTGTAAAGGAAATAGAGTAATTAGGAACTATAATAGTAATTCTTGTGAACATTTCTTGCTCAAACAAGACTCCCTGTTGAAAATCAGTTTGTCTCCTACAATAAATGTTTATTTTGAAGTTTTCAGATTAGTCATTAAAAGAAACTGATGAATGAGTTCTAGGGATTCAATGATCAACTGAAGAATTATAGCAGGAACAAAAATCATATAAAGAACAAACCTTTTAGATTTCAAATCTATTCTCAGTATCGCCAGGTCTACATGTGATTCTGTTCCTCCTGGGGACTTGCATCCCTGCCCTCTCTTTCACATGTTCCCAGCATCTTTTCCACGCTGCACACACTCCAGACTTCCTGCCCCGTTGTTTCCATAGACCTGGGTTCCAGGAACCGCTGGATTTTGTTGTTCATTCCCCTTAACATATTAAATTTATGTTTAAAAAATTCTGTGTCTATTTTTTAAGATGCAGGGAGTGATATGTGGCTTTATATGCTTCTAATCTCTATGATTTTGGGAGCATGAATGAAGACATTTTGGTTTAGGAAGATAACATTATTCTATGTCAACCAAGTACCAAGCTATTGAAAAATAAAAAAGGTTGATAAACAGTCTGAATGATTACAGGGTAAGAGCCCACGTGTACGAAACAAAAGGAACAATTTAAAAATGATTATGAATTTAAAAATATATACTCTAGATGTTAGAAAGGAAATAAAGAATTTATTACAAATAACTACAGGATGATAAATTAAATACATATGTAAGTTGGAATAATTGTAAACACTAAACACCATCTGCAAAATTAACACTAAATAACATGAAATATTGGAATTGTTTTCTGTCAGTCTGAGTTTATAATTTAAAATATAAAAAACATAGATGAATGTCAAGATTATAATTATTTACCGAATTTTATCAAACTTAAGGAACAAAATAAGTAATCCTCCATTTTTTCCAATATAAGGAAAAGATAAAATATTCCCAATTCACTTTCTTTCTTAATAGTCACGGACTCACTTTCTGGTTGTGAAGTTTTGTTTATGTTTTTGCTTCGGGTTTCTTTTCAGACAGATATTGGCTATTCTTTCTATAAAGGAAGAATATCTTCCCAGCTTTCTACATCTGGTTAGATTGATCTTCTCATCAATTTCAGAACCAGTAAGCTCTTCAGGAGTTGCAGAATAGAAGGAGGAAGAAGAAAAGACACTTTCAAAGAACTCATAATTTTTATTATCTGACATTTCTGATACCCTGAGAATTCGGTAGGGGGGACTGAGGATTCTTTCCTACTTTAGCAGCAACAGTATCTCCCACATGTGATATGACCTATCGAGGAAAGATCCTTTCCCTTCAATATTAACCATGAAAAATCAGCTACGTGGTACTAATGCGTTTAGACTGTCTCATTTGAGCATTTCCTTAACTTAACCTATTACTATTTCTCCAGAGGAGTGAATTTAAATTGCCACTGGGCGTATAATTCAAGAGTAACTGTAGATTACATTCTCGGAATAGTATTTAAGCCTTTCTTTTCTGTCGTTTTGTAAAAAAAAAAAAAAAAAAAAAAAAAAAATTAAAGCATAGATGAACTGGTTTTTCTAAGTTCTGCTAAATGATTTGTTTCACTTGGGATTTGTAAATTATAAACCCCATTTGCAAGGGAACAATCTGATCATAGCTGTGCTACTCTGCAGTTTAAATTAGAATTTGGGAAATCTGAGGGTTTAAATTAAAGCCCATACGCAACATAACAGAAAACCCTCCACTCTGCACTCCTAGAGAGAGTAATTACATATGAGAACCTGAAATTAGAAGCTGAAATTAGAGCTATATTCATTCAGCCCCAAAGAACAGCTACGTTTTTAGGCCTCATAATGAAATGATTCCAGGTAAGAAAATCTGCATGCCAGAACCCTTCTGTGCCCACATTTCTCAGCTCTTATCTTTTTCTCAAATGCATTGAATCACTTTAGCTCCCTTTGTTGGTAAAAAAAATGTTTTAAACTATTTATAGAAATGTAATGTTTGACAAAAGATTTTCTCTTACATTTAGAAAAAGGTAAAAGTGCTATGTTTAAACAAATCTTTTTGTTTTATTTAATATTCATAGTAACAAATAAAATTAATTGATGTTTCTAGTCTTACTCATCACAATGATAAGGATTTGGAGTTTACAAGAATGTGACCTTGAGTTTTCTATAGATACTTTTAGAGCCTATAAACATTGACATATGTGGACATGTATTAAAATATCTATGTATGTGCAAGTAATAGGTTTTCTTCTGCTATAGAATAGTTTATAGTCCACTATTTCCATAATCATTAATTTCATGAGATAGGAAGAATTACTCAGAGCCCAGCTTCTGGTATGCCTGTCTAAGGAACTCCACTGACTTCCCAGCAAAAATGTTAACAATTATGTTTAAAAACAAATATTTTATTAAAATTAAAATATTTTGCTCCATGAAAATATTGCCAGGGAAATGACAATACAAGCCGCAGACTGGGAAATAGTTATTGAAAACCTATCTGATAAGTTACTGTTACCCAAAATATACAAACAATTCTTAAAACTCAAAATTTAAAAAAAC
The DNA here is from genome assembly GCF_987537825.1 of Furipterus horrens. NCBI lineage: Eukaryota > Metazoa > Chordata > Mammalia > Chiroptera > Furipteridae > Furipterus > Furipterus horrens. The sequence continues at coordinate 7,025,972 of NW_028327180.1, forward strand.
AATCTCATTTTAAAAATAGAAAAAGAACTGAACAGACACTTTTCCATGATTTTTTTATCCTGAAGTTATGTATTTCCTTGTTTTTCTTATGCATTTCCTCTGTAGCAAACACGTGTCTACTCCCAGAAGATTGATACTTAGAACAGGTAAAGGAGAATGTCACTGTATTTGAAATTCAAAAAGAAAATGTCATATTAATAACTTTCATAATGTCACTGTTAGTAAACCACAGCTGCATGCACTGTACAGGTTTACTTCCTTACTTCACATTTTATGTCACTAGGAAGTGAATTGTGTAGAAGGCTAGCAAATAAAATCAACAGTGAGAATTAATTTTAAATTAGACCATGCTAGGTCTCTGCCACCTTTGCTATTATCAATGATTCAATGTACTTACCAATGTCCTCCAACTGGAAAAATTGTGTGTGTGTGTGCGTGTGTGTGTGTGTGTGCGCGTGTGTTGTGGAAACTCCATGAGAAAGACATGGACATTTATGGATTGCTGAATTGTGTATGTACAGTTGGCCTGCCTCCTACCCTATTAATCAATTAATTTCTATGCTTTATGAGAGTTACTGAAGACAAGAGCAATATCATTTTGAAAGTCAAAGTCATTTAATTATTCTTAATATGTCTAATTAAGTCAAAATTTCTTACCATCTGCTAAGATACTCATTACACAGCCAAATCAAAGTCCCCAAGATAGATCGATGGTGTCTCTCAAATTACAGTAATTTCAAATAAAAACAATTGTCACATTATTGCTAACCTGCTGCCAAAAGTCGGCATATATATTAACTAGCTTAGGCTTAATCACTAAACTCTAAAGCAAAGTCTTTATTTTATCAAACATGAGAGAAAAAAAAGCAAAAATCTAGGTTATTGGAAATTAATTGAAATCAGCAAGATTGGGAGCAAATAACTATAGTAGTGATAGTGCACCAGGATATAGAATTTTCAAAACAATAGGAGTTGAAATCAAAAGACAGGAAGGGGCTATAATAAATACAAGCTGATATGAGTACTTTCTTTCAACTTCCGTATCTTATTTCAAATGAGAAAAATGACAGCGGGCAATCATTTGCTGGCTGAGAACCCAGAGCTAAGCCGGATGGTGTCCTTTGAAACATGAACGATTTCATAGAACATCAACACCAATTAAGGACCCACTGTGACCGTGATGAAGTGAGACAATTTGTCTAGGCACAGAAAAAAGCAATAAACATACTGTGCAACTTACAAAGACACCAAATAGACTCCTATCCTGGCTCATCTGAGAGGCCGTGACTTCTCTGCAACTACGTTTTCTCTCTCATTCGAGTCTTTTTTTTCTCCTTCTACATAATATTTAAGACAGCAAATCACAGGTTTACCCCTGTTTTCAAATAGCCTTTAGTATAGAACAAATCCCAGTTTCTTTGAACCATCCCCCAAATCTCCTAACAGAGATCCAAATTAAATATAAGTTGCTTTTCATACCTTCTTATTCGACACCCAGAGAATCCCAGTGATGTTAGCTTTGCTGCATTGAGCAATAGACCTAACTACTCAACCTCAAGTGAGGCTCTAGTGGTCTTTGACTGAGATCACTGAGGATTTTAAAAATAACAATACCACCTGTTTATTCTCATCTTGGTAGTCATTCAGATAAATTCTATTACTGCCAATATCAAAGTTACAGTAAAGAGTATTGAGCCACGAACACATATGAGTTACTTGAAAAAATATACTCACAACTAATATTAGGCACCTGTGCTTGTGTGTTATGAGAGTTTTTTACTTTGTCTCCGTCTCTCTTGCTTCATAATTTTAAGATTTTATTTACCTTATCCTCCAATCCCACTCCAGCAGAAGAGGTAAGCGTTCCTTTCTCTCACTTAGCGTTGTTAAGCCACGTGGGAGTTTGCCCAGTTCTTCCCAGTTGTTTCTGAATACTCCCACCTCTTTAGAGGTGTCCTTGTTTTAAAGCCGAAGACTAAGCCCAAGTTAAACACCTCTCTCTCTCTCGTGTGCGTGTCTGTGTGGACATGCATGACCTCCATTATGAAATTGGGATTTGAGATATGTTACTATCACTGCTGTAAATGGCGAGGGTACATGTGGACTAAAGTTAGTTTTCTTTCCTTGAAGACACTGACCTAGTTTCTTCCTGGAGTGTCTTCTCCCTCCTTTCTGAACTGCCTTTCAAATAGTTTACATACCCACTTTTTGCATGTTTCCAATACTTCATGTATAACTTTGTTATGGTACTTATTCCAGTTTGGTAATACTTATACTGCTTTTCAGGGAAAAACTGTCTGTATTTTCTATTGTCCTCTCCTGAGCAGAGTCCAGGAGCCTCTGGGACAGAGGTTGGGGCTGGAGGAGACACAAGACCGTTGAATATGGTGGGGAAAGTAAAGTGAACTGAACACAGGAAACCATGTGGTGGGTAAACGTGGCCTAGAGAAGGGGAAATATATTAGTCACCATAAATGCAAACTTTGGAGAAGGTGGGAAAGAGGAGCAGCAAATACAGGAAGGCAAGAAGCACATACGAATTAAAGGATATGTAATAAGACCAAGGAGTTTGGAGACAGTAAAGAGGAAGTTACAACGTTTCCAAAGGGACTATAGGTCCCCTTGAACAGACTTCTCGATGCTTGTGAATGATCCAGAGGCTCTTCAAAGCTGAGGCAGAAAGTCCATGGCTGGTGGGAGTGAATTACAGGCTTGTGAGAAACACTTATTTGCAACTCTTCTAAGTTCCATGTTCAGTGACATCACATGGACAGATTTAAATTGCGCTGCTTGGAAGTTTTACAACATGGGAATTGGAAAAATTAACTACTTTAGGTATATATATATTTGGCCTCATTTAGTGTTTGTTTGCTTACCTTAATAATTTCATGACAATAAAATGAGGATCTAGAATGTTAAAAAATTAAGATTTTGGCAGCCCTTAAAAGATCATAAGATCTGGCCACAGTTAGCCTATATTTCTAGCAGAAATGAAAAGATATAATTAATCATCAGTCACCTTCTCTAGAGGGTAAATGTGCTTTCCAGTCTGTCACAGACTTCATCTCTTTCATTCATTCGCATTAACAACCTGGCCCCTCCAAGCAAATTAATCATGACCCTTGTCTTCATCTCTACCAATTACAAAACAGTCTCTCTATAGATGTAATTGTTCCTGGCTGGTGCCTTCTGCATTATCTCTGGTATTTTATTGTAATAGAAGAATAAATAAAGGTTCGCTAAATAATAACAACCATGATATTGATAATAGTTGGTGATAACAATAAATACAATGGGAGAGTTTTTCACCCTTTATGATTGACCAGTTTGATGATTTATCCTCATCACTGGGTGCGTCACTCCACACAGAGAGCACTTAGCCATTCTTCGTTGCTGTCAGGATAAAATACATGTTTTACTTTGGATACTGGAAAAGTAAATTAATATTTAATAGTGTGATCAAACAATGTTGTAATGACAGTGCCAACCTAATTAGATTGATACCCAATATGCATAAGATTATATATGTCTTTAGGTTATTCCATGTCTTGAATGAATGTATAAATAAATCATGTTATTTTTGTATTTAAAGGATTATAATTTAAATTAGAAGACTAATTTTATTAACTATTGATATACTTAATTCACTTAAGGTTTTTTATTTTCTGTGCTTTTTGATTAATTCCATACTTCTACTGAGCGCCTTATCTGGCAATGAAAAGTAAAATAAAATAAATACTTTTAGGACAAAGTTTAAAGTTTAGGGAATTAGCTAATAGCACAGGTAAATTGTTGATATTCTTTTTCTCAAATATGAATGAAAATACGGCAAAAGAAAACTTACATGGCTTCCTATAGACTTTATAGTCTAATCAGCGATCATATTAACATAAATATATATAGAATAGCCTGTTTGAAATATATCACAACTGAAACATTGGGTAAATCTTTAGTTACCTGATTAAAGAAGTCCAAGGCAATTGAATTCATTTAAGTGCAACAAACAATGATGAAGTAAAAGAGGAAAAAATGGCTCGCATGGCGGAAACATGCTAAATGCCAGCTTTCCTTCTTGATCCTTGGGAATAAACTTGAGCGCTCTGGGGTCCTTGGCGCAGAAAACTGGAATGGTTTTCTTTTAAGTGTCTATGGGGCAATGGGGTGGAGTTGCAAGCAGACTGTACAGATGGATGGGTTTCTTTAAACAGTGATAGTTTCTCAAAACTGGTGACACTTAGGTACAGGCTGACCATACTGTGGCATTGTAATGATCAATTTTAAACTTTTATTTTCTAATAAGCCAGTGAGAAAAATGTATCATTATTTGTTATGTGTATGGATTGAAAATATTAATGAATTAAAAATTAAAGTGGACGTCAATATTTAGCCTATAAAATCAAAACAATGAAAATATATATCAATATTGTCCAAGCTAGTCTAAGCAAATATTATTTCTCAGTATAATTTAAATTCTGTGTTTCTTCATCATAAAGAAGGAGTACCATGTTTCTTAAGATAAAAAGTAAATCACAGTTAATATATTTATTATATATTTTATTCATATATTAACAGATATAACAAGGAATGTATTATATGTAAATAGTAAAACTGAAAACACTTGTGAGATAATTATAAATTGTCAATTTTGAAAATTTGTGAAAAAATACTGTCAATCCGTGACACTTCAGAGGGACCTGAAGTCCTATCATTCAATTGGGATGAATTATAGGTACATCAAATATTTGCTATGAGGTTAATTGAGCATCCTTCTCTAAATGAAGCTATGTTTAATATCTAAAGGTTAAAGTTTGTAATGGCATTAATAACATAGTCTAGAGAAACATAGAGATATGCTACTTTATTAATACTTGCCCAAACACTGAACTTCTTTATATTTTTATTATCTTGTCCAAACACTTAAATTCTACAAAGAACAGCCTATTTTTCTAAAACATGTTTTTCTAACAAGAACCTTAATCTTCTAAGAGCTTGCCTTGATTAAATTTATAAAAATAAGCAACTAGGAGCTTAAAAATTTGCAAACTTGTATGAATTTTGTTGGAAAATTTTCTCACCCTGACAATGAATCTAACTCTCCTGAACCTAGCAATTAAAAATGGGCACCCTTGTGAAAAAACCAGTGTTTTTATAATAAACAGGGTTATATTAAATGCCATGCCCTCCTGCCAACTTTATCGAAGACAGTACGTGTCTCAATATGGGCAATGTCAGAAAGTAAGAAACCTGCCACTGCGTTTTCAAGCTCCCTGTTGGACTGATGCCAACTACCAGGGAGGAACAGGGAGCACGCGGAGTTAGGGTTATATCTCCAAGCCCGACGATTTCTGTTTAACAGTACCTCCGTAGGTCACATTGTAAAAAGAATAAATATAAAAGAGAATGAAATGTAAAGGAGAATAGATTTAATTTGCTTTGAAATGTGCTAAAGCGGGATAGAAGAGAGCATATTAAAATTGCTATCGAAATGGTGAGCCATAAATCACAGCTCTGTTTACTCGGTGACAGTGTACACATCACACATTATTCTTCAAGGCACAATAGAACAAATACTACAACAAATAGCTTCTCACCCATAAATCCATCACCACTAATTCCTCTCCACTTGAAATACCTTAGCTTTTGTTGGTAGTTGGGAAAAAAATACACTGTATTCTATTTATAAGAAACATACTTCAAATGTAGATGTAAATATAAAAAGACTCTTAGATGAAAAGGAAGATGTTGAAAACTATAGGTCATGCTAACACTGATCAAAGGAAAGCCGGAACAGGACTTTTGCTTCTGAAACGTGTATCTGGTCCCTGCTGCTCTGTCTTCACCTGACACATACATGACAATATGCTCTATTAAGGAGGCTGCCGGGAATAGGCTGCCTCTTACAAGGCTTGTGGGGGTGCATCCATTGCATCTGTAAGGAGAACGAATGAGCTTCATTAAAATTAGAATTCCAATATTTAAATTACAAATGGATTCACTCTTTGACTCAACTGAGAAATATCCTGTACATATATTTTTCTCATTAAAGTCATTCATTGCACCATTGTTTGTAACAGCAAAACGATAATTACATAAAACAATCTAAATGTCTTTCAGCAAGAGAATGTTCAAATAAAGTATAGTGTAACAATATTATAATGTGTTGTTGTGATCAGTGAGGAAGCTCTCTGTGTACTTTTATGGAAATAGACGAAATAGACTCCAAAGTATACTAAATGAGAACGCAAAGAGCAGAGGATTATGTATGTTTTGTGTATACACAGTAGAGGATATGAATACATTCACAAGTAGAAGATTTTTCACTAAGACACTCTGGAATAGCAGAAGACAGACAAGTTCAAGTATCTGTGAAAATTATGGGATTACTGGGGCACAGGGAGATAAGTTATAATTCGCTGGATGATTCAATCATGTGAATCTATTATCATAAAGCAGTTAAAAGTAAAAATAAACAATGACTATCAAAAATTATAACTATTCTGTTATGATATAAAGATTTCCAGTCTCATTCAGGGGGAGCCTAACCATTTTCTTAATTTGATTATTCAAAACCAGTTTTGTCTTTTTGTTCATTCTCTTGCCATTTTTAATTTTTGGAAGAGTTAATTTTCTTTCATGTGAAAAAATAAAACAAAAGTTTAAATCATCATGACCCATGTGATGAAGACAAGAATGCCACTAGAGAATCATAAAATTTCCAGAAAATAATGCAGAAAAGTGCTGATCAAAAAAGTCTCACAACAAATTGAATGGCCCAAAATGAGGAAGCTTTCCTTTGAGAGAGGCTGGGATGCCAAGGTTTTCACATCTAGAGGTGTTTGTTTTTTTCATCATGATTCTGTTGATGGGAAAAATGAAATAATTATGTACAAAGACAGCTTTCATAAAATATTGGGAGCGCTGTGAATGCCTTATGGGTGTGAGCAAAACACATTTCGTTTTAAACTTTATGGCTTTGAAATAGTTATTTTAATCATATGTAAAGTTATTTTGAATAGCATAATTTTACTGTTACTCATATTAATGTGAAATTATCATCAAGCTTTCCACACGATATAGTTTATGTAGTTTTATTTGAGACATTTTCAGATGTGTTATCATATACATTTAGGGATTATAATTACACAGTCTAATGGACAGTCTAGTGGCTACCAGGACAATATAATTGTACCCTTTCTCATGAAAATAATTATAAAAAATTTGAGTGGAAAGGTTTCATTCCTAAAACCCAACAATTAATTTGTCAGTGGTCATTGGACCTCAATTAAGAAAAGGAATCATGATGGGTGAGTAAAGTAGGCATTTTTACACCTTGCTTAATTTCATTTATACAACTTTAACAGTGAAAGTAGATATTTTTAACCCCATTTAACACACATTAAAACTGATTAAACAGAAGGGAAATAATTCAATTATGAGCATGTTTACTACAAAGCATATTTACTGAAGTATAAGCTGTGTGAACACCCCCTCCCCGTCACATGGCCGGACACAGTACGGTCCCATTAGGTGCTGCCACCGTTGTAAGTACACAGTGGTGCTCCTCCGTCCATGCCTGCTCTGGGGTCTGAGACGACATTCAGTTTGTCCATCTGTGAGATTAGACCTGCTTCATTTCCTGGCACTTTTTTTTTTAGATCTAGGATATCATATAAGAAAGATAGCTGACTGGAAAAACATTGTATCATGAAATAAAAGTAACCCGTTTCCAGCTCTCGTAGGACAAATGTTGCCTTATCACTGCGTGTTTGGTTGTGATCACTACGCTCTGTGCACAGAAGATAACTTGGTCATGCGCCTATGAGGGGATCTTAGTAAGAAGCTCCAGAAAAGATGGGTGAGTCAGAGACAAAGATTCCATGTAAATTTCAGCATGTCATTTAAACTTAGGCTTATAGATTTATTAAAATTACTGAGAAGAAAAATGGCAGTTCATTCTGATCGTGTCTACTGATTTGTGTGTTCACGGAAAGAAGTCTTTCTTCCCAACTGGTATTGCTATCACTAAGTTAGCATGCAAAAATAAACATTAAAGGCTCTTCCAGTCTTGGAGGAATGCTTACTCTTTTGTTCAAACAAAACAAAACAAAATCCTGTAACATCAATGATTCTGTGTAACACGTAGTAAGATAGTCAGTGCCAGCGCAGACCAGGCATTATTGCTTTTCCTCCAAAGGAAAACAAACTTATAACCTCCTACCCACTGCTACGACAGAACAGGATTTTAATTAGGCAGACTATTGTGGCAACCTATTCCAGAAGCACAATTGAAGACAACTTTAAGTAGAATGAGAAGGCGTTCCTTGTTATTAAGTAACAAATGGTTAAAGTTTCTTCAAAGCAATCCTCCTGAGCATGTCATTGGTAAAGACTACGTAGTTAAAAGCAACTTGCAAATATGTTTATATGGACACATAAGAATGTTCTGATAATATTAGCAGAAAGATTCAACCAATCTTTCCAGGCAGAAGGAACGATGGAAGAACAGCATGCTATGTGCAGAAATGATCAGAAGAGCAACATTCTCTCGCATGAAAATTAAGAAGAGGAGAGAATGGTGGCACAAGAGCAGAGAGAGTTATCTACCATGACGACAAGAAGGGTTCTCATCATATCCCAAGTCATATTTCAGTGTGCATAACTGTGCTAGTTTATCATTCTCATTTTAAATCGTTAATATGATGGTTGTCAAATTGTCTTCTTTGTAGTTTCTACAAAGTACTGAGTTAGATCATTCTTTCAGTTTAGGGTTACTTTCCTGGGCCAGTTGCTGGCAGTATTTCTAGACATAACGGGGCCCTAATTTGGTAGGACAAATACTATATAGAGTATTGCTTCTGACTGCAACTGTATATTATCTTATATTTACTCTCCCTTAAATTATATTAGCAATCCATAGAACTATTTGCATTTATAATTATATAGCTCTGTCTTGCAATATAATATTTCAGGTCATCTTGTTCGTCCAGTAAAATTTTAGAAGTGACAAATTATTATTATTTTTTTTTACCAACCTTAATTATTCTATTACATTCAGGAGGAATACTGATAAATGCATTTTTCACTGCTACCAACATTTGGCAAGTGGAAGGATATTTTTCCTATTATCATAAATAAATACCTTATAACCCTTGCCCCTGTCTGTTAAGGATGATGAGGAGAAAGTAGGTGGCTATTTACTTTTAGCTTCCCTAGTGGAGACAGCAAAACCTAAAGTTCTTAACTTCTATTAGGGAATGTTTTTGCATGATAAATATAAAAAAATAAGTCAGTAAATGGCTTAGAATTGAGATATATAGTGTGGCTTTATTTTTTCATAGAGATGAAATAATAAATAAATCTGAACATGTTTTTGAAAAAAATAATTGAAATGATACATGATGATGAGATTTGGGGTTTTCACTACATTTTCAACAGATTACAGCAACAATGGCCTTCATGCACAGGGTACTTAGCAGAATATAATGTCAATAAAAGAGAAAAGGTAGAATACATTTATATTTCCCTTTTTTCCTCCCATGGGAGAAAATACTTTAAAACAATTCACTGCTCCTTTTAAAACTTAATCTTGGGAAAATAACTTTTAGACATATAAGTTATTCAGTTAGGTTTCTGGTATGCCATGTAAATACATGAGTCCCACATTATTTTTCTTGTCACAACTACGGTTTTTGTTCGTTCCTTAAATCCATAATTTAGTGGAGACAAGTTCAGTAATAATGATCAATTGATAGAAACAATATATGGTCATTTTGCCCGTAATGTTTATAGTCATTGTAGCTTATTTGATCTTCATCTCCCTTATTGACAAGTTTCATTTTTAAGTGTGATTGTAGTCAGAACAGCAACAATGTAAGAACATGACATCTACAGTCTGTATTTATTCTCCAGTACTGACATCCCTAGTTTTTTTTCTTGCTGTTTTTTTAGTTTACAAGTCAAAACAATATTTTTTTTCTATGAGGATAGCAGTTTAAACAGTTGTATAAATATCATCCTGTCTATATTTCTTTCACGTTACTTGTTGAAGTGTTTGAATGGGCGATTCATTTCTTTCTATAGTACTTAGAAAAAGACTAAAAATCATGAGAATGACTTGACTAAGAATATAATAACTAATGGTGTTATCCATGTTTAAAGTAGTTTTAAAACTCCTACTATTGATGATATAATAAAGTATTTCAAAAGAAAAAAAAGCACAGTAAGAATAGTTCTATTAAATAACATTTCTTTTAGCACCTATAATTGATATGCACATTCAACACATAATATATATTCATAAAGTAGAGTGATGGATTACACAAAAAAATACATGGTCATTATTATTTTAGACTCAATAAAGTGAAAGGCTTGATATTAACTTAACGATTTAACCAGAATTTTACCACCACAAACATGAAGTCGCTCTTTCCTGAACAGATCTGTTTTTTGTGTTAAACTTTTCCTTTTTTGATTCCCATTTAAACCTAACAGTATCTTTTATGTAGAATAAAACAACACTTTCATAGTCAGTAATACAATTAGTTATGTCAATGACTGTTTTCATGACAAATATACAGATTTATATCAAAAGAGTAAAATATAATTTGCAGATCCGTAGCAGCCCAATCAAAAGTTCTTTTAATACAGTCACCATGACAATCTTGACAGTGATGAGATGGAGGTTTAGGAGGTGGACTCCGGAGGCCGATGCCATTTCAAATGCAGCTGCGTCCTGTGCTCCTTGTGTGCCCTTAGCAAACTGCCTTACTTTGCTCAGCCTCTTTCCTCAACTGTAAAGCGAGGAGGTTATCCTAATGGAATGCCATAGGACTGGTGAGATTTAGTGATAAAATGAGCTGAACACCTGAATCTCAGACCTACGCTGATTGCTCTGTACCTGGACTTGTCTCTCTACTGCCTGGGCTGGAAACCTTAAACGTATCTTCAGTCTCTCTTCCCATTTGGATTATTCCAGTTAAGTTCTCCGAGATGGTTAACTAAGATTACTTTCTCAAATTTTGTATTTTGTCTTCACCAATGGGAGCAATATCATTGGGTTTCCGTGTAACATTCTTTGGGGAAGCAACTGAGCTCAACTCCACTTACTTGCTAGTGAGTCCTGAAGCCCCTGCATGATCCTTGCCTCCAGCTGAGACACAACCCCGGGTCTCAGCAAAGCCAAGACAGAACGCTGCTTAGTGTCTATATTTAAAGCCTCAGCTCCCACACCATTGGGAGACTACCGTCCACAGCTGCCATTTTGAACTGAGTACCTACTGTAAACTCAGGAATAGCTCTGAATGGTGGGCTCAGTGGGTTGGGTGTTGCCTTTCTGACCAAAAGATAAGGTCGCTGGGTCTGGTTTGATTCCCAGTCAGGGCACATGCCTGGGTTGTGGGCCAGATCTCCACCAGGGGTGTGTGGGAGGCATCTGATAGATGTTTCTCTCACACCTTGATCTTTTTCTCTCTTTCCTTCTCCCTTCCTTCCTCTCTCTCTAAAAATAAATAGATTAAGTCTTTAATAATAATATAATAATAAATAAGTTGGGAATAATCCCACATAGTATCACCTCTAGATTCTTTTTTTTTTTTTACCCCCAGGGCTTTCTTCCAATTCCAGCCTCTGCGCAATTCCCACAGAATCTCAGATCAATCATACATGTGCCCTTGTACATGCTTAAGTCCTCATATCTCTGCAGCTTGTCTTTTTATTTTATTTCCATTCTGATAGCTTACTTTATCCAATGATATGGCCACTGTTTGAATTATTTTAACAATTTTTCTAGCAACTGCATCAAATTGAGGCTCTTCTGAGTATTATCTATTTCTCTCTCTGTAAAACACACACACACACATGCGCGCAACTCTACACAAGATACAGAGTATTATAAGTGTTACTCTTCATTTCCACTTTCAAACTATTTTTCATTCTCTCCTTGATGCCTCTAGGTACTTTCTTAGGTACCTAAGTTTATTCACCACCTTTTACCTCTCCTGTTCATCTTATATGCCAAACTGATTTATTGAAATTATCATCGTATGACTCATTTTGTCCTTCCCACCACTTTTATCCCCCACTTCTTCCCCACTTATATTTCCATATGTTAACATTGCAAATTTTGTCTTTCCTCAAAGGGAGAGATTTGGGGCTTTGATTTCTACATTGCTATATTTCCAGAGTCTGGAACAGTCATTGAATGTTTATTAAATCCATTAGTGACCTTTATATCTTTTCTTCTCTTATTCTCTAAGAATCATCCACACCACTGTCAAGAGATCAGTCCTCCTCTTGGTCTTTGGATTCCATACTGTTTGGCACACACAGGAGCAGTACTATTACTATCATTCTGCTTCTTCTTTAATATTGATGCTTTTGCCCCTCCTGGGTCATTTCCCTCAGCATGTGGATATCGCTAATCTTACTTCAAACAAATAAAATCCCAGTGTCCATTCCTTCCATATCTTATTTTCCCTATTCTTTCAAAGCGATTCTTTCCCTTAAAGAGTATTTGATACTTGTCACCTCTTCTCTTCCTTCTTCATTTTATCCCAATTGGGCATTTATTCTCTCGCTCCACAAAAATAATTCTTCTCAGATTCCCCAAAACCTCAATCTTGGCAAGTGCAGGATTCGATTATCTTCCTTCTCCTTCCCTGAACTTCCAACAGCGTTTAGCTTGGTAGGTCATTCTTGTACCAGAATGGGTGGAGCTATTTGATCATCAATGTCATTATATTTTACACCTATATGGAACCGCATGGATTAGAGTCATTTTTGTTTCCAATTAGGAGACAAGTTTTCTGAAACTATATAATAAATTCTTACCATACATACATCTTACCTGGAAAGGTAGAATGCCAGAGAAAGACAAATAGTGTAAAATAAAAAATGATCAAAGGAGCTCATCGAGATATACATCATACGAGCCAAAGCTTCTTGGTTCAGTGAAGCCCCCTGGCAAAATCATTTAACACATAGCTTTAAAGTATTATAGAAAAATATTTTATTCTCCTTACATAGAAACTGTCCTCTAGTGATATATTATGTATTGTTTGATTGATTTCTTTTAAAATTAGCAGTATATTAGGCTGAACTTGGAAAGCCAATAGAAGTGTTCACGTAATTTATACAAGCTGCAAATGTTAAGCAGTTTTATTCATTGTGGGAATAAATCTACCTCTCTGTTTAAAACTATCAATTAAGTTGAAAGCTAAAATTTATTAAAATAGATGTATAGCATGCTATTCAATACAAGCAAATGCTTCATCTATCACTACTAACTAGGTAAATGATTGTAAGAAAAAAAATGATATGAGAAAGATAAGACCACAGCTTTAATTTATACCAAATTAGAAACAAAGTATATAGTAAATGACAAGAAAAAGGCCCCTATAAAAGTGCCTAGTGTTTGCAAATGTTTTCTTAATTTACTTCATTAGTTTAATTAGCATATTTATAGAATTGTAATTTGTATAAGCATATTTGAAGCAAAAAAATTAAGGCACAAAAATATTTTTTTCAGTTAAAACATTACAGAAGAAACCATGTGTTTTATTTCTTGTGAAATTATTCCATTTGATAATTTTAAATGTTTATAGTGGTGAAAAACTCAAGTGATAGAAGAAATTTTTCAATAAGGATTAAGGACCTATACATAATTTATTGAAATACTGTTATTTCTGTTTTATATATGAACTTGAGATCCACTAAGTGTAACTGTTAGTGACCATCAGGTACTATATTGAATGTGGATTTCAGGTCAAGTGTGTCTCATTACCAAGCATGTGTACTTTCCTAAGTATTCTATTGTCTTATGTAAAAACCTTTAGACTGTGATACATTAATAAGATTAGAAATTCAATTGGAACCATCAGAAAAAATATCCTCCCCCTCACAGAAAAATATCTTAATTTCTAAAAACAAAAATGGTGTATTTAAGAAAATTTCATTAGCTGTCTCTTTAGAAAGGGAAATCATGATGTAACATTATAAAAGAAAACTTTACCCAAATAACATCAGTTCATTTCCTTTTATTTTTTTAATTATAAGTTTTGACTACAATACTATACAAATTTCATTATTTTACATAAAATGTTGATTCTTTCAATCTACATCACTTTTTTTGTGAGAAATAAAATTATTACTTACAAGAAAAGTTATATTTCTAAATTTAGATTTATCTTTTTATTTTATTTTCCCCTTATCTTTTCTGTTACTTATTCACCATCTGAAAACCTTCATCTCATTCTTTTTAAACGCCTTAAAAATATAGAGTTATTTCAAAAGAGAAGTAAGTGAGATTGCCATATTATGGAAATTGAAGGTTTTGATTCCAGCAGACTTTAATACAACAGAGTGATATGGTTGTTGGGTTCATATTTGAATATTTTAGAGACACTATATTTATTACCCCCAAAAAACTCACATATTTATCACGCAGTTTCTTTTTGTACTACAGCCTCTTGTTTAAAAATGTTTTCCTAGTGAATCCGGGTATTGCTTTCCATTATCTCTCTCTGCTGACAACCTGTGTAACTCTGTCCACTAGATGGACACCAAATATGCGTTCTGTTGCGTCATTGTTCCAACACTGGCTGCTCCTCCTGAGGACGGGCTTTGCTCCGGCACCCTGTCCACGTCACAGCTGTCCACGTAATGTTCAGTGGTTCTCTCCCCGGAAGGATTCTACTTCCGTCCCCGCTAAATTCTCCCAGAATTAGTCGTTGTGATTCATGGTGATCTGGCCAGAATGAGAATTACACATCTTTGGAATGTGAAACCAGGAGAGGTCATGGAAATAATTTTGGCCAAATGAAATTTGGGTGGAGGTGACAGGTGTCACTCCTAAAGCTTTTAAAGCCAGGTTACAGTGCATCTTCTTTTTTTAATTTCCATCTGCAAAGCAACTGGCTTGTCCTGGAGAAATTCTCCTTGTTCAGCCTGGCCATAGAGGAAAGATAACTTATATTCATGCCACAAGAGACACTTAATTAGAGAAAGAAATAAATTTTATTCTCATAAACTATTAAGCTTTAGAGTTACTTATTAGCACAACACACTATTTTACATCTAGACCAATAGATAGGATAACAGAACAGTCTTAAAACAAAATTTGGAAAAAAAAACCTACCTTTCTGGCACAAGTTCTTTATGATGTAGAAGTGAAGGGATCTGCTTTATTCTGAAGGTCACATCCATGTGATGACAAATACATTTCTTATTAATTTATCTAGAAATATTACTCTATGGCATTGTGACTTTTTTTTATGTTGTGATTACTCATGTTGGTACTATAAGGTCAGAGGCGATGGCTCTTTAAATAAACATAGACTCTAATGCTATTAACTATAGTTTTCCTGTATAGTTGATGATATAGAAGAAGCTTCATTAAATTAGCGACAATGTGTTTTTAATGCCTCTATCTGCCTCAGAACTTCATGTGGTGGCTTTAGTGTTTTAAATCTGCATTATCAAAAACAACTTCTATTTTTTCTAACATGTAGCTCCAATCTAACCTAAGCACAGTTAAGGAATAATGTCTTTGGCCAGTGGAAAATATTTAATTATTTATTGGGAGTTCTGAGCAAACTTTCCTTAATTATTCTGAATCCACTCCAGTTTTATTTCATTATAGAATTCAATTTGCATTCAGAGTGGCATCTTAGGAGTTAGTTTTTGCTGTTTTCAAAAGCACATTTAATAAATTTAAATTTTTTTAAAAATACATTCTACATTCACAAAGTGCTAATGACAAATAGTCTTTATCCAGTTTTTATCTAAAAACAAGGAAACAGAACATCATGAAATATTCATTTGCAGGAGCAAATATCATGACTTCCCCATGAGGAGACTATAAGTTTATTTACAGTCAGTTTATATGTTGCCATAATCCTCTTTACATAGTTTTTTTTTTCAAGCAGGATTTAACACCCCTGAATGAAATTAATTTACTGAGTTCTGTGGTGGTAGATTGATTCTGTTGATAATCAGTTATTTATTCAGCTTTCACTGTGGTTTAAAAGAAGTTGCCTCAATTGAGGCAGGTTAGGATAGGATTCTAACTATAAAAGTAACTCAGAATCTAATTTAATTTTTAGTGACTTGAATTTCATCCAATGTTTCTGTATATGAGTTTATCGATAGTTTATGAACAGAGTAATCATATAATTAATCCTACATGATGGTACATTTGAGAATTAAAGGAGTCTTCTTAATAAGTTAGATTCTATAACACATATTAATATGTGGTTAACCTGGCTGGTTTAGCTCAGTGGATTGAGCGTCGGCCTGCGAGCTAAGTGTCGCTGGTTCGATCTTCCAGTCAGGGTACATCAGAGAAGGAAAACTCTGACTCCAAAAAACCTCCGCTGCCTTGCGGCATACCTCTTCAGGGGAAAGGCTAAGGGAGTAAACCCCGACAGAAAATCCGGAGCCGGAGTCCCTAAGGCGGTTTGACGTTGTAGTCAACACCGGCAACTCCTGCGGCGCACCTGAACCCAAGCTGTATCGACTCCGTCTTTCCCTTGGACCCTTCAGCTGCGAAGAGAGGGGGGATCTGCTGCATGGGCAACAGCAGACCCTCCATATTACCCTGCCCAGGCTCTGTAGCTTCAGCGTCATCACAAGATGTCGATTCAACACAGGAGGAGACAGATACCATGTCACTCCCGAGTCGGACTGCACAGCCATTCTCGGCGGTGCAGATAGACTCTTGAGAAGCTACACCATCGTCTCTCGAGACGGACGGCTGCCGACGACGACGAATATGTGGTTTCTTGGGAAACAGAACATTGGTTTAACTTATCTATAAATAACTTAAGAAGAGGTACCACTTTCTTATCCATGACATCTTCATCCCGAACCTGGCTCATAATAGAAACTTAGTATATGCCAGTAGGAATAAATTATGGATTAATTTAAAAAAAAACTTATTATGCCTTCTTTATAAGTCATTTAGTTATTTTAAAAATTATCTATTACACCTGCAATTCAAATGATATTAACTCTCATTTTAGTTAGGGAAGCATTAGTATGTTAAATATTTTTGGTAAATTAATATTCTGTGAAGTAAGCTTGACTGCACTGTATTGGTATTTACTTATCCTTTATAGATATCAGTTTCTATGTCAAACAGTATATGTCCACATTAACCTTGTTCATCCAGATGCAAGTATTGACTTGGGGACAGAAGCCGAGCAGTGGCACATCTGGTGACTTACCTGTGAGCTTAATGTTCACGATCAGGGAGTTTGCAAAGAGGATCTTTTCTACCTCATTGCTGCTGGTGATATCAAGGAATCTGATACTTTGAAATAAGGTATAATGACAGGCAAATAATTAAAGTCTAAATGGAATATGCAATCTTGTTAACCTGGTTTCCAAGTGAAGTCTATGCTTATAGAATTCTAATAACGTGATGGTCAATAGGAAAGCTTTGAAAATGCTTCTCTGGATAAAAATTAAAAACTAATGATGGCTGCCTATTTCATAATTGGGTAACTTAAGTTTATGGAATTACAATGTCAACTACAGTTTAATAGAAGTGAAATGTTATCCTCAGCCTTATTATAATGGTAAAGATGCGCAGACTTATTTTATATATGATACAATGACATGTGAATGGGACAGTGCCAGGAAGCTGACAAAGAAAAGAGCTGTCAGCAGTCTACACTATGAATCTTTTATTTTACCGCACAACAGAATCGATGTAGTGACCTAATCTCCAGTAAATCTCCAGTGTCATTGGATCGGTTGGTTCCCACGATCCAAGTAACAGTGACCTGCTTCCAAGCCCTCTCTTGCATTATCAACAGCTAAACTCTGGTGACGTTCTGATTCACCTTGCTACGCGGGTCTGAACAATTACTTCCACGGATGGCATATACTATCCCCACAATTGAAAGTGGTGCGGCGAAGACTGAGCGCTTCTTTCCTATATTGGGGCGCACAGGGTGAAATCCCGCAGCCCCTCTCCAGAGCAGTGGCTCTAACGTGTGTGCATGAGGAGGCTTCTAAGCGTCACCGATGTGGCGGATCTGTGAGTCTGCTGAGGTTTATCTCGCTATGAAGCTATTCAGGTAAATCATCACTTTCTGATCAAAAGGTACCATTATCAGGTACGACCTTTTCAGTGACAGCGAGGAACAGGGAGATAGTCTGTCAAATACGCAAATGATCAGGACCTTTGTGCTCTACCTTATGACAAAGAGCAGAAGCTTGAACAAGTCTTCAGAGATCAAAGGTGTCCTGCTTGATATTTCACGCTGACAGGACTTGGGAAGAGGTACAGTCTCATTTGTATCACTACATCTGCAGATCCCCTTTCTTTGGATCCTTTTATGGAACAAAAGCATGTTTTCCGTTGGTTCCTATTAATTAAGCTGGTGTTCGCGCTTTAAAGGTGTTCAGTCATCAACCGCACTACATATTGGCATTTTTGTTTTCGTGTGGGGAGGCCCCTCAAAAACGCGTATAAAGTGCGTCACTGATTTTTCATATCGCTCCGTGTTTACTCCCACTCTGTGCCTGCGCCTTCTCTGCTCTGTGGGGCGTTTTCTCCTTTCTCGTGCCTTTTTTCCCCACCCGTTAATGTGCCGCAGGGCTCCATGCTGGGTGCAGTCTCACTTCTGTCCTCCTGCTCTGGCTCTTACCATCATCTTCCTCATGGAGTCTCAGGCTTAGGAGCTTCCTTTTCAATAGCCAATTGCATATTATGTTCTAGCTGTTCAACAGTCAATTAAACACAACAATTAAAACTAAACATATTACATCATAATTTTCTGCCACTTAAGTCAGAGGCCTAGGAAGTGTCTGAAATGGTCACTTCCTGTGCCTGTAAGAGGGTGCACGTTGAATCAGTTACAAATCGCTTTTTTGCTTAAATTCCTGTGATAATTCAAGGATTCTCACTGACTAAATGTAGAAATTTACATGATTTGAGCATGATATACAAATCTCTTAAAGTCTTAAATTGTTTTCATAGTATCATCTGTTTCTTAGCCAAACTCATGTTGGCCGTAAAACTTAAAGTCTTTGCCTTGGTTTTTGGTTAAGACTCCTGTTTTAATCGCTGCATCATCCCCAAACTTGAGCTTCCCCCTGAGAACAGCTGGACCCCAGCTCCAGAAAAACAGTTCCAAGGTTTGGCCCTTCTGCCCGTAGACACATATCACATGGAGCTAGCTATGCATTTTTCTGATTTCAAGGTCATTTCAAATATATTTCCTGTGCACTACATGAGACCATACTTTTCAGCACAGAAAATCTCATGGCTAAAGGTTGTCTGAAAGAAAACTGGCTTGCTTCGCTTACAGGATATTGGTTCTGGTCTGTTTATCTGAACTTTACCTTCCTAAGTGGATGGCTGCTAAGACAGTTTCCACTCTTTATCTCTTTGGAAATAAACTTTTGGTTTTATATATCTAAATCCTGTATTTATACTGAAGATTCTTAAATAGCTTTTCTCGTCCAAAAGCTTCTGCTTGGACACACGATCTACACAGATACTTATACTTAGTTTCTGTTTATTTCTGATTAAATTGTGTCTTTCACACCCACTTATCTATTCACATGTTCATGCAGAGACTATTATAAGCTCCACGAGGACAGAGACTTTGTTCTAATTATGCTATATCTGCAATAACTAGACCAATTCCAGAAATATTGTAGGCATTGATTGAAAGAAAGAAAAATGAAAGAAAGGAAGAAAGAATTAAAGAAAGAAAGAAAATGATTGAAGTAGCTTGACTCTTGTTACATTTCTTTTCCAGAACTGTATAATTATCTTATATATATATTTGTATTTGAAACCACCTCAATCACAATCTTTTAAAAACTTTTTAGTAACTTCAACTCACTTTAACAAATTTCCTTACTTTTGGAATTTAATGAAACCGCTTGTTTTTTTAAAAAGTCCAAGTTCCAGATACGGTGCTTTTTCTTCTGATTCATCAATGTATCCACTATCATCACTCCCTTTCCAACTTAGCTCACGGTCCAGAGCACAGTCTATGACAGGCACATAAAAATATGCTGCCATCACTGGTCATCAGGGAGATGCACATCAGAACCTCAGTGAGATGTCACCTTATCTCATTTAGATGGGATATTAGGAAAAATATTACAAATAACAAGTGTTGGTGAGGAGGTGAAGAAAAGAGACTCCCTTGTGGGATTGCAAATTGGTGCAACCAGTATGGAAAAGAGTAAGGGATTTCTTTTAAAAACTAAAAATAGAACTACTGTATGACCCAGAAATTTCACTTCTGGGCATCTATAAAAAAAAAAAAAAAACTAATCCAAAAAGATACATGCACCTCTAGGTTGATTACAACATTATTTACAACAGCCAAGATATGGAAGCAATCGAAGTGCCCATCCATAAGTAATAAATGATATAATATATGATATATATATATCACAACCCTGGCTGGTTTGGCTCAGTGGATTGAGCGTCGGCCTGCGAGCTAAGTGTCGCTGGTTCGATCTTCCAGTCAGGGCACATCAGAGAAGGAAAACTCTGACTCCAAAAAACCTCCACTGCCTTGCAGCATACCTCTTCAGGGGAAAGGCTAAGGGAGTAAACCCCGACAGAAAATCCGGAGCCGGAGTCCCTAAGGCAGTTTGACGTTGTAGTCAACACCGGCAACTCCTGCGTCGCACCTGAAGCCAAGCTGTATTGACTCCGTCTTTCCCTTGGACCCTTCGGCTGCGAAGAGAGGGGGGGTCTGCTGCATGGGCAACAGCAGACCCTCCATATCACCCTGCCCAGGCTCTGTAGCTTCAGCTTCACTGGAGAGGACACTCCAGCATCATCGCAAGATGTCGATTCAACACGGGAGGATACAGATACCGTGTCACTCCCGAGCCGGACTGCACAGCCATTCTCGGCGGCGCAGATAGACTCTTAAGAAGCTACACCATCGTCTCTCGAGACGGACGGCTGCCGACGACGATATATATATCACCAGGAGTGCAAAATAATGAAATCCTGCCATTTGCAACAACATGAATGGACCTTGAGGGTATTATGCAAAGTAAACTCAGTCAACAGAGAAAGACAAATAAATATGATTTCACATGTATGTGAGATCTAAATAGCAAAAAAAATACACAGATAAAACAGAAAAAGATACATAGAGAACAAGCTGATGGTTACCAGAGGGAAGGGGTGGCACAAGGGGAGGAAAAGATGAAGGGAATAAGAGGCACAGATTTCCAGTTACATAAAAGAACTGTCCTGAGGCTGTAATGCACAGCACGGGAGATATAGTTAACAGCACTGTAATAATTGTGCAGGGACAAATGGTTAATAAGGTTATCAGGCTGAACATTCTAAAGGTATATACATTTTCAATCATTAGAGTGTACATCTAAAACATATATTCTATTTAATAAAATTACATACTAGAAATGTTGATATGTATAAATTTTTTGAGCTAAAACCATTATTCTTATTTCTGGGAGAAATTGGAACAGAGCTGAGAGCTAAAGTTTTCCACCCCCTAAGAGAATTGTGCTGACTGTGAGAATACTGGACACCAAATTTTTTTCTTTCAATAAACATCACAAACAATAAGTCAGATATGTCTCAACATTAAATGATCTGTATTTTATTTTGGTCTATAGAGAGGAGAGATAACATGTCAGCATCATTCCTGATACAGTTTTTGAATCATCATTTGTAACGTTAACAAACTTGGTAATAATTTTTGTTCTTCATAAAATATCAAATTTAAATAAATAATGCTATTATGTGAAAGAAAATGAGAGAATAAATTTGATTCTTTCTATTACTTTACTTAGAAAATATTCATCATGAATCTTTTTTATAAAACAATACAAGTTCAAATACTCTGAGAATATATTGCAAAATGCATAATGGAAAGGTAAAAGTGTGCAGTGAAGTGAGATATTAACATGATTAAATTTTTAATGAAGGTTTGTCACAAACCACCAAACACCAGCTACAATATTTGTAATATAAAAGGGATATAACACACACTGCACAATTGATCATGGATAGCTATAATATATTTAATGAATTTACTTATTTACTCCTTCAACAAAATAATAGTAAGCAATCATTTTCTTCTAAGTTCCTGCATATGAATGAATTTATTCCTTATTTAAAATAGTAGAGGAAAACAACAGGAAATAAAAATTAACTAATAAAATAATAAATTTAAATTTGATCGGTTTCTTATAAATTTGGTATAAAACTAAATACTAAATGCATCAGATAAAATGTTCAAGTGTATAATAAAAACCCTTTAATACTGTTTAATTTAGTTAAAACTTATGTCTATAAACTTAGCTATGAGCACATTTTATTTTAAATTTTGTGTCTTCCTGAAGATCAGTCTGAAATACTACTTGTGATCATGATGACAGTTTCTTTTTGCAGACTACTACAGGCAATTTTATAGTGAATAAATCAAATCACAATGTTTGTTAAGTACTCAGAGGAAGGCAAACATGGGAGCATCATAGAAGGTGTAAGGAAGATAGTAGAGAGGATACGCTGGGTATTTAAATACAGAGTAGAATAAAAGCTTCTTATAAATTTTTTAGTTCAAAATACTCAAAGTCGTTCTCCTTGATGAAGACAAAAGGAGTTCATAGAGGATTGGGCTGCCAACAGCTGGACTTAAAAGAAATACAAGTAAGTGCAAAAAAAATAAATAAAAATCTTCAGATTGGGCGAAATGCAGAGAAGTCAGGGAAGAAAACACATTTGCAACACACTGCAAAATCACTAAAGTAATAGCTTTGGGAGTCTTACCTCTGCAGAAGATCTTGTGGGTCTGAATTCTATCCAAACCTGTCAAAATATTGATGAAAAAAAAAAATCTTTCTGTTTATGTAAACATGAATTGAGGAACCTACTCCTAAATTTAATTCTTTCCATAAGAAAGGTAAATTTTTCTTCAGACTACACTGTTTAGATGTGTAGATTTAAGACGCCTATGATGCTAAAAGATTATTTTGTCACGGATGCAGTAAAATAGCTATTGACAAATAACAAGTGTATCGAAGATAAAAATCATGTTTCTGCAAATGGCTGATATAGCTGTTTATAATAAAATATTAGTTCCAATAAACCTAGTTTCTTTCATCACAGATTTGATCATAGTTATCATCAATATTTAAATTAGTCTCCTTCTAAAAAAGGATCTGAACCTGTGTTCAATATCCTGATCTGTTCCACTATGTTACTTCAGTTGCCAAAGCCATACCTAAAATTAGGCAGACTAAAAAATTTCATCTACAAAATGGAATTAGAAAATACAATTAACTTTGTGTTTCCCAAACAATCTATGTCAAAATTACACACACACATAAATATGCACAGAACATACACGGGAAAGGGAGCCTTGACAATGCTCACTGATTTCTGCAGTTTTTCTTAATTGCTATCTTCGCTCTTGCTTGTAGACATTTTCATCTTCATTTTTAAATGAACATTTCTCTTAAATTAAGTCTAAAATTAGCCTTAGCTCCTTTGCTCTGCATTATGAAAAAACACTTTCATTGTAAATTACTGTACAGGACACCAGGTGGCAGGCAGTCCTTTCCCCGTTGTCCCAAAATGTGCTTTACTAGACGATCTGCTGTAAGTCAGAGAACTATGAAACAGCATCACTATTGAGCAAATGCATGGGACTGTCTGAAGTGCAACCATACGAGAAATAAAGCGCTTTATTATATGAAGTCTTAATATTTCAGTCTGATATTATCGAGCCATTAAAAAGAAGGGAACCCTGCCACTCGCGCCAACGTGGCTGGATGTTGAGGGCCTTATGCTGAGTGAGATAAGTCAGGTGGAGACGAAGATGGCCTCCCTTACATGTGGAACCTAAAACATAATGTTCGGGGAAATAGTTATAGAACAGAAAGTGTTCATCCACCCAACACCAGCAGAGCCGAGCACTGGACACCAAGAATTGCCATGGAGAAGCATTGGCTGTATTACTAGGAATGGTGCCGCCCAGGAGACCAGGAAGCGAATGCTCAAAAGCTGGAGCCCCCTGATGGCTTGTGGGTTACAGGTTCTGTAGGGCAGAAATCACAAGACAGTGCGGGTGAGGGGTTTGGGGTGCCACTGGAAGCTGGCTGGTCAGAGGTGAGGTAAGGGTGATGAGTCATGTCTTCAGGTTTGAGGACCTCTCAGGTCTTTTCCAGCTTCCCTTTGTCCTGGCCTCATGAGAGAGTAGCCAGAGGGTCATTTACTCTAAAGGCTCAGGAGCTGAAACATAACTTAGGCCACGAGCCTGCCAGAGGTCCTGACCTAGTGACCATTAGTGGAGTCTGGGCTGGTGTAGTTCGGATTCAAAGCTACATTTAATCAAATTCATTTGGACTCTGGGTTTCAGTATCAGTGAAAGTGGTCAAAAGGTACAAACTTCCAGTTTTCACATAAATACATAGTTTTGGGGTTGTGATATTCAGCATGGTGGCTTTAGTTCTCCAAATGGCATTGTATGTTTCAAAGTCACTAAAAGAGTAGATCTTAAAATTTATGATCATGAGAAAAAACTTAACTACGTGAGGTGATGGATAGTGACTAAATTTATTATGGTGATCATTTTCAAAATATGCCAAATTATTATACTGTACACCTTAACTTATACACTGTCGTATGTCAATTATATCTCCATAAAAAGGAGAAACTATTTTGGTTAGGAAGCATTTCCAAGGGTCAGTATAACAGAGTAGCTGCCCTAATGCCACTCTAAGATAGTCTGTTGTTAGGTCTGCCTGTCCCCAAATGATCTGGGACTAATGGATTTTGCAGAACACAATTCAGCTTTGTTGAGACAATAAGCACCCCAATGATAATATCAGGTAGAAAGATTTCGCTGAGAAAAGTTCATATTATAATAAGAGGAGAAAAGAAGTAAAGGGAACATGCCAAGTCCTTAATTTTAAATATGTTTAATGTATCACATACTCTCACCACTGACAAAAGAAAAACACTGTGGCAAAATTCTCACATTGTATCTGTGAAAGCTTGCTGGCTCTCTAGTCTGGATTAAGATAGAGCTCTATATGGTGTTTTATGCTGGAAGCATTGGGAAGTTCATGTGGGAACACATAACAAGAAGGGAATTTCTGGGAAATAGTTCATAAATCTAAAAAGCACAAGCTCGTGGAAATACAAAAAAAAATGCAATATTAAAAATTATTTCGTTATTATTAGCCAGTTTTCATGTTAAATATATTTGAAAACTATTTTAAAAAACCCACAACATGTTAAAATGTTTTTTTTTTTTTTGTTTTTTTGTTTTTTTTTAATTTTTTTTATTTTGGTTTTTCAATTACAGTTGTCCCCTTTTCCCCCAATTTCTCTCCCCCACCCAACCCACCCCCTCTCCCGCAATCATATCCCTCCCCGTTGTCCATGTCCATGAGTCTTTCATGCAGGTTCTTTGACTAAACCCTTCCCTTACTTATCCCCCTTCTCTCCCTCCCCCTCCCCCCTACTGACTACTATTCTGCTCTTTGTTCTATTTAGTTCCTTTGTTTGTGTTGTTCTTTAGTTTCCTGTATTAGGTGATATCATATGGTATTTTTCTTTCTTTGCCTGGCTTATTTCACTAAGCATAATTCTCTCTAGTTCCATCCATGTTGTCGCAAATGGCAGGAGTTCCTTCTTTCTTTCTGCTACATAGTATTAAAATGTTTTTAAAAGATGAGAAGAAAAACATGCAAATACAAGAATTTGTCAGGAGGGATTTTTAGAGAAAAATAAGCAAATAAAAAGTCTTCTCATTCAGAGCAGGAGTTGGGTTTTCTGTTTCTGAAGTGGATTACCATTTCTGAATAAAATATCATTTTATTTAATTTAATGAAGACAATTTTTAATGTTTATTTCTGATTTTCAGTATCACTATGGAAAGAATATTAAAAATAAGTTTTAGAAAGTATATATTATGTATCCAGTCTGGTATTTTGTGAACTGTTTTACATCCTTGGGTAGCTGTAAATTCTAATCTTTGTACTTTCTAAATCTTAAAAATACAAGATAAAGTGATTCTTTTTCAAGTGCCAGTGAAGCATCTTTCTTCTATTTCATTGTTACTCCCATTTTAAAATTAGAAAATAGGAGATGTATAATTTGGTAATTGTCCTCTTAAAATTGCTAGGACATTATTTGTAATTTGTGGAATTACTTAGGGCATTAACGTATCTTTAAGAACATCAATCGCTAAGCCTTTCTGTTCAGTGTTATTTAAGTGATAATGATATAATCAACATCAAATGCAAATTTAATTGGAGCAAGATATTCAGTTATTTTATTTCATAGTAAGAGCCAATAGAATTTTTGGAATTTTATTTAAATTTTATTTTAGAGAGAGGGGAAGGGAGAGAGAAAGCAAAGGAGAGGAACATCAATGTGAGAGAAAAACACCCATCGGTTGCCTTCTGCAAGCCCCTGTGAGGAGACAAGAGACAGAGCACAGAGCCCACAACCTGAGGGACATGCCGTGACCAGGAGTCAAAACCGGCTACCACTTGGTTTGCAGGATGACGCCCAAGCGATTGGGCCACGCCAGCGTAGCCAATATGATTTAAGCAATATTTCTGCAGTGTTGTTCTCCAATTCCTTTAATTGAGATTTTCTTAAACTTCTATAAGGATATTCAGAAAATTAATTTTCAAGTGTTAATTCAGAATAAAGATTAATGACAAATTAGAATATTACATATTTAAATGCTGGTCTTGGTAAAAGTCATCATTTGTAATTTACATAAAATTTCAGAAAGTCTATGCTTATGCAATGCTAATACAATCCTTGAGTAGTAAAATATTCACTGACTCAATTATATATTCTGTACACATGTGATCCAGCAAATATATGGATATTCTTTCCTCATGAAAAATGTGAAGAACATGTATTGACAATAGATAGTCTTTTTAAAATCTAGGATGTTAGCAAAGAATTTTAAAAAAATATTCCAACATATTTTACTGATTAACTGATGAGATACTATAAATCACTACTTTAAAATATTTTTTCTCTGTTAAAGGTGATTGATCAGTCATTGCTGCCCCAGATAATTTCTAGTTAGAGTTTTTATTTTTTAATAAAGGAACTCCTTGCGTTCCCTTCACAGTCTTTCTTTGAAAAGCTTTCTTCTCTTACTTTCTGTCTCTCCACTGTTAATCTTGTTTTTGCTAGCTGAATCCTGGGCACTCTGGCTGCCCTGCCTCTTTCTAATGTAAGGAGAGATTTCGGCAGGCGGTCTCATTCTCTCTAGCAGCTGCTGCTGCCGTTGATAGATACAGTGAGAATATAAAACAGGAAGTCCAAATGAGAAAATAAACACATTCAACTGGTGGCGTGAGCCATGTGGACAGAGTGTGCCTTCCAGGCTCCTCAGGACCTCATTGCTGTGTCAGGCATGCAGATTAAAGATACTCAAACTGGATTCCATGCACAGAGAAAAGCAGTGAATACCATGGGTTCTTGACACACTGCTGCAGAATAAAAATCATTCAGCCTCTTAAAAATAGTTTCTGATTTTTGCATTAGTGAGAGACTGAACAAGAAAAATATTGCTCAACCTCGTATGTGAATCCCTGAGCTTAAGTCGCCTTCCAGCTGACTGATACAGATATTCTGTATTTTGAACAATCATGATGCATAAATTGTATCAGTAAGATATTTTAAGCTTTTCCCTAAGATAAATAGCCATAAAAATAATACCTTGATTTTCCAGAATAAGGTACACATACATTATTATAATAGACTATTGGTTGAAATTATGTTCAACAATTAATATTTATAAAAGAAAATTAAAATAATTTTTGCACTTACCAGATTTCACATTTAAACTTTAATAAAATAAAAATATTTCTGTCCTCATGATTATTATGTCTTTTTCTTCTACAAAGTGTGTGGTCACAAATTACCCTTGATTTGAATACATTTTTAGAGAAAAAAATAATTAGCTGAAGTCTGTAACAAAAATTAACTTTGATGAAAACATAATGTATGTTCCTTGAAGAGTTATTCTTATAGTGTGTACATCTGCTTTTACTACATTTATATTTGACTGCTTTATAATCTCCTTTTGTTTATACCAGAGGCTGGCTAAGTCTTTTCTAATTTTTATGTCTGATCTATATTTTAGACCATGTGTATCTGATCATAGTTGAGTGTTTAAAGATCTATTTTAGCAATTTACTGCAGGGCTAAGAAAATGAAAGATTATTCAAATGAAATTACACAAGGACTGGGTCAATTTTTAGAGCACAAATGCCAAATCTAAAAAATATTACAGTAATGTAGCTCTGTATTGAGATGACCTTTAGAAATTTAAGTGTTTAAAATAAATAATGGGTTTTCTTGCTTTTTCTCTTATTTTTATTGTGGTGCTTTTACTGAATAACATCAATTTGTATTATTTGTATTTGTATTATAATAACTGCTTAAGAGCGTAAGGAGTAGTCATTTAATGGAGTTCTATTTGAGCTGCCCATCACTTTTCCAGATATTTTTCTACTTGAGGTTTAGTTGCTTTATTAAATTTAGGTGGAGGAGCCTGTTAGGAAAAACAGAAGGACAGCCTTTGTGATTATTTTGTGTAAGTATAATATGAGATGATGACAGAATAGTCTTTAATGCTCAAACATCTAACAATTTATATTCAAGTAATATTGTATAGGAAGCCATAAAATTTTAAATGAATCCCTAGGTTACCTATAAACTTGATGCTACATTTTAGGAATAAGAAAAACACTTCTTATTGTATAAATAGTGGAAAAGTTGGACTTATTTCTAAGGAGTACAAGATTTTACATAAATGAAAAATTTCTCCAACCAAAGATACGTTGAAGTCATGCTCCCCAGTGTCTGAGAATGTGACCTTAATTGGCAGTAGAATCTTAACAGATTTAAAGTAATCAGATTAAGGAAAGGTCTTTGCATTGGATCCTAATCTAATATGACTGGTGTCCTCATAAGAAGATAGCCATGTGAAGACAAAGAAATGCAGGGTGAACCCTATGAAGACAGAGACCGAGTGGAATGATGCTTCTACAAGCCAAGGAACACCAAGGATGGCCTGCCAGCCCGAGAAGCTAGGAGAAAAGTGTGTCTCAGATTCCTGCTCAGAGCTCTCAGAAGAAATTATGCTGACGCCCTGATTTTAGACTTCCAGAATCTAAAACTCTGATAAAATAAATCTCAGTTGTTTTAAGCCACCCTTTTGCAGGATACTTTATTTCATCCACCCCAGAAAACTAATACACTCCCTATAGGTCTAGTTCTTCAAAGCTCTGGCCATTCTGCTGGATTCAATTGATACTTCTGTCGACCACACTGACTGAGACAAGGCATTAAATGTTAAGGTAACATATCATTTCAATATGAAATTTTAACTGTGAATTTCATTAGTCCTTAGTCTATAAAGTAAATGAGACTCATCTGAATCTATACCAGACTCTATTCTTTTTCTGTTCCTGCTTTATAGTGTCATTTTAAATCGTTCTTTTGTAGCCTTCTTCACACATGATAAAGCCTCATTCCAGGTTTCAGTGTTTGTCCTCGGCACACATGCATTCGAAGCCTGTACTCACATCCCTGTTACATTGTTCACACACATTCTCTGAACAGAGACTGCCAGTGACCGATGATCAGTGAAGTGGTTGCCTCAACCTCCTTCTTTAATGCCTTTGTAGGAGCAACTTTAGATTCTCATAAATCCAAGTTCGATTTTTCTCCTTGTCTTGAAGTAGTTAGAAATCGTGATCAAAATTAATCTTCCAAGGCTTACATCAACCAAGTTTAACTAGTATCAGAATGCATCCCTCCCTCTTTAAACTGGGAATTTTTAGAAATTAATGACTCTCAATGATTAGTTTTAGTATCCTCAACATAAGTTTCCCTTTAGATAGTCAATGTTTCTTGAGTTGAATGACTCTCTCCTTTTACTTTCATTTCTGACTCCAACATGATCAATTAACCCTAATTTGTAATGCTTACTTTCCATATTGAATTGATTAACCATTAGATTTATCAACTTATTAAATATCAACTCAAATAGAAAGTATATAGAGACATGGGAGTTTTACAGCCAACACTGGTGTATCTATCTAGCACATGTTTTGTGATAATGATCAACATTACCATGGGAGACTGCATGGGATTCCACTTGATCGCACCTCAGTGTTTCCCACCAGGAAACCATGGCCCTGAAATCTATGATTACCATTCCCTAGTATCCTTAGTTTTCCCAAAGTATTCTTACGTCTGGATGCTTTTAAACTTGATGTTAATGAAACCCCACTCTGTGTATTCTTTTGCAACTTGCTTAGTTGACTTATGTTGTATTTCTGAAATCCAGCTATGTTCTTTGTTTAAAAAAGTATCACATATTCTTAATTCTTAGGTAATTAAAAATGCACAACACTATTAGATTTATCAAACATCAGCTCACTTCTAGCTTTTTGTTAATATAAAAGTCCTTCCATGAGCATTCTGCTATGTTCTTTCTGGAGCACACCTGCAAGAGATTCCCAGGGGTATCAAATTGTGACACCATATGTTGTATTAAATGTGAGATGACTGAAGATGCTGATGTAATTCCAGCAGACAGAATTACTGGACAAACAGGGGGCTGCCACACGCTCAGGCAAGTCAGCGCTGAGCAGAGCAAGCACCGTCCTTTTATTGAAATCTGAGGGTGGCAATTACAGGATACACAGCATATTGCTTAAGGAGAAAACAGGATGCCAGGGTTCAAACATTAACTAGTTTGGAGACAACAACAAAACTATAAGTCCTTAAGGCTGAGCTTCAAACAAGATGATAGGACAAGGGTGTAATGGAGTACTCAGCAAAGTCTCTTTGTTCTCAGGATACCATAGCTCAGTGGCCTAGAACAGCTTACAGCTGCCGGCGTCGGCAAGTCCAGCTCGCTTATCTGAGTCACAGGACACCTGGACGGAGGGGCGTGAAGAAATGCCCCTACCCAGAGACTTGATTTCCACCAACACCATGGGATGTGCACATCTTGTTACTCTTACAACCTGTCAGATTTCTTTCTAAAGCAAGTCTCTCAATGTGCATTCCCACCAGAAGTACTAAAAAACTATTCTGGTTTCTTCATACCATTACTAATGCAATGTTTCAGACTTAAATGTTTGCTAATCAGGTTGATATGAAAGTATATTTCATTGGGGTTTAAAGTTGAATCTCACCTATTATTTATCAGGTTAACATCTTTGTATGTTAAAGGCTAGTAAGTTTTATTCTGAGGAAATTCTTTGTTCATATTATAGCATCATCTCTTATTCTTAATGACTTGGAAATAGTTTTTATACATCATGAATTTAAATTGCTTCACTTTCAAATATCACTTTGCAATTCATAGTTTGTATTTCCACTTGTTATGCTTCATTTTTATGAACAGTGATTTTTATTTTGATATAGTCTTAATGATCAGTTTTTACTTTTGTTATTGCCTTTGAATTTGAGAAATTCACTATTATCTTTATCTTATTAAATATTTTCATATAAATTCTCTAAGTTTTGAAGTTTTGCCTTTTATATTTAAGTTTCAGTTTAATTTGATCATGTTTAGATTTGATTTCAACAAAGATTTAGATTACAAAAAAGTTTAAATATATATATATAATGTATCACAGAAGATCTTGGGTGGACTATTTGGTCATAGTATCATATAAAATTTTCTTTCCTGGTTTTTAGCACTACTTTAGAACTATTTTTAAAACTAATAGTCTAGTGGAATAAAAAGGATATGTATTATGTCTTCACTGGAGCATATTTTGGAAAAGAAAAGTTCAAGCTGGAAGACGTGGCAGTCATGGTATCCTGGTTTGAATTGCAGCAAAGCATTACTTTCTGCCCTTTTTCCCTGGTCCAGATGGTAGAGCTGCCTGACTTGCCCAGTGTCTGCCTGAGTTAAGTGCAAACCATTTGAAATTCAATCAGTGGAAGATGGAAGTGATGGCTGTTGGGCAGAGAAATGCATTTTGAAAATTTAGAGAATTTTATTTAGATGACCATGAAAAATACAAGCTAAGTTATACTGTGAAAAACCCGACACTTTTGGCATTCGATTAAAATGAATTTTCCACTAAAAAAAAATCAATGATATGCTTCTTCTTTTCCTTTATTAAGGAAATAATCCCCAATTTTTTTGGCTTAGAGTTTGTAGATCAATTACATGCATGATATTTTTGGCTTCATTTCTGTGCATTTTAATAGCCTTATTATACATTTCCTACAAAATATAAATATAGTAGATAAGAAAACATGTACAGAGGAAGTATTGCTTTCACAGTCCATGTCAATTTTTTGTATAGGCATAAATTATACTTTGAGAAAATGGAAACACTAAATGGCTCATGTATTTTATTTTAAATATATAATTATAAATCTATTTTTGTAATTACCTTGAGCTATTAATATATACATTTTCACAAATGTGTGTTACTATTTAGAAGACAAACCAACATTGGGAATAGTCACAGCACTGTACAATGCCATATTTGTATGCCTGCAGGGAATTTTTTTAAAAACTAAGGAAGGTTCTCATATTGTTTATATAATAAAACACTTAAGTGTGTGGAGAATAAGCCACATATAAAAATAGAATTATCAATTTAAAAAATTCTAGAAATATTGTAAGTAAAATATCGTGTGTCACTATCTCCATACCAGTTTAATTTCAATAAACTTAAGCTTGCTCATGATATTGTGATTACTTAGCATTAAATAATACTTTCCAAGTATAAATTTGATAGAATCTTAAAATCAAAACAAAACAAAGGCAAAAGTAAGCAAACAAAAATATTTATATCAATAAATAATCTTTAAAATATAGCATATTGTTCTGACTTAACATAATGGGAAAGATGTTGTCGATAGATCAAATGGAATATCTAACTGCACCGAGCTGGTCAGTGGCAGAGGCGGTACTAGATGTTAAATCACCAGAATTCCATTTATTTTACTGACGAGAAGACATAGGTTTTTTTTAATAAATCCTAGTTTTACTCTGGGTAGATGCCAGCACATACTATGCAACTTGTAAAAAGTCAGAAAAAGCCCCTTTAAGCAAATAAATTAGGAAACTGCCCATTCGATGCACAGTAGAAATAAGCTCTGAGTGAGGGTCCCAGCAGGAAAACAAATTAAGGCGATTAAGAGTCTTAATGCAAATGTGGATACAAATATCAACGCAAACGCGAGGATCTGTGGCTAGCAAGCTTTCTCTTGTTCTTGCATGAGAAGGGGGAGGGGAGGAAGGCCTTGTGGAAAGGTAGGTGACAGACTGCTGAGGTCCATCCTGAGAACTGGAAATAGCGAGCCTTTGACATGTTGTAGAGAGGAAGATTGAGAAGGGAACAGCCACCAGCACTGTCTTTCCTCACTTTAATCCCCTTTGGTGCTCCCTGCGGCCAGCACCATTGGGTGCCAGGGGACAGGAAAGCCTTAGGCAGAAAACAGAATGGGGGAGGGCGGCAAGGGGGCAGAGATTTCCAAAATAGGTTCTCTTCCTCCAGGCTCAGGGATGAGCCAAGCTAGAGGACTTGGCAGGCAAGGCGTGACTGGATTTCAGCGTGTGTTTTTTTACCTACTTGGCCAAGCATGCTTGTACATGATGTGTGCATCTGTTTCCCCCACTTACTGACATTGTGGCACCGAGCAAATGACTCCTGTAGGCAAAATAAACATCACGATAATATTGACTTCACAGGTGTGTTGTGAAGACTAATGTAATTGCTGTTTGACAGAATATTACAAATCTAAATGAAATTCAAGTACGTGACAATGTTCATATTGGAAAAAAGAGAACACTATTTCTAAGAGCCGTCAGGTACAAGGCTGGAGATTGATTCATCTCTAGTACAAATCTTCATCAGAGTTTTTTCTTTTCTTTTTTTTTTTTTTTTGCTCATTTGAAGTCAGGTGCCCATGTACCTATCACACGTTCACTGAGCTGTCTGAAGCTGACCCTTTTAGTCCTTTTTCCTGAAATGTTTTCACCAGGCTTTCATGTATGTCTCGTGCTCTCCCAGAAACTGTGCTGGTCTGTCTCTTCCAGTTCTTATTTGCCCTTTCTCCTCTTTATCACCATACTTTTGGTTTTTATGACATAGTCAATATATTAGCCTTCATCATAGAATAGTCTACGTTAATAGTTTCGGGCATATTTGAAATGTTTTGTAATAGCCCTTAGTAATAGTAAAAGGTTTGATGGAGAAAACACACCATTCAGGCCTATTTGAGCCAAATAGTCATCTATTTGCCCAATAAAAATTTAGATAAAAGTAGCCTCCCGAATATTAGCATGGCACATTCCACCCCCGTTTGGTCATATTTTGAATATTCCCTTGAAGGGGGAAATCTTTGGGAATTATTACTAAACCGAGAATTTCTGACTCCTGGCTAGAGAGTATTTTTCTAAAGGAATTTACTGATTTGACCTAACATGGGCTAAGCACACACGGTAGACTCTAACAAGCCCGTCTCTTCTCATGTGATCAGTAAAGCGGCGTAATAGTTCCAGGTCACATGGAACGTTGTTGGCCACCTCAACCCCATTACCAGTGGCTTTCCTGTCTATCAGAGCAGCCTAGCAAGCCAAATGCCTTATTTTTATTTTCAGAATTAATCATTTAGACTTCCTTAATAATTAGTGAGAGTATGTGTGCAACAGCATAAGTTAATCAAACTTCTGTTATTGTCAAAGTCTGATATCCTGAGTCCTTATGGTAGTCAGTGTACATTAACGTCTACAGACTGATACTGACTTTTTTGTGGTCCTGGAGTGCCTGTTATAATATACTGATATTTTCTTAAGCCGTTGTTCACATGATAGCCATTTCCTTGAGTTAAAAGAACCTTTTTTTTAATACAATAATTTTATTTTTCTGCGAATAAAATTATGCAAAATTAAAGGATAAACTGAAACACATTAAATATTCCAAGAGTTTACTTGGGCAAAAATCCATTCTAATGGGGCAGTGCCCAAGCAGGAGTGGGTAGGAACCAGCATGGACAGCAGTCGAGGTGGACGTTTAGAGAGAAAAGGCAGAAGCAAAGTCAGGAATTGTTCATTGGCTGTAGCTTAGACACTCACTTGACTTTTTTGGAAAAACCTAATAGGCTGTTTGTGACGGATTGTCCTTAGGTTTCTATTTCTTAACCTGGAGTCATTTGATTTTGTTTACACAGGCTGCTAATTTAATTTTAATAAAACTTTATATTTAAGATATTTTTGGCATGCAATCACATATAAAGCTAACCATAAACCTGCTGTAATATTATTTTATTTTATAAAAAAGAGACTAAGACTTGTCCATTTGTATAGGAAAGAAGTGACAAACCCAAGTTAACTAGGATACTGCTAACGAAACCAGAGAATTTACCATTTTTCACAACAGCCCCACATTGAAAATACAATCCATCCTGATTAGCTGTTCTAGCCATTTGCTTTCAGAAACTAAGCTAATTAGCTTACAAAAATTGCAACAGAGGTCACAGTTAATTCCATTTTTCAAAAAATGATACAAAATGAAGTATTTCATTTTAATTTTCTCTGTGCAAAACCTAAATCTTTTCAAACAATTTTATATCTGGATCTTAATTCTAAAGCTTGATACGTTTGATACACATGTGACAATATTAGATATATGTGGTAAGTATAATCTAGGGGACAGAAGAAAGGCACAAAAGAACGGTCCATTCCGATTCCCCCCACAGCCCACTTCTATGACGTGAACCTTCCTTTGTGCCACATATAAGATTTTACTACACTGATTTTTTTTCAGTAAAAATAAATGTCACCATTTTTATGTTCTTACTATCACCTGGAGGGCATTTTTATGGTTCGCTAGGTAGATATCTCTTTGAATGTTGAGGAAAACAGAACAAAAATAAATTAATATGTCTCTGAAAGGGGAAACATGCAGAGTTTAAGAAAAAATAAATGATGAGTTGGAATCAGTAGAGGGTTTAGAATTTTTAAGAAAAGTTTCAAGGGAGCTAGTTAAAGAAATATAGGCAATGGGTGATTTGGATTGAAAGGATGGTTGCTGTGCAATTTGAATGCCCTGCTCCCACCTTTCTACAAAAGATTCAGAAAACATCCAAATTGCTGAAAATTTCTTTTATGAAAATGTAGAATGTCCTTTTTTTTTTTGCTTAAATTTTAGTGTGGGTTGAAATCCCAAGTTGTCCAACAAATCTTCCAATAGCTGGCTAATGCCTTATGCACAGTAATTTGAGGTCACTGGTTGTGTTTTCTTAACTTTTGAATCTCTAGTGCAATTAAAATGCGTGAACCATCATAGGAGATAATAAATGTTTGGTAAATGAAATTAAAGAGAAAGAGAGAAGGGATATACAAGGAGGGAGAGGGACAGGAATGGCGGGTGAAGAAGAAGAGGGGAGTGGTAAGGCGAGGACATGCATTTTGACAGGCGAAGCATTCCCTGGAGCTGTCAGCTGCTCAGTTTCTGTGATCTGTCCTTTCAGGGGCCTCAGGTTGCCCCTTTTTCAAAATAGAGACACTTACATCTACAACTGCCATTTTGAAATATCGAGAGAGTCCAATGACAATGGAATTAAAAGATATTTAGATGGGCAGCTGGCGGAGGAGGTGGGGTGCGTGGCATGAAAGAAGGGGAAGGAATCAGCTAAGAACATCCCTCTGTAACCCCACAGACAGGGACAGCAGAGTGTGATGGCCAGAGGGAGGTGGGGGCGGGGCTGGGGGCGGGGGACCCGAGGTGGGGGATGCGCACATCTGTAATATTGTGAACAGTAAAAGTGGAGTTAACAAAAGATGTCGGGAATATTGAATTATATTATACTTATCTTAGACTTACTCCAAGCAGCACAAGTCAGCAAAACTGAAATCCTGAAAAATTAGATCATTTTTCTCCCGTTCCTTTGTTTTGTGAAAATACAATGTTTTAAAAAAAATAGCTTCCTGTAGGAGCACGCTGTCTCAATGGCAATAGACACTCCTCTTTTCCTCCGTCCCCTCCTTCCAAGCTGATCCTTTTCCTCCTCGTCACTAACACAAAACGCTGCTAGTGTTGTCAACTTTGTTATAAAGCAGGGAAACTGAGATGGAACAGAACTATCACCTAGCACCATAACTGTGAAAAGAAAGAGGCTTTCCAGCTGACCAAGTAAAATAATAAATTGAAGTCTGTGAGGATTCAGGAGTCTTTTAAGTAGAATGTGTTTTTGTTGTATGCTTATATGAATGTATCCTACTGAACTCTTATCTGAAATAAAGGTTAAATAGTCACACACTACTTTAGTCTAAAACAAAATAAGGGAGTTTAGCTTTTCTTGAAAAACTTGTGCTTTTCAGTGAAAGTTTATATTATATATGAGGCGAAATGATGGGGATCGAAAGAAATCTGCGATGTTCAAAGTCACGAAGCTCTTAAGTAAGGCAACCTCATTTTCCAGGGTTCAGTAGGCATCCAGTTCCTTCATGAAGCTTGAAAGAAATAATGTAGAAATCAATGCAGAATTTGGAAGGACGGAGAAAATAATGCGTAATGATTATTTTATCTCCTTGAGGAAGGCTGCACTACAAAAAATTGTGTAATCTGTATTTCTCTTCCATTAGTTTACACTATAGGGTGAGGATTTACTTTTTTTTTCCCCCGAAAGTGTTACTAGATGTGTTTCTGTGTCTTCCTTGTGATGAAGAATTGCCCTTTTATGCTTTTTTTTTTCTTCTGGTTTCTGTGTGTACCTTTCTTTTCTCATTGAAAGATCTGGTTCATATTACCTCACACACTGGCAAGCGCTGTCCACAGGTCCTCTGACC
Organism: Furipterus horrens; assembly: GCF_987537825.1. NCBI lineage: Eukaryota > Metazoa > Chordata > Mammalia > Chiroptera > Furipteridae > Furipterus > Furipterus horrens. The sequence continues at coordinate 7,063,810 of NW_028327180.1, forward strand.
TCTAGAATCTCTTCCTATAATCTACTTTACACAAGGTCAAAATATTGCTTTTTCCTTGAGTATAATTACGAAAATGTCTTGCACTTGGTCAAAAAACCACCTACATCTGCATATGCATTGTGTATTCCATCTACCTGGATAGCATTCAAGACCCCCGTGATCTGGCAAAAATAGAGACTGGCAGCCTGACTCTTCATATCTCCTCCTTGAACCCTGTAATCCATTCACATTGCAGCCTGTGCACCATGCCTTTTACTCCCCCACCTCTGTGCAGGACATGCTTTGTTACTGAAGTCAGAAACAGACATTTTACATTCTAGCCACCATTCCAGGTTAGGCTGTAAAGGCCTAAGGAAAATGATGAATGTTCACTTCGAATGCTAATTTCTTTCTAATTTGATAAGCTGTAAGAGTTTGTTAACATAAATCATACCCTTGGCGTATATTTTTTATAAAATAATTTCATTTCTACTAGATGATGATAAACACAAAATAATCCTACTTTAGGTCTCCGGTGCAGTGATTCACAAACATAACCCTCATTAGTCTGGTACAAGGGAAGAGACTAAATAAGAATCAGCAGGAAAATTTACCAGTTACGGATTCACAATTTATAGCACAGAGTTTCTGACTCAGTGTGACTGAGCATCCCATACCTGATCCACTAGGTTTAGAAAACTAAAACCTAATTTATTTCACAATTCTAAGTAATGAACAGATCATTTTAATGAAAAAATAACTGTAATGCATGCATATGTATGAATTAATGAATTAAGGAAGGAATGAAATGCTTGGTTAAAGAAATGCTTTATTATTGGAGAATTAATGGTAGCTCTTCTAGTTAATCCTTTTGAGGTAGGAACCTAATCTTGCTAAGCCCCAAGTTCTTCTTTGATGTGTAAAACTGATGAAATGCCATTTAAAACAAGTTTAGAAAGACTAAAATATTTTATCAACATATAGCCTGTGTGTTTGTGAAGCTTAGGAAAAGTAGTTTCTTCTATTTTCTGCCCAATTTTGTCTTTGTTTTCGACTACGAAGTTATGGGGTGACATTGGTGAATGCGATTATATGGGTCTCGAGTGTACATTTCTGTATATTGCATTGTGTGCCCACCACCCAAAGTCAAATCATCTGTGGTCACTGTATAGCTGACCCCCTTTTACCCTTTATAAATCCCCACCCCCACCCCTCTGGTAACCATCGTACTATTGTCTGTTTTCAACTCAAGTTTCCTTCTGCATTTTACAAAGTGTGATGTGGAAATAACATTGAACATATATCTACAGTTAAGGTTAGATTAACTTTTATCACAGGAAGCAGGGAACAGAAAGATTCTACACTAATAACTCTGGGCAAGAAGCAGTAAATGGAATACTAAACATCTGATCTTTATTCCAATGAAGAAGGAGCTTTTATAAAGGCTTCCCCTATAGAAAATATACCCCACTGGTCTCAGAGTTAGAGGAGATCTTATTCAAGTCAGATGCATTGAGAAAATCTTATCATTTCCTTTGTCTCTAGGACTTTGCTTTATAAATGATTTTCTGTGCTTTCTATGAATTTTCTTCATTGGTTTACACACCCATTCATTCACTGAGTGTATATCTTTTGAGAAACTAATATGATCCAGACACTGGGATAGGTTCTAGGGGTTTGGATGTGGATAAATAGAACCTGTAAAGCTGAGTAGAAATTATCCCGATGAAAATGTACAAGAACATTCTTGGCAGAGAAAGAAAGTGCATTTTGGTTAGAACAGTGAGTCTGTCGGATTTGAGCAATGACCAATTACCCTTTCCTTAATTCAATGAAATGGACATCTTGGTGAGTGCGGCCAAGAATATGTGGATCTCTCTCCACTCAAGCTCCCTGTGTAGGGTTAAGGTTTCTCCCTGGAAGGGGCTGGCTATCAGGATTTCTCATCCTTCCAATCAATTCCATGTTGCAGGAGCTCTAATTCAGATAGCTGTGGCTAAGAAGTCCGGGGTTCCTTTCTTCTACCCACCTCAATTTGCATAGAGGAATTTCTAGCACACACATGGCAGGCCAGAAATACAGGGTGCTGCTCATCCTCACTACAGCTTGCTCATAAGATGAAGATCCCGTGTCAGGAGAGGTAAACTAAGATGATAAGCACTTATTGCTCCTGCTCAGCACTACTCATACACTAAGGCTGTCACTCAGAGAAAAAACAGGCATCTGTCCCTACCTTAGCCTACAGCAGCGGGGCTCTGCCCAGGGGAGAGGCAGGCTGTAGAAACAGATTGCTCTAGCTGTTCTCCTAAAGGAAATAATTTTATTGGGAACACAGGGTAGAGATGTTCAGGCCAAAGAGCACTGTCAAAGACAATAGAGATGTTGGTGGCAAAGAATTGAGAGGAGCCTGGTGATGGTGCAATAACAGCAAAAAAAAAAAAAAGTAGAAATAGTGGGACACACAGAGTTGTAATACATTTGACAAAAACTGCACTAAAGAAACATGTACAGAAAAAAGCTGTAGTGATAAAAACAAAGCAAAACAAACAAGAAAAGGCAATAGATGATAACTGAAAACCAGGAAACAATGAAAAGAATCAGAAACAAAAATAAAAAGATTCATGTAATGGACGACAGATGTAGGCATGCTTGCTCTCGGCTTGCTGAAAAGACACAGAATTTTATATGTAATTATAAAACTGATGACCGAGTTTTTAACATCCATATATACAATGTGTGTAACAGTATTAGCGCACAGAAAAAGGGAACAGTGACTAAAGCTACAACGAAGTGACATTTTTATACCTCAGTGGAATTTAGTATAACTCTGAAGCTGATTCTTACACAGTAGTCTGGATGTTGTAAGCCCTAGAACAACCTCTAAATCTAGAATGGAAAGAAAGAAAGAAAACTATATTTTCAGATGATAGGTCTTGCATAAAAGAACTTGTAAGGAATTTACTTAACAAATAAGAAAGCAAAAAATGAACAAGCAAAAAACAAAACAAAACTTATAGACAGACAACAGTATTGTGGCTACCAGAAGGAAGGCTGGTGGGGTAATAAAAGGTGAAAGGGGTGAAATACATGTGGCAGAAAATGATGTGACTGTGGGTGGTGGGCAACAATGCAACATACAGATGATGTATCATAGAGATGTTTTGAAATCTATGTAATCTTATAAAAAAAGTCACCCCAAAAAATTTAATTTAAAAGTAAGAACTCGTAAATAATTACAGCAAGGTTTCAGGGTAGAAGATAAATATTTTAAAAAAATCAATTACATGTTTATATAATAACAATGAAAAGTGAGAAAAATGAAATTAGAAAAATTCTTGTTTTTATAATAGTATCAATAATAATAAAGTACTTAGGAATAAACTAACAAAAGAAATTCAAGGCTTATACACTGAAAAAACTAGAAAATGATTAAGGGAATTAAAGAAGATATAAATAAATTGAATGATATCTCATGTTTATGAATCAAAAAGCTTAATATTGTTGCAATGGCAATTCTGCCAACATTTACATAAAAATTCTATAGATGGTTTATCAATATCCCAGCTGATATTTTTTGAAGAAATTGGCAATTTCGAAGAACCAATAATAGTCAATTCAGTCTCAAAAAAAAAACATTGGAGAACTCACATTTCTTGATTTTAAAACTTACTGAAATGCTATAACAATCAAGACAGTTTGGTAGTGATATGTGAATAAATATAAAGATTAATGGCACAAAATTTAGAGACTAAAGATATACCCTTATATTTATGATCAATTGATTTTTTACAAGAATGGTCAAGACAAACAAAAGCAGGAAACAATAGTCTTCTTAATAAATGGTGTTGGAAGAAAATGGAAATCCTGATGCAAAAGAATGAAGCTGGACCCCTTCCTTATACCACACACAAAAATTAACTCCGTATAGATCAAAGATCTAAATTTAAGAAGAAAAAAAAACCCTAAGATTTCTGCAAGTAACTAGGAATAAATTTGTGTGACCTTGGATTAGGTAAAGCCTTTGTAGATAAACATCAAAAGCAGTCACTATGAATTTGCCAGGTTACCTAAACGTTCCATGTACTTTATACAAAGTAATAATAATCTGCCTGTCATTAAATTCAATGCATTGACTTTGATGTGATCAGTTATCTTCATATTGATTCCAAATATAAAGCACATCGGGATCTTTCCTTATCGTATTCTCTTCTTTTTAAATATTATTCCTCTAACATTACCACTCACACATAAAAGCAAACTCAGAAGTTCTGCAGTGCAGTGAACATTTTGCTAGGAGTCAGGAGACAGCTCTTCTGGATCCATATCTCCCACTGCCAAGCAGCGGAAACAAAAAAAGTTCACCTCACCATCCAGGTGCTGGGGGCCCTTGCCTGAGAAGGCGCTGGCTTTACTAGGCTGGGGAAGCCAGCACATTCAGTCCTTGTGGACTGTGACTCTATAACTTTCATATTTCCATTCTTAATTCTGAAACAGCGACGGTGGTTGCAACTTCAACATATTTTTAGTTTTTATTTCTACTATAAGCAAAACATATATGCCTTAAAAATCATTGTTAATAAGATTAGTTACTGAACACATTGCAGATCGAACAGAGATGAGATCAACTTTCTTCTGGAAAAGAGATCCATCCTGAGAGAAGGGAGTTTTTAAAATTTCAGTTGTGCTTTTAAAATCACGTGGATAAGTATCCAGAATGATATTTTTTAATTTTTTACTGAACTAACCTGAACTTCACTTTTTTTGTGTGTAGACGTAGACCATAACTGTTTATTCTAACCCTAGTAATTCTAAATTGCTCATGATTTACAAAAAAAGATCATTTGGACAAAACTCAAATTTCTTTGTTTAGCAAATTTTCCTTTTAACAGGTATTTTTAGTTAATGATACGAATGCAAACAGGCCAGAAGGAGAAACGTGTTAATTTAGTTTGACAGATATTGTTGGACACTTGCCAAGTACTGAGCTTGACAAAAAAGTCATACTTGACACCAACCACTGTCTGAAATGAGGTTAATTCATGTCTAGGGTCAGAGACAAAAAACCTAAAGAGCTGTGAGACTGTTTAATTTGTTTCATTGTAAAACCATCACAACTAATAAAGGCTTAAGGAAAGGGGTAATTAAAATTTTATTAACAAATGTCACCCCAAACAATTCAATAAAATTTTTTTAAAATGTGGCCTGAGAATACTGTATAAACAGCACCTAAGAAGTAGCTTAGCAACAATCTCAACGCGTTTTAACAATAGAAATTTATTTCTCACTTTCTGGAAGCTGGGAAGTCCAAGGTCAATGAGCCAGCAGATCTGGTGTCTGGTGACGAAACAGGAAAAGCCTGCCTTAGTGCTGCCTGTCACAGCCATAGCCAATATGCAGAGACAGGATCTGAACCTTTATGGGCTCTTCGTTCAGATGGCCGGCGATCTAAGGAGATGGCATGGTGGGTTACGTACCCTGAAAAACTGTCTTCCGTTTCTTTTCAAGCCAGCCTTTTTAAAAAGGAGGGAAAAGTGTAGGTAAGAGATTTGGAATTCAGCGGGAAGAATTGTAGGAATACAGGAGAGGGGTTAATCAGAGAAAAGCTGTGGTCTGGCAGTTTTCCTCGCATCCTTCCATCCGTTGACCAGTGATTCCCTATCTCTGTCTTGGGCATCCGTGTCCTGGGAGATTCTTTATCTGCGCCCTGCGTCCTGTGTCCCAGACCGCGGAATGTCTCTCCCTGGACACAGTGCCTCAGATACCATCTGGATGGCTTGCACAGAAGTGGAACTGCTTGTGGTCTCCTTGAGTCAGGATGAATCATCGCTTCAGTTCCTGAAACAACAGCCTTTTGTATCCATTACTAAGCTTATTCACTATTAGTTAAAACTGAAATTTTCCAACTCTTGAGTTCCCCTGTCTGTGAGAACCAGGTTCTTCATCGACAGCGATCTTTTCTCTGCAACTTCAAATGCAGAAGGGGGCAAGTAAACTCTCTTCCAGTTTTACCAAGTTGCTAATCTCATTCAGGAGGTTCTAGCATCACAGCCTCGGTACCTCCTAAAGGCCCCATTCCTTGGGCATTAGGTTTCAATCTATGAATTTGTGAGAAACATGACTATTTGTTCCATGATACTCTCCATGAGGCCACATAAAATGTTTTAGTTATTATTTTCATATTTCTAAAACTGCTTTAATTTGGAGCACTTTCTGTGCCTTTATAAATTATCTCTACATTAAAAATAAAATTAATGAACAGTGGTAATAAGGCTTTTAATAAAAACAATAGTATTTAAATTTTTTTCAGTAACTGAAAGTTTAGAATATATTTGTCAATTACCAAAAAAAAAAATTAGAACTAGTAACCTATGTAATAAAGTTAGATTTGTCTTGGTATATCCTGTGGGCTAGAGCACCATATTCAAAAACAAATATGAGTTTAGGTGAAAAATAATTTCTCAGTGCCTATGTTTAACTGATTAAATTTTCTTACACACCAAAAAACATTTCTGACTTGTCATTAGTAATTAAGTGTGAATCATGAAATTTAACTTACTGTGATCTGTAGTCCTGTGGGCCAAATATATTTATATGTCTGTCTTCCTCAGTGTGAGCAAAATAGACCGTTAGGTAAAGTGCCCCCAGCATAAAGGGTATATTATTTATGTTGATATCTGCATTAGTAGTCCTTTCCATAATACCTGGAACAGAGTTTGTACTCAATACATAGATTTTATTTAATGAATGATGAATAAATATTACATGATATATCTGACACTATTTGAACTAAAGGTGCTATAAAATTTTTTTGTCTTTGATTTTATAAGAACAATTTAAAAATTGTTTTTGTTTTCATTATTTTGCATTTGTAATTTATCTATTGTCATGAAAATACCTTTCTTTAGAAACCAAAAGCTAGTCAGAGAAGGACAGACTTCCGGCAGCGGGAAAAGAGAGCAGCAATGTGTTGGCTTCTAAGCATCCTCTTACCAAGTAACTGTATGTCATACAGGGGCTGGTATGTCCTCCTTGTTATTATAAATTAAATCTGAACTGTGCAGCAAACTTGTAAAACCCTGCGTGCAATTCTTTTGATTCTTAGAGGAAGGGAAAAAAAGGATACAGAGGTAAAGGGAGTAAAGCATCGGTAATTTGTTTAGCTAGTGTTGCAGGCTGTTCTCGATCAAATTTTGTTTCCCAAAGGAAGGCATCCGTTTTAAATTACACAGCAAGCAGGCGAGAGAAAGGAAGCAAACAATCAAAACCTTCCCAGGAGGGGAAAGAATCAGGTGAGAGTGCCAGAGATCCCATTTAATAAATAAACACCTTCATTTCTGTAAGTTAATTTCACCACAGGAAATAAGTTTAGGTTTAATTATATTGCCTTATGTCATGTTTTATAAAAGGTACATGCGGTTCATTGACTTTCTCTTATTAAAGCTTTGGTGTTTCCAAAAAATACTGAATGACGTTTAAGACTCTGAGGAAACATATGTACAATTACTTGAAATGCAATGTTTTCATCTTATCCCATGTTAATGGCAAGTAGATAGATGAAAACAGAGCGATGCATTTAATTTTCATTAAAAAAATGGTTTGTCCTGGCCGGGTAGCTCAGTTGGTTAGAGCACTGTCCTTATACACCAAGGTTGCAGGTTTGATCTCCAACTAGGCTCATACAAGAAACAACCAACAAATGCGTAGATAAGTGAACGGCAAATTGATGTCTCTCTCTCTCTCTTTCCCCTTCCTTTCTTTCTAAAATCAATAAATAAAAAATTTAAAAATGCTTTGCTTTTTAGAGTTATGTATGAAAGACTGAGTGCTATCTGTTAGTTGTATTATTGGCATGGATAAAAAAGTTGGCTACCCTTTGTCTAGATTGGGAGAATAATACATTGAGAATTTTATGTTTAATTTTGTGATATGAATTCCTAATCTTCATAATTATATACAGTTTTAATTTAACATCAGGAGAGCGACTATTTTCATGTTTTTGAACAGTTAGGGCTTGCTGAGCAATGAAACTGGAACCGGATTAAAGAACAAGTCTTGGAAGTTAAAAGATGACTGACTAGATAGTGAGACCCTCCCAGAGACATTTAGATGTTTATCTTCACACTTGTTTCCATTTCAAAGTGGAATGAACCCTGGAGCCCTGGAGCAGGCTGTTTACGTTCCAGAGGATTAGAACAGGTAGGGAGCCCCTGTCTGCCCGTGGGGCGGGGGGCAGCCTAGGCACATCATCAGTCCTCTCCTGTGCTTTGTGAACACACACACACACACACACACACACACACACACCCGTGCTGAGCAGGCTCCATCCACATGGCGTCATCTGAAGGTGGGAGAAGGGAGAGCAGGGAGCAGATGCCGTTTTTACTCTAAGTGATAGTAATCTGGACTTAATCCAGCAGCGTCATGTTTGCTTTCAGAATAATATAAATAAATACAGATATTGAACATTCAAATCTACGATTTTAAAATGCATTATATGAGCCATTTTAAAGTGAATGAGATTTATTCGAGCCTCTGGCATGACTCTCTATTCTGTAGCCTCTGAGGGATTTGTTATTCTTACTATTTTTTTATTTTTAGGTATGAAGCATAAAAAGGTTAAGGAAGACTCCCAGAGTCAAACCCAGACATTCAGAACTCACTTCTTTATTAGTTATTATATAATGAATTGATTTATTTTAATCGATTGGCTAAATGGCACACAGCGAGAAAGGGAAAAACATATAGTTGATAACGTTGGCTATTTCGGATTTATGCATAGTGAATATAGAACAACACATAAAAACAGGTACCATAAACTTTAGACATATATGTTGGACAACAAAAAACAGTATTCTACGTATGAGAGATTTCACAGATAGGAAAACTCTGCAGCTTATGGGGGAGGACTCAAATATCAAACATCTGTCCCCACAATCACATTTATTAAAATCTTGATGTGTTAAGTGTCCTTATCTAAAGCAAGGTGTCTAAGGCAAACAATGTACTTTCTAAGATGAAATCAATGAAGGGTAGGTTGTCTCTGGGACTCTGAGATGGAAGATAATTAACTTTGTTTTCTATGATAAATAGCTGTTTATGAGTTAGGCTTGCTTTCTAAGGATGACTAATGCACTGCCTGGTATGCACTAAGCATTGGATACATACTGCTCTTCTTTTTATTATTGTTATGCCTGAATTGTGTTTTGTTTTGATATAGTAAATCGATATTAAACACTTCTTATTTCAGTTCAAAATTTGAAATTAGAAAACAATATGGAATATAATGAAATTATGATATATCATAGATGTTTGGATTCAGCTACACCAATATTTAGCTGAGAATATATTGCTTTAAATGCATTTATTAGTAAGAAAAAAAAAGAAAAGAGGAAATGTAAAAAATGATTCAAATCTTCATCCCAAAAACCTAAGAAAAGAATAACAAACAAAGCCAAAAAGAGGAAAGAATATACAGTTAAGGTGATCAGCCCTAGCTGGTGTGGCCCAATGGACTGAGTGCTGGCCTGCTATCCAAAAGGTCATGGGTTCAATTCCTAGTCAGGGCACATGCCTGGGTTGCAAGCCAGGTCCCCAGTTAGGGGTGCACAAGAGACAACCACACACTGATGTTTTTCTCCCTCTCTTTCCCTCTCTCTAAAAACAAATAAAATCTTAAAAACAAAAAATGATCAATTAATTAAGTAAAAGCAGACATCTAGCATTTAAAAATTCAGCAAAACAAAAATTTCTCCTTTAAAAAGATTAATAAAATTCATAAGTACCTACTATACTAGATCAAAAAATAAAGTGGGATAACACAAATTACCAATAAAATAGCATCACTAGAGAAACTATTGATATTAAATAATCATTAGAGGATATTACTGAAAAATGTATAGTAGTACATTTGACAACATAAATAAAATGGGAAAGTTGCTTAAAAAGCACAATTTAGTAAACCTGACAAAGTGAAAGTGGACATCTGGATAATTTCTGTGAATTAAATAAATTAAATTATCTGCAAAGAAAACTCCATCTCAAATGGCTGCCCTGGTGATATTTTCCTAACATTTAAGAAAGAAGGTGTAATAGATTTTTACAACTTCTTTCAGAGAATGACCCTTTTCCAACCTGTTGTATGCGGTCAGCAAAGCCATGACACTAAAATTCATCAAGGATCCAATAAGAAAAGTTAATTAAAAAATCAATATGGCTCATAAATATTGACAGAAGATTTCTGAACAAAATATTTGCATTTTGAATCCAACTGTTAATGTTGGTCGTTAGCTAGGTATTGACAAGGAAGAGGGAAGAGGAAAAAATGAATCAGATATTAAACTTAATAAACTGAAAAACTGAATCCGATCTTAGGACAGAATTCCATTAATCTCAGTAGGAAGCTGTAGCATTTACAGACTCATTCACACATTCCAGGAGACTGCGGTGGAGGATAGCTAATCCCCGGAGAGGAAAAGGCTTCCTCCCAGAGGTGCTCCCAGAGGTGCTGGATTATCGGAGGGAAGAGGAAGGGAAAAATTCCTCTGCTGGGCACATGCGCAGAAGTCAGATGACTTAAGAGAACTTTTTGATGCACAAGAGAAATCAAGATGGCATAGGGGGAGTCGTTTCTATTTGAGGCGTAGGCCATAAGAGTCAAAATTAGTGACATAAAGGGCAGAGCCTAGCCTGGGAAAAACTGGAAAGGTAATTGGATTAGGGAGAGTGCAGAGCTCCAGTAGGGCCCAGGAGGTCCCAAGAAGCGATTGGTCCACAGGAGGTTCCCACTCAAGCCCAGGAAGGATCACAACGTTGGGTTGGATGGTTTGAATGGCGCCTTGCTCATTACTGAGAACCAAGAAAATACTTAGTGAATTAACAGAAGCTTTGGGGCAGTCGCTGCTGGAGCCTGTCTGCCCTCTATGCCCCCGAGGGTGTGTTATTTCCCTTAACCCCAGTAAAATCTTGCCACCACGTTTAAATTTCACCACCTGTGTGTCGTTTGAAATTCCTTTCTCTTGAACCCATGAAAGAACCTGTTTCACTGGTAACACAATGATATATAAAAAAAGATTGCAAGGTTAGTTTAAAATTTACAAATTAATCAATATAATACCCCAGTTTAGCTGTAAAAAAAAAAAAAGAAAAGAAAAAAAGCGTATGCTAACATTAAAAGATACAGAGAAATTGAAGGTCTCTTTATTATAAAACCTTTCAGTAAAGTACAAAAGGAAAGAAACTTTCTTTATCTGGTGAAGGATTTCTCCATTAAAACCAAAGCTTATATTATACTAAGTAGAAAACATGTTCCCTTAATTTGGGCACAAGAAAAAAAAAAAAACGTTTACTTTTATTACTTTTATTCAATGTTATTTTTTAAAAGATTTTATTTATTTATTTTTAGAGAGAGTGGAAGGGAGGTAAAAAGAGAGGCAGAGAAACATCAATTGGTTGCCTCTCATACACACACCAACTGGGACTAGGCCCACAACCCAGGCGTGTGCCCTGACAGGGAATCGACCCAGTGATCTTTTGCTTTGCGGGATGATGCTCAATCAACAGCGCCACACTGCTCAGAGCTAGTGTTATTTTTTTAAAGTACTAAAAACCACAACAACAACAAAAACCCCTGCAATTTGTCACCGTGCAACAATATGGATTATTAATTTAAACCCAATGTTGTGTAAAAGAAGCTTAACACGCACACACACACACACTCCATTATATAAAGAAAACATAAGGTTAAAAAAGTCATAGAACTATGGGGTTCAAAGTGTAGAAAAGGGTTTAGAAGGTTATTGGGAGAAAATCAGGAGGGTTTGTTGTTTGCTGAAGAGGTTTGCTTATACTCTGTAGTTTGTCTTTATTACTTTCTTCCTTATATATTTTTTTAAGTGGAATTTTATCTTTCTTTAACTTTAACAAGCATTCTCATACAAATGATTTTCAAATTTAAATTCCTAGCCCTATCCATTCGGTGGAATAAATCAACATTTCAAAAGGCCTTTATCTTTATTACTTGATCTTTACTTCAAGCTATTACATTTACCTATAGTGTCCCTAATCCCCAATCCTATAGCTTGAAAGTATTTTAATTTTTCAAGGTCCATTCCAATGTATCTCTCAGGGAAGGCATCTCTGTGAACTTTTCCTCTATGATCTTCTGTTGTGCTAGTTTGTAACTCTTTCTTGATACATCCCAATCCAGCTTGGGTTCATTTGGTGTTTATCTTCTTGAAATAAGGTTTAAAAATGCCTTGAAGTGTATTGCTCTTTTGTCCACTGAAGTACTGAGATCAATGCTTTAATCAAGACTAATGCTAATAAGTACTTAACAAATTACACTTTTGTGTTATCTTGGACCAGGCCCTCCAACTTTCAACTTTTGGGGAACAAATACTTATTTACAATGCTTTTGGGAACATCGACTATGGAAGAGGAGTTAAAAGTTGGGAGGGATCAAATTGCCAGAAGTGAGGGAACTCACAAGCCCACTTGAACAAAGGCCATCCGTTACCTGTGCCCATGCTTGAGACACACAAGTCACCAGCTGTCTTCTGTCATGCACTGATTATCCATTTTGAGTGATGCTGAGTTGGGTCCCCAAACTCTGCCCTGTCCCAGTTCAGTCCCAGTTTGATCTAAACTTGAATGAACACTCCATCCACTGATAGCTCAGGCCACTTGCATTCGGACTCCAGAATGGAGTCTCAGAGCGCATAGCGATGGAGGGCCCAATGTTGGGAAGTGGGCAATCTTCACCAGGGAAGAAACATGAACCTAAACAAACTCTGTTTACTAATCTTGCACTTAGGAAGGCAGTTTAACAACCCGCCTCTGTGAAACACCCTGGTTCTAGTTTTCCCTTTTAAATAAAGAATATTTAGAGCCTTTAAGAAGCAAGATAAATGCTATGTATGTCCATGATTGAGATATTGTCCTTCCATTTCTCCACTAACATCGAAATCAATGCTTTTTCACTCCTGCATTGTATAGATTGAAAACACATTAATAATCCTCCTGGTCCGTAGCTATTCAAAATATGAAGATGCACTTATTGGGATATAAGGGTCCCGTTATTGAATTCACTTGGAGCATCACCCCAGCCAAAAGGGAGTGATGCGAGCTAATTTGAGTGTTGCAGTCTGAGAGTTATTTGAGTTCTGTGTGTCGTTTAGATTTTAATATCTTGAGTGTTTTCTTTATATTGCGAAAAGCATAATATATCCCTATAACATATGACAGGTTATGCGTTGTTCTAAGAAAGCTCCGGATAGGTATTCCCTAATCAAGGCCTAGCCCCAAAAATCCTCTACCTGCTCTACTCCAGGTACCTCCACCACGTATTCCTGTCTTTTGTCATGATGTGACTACATCGCACTTCATCATCACTCCAATTTGTACCATTTTATTAACCTTGAAAACTGGAAAACAAACCCAGCCTATATCGTCCCGCTGGATCTACTCATCAGTCTCAAAGTTCAGTTCATGTTTTCTGACACGTCTCAGTTCTCTGACCTAGAATGTCACCCATTCAAGTGACTTTATACAATCAGCTCTCCAAGATAATATTGTCGACCAGTTGAAGAACATATTATCTTCAATGCATAAGAGTGGAAGCTGAGTCATCTGTAGAGAAATTATGCTGATTCATAATCACTGCATTTCATGTTATCTATTCTCCAATGTGATCTCTACTTGTTTTTAAACATTTAATTCTGGCTTATTGATTCACCTCTTTTTTTCATGCACACGGTTTCTAAGCATTGTGTCTTCCATTATGTTCTTGACCCAATTTCTGGTCTTTTCACTCAATAACAGCCTCATTTTCAACCTTTCTGAGAAATTTCAGAAAAAGAATGTCCTCAATTTGCTTCCCTTATTATTTTTTAAAAACCTTTTCAGAAGCATGTGTTCTCTTTATATATATTGGCATGTAATATGCAACATAACATATATTATATCTTAATATATGTATATAAAAAACTTACCTATCTTATTATGTTCCCCTATATTAACCATCTCTAAACCAAGCATCTGTTCTGTGCCTTAATCATGTTTTTCAGGGTTAGGTGCTAAAAGTCATCATCTCTTTTCTAGTGTACATTAATTTTCTTCACTTGAAAACAAAAACAAACTAGTAAGTTGCCTCCCTTTAAATATGAAAATCTATTTCACTCTTCTTCTCTGTCTTTGCCTTTTGCGGCTCAGGCTGCCCTGTGAAAAATCATGGAATAATGTTTTGAAAATCATCTTGACATTTCAGCTGGAAAGACCTTTGAAGATAGCCTTCTTTAATTTTTTCTTATGGATGAGAAATAAAGATCCTAAAAGTTAAGAGATTTTCTCAATATCTCATTGCTGGTTACGGTCATAGTCTGAAGTTTCAAAATATCAAATTCAGGCCCTGGCTGCTGTGGCTCAGTGGATTGAGCGTCGGCCTGTGAGCCAAGTGTCGCTGGTTCGATTCCCAGTCAGGGCACATGACTAGGTTGCACGTCAGGTCCCCAATTGGGGGCAGGAGTGAGAGGCAACCACACAGTGATGTTTCTCTCCCTCTCTTTCTCCTTTCCCCTCTCTCTAAAACTAAATAAACAAACAAATAAATAAATAATTTTAAAAAAATCAAATTCAGTTTCTTCCATCAAACTATTCCTTCTCCACCCACCCCATTACCTCTTGAAATTCAGTTTCTTGCACTTACCAACTCAACCTAGACTACAAATATTTTTTCTACTACTTCTGTCTTTTGAAATAAAGAAACACTAAGACCCATCGATTCCACCAGCATGATGCCCATGCACTCATCGCTCCCCACCCCCTTTTTTGTTACTTTTGGCAACTCCACAATCCCACACCCTATGAAATCTCACCTATGCCATCATTATTTAAAGATTATAAAAATAAGCTTCTAAGCAATATATTTTCTTACTCTCAAGCTTAAGTCATGTTATGGATTTACTTTTATAAATGCAAATTCTACTCAAAGTATTGCTGTGATGGATTTACTTTTATAAATGTGAGCTCTCTTTGAACTATTTCTTTAATTACTCTACTAAGGAAAAACATTTAAATTTACTTCATCCTCTGTCTATTGAGTACTTAGCACATGTCAGACTTACAATGGCAGATCTTAAATTTCTGCCACTGAGGAATAATTGAATAGAAAGAGGTAGTTTTGATAGATAATAAAGGATACATGCTGTATCACAGGGTTATATTTATGGGCCTATTGCATTTGAATGGAGATTTAGTGGACAAATAAACCTCATTGTCTCCCCATCACTCATAGATGTTAGTGACAAGTCCTCACAGTGACCTTCAGGTCATGCTACCGTGTGATCCTCGCCTGCAGTTTTCAGCCTTATTTTGCATTTTTTTATTAAGGATATGTAAAAGTGAGAAAGCCATTAGTCAGTTTCCTAAAAAATAGAAAAAGGCAGCAACTTTCATATTATGATCATAAAGAACAGGAAGAAAAAACTGATTCAAATAAGCAATATTAGGCAGTTTTTACTTTCAAACATCAGGGTTTGATCGAATGAAGGTAGACCAGGAAGCTGATGCAGTTACAACCTGAAAAATATTTGTGTTTCTTTCGATGGTGGGAAGTCTGTACTTTTAATACTATTCAGCCAATGGCCCAACAAAGTGATTGGAAAGCAAAGGCATCAAGAACGAGGGGACATCATTGACCAGGGGACATAGAAAGGGATAGCTCCCCAGCCTTCCGGTCTCCATTCACTGGCAGAGGCAAATTTCCAGCTGCTCTTACCATTTTAGTCTTCATATCTCCCAGCATGCTCCACTTTTTCTTTTTTTTTTTTAATGTGGTTCCCATGGAAGAACCAAGCTGAAAGGAGAAAAAAGGAAAGGCTGAGGCTCCGCCGCTCTACTCTAGCTGTGAAATGGATTGATGTTTCCAAAGCTGTCAAGGAAAAGCTGGATCCTCTGTAATCGTAAGACATTAAGGAAATGACCCTGGCTCCCTTGAATTTACAACTCCATTCAAATAGCATCTCCCACTTCAAACCTAGATGCAGACCTACCACACGGGAGAAGGACCTCAAATTGATTGAGATGATATTGCCATCAATACTGCACATATGGAACTTGAATAATAACATTGATTCATAAATAATTCAATGGTTACATATTTGACTTTGTGAACAAAAATGTTCCCGTATTATGACCACAGAAGAAAACAGAACCATGAACCTGTCATTTTTATGATACTTTGGCAAATCTGCTTCTAAATTTAAACAGTTGAATATATTTACTTGACTGTTACTTTTGTGAAAAGGTGAAGGGGATATCTACATGCCATAGGGTCTCACTTGTATGTGGAATCTACATGAAAACAAATGAACAACCAGAACGGAAACAAGCTCATATTTACAGAGAACAAATTAGTGGTTGCCAGATGGCAGGGGAGTTGGGCGGATGGGTGAAAAAGATGAAAGGGATTAAGGAGTACAAATTGCCAGTTATGAAAATAGTCACAAGGACATAAAGTATAGCGCAGGGAATATAGTCAATAATACTGTAATAACTACTCGTATGCATGGTGTCAGATGGGTACTGGAATTATCAGAGTGATGATTTTGGAAGGCATATAAATGTCTAACCACTGTGTTGCGCATCTGAAATTAATATACTAGTATATATCAATGTAATTGAAAAATAAAATTTAAGAAGGAAATTAATAACTGTCACGAGGGAAAAGTATTCCTGAGTCCTAAGGAGCACACCATTCACAATGTATGTGTAGTGCTCGGACTTCAGATTTCAGGTTTGCTAGATAAGAATTCCAACCCCTAATTTATATTATCTCTGATGGTCAAGTTACAGCTGGGCAAGTCACAAGATATTATGGTCAGTTTTCCCCATGAAGGTTCTGTTTTCCATGCCTTTCCAGCTTCCGATGATTACTCTTATCTATAGCCCTTTACACTTCCTGTTCAGACAGCATGCTTACACAACAATATTAAATGTATGGCTGCAAAGTCTTTTCTTTAGTTTCGATGTTATTATTTGTGCATGGAGGTAGGCAGGTTTAGAAATGGAGATTGTCAGTAGTTCTAATCCTCTTCACACTCTTCACTTCTGTTTATTACAGGTCCACTGTGCTTTATCCACAGTTCTTAAAACCATTAGTATCTTAATAGTGATTTCTTGGGGGTAATTTATGTATATATCTGATAAAAAAACTGAATTTTCACGAGGCTATTTATATTGTCTTTATTTTTCTTACAGTTGCTTTCCCAAATCTTACCGCAAATGTTATACAATATATTTTATATGAAAGTATTACTTATTTAAATCGAAAGCATTCTCAATTTTAAAGGACAGGTGTATCAAGGGTTTCAGAATGTGGCCCTGTATATACTGGCCTATATTCTAGGGACCCTTTAAGAAACTCCTTCCTTGACTTGCTGGCTCACATGCTGGGCTCTCAAATAGAAATTATACGTTTTCGCTTTTCTCTTCCAGATTGTTAGAAATCGCATGGTTTAAGGTCATCTATATGATATTTTGTGGTGTTTTAGTTTTACTTTGTCTTATTATGGTTGGTTGCAGGCAAGGAAGTCGTTTTCACAGAGGTCAAATTTCTGACTATGATCATTCTAGCAGCTTTTGTGAAACATTATTAAAATTGACTCCTAGAAAAATCTTTTTGAATAAAATATAGGGAGTAAATTTGGGGTGGGATAAGACAATTTAGAAACACCATTTAAGTTCCCAGGAGTTAATGAATCAAGTCAAAGAGCAAATTCTACTTATAGTTTACGTCTCTGTGTTCGAAAAGTATGTAATTTTTCCCGTGCTGTGCAACTGGAGATCCTGACCCAATGAATTACACTGGTATCAGGCTCCTAGCTCTTCCTTCCGGGGATCCAGTCTGCGATCTGTGCCCAGACAACCAAACGGAGCAAATAACCCAAATGTTTTATGATATTTGAAATTAAGTAACTCTGTGAACTATTTCTTTGTAGATAAATAACGATCTGCATTAGAGTAAATGATCTGAGTCTCCATCATGTGCTTTCAAACCCTATTTTATGCTCTTTGCAAGTAAAGATATGAAACACGCGGTACCGCGATCTGTCATGATTCCGAATACGGTTTTCGGGTGGTTCTAGCGATCCCTCGGAGGCACATTCTCAGCACTGTCTTCGCCCGGGTAGTAGGCTTGTTTCTCACTAGTCAGGAGAGACGAGAGTGTTTTTCATCGTGCCACGGAAATCTCATTTCAGATAGACAAGCCGGGGATTTGCTGAGCCACAGGTGAACACTCATGGTCATTAACAGTGCGAGGTCTGTCAGGGAGAGCCTGGTGATCCTGCACTTCGCAGTGCGCTCTGGGGAGGAATTTCGGTTTAAGAGCAGGCTGGAGTTCATTAATAGCACACTGTCTAAAACAAATAACAAAGCCTAAAAAAGCAGGAAGCTGTTGCTTTTAACTCACCCCTCAAAGTCCAAGAGTACGAGGTTTGCTTTCTCTGGTCTATGTACAGAATTAAAGGTAAAGACCACGGGAAAGGCGACAAAATGGTTTTTCCTGTGAGGGTAATTTGAATCTGTGTAAGCGGAGCTCGTATAATTGCATTAGATGTGAAATGGCAGAATAGCTATATATAATAATGAAACAATAATGTTTATTTAACGCATGCATTTTATTTTTTCTTTCTTTGTTTTTTTTTTCCATTACCATTTATACCCACATACCCCCTCTCACCTCCATCCATTCCCCCTACAATCCCCAACCACACTGTTGTTCATGACACACATTTAAAATAAATCTTATATAATGAATACAATGAAGAGCTACGAATGAGAAAATAATGATTTTGTTTTCCAGGCCTTTAGTTATTAATTGCATTTCTGACAAGTTAATAAAGAATACTCATTAAAGAAAACTTTTATAGCTGAAGATGTAGAGAACATTGTTAAAATTTGACCAAAGGGGACTGATTTACCTTTGGATTGGTGGATTGGTCAGAATTTCATGCAAGTCTTGAAGCAACATCTCTCTCTCTCTCTCTCTCTCTCTCTCTCTCTCTCTCTCTCTCTCTCTCTCTCTCCCTCACACTGTTTTCTCTTCCCTTTCACTTTCTTAAAAGTCATACCTCAGCTCTGATCAGTTTTCCCTCCACATCTTATCTAATACATTTCTGAGGATTACTAAAAAAGGGCCATGTTTTCTAAAAATACATCTGTATGTTTGCTACATCCGTCTTTACCTAAAATTCTGTTTCTTTCTGATTTATGAACTCAAAAAATACCACTTCACTGATGTCTTCCAAGAACGCCTTGCATGCCAGTAGAATTGTTATAGTTAAGTTTTTGTTTGCATTCATGTGAAGTTTCAGCATATGCTTGGTAGTGTTTCTCATATATTAATATAATTATTTTCCTTTCTTTCTGTTCTAGCCCATGCATGTCTTAGTTTCTGAGGAGGAATGGACCTTATCCCCATTTCTTTTTCATCTTTAACATGGATAATGTGTCTGTAATGTGACAAAGAGATGAGGCCCAATAAATGAAAATTACTAAAAAGCTTTGAATTATCTTAGTGAAATTTAAAGCTGATATGATATTGTGAGTCAAATAATCAGAACAGACACTTAATACATATGCAATAAAAATAAATTACGTATGCTAACATTTGTCAATTATGTTTAAAATAATTAGTGTAAAGGGCACTAAGTGACATTTAATTGCAAAAATACTGATCTGTACTTTGAATCTTCAAATTATTTTCAGCAAATTGTATGCTATGAGTCAGAATGATAATCCAGGAAGTGTTTCCTTCAGTGGTGTTCATTTCTAACAGCTCTCTGCCATTTTCAGAGAAAATAATAGTAATACCAATAGCAACTGGCAATGATAAAGGACTTAATGGGGGCCAAGTACTGTTCTGCGTGTCACTTACATTTTCTTATTGAATCCCTGCCACTGCCCTTTGATGTCAGCATTTACCGATCCCACAGATTGGGAACGAAGGTACAGAGAAGTTCTGCACATGGACCTAAGTCACTGACATGATACCTGGGGGATCCAGGTGTCAAAAAGAGCCATTTAGATGCTATAGCTTCCATTCTGAATCAGTTTGGAGCTGTAAGTAATCATGCATTCCACGGGGGAAAAAGGGTGTACTTGTTAGTGATCACTGTGCAATTGAATATTCTTGATTCAAAATGAAAATTCTAAATATTCTGTTTCTCTGCTTCGGTGATTCTGATAGTAATAGTATGTTTCTTTTTTAATGTTTAGGAAATTATGTATAGCTTAAAGACTTGGTGTTTTATCTTGTAAAATAAAGGGTTAGAGCCTAAATAAGTCTCATTAGCACCATGACCTGATAATTGGTTGACACGTCTTATAGTAATATGTATGGATAGACCGCAGTCGTGACAAAGAGCAAAATGCATGGTAATGGAATAACTTTGAAAAAAATACGTACTTTAGGATCAGAGTTATCGAAGATCCCAAATAAATTAGAAGGGAAAATCTCTCTTTCACATATGTGAGTTTTGAGAATCGGAACCATGTATGTCAATCAGATAAGAACCAAACACTGGATATTTACTACAAGGAATTGGCCTCCAAAAACACGGAAGGGCCAGGGCTGCTGGAAGGGCAAAAACACACAGATCTAGGAGAGGCACATAGAGAGAGGGGTCTAAACACAGAACACACGCGGTATCAGTACCCCACGCTGAGCCCATGTGCTCACACTTGCTAACACGTGAGGGGAAATGCCCCGCATTCTATTCTGGTCTCACCGTGACAATAAACACTGCTCCGCCCTGGATCCCGGGTCCACAAATGAGCTCATTCAGGCGCTCCTGGTAAATTCCAGCTGTCCGAATGTTGGAAGGAAACTGGCAATTATGATTATGCACAGATGGCGTATCTGCTGATCATTTCCACCTCAAAAGCCAGAAACTGGAATTTTTAATATATATTTTAATTTTTAAAAAAACTTATAATCATAATTATGATAATAGTTCATGTCTGACTTAATTCAGTGATATGATAGGACATTTAAAAGTTACCTCTATTTTGTTCATATTATATGGACAAAAATAGCCAGTTTTCCTTTTCATTTTTTTGACAAAAAATTGCATTTTTTTCCGATGTGTCAAAGTGGAGAATATTGCATTGGTTTACGACATGGTGCAATACAAACACACTAAAAGTATATCCCAACATGAAAAATTACACATCTTTTTAATATTAAATACTGGTTATCAGTTCACACATTTGTACAGCAGTAGTTTAGATTTTTAAAAAGTGGCAAATGGAAGATAAGAAATACAGTATATGTCCACATAAAGTATAAGCAAGTCATTTTCTGTCATCTTACCTTTTTTTTTACTTAACCTTTATTTTATATTTTTCCATTACCATTTAGTCCACTTATACCTTTCCCTCAGCAATCTCCATATCTGACTTATCTTTTGGAAATCCATAACCTATTCTAATTCATTCTTTTTATTTTATTTAGTTATTTGTTATATGGCCTTTCAATATAGTTTTATGATTCTCCATTACAGCATCATATTAGATTCTATATAGGCACCGTCATTATAAAGAAACGTTTACTAATTTAAATTAATTATTTGCCTTTGTCATTCTTCAACTTTAAGATAAGAGAAGAAAAAATAATTATCTGTTAGTTATTACATAAACCACAAGTTTACTTAAATAATATATGTGTATCTACTGTGTGATGTGGTTGAGAACAGTGTTAAAATAAGACAGAGTTTGGGATCAGGGAGGGAGGAAGAGGGACAGAGAGAGAGAGAGAGAGAGAGAGAGAGAGAGAGAGAGAGAACTGATACATCTGGTATTGGAGCTGGGCAGCGTACAGCATTTAATAACTCTGATACATTAAACCTTATGAGGAAAATATCCCATTTCTGTATGGTATGAGAAGTGTTCACATTATGCCCCAGGTAATACTGCCATCCTATACACCACTAATTAAGTCATAAATTAACACTGAAGCCAAAGATGACCATTGCTCATTTGCCCAGTGGTGAACCAGTAGATCACAAGAGACAAATACTATTTAAGTTCTATCCTCTATTCATAACTCAATAGCTATATGATCTTGAGCAACTTATTCAACTTCTTTGAATTTCACTTTCATCATCTCTAAAATAGAAAAAAATATTAACTTCTAACAAGTTCTTATTAAGAAAAAATTGAGGTAATAGTTTAAAAAATTAAAACTGGTAATGACATATGATATATGAGGTCTGTCCAGAAAAGGTCCAGCCATTGTTAATATAACAAGAATGATTTGTGTGACATCAATGTAACCTGGCAGCAAAGGAGAGTCAACTATAATGCACATGCGTGAACAATGACGACTTCACTGTACTAGTCAGTGGGGGTGGTGGACGCTGTTGACTGAGCATGCATACTGTGTGGCTGTCTGTGATTTACACCAAAGAAAATCTTTTGGAAGGTATGGATTTGACCAGATATGGATACCAAGGCACTAGAGTGGGGCAATTATGAACAGTTCTAAAAGGTTATAACCATAAGGTGCTGCTGAAACTCTAATAATAGTCCAATTACCAAGAAGTATTTCCCATATTTTTTCATTATGTCCTCACTTATCCTCATAAATCAAAATCCTTATCACTTGAAGGTATATGGTATAACTCTGTTCTTGGCAAAAGAAGTGTCAAATTTAATATTCTATCTAATCTATGATAACCCTACAATTTAGACCTACAGGTGAATCTATTTACATGCATGGTAAAGAAATCAACTGAAATAAAATGCAACTTGAGAGAAAAGAATACATTGAAATTATCAGAATGGTCCG
This sequence comes from Furipterus horrens, assembly GCF_987537825.1. Lineage (NCBI taxonomy): Eukaryota > Metazoa > Chordata > Mammalia > Chiroptera > Furipteridae > Furipterus > Furipterus horrens. The sequence continues at coordinate 7,086,635 of NW_028327180.1, forward strand.
GGGAAATAAATAAGGATCAGAGGGAAGGAAAGAGTCATAGTAGAACAGAATGGACATTCTTAACATTAATGTATGGAGGAAATGTTCCAGCTAAAATGTAACAAATTTCAGGGGACAAGTTTATTTTGTATTTATGTAATGATCCAAAATGTCAGTTAGTTTTCTGGTGGCTGTCTGTTCTCCAGGAAGTGATTCAAGGCTGCTTCTCTCCATGGGCTCTGATCATGTCTATCATGAGCTGCACCCACTCAGAAGAAAGGAAAAAGAAATACAAGGCAAGATTACTTCTTTTAGTCCCTACCCTGGAGTTACAAACAGCAATTCTTTTTGGGAATTCAAGACAATGGCCAAACTAGTGCACAAGAGAAAAAGGAGCTAATGAGCTGATAACAACCCCACAGTGTGGAAAGGGGGTTATAGATCTTAATGATAAGAAATCTTTCATAAAACATATCAAATAAAATAAATTCTTTTAAGAGCAGTGTGACCCTTTCTTGAATGGCAAAAGAATGGGGGTCTGTCAACCATCATTGCTAACAGGAGTATGGGGTTCAGATGAATTTTAACATTGTCAAAAAGAAAAAACATGAAATTGAGAAGTGAAGAATAGAGTATAAAGTTGTTGTTTTTTTCTGTTGATAGAGTTACATTTGTTAAGAAATTCCAAATTAGATTTACATACAAGCAAACATCAATAGAAAACCTTAGTGGTTAGAAAAATCAATCAATCATCATCATTACATATCTTCAGGCATTTACTTAGACAGGCTTACTTAATATTTTTAATTAATGAACCTGCCAAATTATATTTGCTATATTAGTTAATTTACATACCACAGTATTAGCTTTATTTTGAACATGGATCTAGGGTTTACCTATCTAGTTTAATATCTCATAAAATGCAAGAAACATTTTTAAGATATCACTGAATATCTTGTGCTTAAAGAATTCCACTGGCAAGAAAGTTATTTATTAATTTTTTTGGATGTTGCCTTGTTCCATGTTTAGAAAATGATAACATATTTAAAAATATGACTTATAGTCAAGTACGTAATAATATATCTGTCTGTCTTAGGGCTGTTGTAACAAAATACCACCAAGTGCGTGGTTTATAAACAACAGACTTTACTTCCTCAATTTTCTGGAGGCTGGAATTCCGGTCAGTGTACCAGCATGGCCAGTGAGTGCTCTGTCTCTGATGGACACTAGATGCAGCTGGAGGAGACTACTGTACCCATTTCTTGTATGGTAATGGCTCAGGACGCTGTGAGGGGACGTGCAGAACTCAGGTCGTGTCTTTGCAACTTTGATTCCCTTTTCTCAGCCTACAGTTATTTCAAAGTTAAAAGTGTTTTATGTAGTATGTAAACGTGCAGCTGAATAGGGTGGTCCTGGTTGCAGGTTATATCTTTGTTTGCTGGACTTCCATGCACTTTGATTTTCTGGAACTTATGGTTGTTTCTAGTTTTGAGGTAATTGTATTCCTTCTTAGTTGTGGAGGGAGACGCCGCATGTCTGTCTATGCCTCCATCTTGGCCAGAAGTCCTCCTAGTGAATATTTTAATTGAATTATTATATTCTTCAATTCCTGAAGTTCTGTTTTTTAAGATATTTTCATTTTGTTCATGCATCATTTTCCTGATTTTCCTTAGTTGTCTGTTTTCTCTCGAAGTTCATTGAACTTATTTAAGATGGTCGTTTTTATTTTTGTCTCATAATTATTAGGTCTTCATTTCTTTAAGGTTGTTTCTGTGCTGGCTTAGGGGAGGGGCTCTCATGGGTGAAATAATTTTTTTAACCATTTTAATGTAGCTGGTTTTGGCTTTGCACTTTCCTGGGATATTACGACTTTTTAACTGGTTTCTGGAGTTCTCTTAAAGCGTTTTTAGACAGTATATTGTTAAGTTCGTGTCTCTGTGGAAGAACAAAGTGTGGGGCTTCCTATTTTTCTAAAGGATTGGGCTGGCCTGGCAGAGGGTCCCTGGTTTATTCTTTGGGTGTTCTAGAGGGAACAGGCTATGAGGCAGAAGCCTGTCATTCTTCCAAAGTTGTGTAGTTTTTGTATTTTATGCTGTTTTAGTTTGTAACTAGCCCTATAGAAATAAGGTGATTAAAACAGGGGGAAATGATAGCAGGGCCCAGGTGTTAGAGTTTAGCCTTAATTGATAGGCTTAAGTAATTGAAGCTGTGACTGGATAGACTTTCTTTATCACCAAACCTTTGCTTCTGGAATTTTGCCTAGAGGGTGGCGGCAGGCAGCAGGACCCCAAATTGCTTTTCGGTAGCATAACTACTATTGAATCAAGATTAAAGCATTTCCATCTCCCTAAAAATTATCCTGTGTCTTGTTGTATCATCCTTTCCTCTAGCCCCATAGCCCAAGGCAACCAGTGATCTGCTTTCTGTCTCTATAATTTTGCATTTTCTAGAACTTCATGTAGACTTTTGTGCTTTGCTTCTTTCACTTAGCGTAATGCTTTTTGAGATTCATTTGTGTTGTTTTGTGTATCAGTATTTTGATCTTTTTTATTGCTGTGGATGTCTGTGACGCGATATTCTAGCGTCCGCATCGTTTAGAGCTGCGACTCAGAACATGGCGCGTTCCTAGAAGCCGCTTTCGGCATCAGTGGGCGGCGGCGCGTGGACTTGCAAGCGTGGGGCGCGGGACCAACCGACGCCACTTCGTGTTGGACAGTGGAAGCTGGAGAGCCGGGCTATTCGGACTGAGCCAATTGGTTTCCATGGATCTCAATAGTGCCAGCACTGTTGTTCTTCAAGTCTTAACTCAGGCCACCAGTCAGGATACTGCTGTGTTAAAGCCAGCTGAGGAGCAGTTGAAACAGTGGGAAACACAGCCAGGTTTTTATTCAGTGTTGCTGGTAAGTTGCTTAAAAATAGTTATTATTTTTAATAAAATGAGACACTATTCTATTGTTTTAAAAACCTACTTGTGTTGGTGGTTTACTTAGTGAAACTGATCCAAATGTTTGACTGCCATTGCACTGCCATTTACTAATTCGAGGCATGGCACTTGGAGGACATTTAAGAGATGTTTATTGTTGGGTGAGTATACCCAAGCAGGGTATTGGTAGTAACTGCTTAGAAGGTTACACTGCCAGTTTTCTATTTTAGCCTGTAAATGCTGCTCTCAAGACTGTAAAGGAGGAAAGAGGAAGGACATCTCTAAAATCAGAGAAGGAAAACTCCGACTCCAAAAAACCTCCGCTGCCTTGCGGCATACCTCTTCAGGGGAAAGGCTAAGGGAGTAAACCCCGACAGAAAATCCGGAGCCAGAGTCCCTAAGGCGGTTTGACATTGTAGTCAACACCGGCAACTCCTGCGGCGCACCTGAAGCCAAGCTGTATTGACTTTGTCTTTCCCTTGGACCCTTCAGCTGCGAAGAGAGGGGGGGTCTGCTGCATGGGCAACAGCAGACCCTCCATATCACCCTGCCCAGGCTCTGTAGCTTCAGTTTCACTGGAGAGGACACTCCAGCGTCATCGCAAGATGTCGACTCAACACGGGAGGAGACAGATACCGGTTATAAGCTCATCCGATTGGCGAAGGAAACGAGCGCCAGGGGTCTCCTCTGACGGTGGGAGAGGTCATCGCACCTCACTGGACAGCTACCGTCTCGCCATGGCTCGCCTGCCCCACTGGGTGCGTGGGGATCAGAGAGGCGCCTCTCGAAAAGTGGGCCACAAAACACCCGCACCAGTTAATTCCAAGCAAACAACAAGAAAGAAGCCTCCGGCTCTTCGCCTCGCTAGCTGAACATCAGGACCATGTGCCCCGGACTTACTGCAGACCTTCCGTGGATCAAGGGTGCCAGGAAAACCGCTGTCATCGATAGGGAACTGGCACGACTAAACATCGACATTGCGGCTCTACAGGAGACCCGGTTGGCCGACAACGGAACTATCAGAGAAACCAACTACACCTTCTACTGGCAAGGGAAGTCTCCGGACCAACCAAGACAGCACGGTGTTGGGTTCGCTGTGAAGAACACGCTTGTTAACTCCATAGAGCCACCCACAGGAGGCACAGAGAGATTACTTACCCTCCGATTGTCAACAACTTTCGGCCCAGTCAGCATTCTTAGCGCGTATGCCCCAACCCTCTGCGCCACCACCGAAGAGAAAGAACAGTTCTACCATGCACTGGACGAAGCGTTATCCAAGATTCCCAGAAGTAACGCTCTCTATCTCCTTGGAGACTTCAACGCAAGAGTAGGAGCCGACCACATGGCCTGGCCCACCTGCCTTGGAAACTTTGGGAGAGGAAAGATCAATGAGAATGGTCAGCGACTGCTTGAGCTTTTGTGTCACCACGGCCTGTGCGTGACAAACACATTCTTCAAGTGCAAAGAGATCCACCAGGTGTCATGGAGGCACCCCCGCTCCCGCCATTGGCACCAGCTTGACCTCGTCATCACCAGAAGAACGGATATTGGCAGCACCCTCCTCACCCGCAGCTACCACAGTGCAGACTGCGACACGGACCATGCCCTCGTGGTAAGCACGGTGCGCATAATGCCGAAGAGGTTGCACCACTCCAAGATGAAGGGTCGCCCACGCATCAACACCAGTTGTGCCAGCAACCCAGTTAAGACCCAGCAATTCATCAACAAGATGGAAGATGCACTCGGCGAGGGAGTGGCGGCAGATGACATTATCGAATCCAATTGGCCACGTCTCCGCGACGCCATATACAACTCCGCCATTATTGCTTACGGGAAGAAAGAGCGGAAGAACGCTGACTGGTACGAGGCTCACTGGGAAGAAATGGAACCCGTGATCGAGGCTAAGAGGAAGGCCCTACTGGCTTACAAGGTCACGCCCACTCCCAGTACACTTCAAGCTCTACGGGCTGCCAGGAACAAAGTCCAGAAGACCGCCCGCCACTGTGCCAACACCTATTGGCTAAACCTGTGCAGAAGCATCCAGGAAGCCGCCGATATAGGCAACGCACGAGGAATGTATGAGGGTATCAAGAAGGCAACAGGCCCAATCCCCTCCAAGATCGCCCCCCTTAAGTCCAAGACAGGTGAGGTCATCACTGACCAGGAACAGCAAATGCGGCGGTGGACCGAGCACTACCTCGAGCTGTACGCAACGAAGAACACCGTAACAGACACTGCTCTTAACGCCATCCCAGACCTACCAGCCATGGAGGAGCTAGACACCCCACCTACTGCGGCAGAGCTCGGCAAAGCCATCGACCGCCTCGCTTGCGGGAAAGCACCAGGAAGCGACGGAATCCCTCCAGAAATCCTAAAGAGTGGGAAACCAGTCCTGCTACAGCCGCTCCACCATCTACTCTGTCTCTGCTGGAAGGAGGGTTACATCCCCCAGGATATGAGAGACGCCAACATTATCACCATGTACAAGAACAAAGGAGACCGCAGCGACTGCAACAACTACCGGGGCATCTCTCTCCTCAGCGTCGTCGGCAAAGTATTCGCCCGGGTCGCTCTTGCCCGCCTGCAGACCCTTGCTTCCCGCGTCTACCCAGAGTCCCAGTGTGGCTTCAGAGCTGGCCGCTCAACAGTGGACATGATCTTCTCCCTACGCCAGCTGCAGGAGAAGTGTCACGAGCAGCATAAACCACTCTACCTCGCCTTTATTGACCTCACGAAGGCATTTGATCTGGTCAGTCGAAGCGGACTCTTCAGCTTGCTACGGAAGATTGGCTGTCCACCACATCTGCTTGCTGTGGTCATGTCCTTTCACGACAACATGCACAGCATGGTGTCCTACAACGGCGCAACCTCTGAGGCCTTCCCAGTCAGCAGCGGAGTAAAGCAGGGCTGCGTCCTCGCGCCTACGCTGTTCGGAATCTTCTTCTCCATGCTCCTCCAATACGCCTTTAAGGACTGCAGCGAGGGTGTCTTCATTCACACCAGATCCGATGGCAAGCTCTACAACCTGGCCCGTCTACGAGCCAAGACCAAAGTCAAAGAGGTGCTCATCCGTGAGATGCTCTTCGCCGACGACGCAGCTTTGACATCACACTCCGAAGAGGGACTCCAGCAGCTAGTCACTTGCCTTTCCCACGCATGCAAGGAGTTCGGACTAGCCATCAGCCTGACGAAGACGAATGTTATGGCTCAAGGCACGGGGACTCCCCCATGCATCACCATCGACGGATACACCCTGGAGGTTGTCAACGACTTCACTTACCTCGGGTCCACCATCTCGAGCTCTCTGTCAGTCGACTTGGAGGTCAACCGGAGAATCGCCAGGGCAGCCACAGTTATGGCCAGACTGAACCGGCGAGCGTGGAACAATTCCAGCCTCACTGAGAAAACCAGACTGCGCATCTACCAAGCCTGCGTACTCAGCACTCTCCTCTATGGCAGCGAGACGTGGACCACCTACGCAAGGCACGAAAGGAAACTCAACAGCTTCCACATGAGGTGCCTGCGACGCGTCCTGCATGTCGCCTGGCAGGACAAGGTCCCCAACACCGAGGTGCTGAAGCGAGCCAACATGAGCAGTTTGCATGCAGTTCTTAGCGAGAGACGCCTCAGGTGGCTCGGCCATGTCAAAAGAATGGATGCAGGCCGTATCCCCAAAGACCTCCTCTACGGCGAGCTAGCAGAAGGCCAGAGGATGACAGGGCGCCCAAAACTGCGGTTCAAAGACATCTGCAAAAAGGACATGACACAATGCTCCATCAATCTCAACACATGGGAAGTTCAAGCAGACGACCGCCTAGCCTGGAGGCTCGCGGTCAGGCAAGGTACGTCACGCGCGGAGGCTGCGCGCAACGAGGAGGCGGTCCAGAAAAGATCGAGGCGGAAGCAGCGTCAGCAGCAGCAACAACAGCCATCTGCCTTCACCTGTAACAAGTGCGGCAGGGATTGTCACTCCCGAGTCGGACTGCACAGCCATTCTCGGCGGTGCAGATAGACTCTCAGGAAGCTACGCCATCGTCTCTCGAGACGGACGGCTGCCGACGAATGGCTCAGTGGTCAAGCTGGAGTCGGTGTTCTGTGAGGCTGTCAATTTCTTGCCTTTCATGAGCACCGAATTCACATAAAGCTATGCAAATTAAAGCATTCAAAACAGCCTCTGGAATTAAAAGAACCTGGAGCTGCCAATTAAAACCAGAATGTATAGTATTTTTTTCCTGCAGGTTTTGTTTTGTTAGGCAAATTGTGCTTTAGTCTGTAAACAATACCAACATGCTGATCATGCCACTGATTTCCATTTATTTTATTACTGAACATTAAATTAATATAATTTCAGCAAATGGATTACTCAGGCATTAGTAAAATGCCTTTTGTAGTATTAAGTATCTAAAATCACAATTGCTAAAGCAAAATGAAGCAGCAAACAGACCAAAGAAAAATACATATTACTTTTTTGACATCTGCAGTAATTTTGAATAAACCGATGACATGTTATACAATTGTGGTTTTTGTTTGATATACCTACTGTTCATGTTTTCATGTTTTATATTCTAGACACATACGAAACCTTTTTTTCTTCTCTTAAGCAATCTGTAACTCACAGTATTTAAGTAGACTATGGCATTTCCCCCCTATGTTCTAGTCTTACTCTGCTGCATGTTTTTCTCATTAAGATATAATGCAGATAATAACTAATTCAAGTGCATTGCAAAATAGATATATCAGTTAATGTCTTTTAAATCCATATTCATTATGGTTTTTTCCTTAACAAAAAGTACTAATTACACGAAAGGTGCAGGTAATTTTACCAAAAAAATGAAGATTTAAATTTAGACATCATGGTAGAGTCAGCTGCCCTTGAACCCTCTGGGCAGTGCCAATCCTTGAAACTTCTGAGTCCCATAGCAGTTTAAGAACACATTCACTATGTATTGCTTTTATCCCAGAAGGAAAGGGTAATATACATTGCACAACTCACATAAATTGAGTATTAGTTATCTGAAATGAAAGCAGGAGCTGCTTCCACCACGTGGAAGAATCACCAGAGCAGCGATGGGGATGGATTGCAGTGTAAGTCTCAATGCCCACGTAACTGCTGGTTGAGAAATAGGTGACATGGAGTTTCAACTAAGCTTACTGAGTATTCTGGTGTGTAGATATAATGAAGGGGGAGGGATATGAGGATGTAAAGAAACTTAAACCAAAAATAGATGGAACAGAAATGGCATTCATGTGTTTGGGCTACCAACTGGATGGAAAATGTAAAAAAGAATTGGAACTAAATGAAAATTATCAGTGACTACTACCTACTCAATGTTCTCTAAAGCAGACAGAGAATACGGATATGGAGAGAAATGTAAATCTTTAGCCCAGAATAATTAAGGAGACAAAGACATATGTAGTGGGAAAATAAATATACATCAAATTTGAGAATTAATTCCAATCCTATGTAAGGGCTTTAGTGATTGACTTGCTGATTTAAGCAAGAGGAAATATAAATATTAAATATCTCTACTTATCTATATATTTACATATTTAAATTTCACATCAAATACAAGACCAGTTATGAAAATAAACACAGAAATACTGACACTTAAGAAATAAACAGCAATGGTATATTGTCAGAAGTGCATCCGGTTTAGTGGGAGCGGTAATGGTCGTGCCTGTGTGTGTATGAGCATGTGTGATTGTGTGTTTGAGAAGGATATTATGCAGTATATATTACCTAATAAATTGTTTACTCAATATAAAACAGTGAACTGCCTCAAGACTTTATTGTAAAAATATTTACTCACTTCTTTAGTGTTTTTTTTTACGCACGATTTCTTAACTAAATTCCCTATTTTTAGGTTTTCTACTTTTAAAAAATGTGAGAGGGCAGATGTGGAATAGAGAAAAGAATGTTGGCCATAGGTGTTCTAAAAAGTAATGTCAAGTGCACTTGCAAGGTGCCCTCCAAGATCGGGCAAAGCTTATGCCAAACTCTGACTTCACTTGTGTGGCCTTAGATGCAGTGTTTTATCACTTTCAGTTTCAATTTCTTACTTCCAAAATCTGAATCGTGAAATACATTTCATTGGGAATGATGAGGGTTAAAATTGAACTCTCAGTGTAATGCCCGTCACCGAGTAAAAACATAATGTTTAGAAATAATGCCAAAACGCTGAGGAAATTAGTTGTTCACAAGTATGGGAATGAACTTAGAGATTTTCTTCAATAGATTGGAAAGGGAGTAATTATGGAGATGAATCAGCACTTAAGCAGCAAGCAGTCCAACATTTTTTCACTTGTGTTTTCCACTTGACTTCTAATTTTCTCTGCATTTAATATGCAGACAGACATATGCAAACACGCACCTGCTGAGATCTCCTCAGTGAGATGGCCTTGTACACGTACTACAGTGTCGCCTCCCGTTAATCAATACATAACTGAGATCTCACATCACTGCTTCTACGTACATATTAAACGAACACATGGATGTTCGTATCATGGAGATGCCGATTTTAAGTAAATGTTTCCCATTTGATGGACATTAAGGCTGTTTCAATAATTCCTTTTTATAATAGTAAGTCTTTTATATTCTAATTTGTGCACATACACTAGTTTTCCTAGAAGAGAACTACTTGTTTTTACAAACTGTTGGTTAAAAAAAAAACAAAACAACAAACAAAAAAATAAAACAAATAAACCTATATTCACAAAGCAATTATCTATCAGTCCATAACCTCACTACTACTGCAGAAGAGTCTTTACTCCACAATTCTTCAATTCTAGATTTTCACAATCTGTTCAATGTTTGGCTATTGAGAGGGAAAGAGTTTTTTTTTTTTTTTTTTCCTAAGTTTCATATCCCTAGTTACTAGTAAAGCTAATTATTTTATATGATAGCCAGCAAGTTGTATATATTATGTGGGTGTCACATTTTATTGACAATTTTTTACTTGTTTTTCTACCAGTAATTTTATTTTCTTAATTTTAAGACCTCTTTGGTTACACATGTTGAAAATGCTATATATCCGGCTGTGACTTGCCTTCTTGGTACCTTTAGTTTTACTTGAATTCCATATTATGTATTCAAATATGTAGTTCTTTTTTCTTTATGAATCCTGAAATTTTCTCTTGATGTAGAAAAAATTTTCCAAGATCTGAAACACTCAAAATGATTTTTAAAACATTCTCCTGACTTTTATATAATTGTTTTAAAGTTTTGTAAAACATTTACATTAGAAGTACATTTATTTCAGTTAGAATAATGATAGGGGCTCCCCCCCACTCTCCCACCAAATAGATACCAACATAGCCTGCAAGCATTTACCAAAATGTCTTTGTTTACATTTGAAATATCAAATATTTATAAGCCAGCTTCACTATTTAAGTCCATTTCTGGATTAACTATGTTGCTCATTAATGTATCTGTATATCCCTAAGCCAATACCAGAGTGTTTTAATGGTGATTGATTTATAGTGTTTTAATATCATACAGGGCAAGTGATATTGTTGTTATTTCTCAAAGTAGCTTGCCCATTATATTTTTACAGGCAAATTTTCAAATCAAACTTTATATATATATTTAAATACCTTGCCATAACAAAGAATGTGTCAACATTTTGGGAAGAGAAAAGTTATTGGTGTTATTAAATTATATTCAATTAATTGCTTTGCTAGTTCAGTTCATTTATTTTATAAATGCTAGGGTAAAATTGGGCAAAACTTCACTTATACCCTACAACATATGTGAACTCGGTCTGAGATATAGATCGAAGTATTGTTTCTGACATTGGAATCAGCAAAGGGTAACAGACAATAACATGGCTGATTACTAAAGTAGGAGATGTAAATTCTGCTCCATTTCAATGCATTAAAAGCCTCAGAATCCCTGAATTTTAATATACAATACAGTGAAGTGTATCAAATGAAATTCTCCTATCTCGCCTTGTAATAATGTGGTTAAATCACAATGTGAACAGTTTAAAGGGCAAAAAAATTGGCTTTCAAAAACCTTTGCCTCACTCAGTTTCAAGAATATCTCATTTTATTTTGAAATCTTATTGGACTTTTCGACACTTTCTTCCATGGCTGACTTCTACTCTATGCTTATCTTGGTTGTCACCTCACCTAAAGGACCAAGGTTGAGAATGATGAACAATTCCATGGCGAGATATAATCTAGTAATTGGAGGCGACAGAACTAAAGATGCAGAAGTACATTAAAAAAGAAATAAATAAAAGACACTCATGTGTTCCGACTGTGACCATGCCCTATTTATAGTGAGGAATAGCAGTGGCACTGGGATAGCATAAACTTTTAGAAATACAAAACCGTAGCCTTCATTGGCCTCTGAAGGAAATCCAATGTAAAATGAAGCGCTGATTTCTCTAATAAATGGTGAAATTCAGATGTCATTGTGCCTTATGAGACCTAACTTGATTGAGACATGCATTTTTACTAGACATTTTTAAGCAGTAAGAAGACAGAGCATCCTTATTTTCTTTTAAGGGTTCAAACTAGTATTCCATATCACACCACAGTATGTGAAGAATGCACAGAAGTTGTGTTTTATATAAGTGTAACCAAACACTCAATAAAAATAGTCTAATGCTTAATGATGTGTTCCTCCAAGACAGACTTCCTGAATTCAACCTTTTGCTTTAATGTTTACACTCTGTGTGACTCTGGGAAAGTCCCTAACCCTCTCCGTGGCTCACTTTTCTGAATATTAGAATAAGGAAAATAGGAGTACAACCACAGTAAGATTTTTATAATGATCAAGTGTTTTAAAATGTAAGGAACTTAGAGAAACATTCACTTTGTCAAGTGAAGAGATGTTAAAATATTTTAATGGAGAAACATAATTAATTTTTATTTTTAAATATTTACAAGTGCTGCTTTGTGGGGAAATGCCTTATCTGGTGGGAGAAAAGAGCGTACAAATAAGGGAAGTTAAGTAATAATTGAGGTTACCCAAGTTCAAAAAATTGGTGTTTTGGACAGAGGCATTGGCAGGAAAAATGGGAATACACGTCTATGTTATATGTAGTCAACAGAATTCTTTGTAGGATAAGTAGGTGTGAGAGAGTTATTTAACAGCTGAAATGGGATGGGTCTGTGCTTATCTTCAGGGATGCCTAGATGTCTGGTTTTGACAGCTGGGCAAATATAAGGGCAACTAACCAAATAACTGATGATTGATTTAGGCTGCCCTTGTGATAGCGTGCATTTCCGTGGGAGCACCCAGGGCTGAGTCCTTTGTTGGTGGACTTCACCTGCCTGGTCAGGCAAGCATGCTTTAGCCATATGATCAGGAAGCTGTGAACTCCTATTTGGAACTGTCCTGAAACCATGATTCATCAGATGAAAGCTTGATACTTCAATCCAGAGGGGAAAAATGCATCCTTGTATGAACAAGAAGCGCCCTTGAGGGCTCGTGCCCGGATGTTCCTGAGGCCTCCACTGTTTACCGACATTCTCTTGGTCATCATTGAAAGTCTCACTTGAGTGTGTCCCATCAATCCCCTTGAGTCCAAAAAGCCCCTCTAAGCCCCTTGAATCTTTGCACAAGATTTGGAATTGCATAAACGAGAGAAATCAAGGTGCACCCCTGGGTCTTCGGCTGGAGCACCTGGCTTAACCAACAAGTAGGGCAGTATAAGGTATAGATTCATAGCAGGACATTATTTTGTACATGTTAAGACATACTCGTTAAGTGGCGATACTGTGCAAATACTCTAGAATTCAGGGAATAGACTGGGGCTGTAAACATAAATATTTTTTACATAAGATTACTCAGGATATTTACATCTCTGAAAGAAAGGCCAGGCAGCCAGTTGCAGAGGGAATTAGACATCGATCCAAGGAGGAGGAGTCAGAAAAGAAGACTGAGAGGATAGAATCACTTAGGGGACTTGGAAAACTCGTGTGTCGTTGATAAGGCCAAGGAAAGAGGATATTTTAAGAAAGTGAAATAGGATAAAATCAAAGAAATACTATTGAATTGCATCACAAGGAGGCCACTGGTGATTTTAAAATGAGACGTTTCCCAGCGGACTTCTGGGGAGAAAGGTTTTATTTAAGTCTCGATGGTTGTTGAACTTATGGACTAATCTTACTAGAGATTTTTGTCACACCAGAGAGCAGAGAAATGGGAGACAGTTATTGAATTGAGGTAAAGAGCAATAATTTTTATTTAAAATAGACGATTCCATAGCATGTGGATATATTCTGGAAGTCCCCTAATAGAGAGGGATAAATAAATGATACAGATGAAGAACAAAGAAAATGCAGAAGCGATGCCATTGAGAAGTCAAGAACGCAGCATCCGCAGAGCCCATGGCGGGGCTGCACTTCCAGAGAAGCAAGGCTCCCTCACCCGTCCCACAGGAGCCTGTGAGGCCGAGGGCAGAAATGCTTATGGAATTAGTATGGAAGGTGAAGGCACACTGGGCTTACTGCTGCCATTTTTTTTAAAAATGAACACAAGCAAGTTTATAATAAAAAATAAAAATGGAAAGAAAAGTAGTACTTACAGGAATGAGAAAAGAGAAGAAGGCTTGAAATACGTCTTTCAGAAGCGAGGGACTCACAGGACAAGGGAATAGTCTTGTGCACTGAGTCTACCACCTCCCGTCCGCCCTCATGTGAGCTGTATGCTGTGAAATTATCCAGGTTGGAATTTTTTCTATTCATGTCAACTTTTTATTTATTGAAGATTCCATTTCTATTGCTGCCAAGTCTACCATGCATTTTAGAGATGAAAGAAACTATGCAAGATTAAAATAAAACAGTGTGATTTTCTCTGTAGTAGAATTTTTGTATAGTAGATAGAATGAAAAAAATCTTCATAGGACTCAGTTAAATTTTCATTTGAATCATTTTTCAAAACATATGTTTATGCATATATTAATATATATGCATACGTGTATACATGTTGCCTTAATAATTTGACTAAAATATTGTTCTGACATCAACATGCTTACCTTTAATTAATTCTTAAATCTTTCTAAATTCCTCATAATACTTTTTGAAATAATAGGAAGATGGATATTGCTTTAACACTGTTTGATATTTTTCCTAAACATATTGCTTTTCTACAAGCCGCATGTTAATATTTCACTTAAACTCGTGTTCCCCTTATGCATACTTTATTGTAATTGGCATTTCTTAACTGTGCCTTTACATATTTTTCTCTGTGGATGTTCTATTTAGATTCTAAGCATGTAAAAGCATTGCACTCTGTCTATTTACCTAGCTTTGTACATATCCCTAACAGCTCTGGGAATAATGCCACTAATACAAGTGGGTGTTTATATACTGTTTGTTTATTCATGACAATTCCGAAATGTTTGGAAAGTGATAAAAAATCAGTAATCCTGTGGTCATTGAAATGCTCTCCAAATTTCAATTTCAGTTACGGGAACATTCACGGCAGCTTAACTATCATTTCCTCTGAAGTAACTGGAAATTCTGTTGCTACAACTTAAAACAGTAGCTACTAAGTGAGGATTACAGACATCCCTATATCCATGCCATCTTTCTTCCTTCCTAAAATACACACATGCACACATGGACAGCTACATGCCACACATTCAATTGCTCCATGATGCGTTCCCTCTTCTCTAGGTTTTGATATATCAGCTTTGTAAATACACCACAGAGGCAGTGAATTCAAGATTATTGTATCAAAAAAGTTATCCTAATGACTTATTGTGAGAGAGGTGGGTAGATGAATCAATTAGTCTTTTCTTATTGTTGTCTTAGTAAAGTTCTTCAATTACCCAATCACTTGTATTAGTTTCTTGGGGCCACATGACAAACCACGACAATTGGCTTAAACCAATAGAAATTCATTCTTTCTTGGTTCTAGGGAAGACTGAGATTCAAAGTCAAGGTTTCAGGAGGGCTACACTCCCTCCACAGAATCTGTTCTTGGTCTCCAGGTTTCAGTGGCTGCAGACGCTCCTTAACTTGTGGCCAGGTAACGCCAGTCTCTACCCTGTGGTCACTGGATAATCCAGAACACACCCTTCTTCTCAAAACTCTTAATCACGTGTTATAACATAGGACGTACTTAAAGGTTCCAGAGATTAGGACCTGGGCATATCTGTTGGGAGGTCACCACTAAGCCTACTACACTTATTCTGCTTAGTGTCAAACGGATTCTGATGTTACATTCATTATTTATACCAGATTATATTCAAATGAGAAAAGGGCGTTAGTCAGTGGATGATGGGATTTAGAGGAAGGTGTCCTGTGTGGACACTAGTGAAGGCAGTCACGCACCACCCAAAGAGGAAGTGCGAGCTCCCTCTCCCCACCCACCACCCATCTTCCCTCCTTTGGCTGCTTCCCATAGGGTGTTCATCTCATACTCAAATTTGGTCAGTTTAAGAGGTGAACATATGACTAGTCTACAAGATTACAGTAGGTTGGAATAAATTATTTATCTGGTTTAAAAATTCTAAATGACATTTTTATTAACACAGGAAAAACTTGATAGTAGTATAGACAGTGAATAAGGTTATAAATGGTCATTTTTTGGTATGAGTTATAGGAACATCACAAATGAATGTGCCAGGCTGTGTTTTCCTTCTTATTTTTTTTTTATTTTATTTTATATTTTTATAAAAATATATATATATTTTATTGGTTTTCTATTATGATTGTCCCATTTTTCCCCCATTGCTCTTCCCTACCCCCCCACAGTCAATCCCCATGGGTCATTTATACTTGTTCCTTGACTAGACGCTTCCCCTTATTTCCCCTCTTCTCCCCCTCACCCCTTCTCCCTGGTCACTGTCAGTCTGTTCTTTGTTTACCGGCTGTGTGTTCATAGTCACTAACATCCTAGTTTTTCTGTATTTCTTATATCTTGACTGCTGGCTGGAAGACAGAGAAAAATGATTAAAACATAGAAGAAAAAAAAGTATAAAATAAGTAGGAGTTGACATTTATTGAACATTTACTATTCACAAATACAGAATAAAATATTAGTGTGACAATTTGTAAAAGTAACTCATTTATTTTTTACAATTTTTTAAAATTTGTCTGTTGAACAGATGAGGAAACCGAGGGACAGACCATTTAAGTGAAAGGCTTAAAGTGACAGAGCAGAAAGTTAAGTGTCAGATTTAAACGTTGTGAGTTAATTTTATATGTCTACAGGACTGGATTGTGGGGTACCCAGATATCTGGTTAAACATTATATCTCAGTGTATCTGTGAGTGTAATTCTAGGAAAGATTGCTGTTTGCATCAGACTGAGAGAAGTGGACTGCTCCCCCTACCCAATCCACTGATGGCCTGAGTAGAATAAAAAGGAGGAGAAAGGGCAGACTCACCCTCTTTCTGCCTGACTGTTTGAGCTGAGACATCAGTATTCTGCTGCCTTCAGAACTTGAACTGAAACCCATGCCCATGGCTCTCCAGCTCTAAAGCCTTTAAACTACAACGCAGGCCTTCCTGGGTCTCCAGCTTGCAAAGGGCCGATTGTGGGACTTCTTAGACTCTGTAATCACATGGGTCAATGCCTTACAATAAATCTCTCTCTATATATTGGTTCTGTTCCTCTAGAGAGCCCTAATACAGAAGTCAAACCCAGCTACTCTGATTCGAGCATCTGAGAACTTATTTTTCAGGCTATGCCGATTCTCAAAAAAGCATTGCTTTATGAAAGCAATGTCTCTATTGGCATTTAAAGTTTTCATATTTGTAAAGATAAGCAGAAGTTTCGTCTAGCCTAAAGAAGATGTGGGCCACGTGTGGTATGTTTTTCCCTCAGAGCTGCATTGAAGACTCTCTAATCTAAACAAATCTTCTTTTCTCATCCTGTGAGAAGAAAAGACTTTGAGTCAGTCTTGCTTATCAGCTCATTTAGTCCAGACAATAATCGTCATTGCCAGTGTTTAAGGCTTCAAAACAAAGACTTGGAATAAAGAATAAAAGCCAGTCACTGCATTCAAAATCATAACAGTTTCCAATTACTGACTCTCTACCACACACCAGGTAACACATATTGTCTTTTCCTCTCAGGACAATTAGGGAGATGAGAAAGTTGAGGTGTAGGAATGTTAGACCTGATGAAGCTCCTTCAACTGGTAACTGGCTGCTCTGGAATTTGAATCAATCTTTGGCTGATTGCAAAGTTCATGATTTTGACAGGATCTTAAAGAGAAACTCGTTAAGCTGGCAGAAACTTCTGTAAGTGTGTTAATTTCACTTAATTAAAGCCAAGAATTTAAAAAAATTGGCTTAGTAATAGTATTAAATCATGGTTGTTATAATAACTATGGGGGGGCAAGAAATTAGATTAATGTATCTTTAGGCTAAAATCTCTCAATTAGTTTGGAGTTTATAACTATGTCATGTCTTTGAAACAAAGAAAAAGTGTTCAGGAATCATTCTTTCCAGAGTGAACTTAACATAAAAATATTAAATAATTTTATTCTTGTCATTTGAGGGTACAACTGAAAAAGCAGAACCAAAAACTTAAAGACTTCGGCATTTTTAAAAGTGCTTCCAACTTCAGTGGGAGCAGTAACTTCCTTTCCACTAAAAATTAATGATGGCTTAAAAAAATAATAGAAGTTTTATCATAGTAATCAAAATCATCTGTGGTCTTTGTAATTGTTCTCCCCAAATTATCACTTAAACACCAACATAACTAAAAATACTTTTAATAGCCTCTAAACATTGTAATCACGAACCTTAACTTACGTATGCAAAACCAAGAAAAAATAATCACAGCTAACGTCAATTTAAATGAGTCTCAGAGTACCACATGCATGAATACTAATTTTTACTTCATCATGCTGGTATTTCTGATTTTTAAATATGATAAAGTTTCTATACTCTGGCTCTTCAGAAGCTTGAATATTCCTATATTTTGGCTATAGGTTTTCCCTAGGAAGTCTTATGGGGGGAAATGTACCGTTAATACGGGTAGAGTAGTGATTTGAGCCCAAGAACACTTCTGTCTTCTCAGATTTCATGTCTGCTGGAACGCAAGCCCCTGGCTCTAAAAGTATAATTATAGATTGTGTCCTGGGAAAGCTTGATGAACTCCTTTCAACAACCTCAAAGGTTGCGAATCATTCTAGTGCCTTTCAGTGACCCGATATTAATTTGTTATAGTTTATCAGATATATATCTAATCCAATGATGTGTCTAACACCATTAGAATTTGTGAAAATCTTCTCTAATAACTCTTGAACTCAGAGAGTAAGAAAATGGCAGAAGTCTGGGCTTTGTGGTGGTGGTGTTTCTGGTTTTGGGCTTAGGCCCTAAAAACTCCAAAAAAAATCAATCAATGTGTTGGTAGTCTTACATTCCAAAGTGGGGCATTAGGTGACCTGTGCAGAATTATAAGGGCAGTACTTAAAATAATTTTGTAGTCTTTCAGCCATCACGAATTTGGTGACATAAAAAATGACTTAGACTGTGGACATTTCTGTGTGGTGACGCGACCTCCCACCGTAGCTGGAGAGGGTTGGCGAATAATCAGTCCTCATTTCAGGTCTTGTGAAGACACTATGCAGAAGGTACTGCTCTGTGTCCTCTATCACTGAGCCGGTGGCAGCAGAGGACATGTTGCATTGGCTGGTTGCTGCTCTTCCTGTGAGAGAAAACCAAAGTTAGGTGATTGCCAGGAAGCGGTTGGAGGGCCAGATTCTGACTGAGGGCCAGTACTGGCCCAAGGTAGCTCTCATGGGAACAGTGATGCTCCGGTTGAGGTCAGAGGGCGATGCAGCTCGCACCCCAAGTTACCAGTCGCTGTAGAATTGAGGGCAGTCTTACAAAGCCAGCTCAAGAAGAAACAGTGGCCGGGTCTGTAGAGCGGCTTACTGGGACCCTGTAAGGAATTTTGAGGAACCCCCAAAAGAACTTAAAAGAGAAACTGCACTTTAATTATTCGGATCTCGCAGAGAATAACAATAGAAATTACTTAGTGCCATTGAAGTTAGATCTTTCTTGGCCCTTAGCATTCCTTTTTAGTCCAACTTCACCCTGAAAAAGGCAAGAGCAGTCTAGTGAACGGTGAAGAAAACATAGAAAAGTAAGAACGATAAATGGCCCTGACTGGGGTGGCTCAGTGGGGTGGGTGTCATCTCGCAAACCAAAAGGTCACTGGTTCAGTTCCCAGTCAGGGCACGTGCCTCTGAGCTGTGGGCCAGGCCCCAGGCTGGGAGCATGTGAGAGGCAACTGATGGATGTTTCTCTCCCACGTCAATGTTTCTCTCCCTCTCCTTCTCCTTCCCTTCCCCATCTCTCGAAAAACAAATACATAAAACCTTTTTTAAAAAGTAATAAATAAAAAGCTTTTCCTCAGTGCTTGGATAGCCCGTGGCAGGTCCAAGCAAGACGGGAAAGTTTTCAACTTGCAAAAAAACTTTAGAGTTTTATATAATTCTGGACTGGACAAATTAGTTTATTTAAAAAAGACAATTCTTGTGAAATTAATCTTGGAGTTTGTAGATAAGCTAAGGGGCCTATCTGAGATTTCACCTTGGCAACAATTTAACATCTTTGAAAATTTAAATATTCTGAGACACTTACTTTTCATTAGTAATAAAACAGTTTTAACAAATAGTTAACTGTTAGGGTTTTATTTCATTTATGCATTTAGTGGGTTGTAAAGACAGTTGAGTGAAAGGCTCTGAGGGTGAAGGGTTCCACACATGAAACTGAATCATTTCAATCTCTGCATGACTTCGTAATTACTTTCTTACATCGATGACATATGCCAAGAAGAACATTATGTGAAACTTAATGTAAATAGGTGTCATCTAGTTGTGCGATCCATGTAAGGTTCACCGTTGCCCAGACTAAGAACATTTAACAATAAGCAAATTGCTTTATAGCCAATACCCTAAGGTACAAAAGCTATAAAAAATTTAGTTGAATGAGATAAAATCATTTCTCCCGATTATTTCAATGTTTATATTAAATGGAAAATTAGAATTTTCTTGCAAGTCATATTGGAGGCCACTTGTTGATATAGGTGTAAGTATTGATAAAATTATGATTTTATTATTATATTTTGTTAGAAAAGATGGTTAAGTGATGTCAACTGAACATAAAATAGCAAGTAGGTATAATTATATAAAATAGTGTGTTCATGAAGAAGCCAAGATTAAGAGCTCCAGTAGGAGTCTAAAGAAAGAGGAAAAACAAATGCAAAGAACAGCCTCATTTCATCTGATACTTTAGCAGACACAGTCCCCAGAGCCAACTGCCCCAGGCACTCTTTTATGTGGTAACGACAGTGCAGGCTGGGAAAACCTTTTTCAGCTCCGTTTTAGAATTCCAGCATCAGCACGCAGAAATCTTGGGTCCCATTTGCCCTTGGTTCATATTTTACACAACATGCATTACTTATCTTTGATGCTTCGTGGTCTTCCATCATTACAAAACATAAACAAAACCAGTAACCGTCCCAGTGTGAAATACAAATACAGGCACATCTTCCCCTGATGCCCTGTCTGTCCCCAAACATACGCTTATCTTTAGAAAGTTTCATGGAGCCCAGCCAGGCTCCATTAACCAAACTTTTGAATAATTTTGAGTTTTCTCATTTCACGCTGTGGGTGGCAGTGAGGCCGCGTCACTTCTAAATGCTGGGGTGAAATGACAGAACGAAACCTCCTTGCCAAGAACTCTCGCACTTGAGCTGCGCCGCGGTAGCCACGGTCATTAGGTGGCGCTGTGTAACGCTGTTTGTCCCCGGAGCGATGTCCTTGCTCACACCGAAGGGCAAGGTCGTGGCTTTTTCGGTTCCCACCAGGTGCTCAAACATGACTCCACGGAATTTGAGCTTAAGTCAGAGTGACCGAAGCCCAGAAAGGCTTCGAGTCCAGCTACCTGCTCTCCACCATCAGGACTTTGGCCCTTCGTGATGACATTAATTCACCAGTCCATTCCCCTCCCCTTTGTGACGTCCACATTCAAATCCTTGGTCAGAGTAGATTTACTCAGAAGAGACGGTGGGAAATATTGGTCACTTCCTCCAAAGATATTCGGGAATCCTTACCCACATCTGTGCTTTCTCAACTGTACATCTTAAAGGGTTCAGAAGAACAACAAAAAAACCTGCAAACCACGATGTTTTATTACACATGTTTAGAATAAATAATCTGCTTTCTCCAATTATGGAAGTAGAAGTAGCTGGTATATTTATATATTTTTTTACTTTTTCCAGCATCCTGTTATACTAAATATTTGACATTACATATTTGAATAGGAAAAGAGAGAAAAATTCTCAGGACTTTTCCCAACAATATATGGGCTAGATTCAAAATGTTTAGCAATTTAAATTCTAATCGTCTAATGACAGTTCTGTCTCGCTCTCTTCGGGATATCTCTGTGTCAGAAGGCAGCAAATTCTGGTGCCTTTCATCTTAATGTAATGCCATAAAATAATGAAATTTGGTAAGCATGCTTTTAAAATTTATTTTATTTGATCACACATCTTTTTTTCTCTAAATAGCTAATTAGCTGAAGTCTCGTTTAATTTTTTTAAATGTTCTGCATTCCTAATAATGCATATTAATTTCATTCAACTGATGGTAGTAAATATAGCACAATCATATTCTGATGCATAAACAGATTCAGTTAGTACATTAATTCTTGCAAATTGCTGACTTGTAGTGCTCTAAAATATCCACATTCAATAAATTCGATAGTACAAGACAATTTATTAATAAGCACTTTCCATAGTAGAGGAAATGTTAATGTTTTATGAATAATTATGAATGTATATGTTCACTATACAACGTAGGTATTTTCAGAAACACCTGATGTTCCAAAGATATTTTCTAATAAGAGATTGTGTCCTGGCACATATAACCGTTAAAAGACAGCAGCATGCCAATAGATGGCAGCATAGCTCTGCAGGAGTTCCTGGGCAAGGCGACAGTTGAAGTTCATGGCTATTAGCATGCTAAAAATGGCCACTCAGGGCAGCTTTCCCAGTGCGTTCTCCTTAATACTGCATCGCACCAATGCTACATGTCTCCAAAAGGAAATGGAAAAATATGTAAACCACAAATACTTATGGTCTGGTTTTCTTTTTCAATTTTGTTCTAAGGATGTATAAATTTGGTGTCAGGTGTGTGAGGAGAAGGAAAAGATACCACGGTTGACACATTAGTGTATGAATCTTTTCACTTCACTATTAGACCTTGAAACTTTAGTTGTATAGAGCATGTGAACTTTTTAATGACTTATCAATAATCTCTTGATATGAAGGGCACTTTTAACCAAATTTTCAAGAAATCACTGGACAATATTTGACCATGAATCTGTCTTTCCTAGGAAGACAAGGATTTTAAGTTCTGAGAGTCGAATCTCTTCTTTAAACACTTCAGTGGGTCTGCTTTAGTGGAAGAAAAGTGAGTGGAACTTCTCGAATATCTTCCATAAAATCACACATGGATCAGGTAGTTCCTTCAGGTGGCCCAAGTCGCCTCTCACGTTGACATTGCCGGGGCTACGACACTTCTACAGAAATAAACGCTGGCTGTGAGGATCTAATTTGCAATCACACGTAGGAAAAGAAAAACAGGACACACAGCCATTTGTTCCCATAGACAAGGTTTTGGACCTGGGGCTCTCGCTACGAGATTAAAAAGAACATCAATCACATAATGCAAACAAAAGGTTGTATAGCTCTGTACCTCGGTGTTAATAATTCTGAGCAATCAAAATGTATCATTACTTTATTTATAGTTCTGAAGTAATCTTGATCAATTTGGAAGAGAAATTCCTGAAATTTTTCTAATCCATTTTCTCTCTTACATTTTCATCATTGATTTTCAAATACAGAACATCCCCCATTTCTGTGAGATCTGTTTAGTCTCACTAAGTCTAGACAGAGATCTTTTTATGACATATATTCTCACCCATACAAAGAGTTTTAATTCTAAAGACTTTAGAGAAAGAAGACTAGTTCGGTGTTAGCCACTGTGTCTTATGTCTATGGGGGAAAATGTTATTCTGCTTAAAAATCTCTCCTTAATAACTGTGTCAAGTAACAACCACTGTCTTTAAGAGGTTTCTTTAAGTAGATCACTTTGTTTATTCATTTATCAATTATTGATTTATTCATGTCATAGGTATTTAAATGAATGCCTACTATGGTTCAGGTACTATGCTAAACATGATATTTTCATAGATATGGTAGAAATCGTATATATTCCATAGGAAATCAAGACACATGGATGGATGTGGTTGTTGCCATGGAGACATACACACAAGATGTAGGCGTCACTTTTCTAAGTGACCTCCACATAACCTTGGCCCAAGAACAGCACAGCTCTAGGCTCCTTTGTGCAAGAGACTGGCGGATGCCCAGGCTGTACTGGGTGTTTCTCTCAGCCAGTTCTCCCTGCCCCTGGTTTGCATGCATGTTTACTCAGAGTCTGTCGTGTTTGCTCCAAATTCCTTTTGTGTCGGTTTCAATGGCTATTATAATTACATAATTTGCTGAAAAGTATGCAAGTGCAAAAGTAGTCATTGGTTCTTTGAACACCGAGCTACAAACTATGTTTTTCCAGAGATTTAAACAGACTAGTTGGTTAAAAACACTGGTTGTCTTATTAGACATCACTGTGCCAGCTATAAAGATCTTGAAACTAAAAACACTATGTAAAGATTTAGACAAGAAAAAATATCTAGAAACATGTTTAATATGATTTCTTTTGCCTATGCTTGAAGTTTTTACTGTATTTCAAAAAAACTGAAATGCTGTTTAGAATATATATTCCTGGTATTTTACACAGTAAAGCTGTTGGTCAGCTCCAAGAAGCTGACCCATTTTGGAAGTATTTGCCTTGACCTATGTCAAAGATTGAAATAAACAGATACAGATTTGTAAATAAATACAATTGGTAATTTCTCAGTTACCAAATAACAGTTTGCAAAGTAGTCGATAAAATACTGTATTACTTTCCTAAGACTACTATAACAAATTACTAAAAACTGGGCAGCTTAAAACAATAGAAATTTATTGTCTCACAACCTTGAGACTAGAAGTCTGAAATCAAGGTGTCAGCCACGTCATGCTCTGTCTGGAGGCTCTAGGACAGAATCTATCCCATCCTGTCTCCTAAATTCTGGTGGTTCCCTTCAACCCTTAACTTTGCTTGGCTTCTAACTGAATCACTTCAACCTCTGCCCTCACCCCAATGTTGCCATTCACATCTCTGAAGATGTATCTTTGTGTACCTTTGCCATATACCGATGGGATAAGTTTTGAATGAAATAAATTTTTGAAATGTCTAAGTGCTTTGCTAAAACATTACCACAATAACCTCTATTGCCATTTTGCCTCTTTTAAAAAATAATTTCCCAGTAAAACCTCCTTAAACCCAATGCCCAGTGTCATGCTAAAGATGTAATGCTCTGGAGTCACACTGTTGATTTATAATTTTAACTTGGGCATTTAGCAGTGCAGTATTGGGTAAATTACTTACAGTCTCAGTTAAAGAGAGTTTTCTTAACACAATATTATTGTAACATTAGATAAATAAAAATTCTCTAAATTCTTAGAGACGTTCGTAACATTTGAAGCAATGAGGTTAATGGTTAAGTCTTTTGAGCTGAAATGCTTGGTTTTAAAACTTAGCTCTGCCACTGTAGATGCTTATAAGACACTAAGCAGAGGTCCTAGCACAAAATAAATATTCAATGTTAATTATTGTTATAAAAGGGGAAGCTGCTTCTTAAGGTAACATTTACACTTAATTGCATAGAATAATTCATCATTTTATGATTTGTGTTTGTAAAACTGGCACACATTGAAATTTTATAATATCTGTGTATCTAACTCAATTTTACAGTTTTATTTTTTAATTTTAGAATTTTATGGATACATTTACATGTACTACATCTTCAAAAAGGAAAAAAATAATTCTGCATGTTTCTGGTTTTTAAAATAATTAGTAAATCTCAGCTACAATATTTTATACTCTTGTATATATTGTAAAAAAAAATCTTACCTGAGTAATTCTGGGAAACATACAACTTCTATGATTAAATCAAAACTAATAATCAAACTCATCTATTTCACTAGCTGAATTCTTCAAAAACATGAAAGTATATTGATGAACTTAGGAAATTTGTCCCGAGCGTTTGCAGTCTAGTAGGCCAACCTTAGCTGTCTAGTGCTAGGGCCATGGAGGTAGAAAATTACACGCACGTGCAGTTCCTTCCCGATGTAGTTTACCATCTAGAGCTGCCAATGCAGACGAAGGAGAGGAAAACGACAAGCAAAATGTCAAAATTGGCTCTGTTGTAGAAAATAATATTTCAATCAATGGGTGATGTAAAGTCAAAATAAGGTAGAATGGTAGAGTAAGCTGTAACAACTGTAATGTATTTGGAACTTAACTGTGTTCAGTTTTATAATAATATCCTTATTTTAAGTATCTAATTTAATATTTGTAACCTTTGTATCTTTTCTAAATGGTCATAACACTTTAATAGGCATTAGCTTGTTAGTTTATTCTACAGGTCTGAAGTTAGGAACATACTTTTTTTTCTTCTTTTTACATATATCAGCAGGTGTTGATTCTAACATGGCTTCATTGTTTTTATCATTATTTTTTGGTACACAGTGGGGGCAGTTGAGAGAACTGCTGGATACACTTAAAATGTTCCTAAAGGTCCTGTTTCTATATACCAGTGTCTATAAAGAGTGACTCTAGGGTGCCAAATACTGTTAAGTAAAACCTAATTACTTAAATCAACAATTCAGAAGACTCAATAGACCTCCACTTAGGCACTGAATAGAATAGGAAGCTTCTGTTTTTTTCCTTATCTTGTCTTGTTCCATTTGATTATTTCTATTTTCTCAATTAGATTTTAAATTGAACTACTGTTTTTATCTCCTGGAGTCTTACTCTGATGCCCAAACCCTGTAAATCTAACAGAAGCTCAAACAACCATGACTGTAAAACACAAAGAAGATGACAGTAGGGATCTGTGGGGTGAGGGTGGGGGGTGTATATTCCAATTTTATGCTGCTTTAACAATTTAGACTATATCCAATATAAGAGATCATCGGTAATGTCAGATAGGTATCAGATGGATTATATATCACAGACTTCTACAGTTGGGATAACCCTAAATACTATAGGATACCTATGACCACAGCTTTCCTAAATTCTACTAGCTTCCTGGGAATAATTAACCTTATTATATAGAATTAAAAATCATTAAAATGCCAAGGCCATTTATGTTACGATGCAAAATTTTCTTAGACTTTTAAGTCTACCCTCAATGTTCCTACCACTGGTTATAATATCTGAAAATGCATATAGTCTCCCTCCTGTATTTCTAGCCTTTTGCGCATAGAGTTTCTTCACAGTATAAGAACAAGCTGAATAAATAATACGTGTCCTTCCTTCTTCCCATAATACAGATAAAGTCATAACATTCAACAACACTGAAATTTGGGGGGTCGTTTCTGTTTGTGTGTTGGAGGTTTATTTGCAAATGGAATATAATGAATGGTGCAGACACAGTTATGTTTTCAGCTATAGCACAGTGATGCATGCATTCAGGAGAGTTTGTTCATCTGTTCTTCTCAGGTTTCAGGCTTTTATTTCATCAGACTTTCCCCAACTCCTGCGATCTCTCCACCCTCGGTTTTTCTTATGTCTTAGGTCTATCTATACTTAGAAATACAAAATTCATTTTAGTTTATTATATAACGCAAGCTATTTTTCTTCATCTTTTTCTAACCTACTTATCCATCTCTAAGAATCACTTAACAAAATTATGAAAAAGGATACAATAGCCAGTAAATATATTTTGTTAAATAAACACAATTTTCACCTTAAAATTTCTCATTGTCAACCTTAAAAATAACATTTAAATAACATTTAAAATTGTATTCTGTGGTTTCAAAGCTGCATTTTTCCTATTCAAAAAAAAAATGGATAATTCAACTTTCATAGAATAGTCCTAAGGTGACAAATATATATGATTTCATTTTCTTTTTCTATCAGATTCTGTGTAATTAGGTAAGAGTTGGTGACATTCACAGATGAGATAATGAAAAAGGAATATTTATTAGGGTAAAGAAAGAAGATCACGAGTTTGGCTTTGGACAAGGTGCATTTGCGTAACTATGTGAATTGATAAAATGATGTCCAACAGGAAGGAATACATGAGGCTATACTTGAAGGTAGGTTCTGAACTAGACACGGATATGTGGCAGTCTTCAGAGTTGATATTGTACCTGAAATCACCATCCTAGGTGAAATTCAGTATTGTAAAGAGACAGACTAGAAAGAAAAGTGATCTTCAGACTCAACATTGAGAAACTCTTACATTTAAGACTGAATTGGAGAGGGTGAATTAAGCAAGGGATTCTTAAAAGGAAGGTGCAGAGCTGTGTAGGAAGAAAAATTTAATGGTGTGGGTTCATTGATGTCGAAAGAAGTGAGCATCGCAAGGAGCATGTAATCAAGAGTGCTGAATGCCTTTTTATCAAGATCTTCAAGTGTGTGGTGCTGGGAAATGTCACGTAAGAGTAGACTGAGGATAAGTTGGAAGTAAAGAAATGGATCAAGTGTAGAGAAGAAACTTCCAAAAGCTCATCTATTTATTTTTTTTGTTGTTGTTGTTCGTTTTGTTCATTAGCATAGAAACAAGGAACAGACTGACAGTGACCAGAAGGGAGGAGGAGAAGGGGAAGGGTCTAGTCAAGCAATTAGTGTCAATGACCCAGGGACATGGACCACAGGGTGGGGATTAACTGTGGGAGATGGGTGGGGTGGGCGGGGCAGGGGAGAGCAATGGGGGAACAAATGGGACAACTGTCATAGAACAACAATTTAAAAATAAATTAAAAACAAGCTCACCTATGTCATTTTATGGATAACTTAACTTTCATAGGAAGTTTGATTAAAAATAAGAATTGTTAAGGTGGTAAAACCTGAGTACTTTTTACACTGTGGAAAAAATTAAGTTGAGGAAGAACTTGACTCATTAGGAAGAGAGAGCTGGTGATGTAAATTTGGAGAGATAAGGACTGATGTGATCACGATCGTGAACATGGGAGGAGGGACACTAATAAGAGAAGTCAAAGCTCCACTACAGCAGTTAGATGACTGGAGACTGATGTGAATTCACGGAATTGCATTCAGTTGTGAAGGGGAGTTTTCTTTAACTTAATTGTCTGAGCCTTCATTAGCTCTCTTCACTTTCCCATCTTACATGCAGTAAGTGTTCTTGGACAAAAGGCACCTTTGGGGAAAGACTCCTCCCCTATTTTATGCATGAATATATGCAGCCTATGAGTCAGCCTACTTAGCTCTTCCTCTCAGAATCATGGGTTTTGACAGAAGCTAAACTAATTAGGCATTCCTAAGATTTCGAGCCTTGGATTTTGAGAGTCATTAAGAACTGAAAGACTTTTTTTTTTTTTTTTGGCATAAATAGATGACAAATGTAAAGCCTCTGTAGGGAAGAATGAGTCACCAAGTGTGAGTCTCTGACACATTTCTCATATTGAAGTCAGTTCCTAGACTTAGGATCCTTGAATAAGCATCGGTTTGGCTAACGAAAGGAGGGACCCCGGTATACTGATATAAAACGAAAAGTGTCTACCATACTTTGCCTTCTATTTTCCTTTGAGGTGACCTGAGGATAGTCAAAAGAGTATTTCTGAACTGAAGAAAGATCTGAACTTGAAAGGAAAGATACTGACTTGTAGGGGTTTGGATATGGTTCTGAGCAAACTCTAATTCCTGAAGGCATCCGATGCCGATGGGCCGTCCCGGTGAGACGGATGATAACTGGGGTTTGGCCAGAGCGCACCTCAAACTCAGCTCAGTGGGACTCTGAAACTATCGGATAGTCATTGTTTTTATCACTGTCTCTGCAGTTGAAACGGATCCCTTCAGTACCTGAAGAATCCTTATCATAAGTGGGGTCCAGAGAAAGAAGCCAGTCACTGAATCCCGTTACCCTAACAAAATGCTCAGCAATGTGGTCCATTTCTGATCTCCCGTATTCAACAGGGCGCAAAATTTCTATGGCAAATTTTAATAGGAAAGTTGCAGACATCTGTGTTAAGCGGACACATCTCTGACAGCAATCGCCAATTCTCTGAAAGACAGAGGCAAGATTTAGTTTGAGAATGAACGCTTGTTTTACTTTGTCCAGGACAAAGCAAGGGTTACCTGATTTAGTGCTCCCTGGGCTGGTGCAAT
This sequence comes from Furipterus horrens, assembly GCF_987537825.1. Classification (NCBI taxonomy): domain Eukaryota; kingdom Metazoa; phylum Chordata; class Mammalia; order Chiroptera; family Furipteridae; genus Furipterus; species Furipterus horrens. The sequence goes on from NW_028327180.1 coordinate 7,115,764, forward strand.
GTAAAAGAACTCTACTACCCAGTGAAAACAGTATATTCTAAGTGAGCTCAGCGTGAGCTGAAAAGGAAAAAAAGACTTGGCTGAGTAGATATTTCAGGGCTCCAGGATACACTGTAGCACACTGTATTCCTGCTGCAGAATAGCTCAGCTCAAATGGTTCTGAAGAAAAGTGAAGATGGGACATTCTCTAAAATATTTTGGGGTAGCAGGTTTGATCAGATTAACCAGTCCCTTTAGACATCTGTTATGAGCTAAGAAGGACCATTATATTTTGACAATGCGTAGATGGAAAATATGCTAATTTCTGCTTCGCTGTGATCTCTTCTTCATTATTTTTTTTTCTTCTAGCAGGCTACCGTTTTCTCAAGAGGATTTACAAGTAGCATTCACTGGTCATGGCAAACCCTCAATTAACTGGCTGTCATGCAGCATGTGATTATTATCACATTGCTTTTTTGTTTTTGCTTTTTCTCTTTCAAGTTAGTTATTGTGATTGACCCACACAAAATTTTAAAAATTATTTTAAATGACACTTTTTTTTTTTTTTTTTAGCATCGGCACATTTTTTCATAGAGTTATTCTTGAAAAAAATATCTGGAACAAAATTTAAGTTTGCTCTTTGGTTACATATATTCAAAGAAACAAGCTCTGCTATGGGTAACTGGAAATATAAGTTCTAGATTTGTTTGCTTGAATGCACCTCTTGGAGGTATTCAAGAGTCATTCTAGAAGTTTAAGCACTATGTATTGTAGATTTCTGTTTGGCCATGCTCCTATATAATGAAAATCATACATGATATGAAAACTCAATTTTAGCTCAGTAATTGGCATTAGAGCTCTCTTAGTTTTTACACAAATTAACTCCTATAGACGATAGGTTGATTCATTTCAAGAATGGAGTCAATTATCCTAAACATTAAGTATTATCACTTTTAGAATATGTATTAGTGGTTTCTGCTATAATCTTACACATATATATTGAATCTTCACCTGAGGATCTATTTATTGATCCTTGAAAGAAAGAGGAAGAGGGAGAGTGAGGGAGAGAAACAGCTGTCTGTTGGGTCCCACAGGCTCCACAACCAGAGATCGACATACAATCTAGGAAAATGCCCTGACGGAGATCAAACCCACAACCTTTCGGCATATGGACGACGTTCCAACCAACTTAGCCCCCTGGCCAGCGCTAGAATCTTAAATATTTCTAACTTATTTTATATCTCCATATACCATGATTCTTCTTCTGATTCGCGTTGCTTTATTTTCATACACCAAAATCTTCAGCATTGTATAAAATGTGGCCACATCCTGCAGAGAGCCGAGCGTGTGTCTGGATTAATGAACGCTACTTACATGCTGAACATCAGTGTCACATCAGCTCAAAGAGCCCTGCCTGGCGTGGCTGAGCGCGCTGGGCGCCGTCCTGCCGAGTCAAAGGTCTCCGGTTTGATTCACAGTCAGGGCAGTGCCTGGGGTGCAGGTTCCATTCCCTGGCTGGGGCACCTGCGAGAGGCAACAGATCAGTATTTCCCTCCCTCTCTCCCTCCCTTCCCATCTCTTTAAAACTAAACAAAATCTTTCAAAAATAATAAGAAAACATTCTAAAAAGAAAAGAAAACAGCTCAACGAGAGCACGACGAGACGAGTGGGAGTACCTGCAAATGACGCCTCTCAGCTCTGTGCCGCTCTCTAGTCACCCGTCGCCTTATTTCTTCCCTTCCTTTTATCTCCAGGTTCCTTCACCACGGAGAGTGCACTCGTCGTCACCCATTCCTTCGTGTGCCTTCTCTCTCTCACACGCAGCCAACTGCTTTCCATGCAGAGCATGCACTGGCGGCTGACACCAGGGGTTCCTCACTCCTTTCACTGAATGCCTTCTGTTCTGCGCTCTTCCAGTTTGGCTGCTTTTTAAAACCAGGTGTCTGCATATTCACATTCTCCTCCCTCGTTCCTTATTTCTTAATCACTTTCACTCAAAGTCTGTCTGGTCCCTGTAAGTTTCCTTCAGCAGAGCTCTAAACCCGTATTCTCCCTGAATTGTATACTCTCCTGACTTCAAACATGTGTATATGCTTGTATGATAATGATTCATGAATTAGTAACCGTCTGTGACCCAAACCCCTGATCCAGAAGTTTATATGCATGGCCTAAGCACTTTACATTCATTTTCTTATTTGACCCTCACGTGACTTCTTGAGTTCTTCAGAGGTAAGAAAATTGAGGCTTAAAGAGGCTCAGTAATTGGTTACATCAAGAGCATTCAGTATCCGAGACAGGTCTGGGTGATGGCAAAGCCTATTCTCTTGAAGTCACTCAGTACTGTGGGACTTTCCTTAAGCAACTACTGACTGATCATCCTTAACTGAGTGTTCCAAAAGCATCTCTGAATCATCATCTTCACAATTAATTCACCATAAAACTCTTAGTCCTTCAACTCTCAGACCCTGTACATACTAGCTGAGGCCAAAGGCTGTATCATGTCTAGACATAATCTTGGTACCCAATGCTTCCACAGCCCTAACCTCATCGAGGAATCTGCAGAACTAGCACTCTGGCTCTCTTTACCCAGACTTGGAATTCAAGTAGAAAAGCATGCTTTTCATCCTCTATTTCTTCTCTTTGGAGTGACACCATGGAAAACCCAATTGCTCAAGTCTCAATTCTGCATGTCATAAGCCATTTTATCCCTTTATTTTGTACATCTACTCAATTCCTATATAGTCTCCATTTTAGTAACTAAATATGACTTGCTTCTATTTTTCCTCTGTGTTTCTACCACTACTTCTTAGTAACGTCAGCTATAAATGTCTTCCCAAACTTTCCTCTCTGTCTGCTCTACAGCTGCCAGACTATTCTTAGTAAAAATATATCTTTTTTTCCCCCCTAAAACTTAATGATCAGTTGTTGTCCTGCACTCTGGAGAAAACTTTATTTTTTTCTAAAGTGTATATAATAAAATTCACACTTCCTAGGACTTCATAGAAGGCTTTATAACTATCTGATCATGGCCTGCAACTTATTTTATTTCTTTCCACCATCTACTACTTAGATGCTAGCTCTAAACTGCTTTTATTTTCTTGATCTTTCCTGACTGCTTCACAGCCCTTTACCGTTACTGAAGCTGACCTTCTGGCTGGAAGGCTGCCCTGGCTCTCTTGTGTCCTTACTTTCACTGGTTCACACTCCCTGCTCTACCACTTTGTTCATTACCTGAGGGTGGTCATTCTTACGACTGAGCGCTAGGTTCGCCAGAGCGAAAACACCTCTGGCTCACTGAGAGGGAGCACACCATCCCCCTTTGAGAACTCCTTTATGTTCTTTTCTCAGTGCTCCATTTGATCACACTTACTTGCTTAGTTGTCTATCTTTATCTAGAACAGTGATTTTCAACGGGTGTGCCTCGAGAATTTTTAAAACATATAATACCAATGATTTAATCAGGGCACTGACCTCTTTTCCCTTAGATCATCACATTAAAAAATAACAACAGTCAACACAACAATAACTATTTGGTGTGAATGAATCAAAGTTATACCTACTTTTTTATCAGATTGGCAAAATATATTTTTTGTTGTGCCACAGAATTTTAGTAATTAGTTTATGTGGGCCATGAGATGAAGAAGGTTGAAAATTGCTGGTCTAGAAGAATGAAGTCATTTAGATACCTTCAGGTGTGTTAAACAGTCTTCATTTAACACACTAATGATATATATTGCATGCTATGTTTGCTATTTCTTTAAGCTTTATTCTATAATATGTATTGTTTTGTTTTCTTTTTTCACTTTGTAAAATTGTATTTCCTCCATTTGGTAATTGATTATAATAGTATTTTACTTTAAGGTTTGGTTTTATACAAAACTTCTGAGAAATACTTGACTAACTTTCTCTGTTATTCATGTCTAGAGAAAAAATTAGCATATTATTCAACTTGAATATTTTTCCCAAGTATATTTGATTTGCTAAGCAATTTTACTTAGCTCGCTATAATGGCTAGGAACAAGTAATTGTTTGTTTGTGGCTGATTTTTCAATATAGTCTTCAAAAGTGATTGCAAATCTTACCTACAATCCCAAATTTCCTTCAAATAATCTCAAAAAGCATGATATTGTTAGCTTAAATAGACAAAATATATTATGAAAGACAATGCAACTTATACAAAGCACAACTTTCAAAATTTAGTATTTTTAGAGTCATTTCATTAGAAAGAAGGTACATATAACACAGGGGAACAATTTTTAACATAATTCCTGTTGAGTTCGATTTTTCCAACTGTTTTAGACATAAATAGGCATGCTGATTTCAAAACTGCAGCTAACTTTCTTCTATCATGTCAAGTTTTTTTCCGTACAGCTTATCTTAATGCAACCACTCTAGGCTGGATTGAGCCTGGATCGAGGGAAGCACTAGTGCTCTCCTATTGGCTGAGAGCAAACATCCCTTGAGTGGGGAGGGGTGGGGGATGACCTTGGAGACCAACGACAGGTTCATTCTTGTCTAGGCTCTTCAGTTACACATGAGACAGTGTGGTGAGAGGTTGTGTCCTGCTCTATATAGTGAATCGTACTCCGAAGTGTAGTCCAAGTTCTTGTCTCTATACAAGGAGTTAGCAGAATTTATTTTTTTATTTACATATGTACTTATTTCCTTTCCTTCAGATCATGTCTGCCTCTGCTATTTCTTGTTGTAAGTGCCTAAACAACCCTGATTTATTTTGTTATATCTGTGGCAGTTTCACAATTTCCAGTCAAAGGACAAACATCAGTGCATTTGTCAGGCAAGCCTATTTTTCATAGTTTAAAGTAAAACTTGGTGATCAAGATAAGTCTTGGGCCCCTCACAAGGTGTGCAAGCAGTGTGTCAAGAGTTTATGGATGTGGACGAAGGAAACACGTGATGAATCGCCATTTGGTATATGTATGGTTTGGCGAGAGCCCACAGATCATTCAAGTGACTGTTACTTTTGTTTAGTGAAAACGTCAGGATATAACAAGAAAAATAAATGTAAAATAGAGTATCCTAGTCTATCATCAGCTATACGCCCAGTGCCTCATTCAGCTGAAATCCCAGTGCCAGTTTTCATTGAACTACAGTCTTTCAAAAAACAGAAGTATGGTGAAGAACTAAATGACAGCATCGATTAAGATTTTGAAATTGAAGATGACTCAGTTTGTAAGGGATTTGATCAGCATGAGTTGAATGATTTGGCATGAGATTTGGGACTATCCATAAAGGCTTCAGAACTCCTACTAGAGTACATGAGAAAAACTTGCTTGAAAAAGGAGTGAAGGTATCCTACTTTTGATCAAGAGAAGTGCATTTCTGCAGTACTTTTGAAATGACAGTGGCTTTATGTATTGCCATAACATACAGGGTTTAATGGAGGAATTGGGAATTCCCATCTATAACGCAACTGAATGACGACTGTTCATGGACAGCTCAAAGCAGAGCTTGAAGTGTGTCCTCCTCCACAATGGCAGTTTATTTGGTGCCGTCCCAACTGGCCATTCGGTTTGTTTTTGTGAAGAATATGAAGACATAAAGAGAGTCGTTGATCTGTTGCAATATCACAAGCACAATTGCATCATCTGTTTTGACCTTCAAATGGTCTGCTACCTACTTGGTCAGCAACGCAGATACACCAAGTATCCCCATTTTCTGTGTATGTGGGACAACAGAGCTCGTGAGAAGCATAGGGTGGAGTCGAACTGGTCTGATCTCAAACCTGGTGATGCAAATATTTTACATGAGCCACTGTTGACAGAAAGAACATTATGTTTCCACCTCTGGACATAAAACTGGGTCTCATGAAGCAATTTGTGAAAGCTTTGCCAACTGAAGAGACTGTTTCAAGTATCTAATTTTGGCATTTCCTAACCTGTCATTTGAAAAGATAAAATACCTTAATATGTATTTTTGGTAGCAGAACTTCACTACTTGTACACAATTTGACTTACAGTAACAATATATAGCCTTTATATGAATAAAATAACTTTAAATAAACAATATATTCAGGTAGTTTTTTCTTTATTTTCCTTTGTATGTACATTTCCTATGATTTGGGGGACAAATGGGATGTATCCTGTACGTTAAAAAATTGATGTGGTAGAAAGAAACTGTGGTCATTTTTGGATTCAGATGCCAAAAGTTAGTCAAAAACAAGTGTCAGATCTAACTCAACGAAAATTGTATTCCCTTCCCCTGTGTTTAAGAAGATTTGAGTGATCATTACCGAGGCCTAAGAAGAAAGAGTAGATTTGAATCTTCTAATGTATGAATCTGTCTTGTTCTCTTAAATTTTGTTCTTACTTAGTTTATCAAAAATAGATGGATACATAAGCTAAAAAAGTTCTAATTGAAATTATTATCTACATAAACTGAAATAAAATATGTGTTTCTCATTTAACTTGTCAACTAGACAGTAATAACAGTATTTATTTCCTTGAAAAATGCTTGACAAGAAAAATATGGATGTAATCAACATATAAGACATGAGAATTTCAGTCATACTTTTTCTTGGAAGACAGGCATTGGTCTTATTTAAAAAGGCTAAGCTAGTATCTTTCCAACTACAGAGGAATTCAAATTTTGATTCACATAAGTTTTCCATCTAATGGTGAGATTTCCAAAGAAAAGTCCATAAGTCTCTTCTCCTGGAATCAGATAATGTCCTTTCTCATTTTCAGATGGTACTGGAATTTTTTCAGTTTCTTTAGACATATGCAACTATTTAAAAATATGAAATATGTTAACAATGCTTATATTTTTAAGAGAAGAGTATACTTCAGATTAAATATTAATGTTTAATTTTGTACAAATGAGAAGTTAATGTTAAAAATTCTGAAGTTTAAAAATACCTATAATTCTTATTAATACAGTTGGCTGGTTTGGCTCAGTGGATTGAGCGTCGGCCTGCGAGCTAAGTGTCGCTGGTTCAATCTTCCAGTCAGGGCACATCAGAGAAGGAAAACTCTGACTCCAAAAAACCTCCGCTGCCTTGCGGCATACCTCTTCAGGGGAAAGGCTAAGGGAGTAAACCCTGACAGAAAATCCGGAGCCGGAGTCCCTAAGGCGGTTTGACGTTGTAGTCAACACCGGCAACTCCTGCGGCGCACCTGAAGCCAAGCTGTATTGACTCCGTCTTTCCCTTGGACCCTTCAGCTGCGAAGAGAGGGGGGGTCTGCTGCATGGGCAACAGCAGACCCTCCATATCACCCTGCCCAGGCTCTGTAGCTTCAGCTTCACTGGAGAGGACACTCCAGCGTCATCGTAAGATGTCGATTCAACACGGGAGGAGACAGATACCGTGTCACGTGTCACTCCCGAGTCGGACTGCACAGCCATTCTCGGCGGTGCAGATAGACTCTTAAGAAGCTACACCATCGTCTCTGAGGCTCTGCAGCTTCAGCTTCACTGGAGAGGACACTCCAGCGTCATTGTAAGATGTCGATTCAACATGGGAGGAGACAGATACCGTGTCACTCCCGAGTCGGACTGCACAACCATTCTCGACGGTGCAGATAGACACTTAAGAAGCTACACCATCGTCTCTCGAGACGGACGGCTGCCGACGACAACGACAGTTGGAAGTTCAGAGTTATGAATTCACTCAACACAAACAAAAATCTTTTTTTTTAGCTTTGACTGTTTATAAGGAAGATCCATTTCTAGTTAATTGAGTCATTTCAGAAGTTTATTAGTGACAGTACAGACTCTTAATTATAAATTATAACTTATAATTACTTTTAGCTGAATAACAGGGGATTAAAATGTTTTTTGAGAAACATTTCAAAATATATTCTCTCTTTTTTTTTTCAACAACATCTTCTCATACTCAGCTGCTTACCATTCTTCATGCAACAATGCAGACTTGATTAGAGCAGGCTATATTATGAAAGGATATTTATGCTCATTATGTGAAAATCCACGTTGTATTGCGCATCTATGGCTGTCTCCAGTGGTTAGGCATTTGAACCTCCTAGATGGCTATCAGAATAATATGACTAATAAAAACTTGCTCTATGCAAAATCGAAGGCAATTTTGAGCTCTTCACTTCCCACGTCTCTGCCAACCTCCACCCCTAAGGAATTTGACAATTTCTTACTTTTATAAACTTCCTACTAATTAATTGTGTGTAAAGAATTTTAAAAATCTTTGACTAAACGAGTCTTCCAAACTGAGACATCTCTTCTTTAGAAAAATTGTGTATCTGTGGCTAAGAAGGGAAGACTTACAGAATATTTAACCCTAATATAACTCATTAAGGATTTTCCAGTTAAAAGATTAACATATGACAATACATGGGAGTCCCAGCCTTGCACAGCTGCCCCCTTTTCCAACCCTAGCTGTGACCAGATATGTCATGCCCTTCAGCGTCAGCAGGATCTGCAGACATTGTCCCCACCCCTGTAAGTGGTTTAGAAGATGACAGTGGAGGAGAAGTGGCGGTTTAAAGAGATAATATTTTCTCCATTTGTAATCAGGATTACCACAAGTTTGCATCTCTCATTTAAGAGTATTACTGATGAGTAGCTGTATTCTATATCACACTCATTACGTATGAAGAGCTTTCACGAACATTAAGTCTGGTGAATATCATAATAAATCTGAGTCACATAGTATAAGCGTAACAAATATCAACTAAAATATAGAAAGAAGATTAAAGATGTGTTGTAAGTATAGTTGTAATATTTTAAATATAATAGTATATACTGTTTTGGCCAAAAAGTTCATTTGGTATTTTCTTAAAATGTCTCTAATTGCCCTTAGTTGTCTTTAATTTCATTCTAAACCATTTGTTAGATTGTATTATGACAGTTGTTATATCAGCATGCGTTTAGAAAACATCAACATTGGTGAATTTTTGTGTTGCCAGTTTGAAGGCAGAAGAAAATGGGCAACATTTCCAGCATACCATGCTTTATTATGTCAAGAAAGGTAAAACCACAACTGAAATGCAAAAAGGGAAAAAAAAGATGTGTGCAGTGTATGGAGAAAGTGCTGTGACTAATCGCAGGTGTCTGACATGGCTTCGTGCTGGAGATTTCTCTCTGGAGATGCTCCATGGTCAGGTAGACCAATTGAAGTTGATAGCAATAAAATTGAAGCATTAATTGAGAACAATCAACGTTCTACCACACGGGAGAGAGCCAACCTACTCAAAATATCCAAATCAATAAATTATTGGTGGAAGTGAAAAATGTGTCTTTTATTTTATGGAAATAACAATACAGACTTTTAAGCCAATCCAATATAACTGTACAGTCTTTTAAAATAAATAGGTATTTCACCTATATGATGCAGTACCAACTATTATTATTACTGATGTTATTAATAATAACAAATAGAAATTTTATTAGAATTTTTGTGTAGCTAGTCATGTTTACACAGTATATCAGTTGAAAGAACTGGAGGAAGCTATGGAGATCTTTACATTTTACTTAAAGTTTTTGTAACTGTGATCATCCTTGACAATAACACAATGGAATATTGGGTAACTGCTAAAAATAAAAATAAAAAAAAGGAAATAATGCTAAGTGACAGTAGAATAATAATAACATGAATAGGGAGAATGAGAAGTAGAGGATGAGAGAGGGAAGGGCGTGTAGTTGCAAAAATCACAAACTCTAACTCCGAAGTGTAGCCGCTTGGATGCTGCTGCCTTTGCCACTCTCTAGAGATCTGAGCCTGTACGCATCGCTTGAGCTTCCCGCACCGTCGTTTTCCTCTATGTAAAATGCAGTAGTAGTGGTCTTCCCTGCCTGGTAAGGTTGTTAGGTGGATTAAATGAGGTACCCTCTGAAAGCACAAACAGTTGCTAGGTAGTTGTTTGTGCTCCGACATTTCCCGAAGGACTTCATGTCCAGGCCCGGCCAGCGCACACACAGCCTACGTATGTGCCAACTGGGACCAGACACGGGAGCCCTGGACTGGGGCTCAGGACCCGGGAGGAAGACTTCCGCTGGTTTCAGCCCCTGCTCTGTCCCTCAGCTGGGGAACTGTGCAGAGATAAGTCTTTGTTCTATATGGCCCCCCGCTGACTCACTTAAGCCCCCATGAAACTTAAGCAAAAATAATCTTACTCTCCCAATTCAAGGACTTCTCCGCCCTCCCCTCTCTGAGCTGCTCTAAAATAAACCAGTGACGCACCATGGCTTTGCTCCCTAATAATAAATTATTGTTAATGGCACCCTGTTAAGTGTTTGTTCTGAACGACAGCGTGATAAATGCCGCACGTGCATTGCATTGTCCCCACAGCGCTCTCTGGGGAGGTATGTTCAATTCTTATCCCTATTTTACAGACGGGGTGATGGAAACCCGAGAGAGGAAGCAGCTGTGCTAAGGCCACAGACTGCGAGTGCAGGGACTCCACTCTGATTGGTTTGCTTCCCCCACACATTTCCTGCGCGCTTCCTGTGTGGTGGGTCGCGTGCTGAACGCGAGAGAAGGTGCGTGGGAAGACCCTTTCTTTTGGAAGGAGTTTACAGGTGAGGGAGTTCAGGAAGAAATATGGCATAAATCACCCACGCAAGGCCCGTGTAAAAAGGTCAAAGTAATTAGGGGGCAAGAAGCGCAATTGCTAGGCAGCAACTGTAAAATGAAAAACAAAGAGGATAGATTAGAATTGTAATATTTTTGAGTGTGGAGAGCAATATACAAACAACATCAAGCATGCATTTTAGATTGGTAGGGCAAAGAGGAGTTATAATAAAATGTTTATACATGATGAACATGAAGAAAAATTAAAAAATATTAAGCATAGAGTTTGTTGAATTTTTCCTAAACTTGTGTAACCACTAAGACCAAGATATGGCATAATCCAACCACAGAAACAGGCCTCCGTACGTGGAAGGGGGGTGACAGCCATCATGACCATTTTTCTGATGTCTAAAACCACACCTTTGGGTTTGTCTGTTCTTGAACTTCACATACAGGGTATGTACTGTTGTGTTGGGCTCTTTTTTCATCCAATATGAAACATGTGAAATGCCTCTATCGTGCATGCCTTACTGTGGTGAAAGACAGATGACAAATAACAGCCACCACAACACTGACTATTTGGGGCTGAAAATTACTGTTTGTGTCTTTCATGATGATTGCTAGACTTGGGATCTTCCACCTTATATATTATCAGTAATTGCCTGTAGGTCTCATTGATGTTCACATTATTATGTGCTGTGTCAATATATATTTAAAATCCTTTAGAATTAAAAAAAAAAAATCTTTCATGCACTACCAATCACTGCCATCCTAGGGTGGTTGTTTAGATTGTCACCTTCACTCTTTTAAGTTATCTTCCTACAAAAGATATTGTGAAGTCATTCAATGACTGTGAGACAATTTATTTCAGATTGAGTTATAATGAACTCATTTTAGCCTCTAGGTGTATAAATACTGCTTTAAAAATGCAACCATCTTTATAAATACAGATTTTTTGAGTAGCATTAGATCAAGATTTTGCATTAGACCCACAAAATAAGCACATTTGTGTCTCTGGGGTGCACAAAATAATCAACTTCTGCTAATAAACATTTTGTCAACTTTTAACGAAGATTCTTTATGAATAGATTTTTTTTTACTCTAATAGAGAGAACACAATGATGACACTATCAAACATTAAAAACTGAAATGCTTTAAATAGCTTCCTTTAGAGAAAACATAAAGGGTGTTTCTCATGGCCCAAAATCACTTTGCCGTGTGCTTCATGCATCAAAGGCTGCCCTGGAAAATACGGTGTTCATGTGCGGGCAGGCTGCAGAGCCCAGGTGAAGAGATAAGAGATGACACACACCGCTTATTGCTGAGCTGGATCTCAGCGCTCTACACAAACCTGAAAATGGAAAGGACAAGAACTATTCTCTTACATGTCAGTAAAATAAATACATTTACAGATCTCTAGACAACTATAAATTTGCTTTTGGTTGTATTAGTAATTGTTAATCATGGCACACACATTTCATTAAAAAGAAATACATGAGTTCCTAATAGCTATCTGCAAGCACTAACAGTTAACTAGAAGCGCCAGCTTCCTCCGCTGAAAAATAGAAGACATTTTGCAACTGAGTTATACTGCCTGTGACCAAAGACTTACAATTCCTATTTGTATTTGAGGTGTGTGATGCTGCCCAATTTTCCCCAGCAGTTGAGAGAAAATGCTTTCAATCTGAGACTTTCACAGCTTCATGAATTTTGCAAACCCAACCAGCACTTGAACAGGTTGCCGTGAAACTTTCCAAATATTGGTAAAGCTGTGAGCCTTGTCGCCAAACTTTCAGTTCATGTGTCATTTAAAGTGGTGCTTATGTGTGCACAGAGGACAAAAAGAGTCATGTTAGCTCAAAATCTCCCAGAATTAAATAAGTACAGTGCAATTGGGGGACTGGCAGAGTGAAAGTCATAAAACCTATGGAAAATTCTTGATTTTTAAGTAGAGTTGGCAAATCAAAACTTTAATTCCATATGTAAAGTTATATACACTGAATAATAAAGCTGAAAAAGACATGTAGAATTTATAACGAACACTTAAATTGGTACCTAAAGCCCTTAAAAAAGCAAATTGAATTTAAATTAGTGAGTATTCTCTATATTGATTAGTAACAAGGAATGGTGCTTTCTGAATTATTAAAAATTAAGTATAAATCTTTAAAATGTTATATAGCACCATAAAGTAAGCTTGCTTATCAAATTAATATTCAATATATCACCTAATTTATTTTAGGGTAAAACATTATTTTTGTTTTTAATGTAAGATCACTTTAAATTTTAAATTAGAACAATAAGACTTTTATCTCCAATAGTTACAAAAGACAGTATATTTAAATTGTAGTTTTAAAATACAGTATAATTAATTTTTCTTCTCCTGTTTTCTCTTGATTAATATAAAAACAATAAAATATTATAAAAAAACTGTATCCATAAAGTTTAATTGCTGTGCTTAGAAAATACAGATATAATATATAAAACCATACAAAGAAAGATGGAAAGAAATCAATTTACTCAATGAATTGGATTAAAGAAATGTTATAGCAACTTGAATCCACAGGAAAAATTAAAAATAACCAGAAATGTTAAATAAGATATATATATATAATATATATGTAATTTTGTTCTCCTTTTTTGATTTTTTATTAGTATTCTCTTTAATAGTCAAGTCGAGTCGGCAGCCGTCCGTCTCGAGAGACGATGGTGTAGCTTCTTAAGAGTTTATCTGCACCGCCGAGAATGGCTGTGCAGTCCGACTCAGGAGTGACACGGTATCTGTCTCCTCCCGTGTTGAATCGACATCTTGCGATGACGCTGGAGTGTCCTTTCCAGTGAAGCTGAAGCTACAGAGCCTGGGCAGGGTGATATGGAGGGTCTGCTGTTGCCCATGCAGCAGACCCCCCCTCTCTTCGCAGCTGAAGGGTCCAAGGGAAAGACAGAGTCAATACAGCTTGGCTTCAGGTGCGCCGCAGGAGTTGCCGGTGTCGACTACAACGTCAAACCGCCTTAGGGACTCCGGCTCCGGATTTTCTGTCGGGGTTTACTCCCTTAGCCTTTCCCCTGAAGAGGTATGCCGCAAGGCAGCGGAGGTTTTTTGGAATCAGAGTTTTCCTTCTCTGATGTGCCCTGACTGGAAGATCGAACCAGCGACACTTAGCTCGCAGGCCGACGCTCAATCCACTGAGCCAAACCAGCCAGGGTAATTCTCTTTAATAAACCCACTAGAATTTATGCTTTCTTTTATTTTGGCTTTAAAATGAGAATGGAAATAAATTTTGCCATTGGATAAAGATTAAGATTTAATAAAAATAAAAATTATTGTGTGAATATACTAAAATAGTGATACTTATACAAAAAAAATAATAATTATGTCTTATTGTTTTAACAGTGATGTTTATCACTTTCATTAATGAAATAATTGAATCCATCATTTGGGCAAAATGGAAGCTTGAATGTTAAAAGCCACATCAATGAATAAAATGTAATCTGTATATATAAATATTTTGAATTATTTGAACCGAACTTTATATGTTTCTAATTAATTTTATGTTAAGTGATGCTACAAGGAAACTGTATTTTGATGTTGATGCTTTCATAAAAACTTAGTCAAATGACTATGGACATCAACTCTATTGTTGATATCAGTAGATTGTTGAGTGTTCCAGAATTGCATATATTTTTATTTCTTTTCAATTTAAAATTGTGGGTGGTTATGAATTCTGAATTTAGTTTTATTTGACTTGTAATCCTATGTTCAGCATGAGTATATGGTTGGTTAATTATATTTTATAAGACATCTTGTGCTTTTGGTAGAAGTGACAATAGATATATATAATTATACTAATTGATCTCAACCTATTATAAGCCAAATTATATTAACTATCAATTAGTAATAAAAATGCTTGCCTCTCTGAAGAAATGCCATTCTCTTAGACACCGTGTCATTTATTGGATTATTCAGTTCATTGCAATTCTCGTCACTCTTATGTTTAAGAAGTTCAGGGCTTAAGAACACACACATGTGTATACGTATACATGTATTTGTACACATGCATTCATGTACATACTAAATATTTACATATAAGATTATATGAAGTCTGTCCAGAAAAAGTCCAACCACTGTTAATATAATGTGAACAGTTTGCGTGACATCGATGTAACCTGGAAGCCAAGGAGAGTGGACTGGAATGCACATGCGTGAACAATGATTTTTCTATACTAGTCAATGGGTTTGGTAGAAGCGATTGAGTGAGCCTGTGTACTGTGTGGCCACCGCATTCAAAATGATTGAGTGAGTAGAACAACGAATATGCATCAAATTTTGCGTTAAGCTTGAACATCCCTCTGCAGAAACTATTCAGGTGATTCAGAGGCCGCAGCTAAGGACAACTGGTGATTGGCAGCTTCATCACAATGTGCCTGCTCCTGCATCACATCTTGTGCAGAATTTTTTGGTGAAACACCAAATCACTCAGGTGACTCAGCGCCCCCTACAGACCACACTTGGCACCCTGCAACTTATGTTACTAAAAATCACCTTTGAAAGGGAAGAGATTTCAGACCATCAATGAGATTCAGGAAAATACAGCAGGGCATCTGATGGTGACTGGGAGAACTGTGTGAGGTCCCAAGGTGCCTACTTTGAAGGGGACTGAGGTGTCATTGTCCCATGAACAATGTTTTTTGTATCTTGTATCTTATTCAATAAATGTCTCTGTTTTTCATATTTCATGGTTGTATGCCTTCTGGACAGACCTCTTATGTGTGTATTAGAATTTATTTATACCATATAATTATTTCCTCTAGATTTTTAAAATTTCACCTCATTGTGTGAACCTAGTATAATTTTATAATTAACAATATGCAAATCATACAATCTAAGTCCACAGTTTATTTATTTCTATTATACTGAGATATACTTATCTTTATAATTATTTACAGTGTAATAAAAAATGCACATTCCCTGTAAAATCTGCACAATATGAATGAAGCACATGTTATTGAGTAGAAGTCACTTTCTTTCATTGGAAACTTAGACTTTCACTCCACTTTGTATCTTAAATATAAACGCTTGTTTTTCGATGTATGGAAGCACCTTGTATACTGGCTTTTTCCTTTTTAAGTTTTTAAGAATAATATCTTATACCGGTATCTTCTTCAAAAGTATAAAATTGTTTATATTTTTACAAAATTGCACAATTTTTCGTTCAGCCTAAATACTCATAATGTACTTTTATGAATATGTCATATAAAGTATTTCCAGAAGTGAAATTGGTAGGTGAAAGGATGTATTTTTTTCCTGTTTTCATGAATTCTAAAACTCTCCTTCCGAAACAAAGTATTGATTTTTGCTTTCACAATATAAATCATGAGAATGCTAATTTTGCCACCTGTCCACCCAAACCAGATTATCAAAAATTTTACTTTTGTAAATCTGATGATGAAAAATACTAATAATTTTAATTATGTCTCTCAATCGATAATGAAATTTATTGTCTTTTAAAATTTCATTAAGATATCATTGACATATAACATTTTATTAGTTTCCAATGTACAACATAGTGATTTGATGTTTGCATATATTTCAAAGTGATCACCACAATGAGCATACTTAGCATCCATTGCCACCCATAGTTATATTTTTTTCTGTTTGTCTTTTTATATGTTTATATGTTTTATCTCTTGCTCTGGTGACATTTATCCTCAGACACAGTGCAACATCTGTGACTTTATTTCCTCATTTAAGTACGGGAGGTATGTGGATTACAGTGGGCTACTCCTCAGTGACAAGAAAAGGTGAAGTATTGCCATTGGAGAATATTATGCTGAGCAAAATAGTCAGAAAAAGCTAAGAACCGTATACTTTCACTCACACGTGGGATATAAAACTGAAACTCATAGATACAGACAACAGTATGGTGACTGTCGGAGGGACAGGGATGTGGGGTGTTAGTGAAGAGTAAAGGGGACCATATATGGTGACAGAAGATGATTTGACGTTGGGCGGTGGGCACACAATGCAATAGACAGATGACATATCATAGAAATATACAGCTGAAACCTATAAACCTTATTAACCAATGGCACCCCAATCCATTTAATAAAATAAAAATAAATAAGTAAATAAATAAATAACTCAGAAAAACTAAAATAAAATAAGCCACAAGATTATTATTAAGAAGCAGTACGATCTGACACGTGTCAGGATCATATCAGGTTCCCTGAAAGATTGGGAACGGATGTTCTTTTTGGGCCAACACGGGAGGAGGCTCGGGTCCAGACTCCGCCTTCGGTGACGACACAAAATTCTTTGCCTGGTTACCAGGCGGACAGGTGGTAAAAAGCTTGGCTAAAAATCAAGCACCTGATAACAGCAAAGGCCCGAGTTGCTAAGTGTGGAAACCCGTGCGATGGCGATGATAAAGAAATAAAGGGGGGATACTGACAGACTCCTGGCACGGAAGACTAGGTCAGAATCACTTTGCATCTTTTTGGGTATATGAACACAGGAAGCGTAAAGGAAGACTTCAGCGCTGCCCACCAGATCCTCTGTGGAGGAGCTACATACTCAACAAGGTACTTGGTACCATTTAATGCATCCACGATGTAGGGATCCTCCTGGAATGATTACATTTGTATTTCGATAAATTTACTTTAATAATGATTTTAGCTGTTGTGCCTTCGTAAACCCGTAATTGTGCACCGTGAAATCATGATAGAGTAGGAGATCAAAGATACTTGACATTCTTACCATTTAAGCAGGGATTGGGACTCTTGGTTTTGTTTTAAACAATAAAAATCATATTTCCTTTATTTCTAGCTCTTGGTAATAACATGTGCTTGTGCCGTTAATACATTGAAACTTCATAGAGCTGACTTAATAGAACTAGATCCACAAATTTAATGATGTTAATTTTTCTTAAGAAAATGCATACTAGAAAAAAAAGTTCAGCCATTTTTTTCTGCTATCAAGCACTAAAAGGATAATTATTCAGTGACACAGAGAAGAGTGAACAGACTTAAGATTTCAAAAACTAAATATTCAAAAGAAAAAAAATTGATATTTCAGCCTGAATCGTAATTAGGTTAAAGAAGTATGCAAATGTCCTTGTTTTAGAGTGGTTGATAAATCCCTGAGCTATGATGTGGTTGCCAAAAATCTAAATAAACTTCATTACTACATAATAGAACAGCTCAGCTTTAAAATTGGTCAGTTTATTGATTTCAGTAGCAAGGGATTTGAATGTATTTTTTTTTGTTTGCTGTTAATTTCTTGCTTTCTGAAACCAATCTGTTACTGCCAATGGACAATTATACATGGAAATATTGTTATAATCAGACATAAAATGAAATGTGGACTCTTGGGTGTTTATCATGTTACAAAAACAGCTCTTTTATAATCTTCTACAAGTGCAAAGGGTATCAGTTTGGGCTGTGTTGAAACTTATGATTTGTGTTATGTATTTTTAACAAAATTAGTCAATTGTAATTCACTCAGTGAAATCTCAGTGTCTAAAACTCATTTGTTGAATCTGCTTATGTTTTTAACATTTGCACTTTAAAATGGTCAAAATCAAGTCATACATCTCCTTTCACAAGAAGTTTTCATCTATGTCCTATGTTTTCTTCTTTATAAAATGCAATATCTTCTCACCAATTAATTCTAAGTGTTTTGTCCTCTTCTGAACTTTCTGCTCAGATGCTACCTGTTTGTGTGCTAAAGGCCCTATACTGTGTGCCTCTCATATAATTTTCCATTTTCCTCTTTATTATTATTATTTGCATAGAGATCTATTATTCAACTTTCGATTTTATGCTGCAGGAAAGAGTGTTATAAAGAGTATTGAAATTGGGACCCATCCGAAGTAGGGCTTTATATTTGGAAGCATATGGTAAATATTCAGAATGCCAGTCTTCATTCTTTATCCTATTTCAGTTAACATGTAAATTCATAATCCGTACCTCCTTTGAAATTGTTATTAAAGCAGAATTGCACTTTAAAATTCCACACTAAAGCACTTTGTGGAGGTAATTCTATTGGGCACTCAAGAGGCAGCACACAAAACAGTTCATTCAGTCAAATGTTCTGCGTAACCAATCATAACAATTCCATGTAATGTTTATTATTTTACAAAACACAAAGGCATTTTCTGTCTATAACATTTATTTCATCATTGTTCTTAAATTTCTCATGGGTACCCTTTTGTGTACCTTTTCTATATGTCCTTTTGATTCCCTAACTAAATCAGAGATTTGGGGTTCTCTCTTCCCACTTTGTATCCACTGTGGAATTTCTTAGTATCTAGTTCATAGGTGAAACTTAATACACGATGGTTGATTTATTGATTGTGTAATGTCATCGGTATTTCTAAGAGCAAAGACCTGAATTCAAAAATAAAAGTCCTGGATGCTATTAGTGGTGCTAAAACACACTATCAAATCATGAAATCTCTCTAATAATCAAATACCCAAATGCTGAGTATTTGGTTGGCCAATGAGAAAATGAATGTATGCAAATTATGTGTTTATAGACTATTAATATAATTATCATTATTATTTTAATACAAATATTCTTATTTTAAATGCTATAAGGAGTATAGATTAAAGTTCCTTAGGATAATTATGGAAACAAAAATACCTGGCCCTAAAAAATAATGTAACTAGTCGTTTCATTAATGTATCTTATATTTAGTTATTATAATAGATTTTTTAAGGACAATTGATATCTAAATATATCTTTCTAACAACTTTTTAAAAACACATTCTACATTTAAAAATTCAGAACATATTTTTGTGTATCCCCATTCTGCTTTGAGTATTATTACATTGTTCTCTTTTAGGTAAAAATAATAATTTTAAGTAATATTTGTAAGATTTAAATAAAGTAATGTTAATTAAGTAATTAGAGATAAAATGAATATAAATCTCTATTATTTTAGCTCGTTTATCACTCTAAGAAAAAATAGCTAAATTTGTTCAGAGAATTTCAATATGTATGTTTTACACAGTTTGATTTTACTGACCTGTATTAGAATTAAGATCATTGTTATGCATATAAATGTGCATTTTCAGCACATGGTTTTACAGTCTCCAAGGAAGTGTAGAAATGCTTAAATTTCACAGCTCTTAACTAACATTGTGGGCATTTTATAATATATACATGAAAATAAACTAAGCCTGTGATCACATAAATATTAGTTAACAGCTAAAAACTGATTATATCCATCTGTCTCTACAAATTCGAATTATGTTGATTTCTCTGTTTAAACATCTTTCTCATATTTCAAAGAAGTTAACTCCTTAGAAAACAGGCTGGGACATTATATCGCACAAACAATATGGGCACTTTCAACTGTTAGAGTTTGGAGTCAGGCCCTGTCTCCTCCAGTCCCCATGTACCTCTCCTGTGCCAAGTGGCTTTCTCGTGTGTGATAGGAATAATATTATCTATCTGAGTATGATATCAGAATAAAATTAAATAATACAGTTAAATATTTATATCAATGTCTTTTATTAGATTAAACCATATGCAACTGCTGATGGTAACATGACAATTGCACATGGCTCCACCTAATTTGTGATCCAATCTCAATATAAACATCACTGATAATAATGAGGATAAGGACGGTGATGATGGAGATGATCATGGCAATGCCATTTGAGGAAAGTGCCCTGGCGTTGTATAGTAATCTATAAATGATGCATTCTTAATTATAATATTTTATGAAAAATATAAATATATGAGATTTTTGAGAATTACTACTCAAAACTTTAGGAGACACCTACATTTGGTTTACCACAGACTTTTAAAAATTGTAATAACATAAAAAATTAATTTTGAACAATTTTTCATTCCCTGCAAAAACTTCTAGAGAACCTGTCTCCTTGCAATATTAAAAATTCTTTGTGATTTGGTGAAGGTTGTGACAATACTATTACTTTTGTTTCTATCAAATGTCGGTGATGTTTCAGGCCCTTTATATATTTGTACCACTTAACATTCTTCAATATCAATACGATCAAACTCTTCTTAAAAAGAAAAAGAGAACAAAAACAAAACAAAAACCAAAACAACCACACAAGGCCCAGAGAATTTAAGTCAATGCTTGAAAATACCCTTGTGGCATGGAGGTCCCTGTACCACTCTGAACAGCTGGCTGCATGATATGAACTGTAAAATGATTTTTAAAGTTAAATAAAATGCAATATTTAAAATTTAAGAGAGTATACATTAAGAAGAGAGATAAAATGGAATCATATAACATACTCAGTTTAAATCAGAGATGACAAAAATGAAGCAGGAGGGAGAAACAAAGGAACATGCAAGTAATACTCAATAGTTACAAAAATAATAAAAATCTTACTAATCAAAAGAAAGATGAAACAGAGATAGTAATTTCAGAAAGAGAACAGACTTCGGGACAGGAAACATTGTCAGAGTTAAAAAGGGGCATTGCATAATGATAAAAGGGTCAATCCTAAAGGAAAACATAGCAATCCCAAATCTCTATGCGTGCAACAACGGAGCATCCAGACAAACAAGGCAGAAACTGATAAAGCTAAAGAAGAGCTGTGCAAACCCAATGCTATAGTTTAAGACTTCAACAACATCTTTCAGTAACTGATGAGTGAAGCAGGCAAAAAAAGAGATGGCTTGGGTAGCATTATCAATCAACTGAATGTAATAGATACTTATAGAACACTCCATCTAACAACAGATGAAAACATTTTCCTCAAACTCAAACGAAAAACTTTGAAACATTGACCATATTATGGGTCACACAATACACCCGAACCTTTAAAGAGCAGGACTCATACAAAGTGCATTCTTAGGCTACAATGGAATTAAACTAGAACTTGAAAACAGAAAAATAAAAAAAATCAGCAAATAGTAAAAAAATTAAGCAATACTATGTTAAATAATCTATCAGTCAAAACATAAGTCTCAGGAGAAATAAGTATTTTTCAATAGATGAAAATACAAGTTATAAAAAGTTTATGACTAAGCTAAAGTAGTGCTTAGAGATAAAGTTATAGTATTAAATATATGTATTAAGAAAAGGAAGATGGAAAACAAAAATCTAATTCTATTTTAGGAAACTAAAGAAAAAAAAGAACATTTTAATTGAAAGGAATGCAAAAGAAAAAAGAAAAGAAAGAAAATGAAAAAATATGGAAACTAGAATATAAATCAATAACATTGAAAACAAGAAACATAGAAAAACAATAAAATTAAAAGCTGACTCTTTAAAAAGACTAATAAAGTCGATAAACTTTTAGCTAGGGGCACATGCGCATGCTCTCAGAAGAGAAGGGGGTGGGGAGCCCAACAATCCCTGTTCTGTGTAACAGTCTGAAGGACACAAAATCAGTATCTCAGCATGGCATCTGCAATTTGATGTTCACCGCGACATTCCTCACAGTAGAAAATACGTGGACACAACCTAAGTGCCTGTTGATAGATGAGTGGGTAAAGAATACATGTTATGTCAATATATGTAAAATAAAACATTATTCAGACATGAGAAAGAAGGAAATCCTGCAATTTGCAACAAAATGGATGAAAATGGAGAACATGCTAAGTGAAATAAGCCAGCAGAGGCAAGTAAATACTGTAGATCTCACTTTTCTGTGAAATCTTAAATAAGAAGTGGAACTCACAGAAACGGAAATGAATATACAGGTTACCAGGAGCTGGGGGGAGCCCCGAAATGGGGACGTGATGGTCAGAGTGTACATGCTCTCCCTTGTGAAATGAATAACTCCTGTGGATCTAATGCATAACATGGCATCTAATGAATAATTCTAAATCATATACTTGCAATTTGCTCATATAGGAAATCTAAAGTGTTTTCACCACATGCATACACAATGGTTAGTGAGGTGAAAGATGTGTTAATTAACCTGATTGTGGTAATCACTTCACAAATTATACATATATCAACCAATCCCATTGTATACCTTGAATATGTACAATTTTATTTCTCAACTATATCTCAATATAGCTGAAGGGACGAAGGGAAAGAAGGAGAGAGAGAGAACATATAAATTCTCATTATCAGAAATAGAACAATAGTCATGACTACTGATTTCATGGGTATTAAAAGAATAATAAGAGAATATTATAAACTGATTTATGACAGTTTGATACCTTATGAAATTAACCAATTTATTAAAAGACACAAATTACCAAACTCAGCAGGACTCTTCCTTTATTCAGGTATTCTAGTATTACTTTTTAGTAAAATTTTAAAGTTTACTTGAAACAGGTTCATCTATTACTCAGACATTAATGTATAATATTGAGAAAATAAAAAGGATTTTGTCTTATTATCATTTTCTCTTTAGTAATTATGTATTGCATCTACATTGAAACAGCTTGTATATCACTTTACTGTACTGTTTAATAACTCCTAATAATTCCACAGTTGATTCTCCTGAAATGACTCTAACTGTGTAATTTGGCAGTATAAATCATTTGTGTGCATGCCTATTGATATAAATCATAGTTGTACAGCTTAAAGTCATTAAAATGCTCAAGAAAGAGTGAAATTAAACACATTTATTTTCATTACTCACAGGTATGAATTTAGAAACCTATCATGTAGTACATAAATGCTTAGGAACATGAATTTGTTTAACATCCATTTAAGAATTTAATCATTGATGGACTATACAGTTATTTGAGAACAATTTAGTGCTATATTCGTTTGAATGTCTTCACCTGCATTAACTTAGACTATTTTGTGGGACATTACATTTACATTTTGTTTGCATTATACATGTCAAGGCCCTTTCTCGCACTTTAATTAAATTACATTTGTTAATATTGAAGCACCGAGAGGCTACTTGACATCCTTGCCCACAATCACTGACTGTTTATGAACCAGTGAACTTGTCTTGAGGGAATAAGGCTGGGGTAAAGATGGGGGGGGGTCCCTGAACTAAAAATCTGAGTTCTTTTTGAATTCTGCTTAAAGTACAATTTGTGGGAGTTTGTTTGAATCTAAATAGAAACTATTATGGGGAAGCCGGCTGTAGCCTTTTATAGCTTTTCGTCTTTTATGACTGCTCCGTTCCCTACAGCGTATCTGTGAAGTGCAGAAAAAGTTCACAGCAGATGATTATACCAAGGCTTCGGGACTGCTGGAGTGTGAGATAATCTTCAGAGCTGAGAATTAGTGTCTCGGGCAACCAAGCAGGAACCAAAGGGGAGTTATTTCTCAGTCAAGTTTAATGTCTAAGATACACCTGAAACTACAGCTCTTTATTATTGCTCACATCCATACTTTTGATCATTTGGTTATGTGTTAGTAAAGGTTATATTTTTCTCTCTCTCACTTATCCTTGCTCAGTTAGTGAAATGTAAATTCTCAAGACAATGTGTAACACATTCAATCAAAAGTGGTGAGTTTCAACATTTGCAATTTCATGCCAAGATTAAGCCAAGGAGATGATTCTTCGTTAAACCTTTAAAGTTACGCAGGGTGGAAGCCAACCGGCCTTGGATATGTTCACATTTATGACAAGATGCCATTAAGGAAATACGTGTTCTACACTCAGAGGGGTACCACAGGGTATAGGAGAACATTATAATAGAAAGAGTAAGAACACATTGACACAGAACTTGTGCTTTTATTTAAAAGTCATGTTGCTGGAGGAGAATTTACTTAATAAGGATTGAAGTTCTGTGCCAAGAAGTGTTCTGTAGGTAGGACACCTTTTACTTTAATGTAAACGGTGTGTTTTACTACCTCTGACTTAAAGTGGGAGCGTGCCTTGTTGTTATTTACAAATGCTTTCAAATTATCATTTCTATATTCACATTTATGACCTACCCACAATAAATACAACCAATGAGTATGCTTGGTTATTTTGTAAACTTATTTATTGGCTGTAATATTTTTAGTTTGTTAAGTCAATGTAACTCTACATAATTATGTCAAAACCAACCCTAGTAAATGTGTTCGTAAACCTTAATTAACTAATTTATCAAGAATAAATTCCATATTTATATTTATGAACATTGACCTGAACAAATGTCCTCTGTCCTTTGCCTTGAAATAATTCAATCCAGTATTTGCACTTACTTTCACCATCCAGACAGAGCCACCAAATATTTTACAGGCTAAGTTTTATATAAATTGCCATGATAATAAATGTTAAATTTTACTGACTGAATAACTCCTTATATGCATTTATATAGCTATAACCTTTTGATGATCTCTAATTAGCATTTGTTTGGAAAGGATATAACAATCCTTCCAACAATATGTTTCTAAAAACGTGATGTAGAGACGTCTTTGAAAAGAAAAATATAAACAGAGAAGACTAAAGCATGGCATGAGAGGATGAATAGCCTAAGGAGTCTGACATCATGACAGTCGGTACACAGAACATCTACCCATGAGCACACGAAGCAAATTCACCAGCATTGAGCACTCAATTTGTAAAAATGAAACCGAACATGTTGCCTTATCCATAATTGAAAATGTACATCATTAGGAGTCTGACATCGAGAGAGGCAATTTAACTCTGTTCTCTTTTTATTATCGGGTAAGAAAATGCATTTCTCTTCCGAAATTCCCTGTTTGTTCATCTTGCTACAAATCATAGTCTAGGCATATTATTTATAAATATTTTTTTCACTTTTCTGCTGCCTTCCAAATATGGCTTTGCCTTACAATGCCTCTGTGGCATTTTTGCAAAGTGAATTGTCATTATATGGGGTTTTCGGCATTAAATCATCAATCCAAGAATGACTAGCAATGTTAGGAAGTAGTAAAACACCTGCCATTTCAAACTGTCTTTGGATAATACAAACTGAGTCTGCTCTGTGTTTATAAGTGACCCATTAATTAGGTGCTGGAAGTTCCTAGCAGGGTCCCTGATGTTTTCAAAATTGAGAACTCAATGCTGATTGGTTTTGCAAGAACTGCCAAGAAATAATAAGACGTGATTTAAGGGCATAGGAAAATAAATTCTTCATGCAGTTTGAGGCTCTATTTCAGAATTTGAGTAATGTGTAATGGCAGAAAAATTTTTACCTCTAATTCTGATTACCTGATGAAATATCTGTTCTTTTAAAAATTAAATCTTAATTTCTATTCTCCCTATTACCAAGGCTACTACATGCTAGAAATGACTGTGTGACAATATTAATGCACTTCCCAGTCTAAATATTGCTTAATAAATTAAATACCCACTGTTTTATTTATTGAACTAAAATAACCAGAGATTATATCTTTTTTTCCCCACCAGTTAAATCCAAGAAATTTAAGTGTTTTTGAGAATTTACAATCAACTTTTTAAAATATATTTGATTCTTTAATGGAAAATTGTACTTGGAATTATAATCTGGTAAAATTTAAATGAGAATGAGCCTAGCAGAAGAAGGATCATGATGCATAAGGTGACACATCACTCATATTTTCCTTCTAGGGGTGACCCGATGCCCCAGTTATTGAGATTGCTGTGCGTAGACAGTCCCCAGTGCTTTGTCCCTTTCAGGTCTCAGCTACAGATAGTAATATGAGTCTTGAGGTCCACACCTCTCAAGACTTATCAAGTTGGGTTAAAAGCCCCATTTCTTTGACCCAGAACACTACCAACCTGACCGCTGAGATGTGAGCGCTCTGAAGCCTCTGGGCAGGGAGTCCAAGGCGACCGCTGGCCTGCAATGCGGCAGCTCCTGTTCTCTCTCTGCCCAGTCCTGCTCCCGCTCCTGCCACCCACGGGCGTGGATTACAAGGACCTTCCCTAAAAAAACAGCTGACACACTGTTAGGAACGGAATCGCGTCCCCCAAATTCAATCTTAAAGCTCTAACACCGGGCACCTCAGAGGATATTATACTGGGAGATAAAGCCTTTCAAGAAGCAATTAAGTTAAAACAAGGCTGTTAGGGTGAGCCTTCATTCAATATGATTGGTGTCCCTGTGAGAAAATGAGAGCAGGACATGCAGAGAGACACCATTGGCTAGGGAGCACCGCAGGCAAACAAGTGACGAGATAGCAAGAGGCTGGCCATCTCTCACCAAGGAGAGAAGCCTCAAAGGAAACCAATCTTGCAGGTGAGTTTGTAAGCATAGTCAAAATCTGAGGAATTTCTCTCCTTAAAAAAAATACTCTTATTTGTATGAACACATATATTTTTACCTATTTGTAAGAAATGTTTAATACATATTCCCCTCAAATTATTACAATAATGAACGGTGACAACAGAACTGGATTTTTCAAGCTTGTTTTGATGCAGTGCCTCACTGGACAGTCAACAAAAACAATAACATTCATTCAGACTCTAATACAATTGGAATTTGATGCCATTGCATGCCCAAATCATTTTTAATAAGGAAAATAAATATGTATTTACAAAGCCAATTAAAAGTAAAAATAGTAACAGGGGACTGTATAAAATATTAATTATAAAATCAAGAACACAACACCCTCTAGGAAGCAAACATGGTTATCTCCAAGAAGGGCTTAAGGAGAATGATAACAGGACTGAAAACTGCTGTGCATAACAGATGTTGAGTCAGTGTATTATCTCTATTAGGAACTATCTGTTTATTATTTATGTATACCTTTTCTAAAAACTCCCTTTGAGGGTCCTATGACTCTACAACATCATTACGCATGAACAGAAGACTCCATAATAATTAAGTAATTGTTTTATGAAAGTGCTAATGGTTTCCAACTTATACTTTAAAAAAATTAAAACAAATGCATCCTTCCATTTATTTAACATTTTTAAAGTCCTTCTAGTTTTTTTGCTGCTGGTTCTAGTACAGTGAATAGAAGAGAAAAAGGCATTGCCCATATAGAACTTATGTTCACAGGTAAGAAATTATTTTCTTCTGAAATGTGACATAGTTTATTATAAAGTGTTGAGTTTTACTTTTTATTCTTTCCCATTCAATATTTTTTACGTTCTGCCACAGAATATAATCTTCATTAAAAGAAAGCGAATTATAACTTCCACCTTGTTAAAAAAATCATACCCATTGGCACACTACAATCTGATGCATTTATTTATTTAAAAACAGATAACACAAAACAGGAAAAAATAACTAAAAGTGAAAGTAGACTTTACAATAATTCTGAATCATGGGTCCAGGGAAAGATGATGCTGAGCAAAGGCCTCTCAAGCCTCTCAAGGTCCTGGACAGATGTGAAGTTTTCCACCAGACAACATGAGCCTTTAGGCTTCAGGGTGCATTTGGGAAAGAGTCTGGCTCAGCCAGGTGAGGCACACACAGGACAAGCTCTGCAAGAAGCAGGCACTCAGCATGGCAGGTGACAATGTGGAAAAAAGAGTGACAACTGCCAGCTGCGGCCAGCAGAAGAAAAAGTAAATAAAGCTAAATTGCCACTGAGAGGCAAAAAACAGAAATAAAACAGAAAACATGGGACATGCAGAGCTTTGTTGATTTTTCTGATAGAGGACATACGAGTGCTGAAGTCATGATCACAAATGTGCTATCAGGGAAAATTGCGTAGTAAGAAACAGAGTTTTGAATACAGAGTTCTGAGAAAACTACGTATATTCGGTTTTCCTAGTATCTCAGGGCTCAAGTTCATTCCTTTATATGACCCCCATTCCAATGCCAGAATTTCTTCAAGTCACTCCTAATGGTGAGTTAATAAGAACATCTAAATACTCATGCTCACATAATATATAGGAAACTAGGGTAAGAAAACGCACACAAAATGGAATGGAAAACAATGACATCAAATTGAAAAATAAAAACAAGAGATCAAATAAAAGGTCAAAAACTAAGACGATAAATGATAAAATATGAAAAATAAAATGAGACAGAATAACACTGGTAAGTAATAGGAAAAAAAAAACACAGAAACTGTCCATACATAAAACAACATTTGAAGAAGGAAAGGAAAATATATTATTTTAAACAGAAGTAGGCACATGGAGAATGAGCTTAAGAACAATAAGTAGAATACAAAAGTACACAAAGTTTATAGTTATAAAATAAAATAATTACATATATTAAAGACATAAAAGGAAAGCCCCAAACACATGTAATTTGTACTTAAGAAAATGAAGAACAATAAATAACTCAGCAATTGAGATAAAACCTTGTTCATATGAGGCATTCTGAATTACACAAATAAATATTTACAGGGGTAAAAACACCAGTCACCACGGTGTGTGGTATGTGTAGCAGTGTGTGTGTGTGTCTGTGTGTGTGTGATGTTGGGAAGAATCAGGATGGGAAGTCAATATTAGTAACTCAATATCAATGAAACTCTTTCTTGAAAGGCACCACTAAGAGAACAATACCAATATTAGATACATATTGTTTAAAGCCATGTTTATTTTTTCTTAAATAAAAAGAAAATGGTGACCAAGTCCAGCAACCAAGAGAAAAATTAAGATGTTTTGAAAAACAACTATGCTGAGCGTTACTGCTATCTGGGAATCATTTTGTGAAATATATTTTAAATATAATGAACTTCAATGGAGTGGAAATATCAAAAATGACTAAGATTAATAAGCTATTGAGGTGGAAATCTGTGAGGAAGTGAAATTTCAGTTTTATTCATCATCTTTAGCATGTGTTCAAATACACAACACTTAATGTTGACTAAATTATTAGACCACTATTAAATCCGTAACCCCCCACCAAAATTAACAAAAATGAATATTAGGGGAAAAATAGAGAGAGCATTATAAGTGTGCTAAATTTCTTACCATGCCATAATAATGGTGTAATATTACAACGTGATAAGCCAAGACAAAGAGATGTTAAGCATAATATATAAGTTGCTAATGTAACTTAAAAACCATAATACTTAAATTTCTTTGTGTATTCAATCACACACTATATATATTGCATATATTAGGATACTGTTGTCTTTCTGACTTTGTTCCCCACATTATAGAGCAAGATTTTCAACCATCTGTGTGGGTCTCCTACCTGCTGGCCCAACCCCTCATTCTGCAGATTTGGACTTGCCCACCTCAACAATAGTGTGAAGAAATTATATTTTTCTTAAACACAGAAGGCCAGTTTGGCAGAAACTTATAAAAATAGTATACAATAAAATGAAAACCACTATCTGGTCACATATATTGAGATTACAAACTATTTTTGAAATAAAACAAAATTAAATACATTGCAACTACACATCACTAGACTAATGATAATGGAATCAAATAAAATTCATTCTGGGAACTTAGTAGGAGCTCACTCACAGAACACGTTTATTACAATTCACTGTTGGAAAGCTAGTCAGGACAAAAATACGATCACCTCAACAAGTGCCAGAAAGCCACTTGATAAAGTGTAGTGTCCGCTTCTGATGAAAACATTTAATAAAATAAAAAGTTATTTCTTGATGCAAATTAAGATATATATCATAAGGTAAAAGTCAACATCACTCATAATGTTGAATCATCATTAGCATAAATTTTAAGAACATAATTGTCCATTTTAAGAACATAAGTATTTAAGAGTATTCTAAAAGTATTATCCTATCAATTTGTTAAAGACAAAAAGAAGCGTAATTATTATTGTTTTAGATATCATTGTATACTTACAATACTTAAGAAAATGCACTGAAATTTTGAAGTAATAAGGTAATATTTATGGTGGCTTGTTACAAAAATGAGTAGACAAAACAGACTAAACAAATAGATAAATATTTAGATTCCACAATAAAATTAAGGTTTAGAACATTTAATGGAAGATAATATCTCCCCTTAGTATAACAACCTAAATTTTTTTTAAAAGCAGAAATAAATGCAAACAGAATACACAGTACCACATGATTATAACTTCTAATTCATTCCTTTTTCTTAAATACCAGAGTACTCAGAAATCTTGGTTTCCAGGGAGAGAAATGCTCTCACTGAAAAAGGACATTCACTGGACACAAGCCAGGGTCTTATCAATTCTAAGGTTAGAAGTTTTTGCTGAGGTAAAAAGCCAAACTAAAACAGTTTCGTTGGACCAAAGAATAAAACCACTCGGGATCTTTAGAAAAAATCATCAGCAGTGAGTGTCGCGACAACACCAGACTGCAGCTGCCCTCTTTGGATAACGGGGGTGCCACCACCGGGTAGATGCCTTTACAGCAGCAATTGCAAAAACAAATTTTTGCTGTCTGTTTCCTGATTGCACTGCTAGCACCAACTTTAAAATATAAGGCAGCTGTTCATGTTTGGACATGATGCAGGTGTTCAGTTTTTATGAAGCCAAGAGAGAAACATTTGGGGTGTTTATCCTCCATCAGGAAAGGCAGAGTGAGGTCTCCCACTCAGCTGCACACAACTGGTCAGCTCCAAAAAGTTGATGTCTTTTGTACGTACAAAAGACTAGCCATTTTGTTGAGAGATGGGTGGTTGATTCTTTTTTATTATATTTATTGAGGTGACATTGGTTAATAAGATTATATAGGTCTCAAGAGTACAGTTCTGTAATACGTGATCTGTATGTTGCATTGCGTGCCCACCACTCAAAGCCAAACCATCTTCTGGTACCATGTATTTGACCCTCTTTACCCTTTCCTGCCACCCACCCCCCACCAGCCCCTTCCTTCTGGTAACCACCATGCTATTGTCTGTGTCTATGAGTTTTTGTGTTTGCTCATTTCTTGCTGTCAGTTTTATGTCCCACATATGAGTGAAATCAAATGGTTCTTAAATTTTCTGCCTGACTTATTTCAGTTAGCATGATATTCTCAAGATCCATCCATGTTGTCACAAATGGCGGTATTTCATCTTTTCTTAAGCTGAGGAGATAGTTGATTCTTAATAGAAATTTGCACATGAATTTACGTTTATCTTATTGGAATGGCCTTCTTTGGAATCATGGAGGGAAAAAATCTACACTTTTACTACCAATGGTTTAGGAGATTACTTTTGGATGTGGATAAATTCTAATTCTTTTAAAAATAAAATTTTGAAATTTGTAAACACACACACACACACACACATTTATGTTTGTTGAATATAGTTGATTTAGATAAAACACAGAATGCCATTATTTTAATCAAACAACTGCAGGTAGCCAAATGACTAAAGGCATATTATCTACTTTTCAATAAAGTTCCTGAAGGAATCTTGAACCTCTACTAAAGGAATGCTTGACCTCTACTAAAAATATACATCAGGACAATTCACTTCAGGGTCTAATATTAGATCAAAGCTTGAGGTTTTGGGAAATGAGTTTGTGCATAATAATCTTTCACCACTCTTCGTATTCTGTAAATTGTATCTCAAAGGTACTCTTTGCACTTATTACAAGTAGCAATGTTTCTTCAGAAAGCAATTATACTAGTCATTAACACCATGGAAGCACAGCTCAAAGTCAACATTGGCACTTCCAGGGCAGTTAAACTTGGAACCAACACAGGGAAAAAAAAGGGGGGTACCTTAAGGCTATGGTTACGCTTCATCAAATTTTCAAGTGGAAATTGGATTGGTCGTGAGAAGTTAAACTATTGAAGTGAAACAATTTTTAAAAATATAAAAACTTTACCAAGATGCATTGAAAATAAGAAAAAAAATTTGCATCAGGACATGTAACAGACTACGGTATGCATAAAACTGTAGAGGTGTCATATGGATTCATGTAAAGGGAAACACACACAGAAATCTACACTGACCAGCAATATGAATTCAAATATTGACTCTTCCTTTGTCTTGCTGTGTGACTGTAGGCAAGTAACTTAACTTCTCTGTCCTTTAGTCTCTTCATCAATAACATGAGAAAATATAACATTATTTAAATTATGGATTTTTAAAATTTTTTAACAAAAATATTTTCATGACAATTTGTTTTTATAAATCTTGACTTAACAATGAATTTTTTTACTGACAGATAACAGCATTTATTTAAAAGGAGGCACAAAAAAAGTGCAAATATCTCAAATCTTCTTCCTATGTGAAAAATCCACAGGCTCTATTTTTTATGTGAACAGTAGAGAATTTACTATCAATACATGTTGAAAATTTTCCTTTTATAAAATTAACCATATTAGTTATAATGATTTGAGTGCTTTTTTCCTACAGTAGGTTGTCTGGATTTTCTTTTTTGTATGCAAGTATGGTGAGGTAAAAGTAGGTTTACAGTTGTGAGTGTGCAAAACAGAGTTTATTCTTGTATTATAATTTATTAACTATTGCATTATTTTCCATACAAACCTACTTTTGCCCAACTCTGTATATATTATGTTTATATATCAGTAAGAAAGTGCTTCCAAAAACAGATTCATAATATAGGATTTTATCATTTTGCCATTATTGCTGTGGGCCAAACTAACATTTTATCTCCTGTGTGGCTTACTCCTCACAGTTTATCTACTTTCCATCTTTTTCCCATAAAATCTATTCTCAACTACATAGCTAGAGCGGTCTTTGGACAAACTGAGTCTAGTGAATCTACTCTTCTGCTCAAGAGAAAGACCCTTCAAATGGCTGTCCCACTCAGTTAAATCAAAGATTGTGAAAGGAAAACTATATTCTGGATTCCTAGATCCCTCTGTGGTAAACATTTCTCAATATATATTATCAAAACATTATATATGTGATTAAATTACACAATGTTATATGTCAATTATATCTCAAAGCTGGGGGTGTCGGGGTAGCATTCCAGATATTCCACAGCAACAGTTCTGATTGCATCCCTAGTCGGTATCAGTATTTTTATTAAAAGAGAAGATTATTTGCATCCAGTGACAACAGTTAACTATTAATTAACAATAAATATTTTCTAAATGCCTCATTATGGTAGGTTTTTCAGCTAGAAAACATATTTTTTATGAAAATAAAGAAACGATATTAGTAATTATTTCTTAAATGTTTCATGTGATTTTATCTATTCTTGGTGGTGTATAATTAGTTTTTTTTTTACTTCAAATACTAGAACCCCTTGAAATATATAATCTGCCCTGGCACTTAAAGTCTTTTATTTATTAAACAGCAGAAAAGGGTGACATAGACAGAGTCTCCTGCCCGTATACTTTATTGCTGGTATTAAAAACAGAGTGTGTGTGAATAGAAATAACTTCCAACATGGAACACCCCTTCCTGTTTGCCCAGCTCTTCATAGGCCGCTCATCACTACCTGCCACTGATTCGATGAAAAGTGAAGTCAGACCCCCAAACCCTTTCATAGCCTGTCGGGCTGCTGCCAGACACTGAACACCAGATGGCTTCGCTGACCTAGGCTGGGCTGAGGGCAGAGGAGCAACAGCAGTGACTCTGTTTCAGTCTCAGGTTTCCTTAGACCATTTAGACTCGAATACACATATATTTATAAATTATATGCTAAGCTGTAGAAACAAAATATTACAACTTCCATTTATATTTAGTTAGAAATTAAGGTATATGTATAAACACACACATATACTTGTGTTTTTGTATATAACAGACATTTAGGGTCTTGTAAGAGGTCAGTCAGAGCTTATCAGTACTCCATAGAAAAATTAAAAGGCAACTGAAAACATAAGGTGGTTATCATAACATAGTTTGTGAAGCAGAGGTTCATTTTTGTTATTTTAACATATAAAATTAGGAAATGTTGCTTATAAATTTCTGTACATATGTATATATAATAGTATGTATACACATATTTCATAATATATAAGGAGAGATCCCATAATCCATAAATTTTATAGTAGCTTTTTGAGCTCAAACTTCTATTTTTAGATTGTATATGGAGTACCTATTGCTATATGCAACTCCATGCCAATTTCTGGAATGTACGGGGAATATATATATATATATATATATATTCATATATATATATATTCATATATATATGAATTCTGTCCAGAAAAAGCCCAGCCATTGTTGATATAATGAGAATGCTTTGTGTAACATCGACGGAACCTGGCAGCCAAGGAGAGTGGGCTGGGATGCACATGCGTGAACAATGACGACTTCCTTGTATTCAACAGTGGAAGCAGGAGATGCCTGTTGAGTGAGCACGTGTGCTGTGTGGCAATTGCATTCAAAATGACTGAGCGAGTAGAGCAGCAGATCTGTGTTCAATTTAGCGCTAAGTCTGAACATCCCTCCACAGAAGCTGTTTGGAGGGATGCTCAGGATCAGCTCTGGGCAACTGGTGACTGGCAGCTTCATCACAACACGCCGACTCATGCATCACATCTTCTGAAGCGGTTTTGGCAAAACAACAATTCACCCAGGTGACTCAGCCTCCCTACAGCCCAGATTTGGCACCCTGCACTTCTGGTTTTTCCCAAAACCAAAATCACCTTTGAAAAGAAAGGAATTTCAGACCATTGATGAGATTCAGGAAAATACAATGGGGCCGCTGATGGTGATTGGGAGAACTGTGTGAGGTCCCTAGGGTCCCTGCTTTGGAGGGAACTGAGGCTTCATTGTCCTATGCACAATGTTTCTTGTATCTTGTATCTTCAATAAATGTCTCTAGTTTTCATACTGCATGGCTGGATACCTTCTGGACAGGTATATATAATGATATATACAATGATATATATCGTATATATAATGATAACAGCTACACCAAAAATGGGACAGAGAGAAAGATTTAGGAGGTCAAAAACTCATGATCAATTTATCAATCAAATAAATCAGGTTGACTCATAGTTCAAGGAGAACTGACAGCTTAAGAGAAGGACATCGATGGATAACATGCATTCAAAGGTGGAGTGCCATAGAAGGGTACAAGCCAGATGATGTTGGGGGTGATGAAATGGCATACAGAGGGAGGGGCAGCCAAAAGGTCTACGCTTCTCCCCCAATCTCTTCCTAGATAAAAGAGAGGCCCCTACCCTGTAGCACAGACTTATTAGATAGGGTATCTTGATGTGTAACTGCTTCTCTTCCATTGAACTAGAACATGGTGCACTGAGTTCTTCGGAACTGTTAATCCTATTGTTTGAATTGTTTTGTCCTCAGCTTTCTCTATAGATGTTTTGTATCCAGCTTCCCTTGGTTTAAAAGTCAGATATCAGACTCTCATATACGTCTAGTCTTTTCTTTTTTTCATATAAGCTTTCGATTTCTTGCTCTTCCTCTTCTCCTCCTGGCACCCCTATGATATGGATGTTGGCATGTTTAAAGTTGTCCCAGAGGTTCCTAAACCAATTCTAATTTTTTTTCAATTCTTGCTTCCTCATTCTGCACTGGTTGACTGGTTTTTTCTTCCTTATATTCCAAATTATTGATTTGAACCCCGGTTTCCTTCTCTTTACCATTGGTTTTTTTGTGGATTTTTCTTTGTTTCATTTAGCATAGCCTTCACTTCTTTCCTAATGTGTTTGCCGTACTTAAGCATGTCTGTCAAGTCTGTGAGCATCTTTATCACCAGTGTTTTGAACTCTACATCTGTTAGGCTAGCTACCTCCTCATCACTTAGTTCTCCCACTGGAACCTTGATTCATTCCCTCTTTTGGGCCATACTTCTCTGTCTCCTCAACTTGACAGGGTCCTGTGTTTGTTTGCCTCTGTGTCTTAGGTAGAGCTGTTGCACCTGTTACATTTAAGGGGCGGAGCCTTAGGTATTTGTCAGTACAGGGTACCTATTTCACCACGTTGTGGTGCTGTATGTGGGGGAGGGGTCCGAGAGGGAACAATGCTGCTTGCTCAGCACTTGCTCCTCTTCCAGGCACTTCTCTCACCTTTGTATGGGACTGGTGCCTCTCTAGCAGTTGCCCTGGCTATTGTTCCCATGGTGGGCATGTCTGTGGATGTTCTAGGACCGTGGGGGCCCTTTAAACAACTGGTCTCTGCTCAGAGACTGGCAGTTTCTGCTTCCACCCCAACCCCACTGGTCTGCACAGTCAGAGGCAATGAAGCTTGATTTTTCCTGTTGCTGGGACCGTGAGCTGTTCGGTCTGGTCTCATGCTGGGAGCTCTCCCCAGGTGTCCCTCCTGACTTTTTAAGACATGTGACTGTGCTTTCCACCAGCCTGCTGCTGCTGCCACTACCACACCACGTCCTCTCTGCCCCGGCTCCACCCCTCCTACCTGTCTGGATGAGTGTTTCTTCTTTATATCTTTGTTTGTTGGACTTCCATGCAGCTCAATTTTCTGGAACTTCTGGTTGTTTCTATTTTTGAGGTAATTGTATTCCTTCCTAGTTGTGGAGGGAGATGCAGCATGTCTGTTTAGGCCTCCATTTTGGCTGGAAGTAGAAGAATCACTATTTTATACTGCCAAACTATAATTGTTTTTGTTATTATCCTAATATAAGAGTATAGTACTATTCAAATATTATACCAATACTTATTTTTATGTGGTTATGGGTTAGATGTTGAGATTTTTCTATTAAGAGTTTTATGTTTTATTAGAAATATGTAGTAATTATCATAAATAAACTAAATCATCCATTTAGGTTTGTATGTAATACCATATCATCAAAGATATTTAAAGAAAAACTACTCACAACCATTTTAATAGATAGTTTCAACCTTCTATTTTCCTCACTTACCTTCCTATAACTCCAGAAAACATTGTCCCTATTGCTATTATATAAAGGTCACACACAAAATATTTAGAGAGTCAAAAAAGAGATGTTTTTTTTTTTTTTTTTTAATTAATGAGTATCTTTTTTTTTTGAAAGATACAGAAGCCTAAATTTTGGAGGGAGAATAAAATATTTATAAAACATATTTATTTGTATATGGGAAGATTAGGATGTGGATGTACAAGACCGTGGCATGGCTTTGAGAGAAAGCTCTTATTTTAACTGCTGTGTCCACGGTGGAATGAAAAGCAGAGCAACACTTGCTCTTATTTTTGTTTATCTCCAAGCACTTTGTCCCTTTGTGGGCTGCGCCGTCATCCTCAGCAGCAGCGGTGGAGTGTGTGCACAGGGCTGGACCGCCTGACGCGTTTTCATTTGGTTTAGCTGATCCAGAATTTACCTTCATTCTTCTCTAAACCCGATGTAGAATATTCTTGACACTTTGTACAATTGTGCAAAGAGCTACCAGCCTTTTGGATAGTGCGATCAGCTGAGTCTTTTTTAAGACTCCACATCATACTAGCACGTTATTGCTTTCCCCACCTGACTGGCTGCAGATTGCCATCACTGGGCGCTGCATTCTCTGGGAATTAGACAGAGAGAGCCCTCTGTACCAAGTTCTACTGCCGGGCTGGAAGTATGTAACTTTTCTTATATCTTGCAGTTATGAACCTATGATAATTCTTACATTAAAGGACAATGTAAATGTAGGATATCCAAAACCAATAATGGTCATTTCCACTTTATGTTTATTAGAAGCTACTTTATTTTACTTTTACCATTAGTAAAATTATACAGAAGTCAACTCCATGACATCATGTAAAATATATACTGTTTAGGTTTACAGTTGCTAGATTCCTAATTTTAAATACCACTATATACTTCTGTATTTCTCTTAACATTTTTCATACCATTGACCTCAATATGTGACCACAGAAAAACCAACATTTTTAAGAAAATTAATGATCAGAAATAATGGATTTGTAAGACAGACAACTAGAATTTTTAAAAACTAAAAAAAAAAAAAAAGAACCTACTACATTATAGCTTTATATCTGCTGTTTTATGGGGATATAGCCTTGCTTCTTACTTCTTTCCCCAAACTCCTTAAAGATGTGTATTCCTGACTTTTACTTCTTATCCTTTGACTCGTATATTTGAGTATGTCTTTCTCTCTTATCCTCTCTTGTACCATCTTAAATTGCTTTCAGTGTTTGAAAACGCTTTCCTTCTATCTCAATTCTATATTCTTTTTATGTTCGTTTCCTTTCTGGGCTTTATGTGAGAGTCCGGTGACAGGTGGTTGTATTAGCTAACAGCATGAATGCTGAGTAAGTGGGTTTAAAACCAGGCTCAACCCCTAACAAGCTGTGAGACCTTGGGCTAGCTAAATAATCATCTGTACCTCGATTTCCTCGTGTGTGAAATGGGGATTATTACAGTATCTACCTCACAGATTCTGTGTGAATATTATATATAATGTAATTAAATTTGGAAATGTATTAAAATAGTAATGAGTTAAGTATCCTAAAAATTATTAATTTTATTCCATATAAATTTTTCTTTGACTTCCACAGCCTCCATTTATCTGTGCAGTGATTCTTTCAAGAAAGGGGCATTTTGCTTCTGGAGAATATGTTGCAATATCTGGAGACATTTTTGTTTGTCACAACTGGTGGTGAGGGGTGCTATATCTTATAGTTGGTAGAGGCCAAACATGCTGATAGATGTCCTACTATACAGTCCTCCATTAACAAAAAAGAACTGTTTAGCCTAAAATGCTAATAGTGCAAAGATTGGACACCTGGTATAATAAATATGTAAAATTGAATTGATATGAAGCATCTTACAAAAGGCGTGGCTCATAAAAACCACTAAAATTATCTCAGGTGCCTATATGGTTTAAACTAATCACAGTGATGTAAGAAAGTCATCCTTTATCAAGGAAACTGGGCAAGGGGATAATTTTTCTTTTTACATCTCTGTAGGGCATTGGCATGCATACAACTTAGAGAAAGGCATGAATTGTAGCTTAATAAAAGGTCAAATGGTGCTTCCTCCTGACATAATGATGATCTCAAAATCCTCCCTGAAAAAGTTTTCAAATAGAGCTTTCAAATGACATCCTGAAAAATATTACTGTATTTTGTTCTTTAAGGAAACTTGAGGGAGTAGTTTTAAGAAAATGAAATGTAATTTCTTATGTATGATTGCACAAAGGTATCAACTGAAAATTATATTTTCTGGGAATTTGTCTGGGTAAAAAGAAATTAATGGAGGAGTATACTGAAAAGATGATATCATAAGAAATGCCTTTTAAATCATTGTAATAGAATGGAGAGATCTTGCTGGTATGGACCCCAGTCTTATTTCGCATGGAAAAGACAACAAGACCACCTTGCAATACCTTGAGGGTGAAAGTGATGTATGCATTACAGTGACAGAATTCAGACAGTTCAGAATTTAGAAAAATCCCAATTGCTCATCTTATAGCACAATTGCCGCCTTCTCCATTATAAGAAATACCTGCAATGGAATCTCCCTTTAACTTAGTCTTGCAATTTTTATTACATTATGGAACAAAAAGTTTGATTATTGTACAGACACTGCCTCTCTTCAAGTATATATTATGCTCTTTGGGATCAAATATATTTTTAAATGCATACAATGTACTATAAATTTTAAGTACACCCTGGCTGCTGTGGCTCAGTGGATTGAGCGTCGGCCTTTGAGCCAAGTATCGCTGGTTCGATTCCCAGTCAGGGCACATGACTAGGTTGCATGTCAGGTCCCCAGTTGGGGGCGCAAGTGAGAGGCAACCACACAGAGATATTTCTCTCCTTCTCTTTCTCCTTTCTCCTCTCTCTAAATATAAACAAACAAATAAATTAAAAAAAATTTTTAAGTACATATTTTTAAATTATTGAACTTTCAGTTTGTAGTTAATTAAATTATCTTATTAAATCTAAAATTTGGAAAAAGCTCATAATGGTAATTCTTATCTATTATTGAAGATAAAAGTTAAATATGCATTGGTTTATAATAATCAATCTCAGGATTCATGGTATTAAAGACACATCAGCATTTGTCATGTTTCCTAAAAAATCATTTGATGTACTTTTTCTTGATCAAATGACAATTGCTAAATTTCTCTTCTCTTTCATTTTATTCATGGGCTATCATTTTCATAGTGAAAAAAATTTTCTCTAACTCATTTAATTCAAATAAGTTTATATTAAATCGTTCAATTTATTTATAATTTCAGAGTTGTGACTTGTGGCTAAACACTTATTTTCAAACCAGAAAAATCATATTTTAATATTATAATATTGTTATGGATCATAATTGTAATGAAAATTCAGTCTATTTGAATACAATTCCCTGAAATCCCATTGAATACAAACTACTCAAATCAATTGCAATGACCTTTGAGCATTCATTAAAACCCATTAAACGCACATACATATTCATATAAGAAACACAGTTTGCATTTTAGTGTGCTTTTTTTGGGAGCTCTACAATTTGAATATTTTAAAATATCTAAAATGCTATGCCATTGCCCTGATTAATCATTAAAAAAAAATAATGGAAACACAAAAAAATCTCATTTTAAGGTAAAACTATTCCTTGTTACATGCGCGTGCACAGTAAGTGGACTACTTTATGGTGAGGAGTTGTAAAGGCGATGGTAGAGTCCCGAAGCCTACCTGGCGCCCACTCATCTTTTCATTCTGTAACCGTCACTTTCTCAGGCAGGCTGTTTTTCACTCCTCAATCTAAATATTAATTTCTATATACAGTCTCTTTTGTTTAAATAATATTTCTTCAAAAGGACCGTCCAAATAAATAATACTGTACTCATTTTTGCATGCAACATTTATGTATATGATACCTGTCTCCCACAGAGCTATCTTGTATTTGAAATGTGAACTTTATGATAATAGAAATACAGTAACATTCTTCACAGAAAAAACTTTGTGAATCCCAGCACATTATATGCATTTAAATATTTTTGTAGCATGAACAACACAACAATAAAATGAAGAGAATTGAAGAGAAATGACCTAGAAGCAAGGGAAAATTTCAAATAATTGTAAATGAGCATTAAAAATATGATAGGATTGGATGTCATATAATAATTAAAAATATGCATATTTAAACATGAGTGAAAACATTTAAAAAACTTAATAAAAGAGAAAAAGGTTTCAGATGTATAGAAGAAGTTCTGAATCTATAGGTCTAAGAGACTCCTTGGTAAGCCCTAAGGAACACATCATCTAGCAGGAAAACTTGATGAAAATGTAGAACATCTGAAAACTGATTGGAACCTGAAGAACTTATTTAAGATCCAGATTAAGGAAATTCTCTCTCCAGAAGAAAGACCAAATTCTACACATGTCTACAATGGTGGGCATCAATGATAATAATAAGAATAATAGCAAGGTACTTTTATCTACATTAGAAAATATAAAATGGAAATAGAGTTTGATGAAATAAATCAGGAAACAAATGATTGTCCTTACAGTAAAAAGAAAGTCATAAAAGTATTATCCCATTACAGTAAGATACAATAAAAAGTAAGTAATAGATGTAGGAAATAAACTTTGAAACTCAGTTTTTTACATTTGGATCAAATAGTTATACAAGCTATATGAAAATATATTGTCAAATAGCAAATTCATAGTCAACACTAATGGGTATTGTATATAACTACTCTCATGGGAAAATATCCACATAGAAAATTTATATGATCATTTCAATATATAAGCGTATTCAAGAGTGCATGTGTATGTGAAATTGTGTTGTAAAATATTGGATAATATGTATTATATTTTATAACACTCATAAATAAGAATTTGGATATTAGGTAATTACTACTGTTCTATCACATTTCAATCACCATTTGAATCTATTTTAAATGAGCATATTTCTCCTTTGTAATCTTAAAAACAGACAGCTATTTTCATATTTTAAGTAAATAGCAAAACTGTCAGGTTCATGTATATATTTAAAAAACATTCCCCAAATAAAGTCAATTTGCTTTATATAGACATCATTAAATCGGCTGTCAACAAAAGCAATGATAGAACTTAAAATTTTCATTTTTCTTCACAATAAGACTGGTAATGAATGTCATACTTTTACATGGAGTGAAGCAATTCAACATTAAAAGAAAAATTAGAGTCTCAAATATATTGGGAGAATAGTTTTTATGTAGGCAAATGTTTGCATTCAAAATAGTGACATGGAGTACAGTTTCTGTTTTATCTTTATTATACTAATAACTTTTAAGTAAAAATAATAGACAAGTCTACAACCACTGAGAAAACACATTTACTATTTTTATATTATGTATAGTTTTATAAAGATCATTTGCTTTTATTGTATTTTAGAAAAACTTAAAAGAATGCAATATTGAAAACCTCTATAAAAAACATTTGCTTCATCATAGCTTTAAGATAAAAAAACAATTTACTACAACAAAAGAAATTTCAATCTGTTATGCAAGGGGTTTGCAGATTTTTTTCTTTGATATATTTCTGGGTTTGAGTGTGTGTGTATGTGTAATATGAATGCATTTTTATATATATTTTAAAGTCTTCTCTTTTTTTTTTTTTTTTTTTGAGCAAAGAGATATGGAAATCCCACTTGCCTTTTCTTTTATGTACTTTGAAGAGTGTGGAATGAAGCTGAGCTATGACTAGCTAATATTACAGGTATCCTGTGATAACAGATTTAGATCATAAGCATATAAATACTAATGTTATGAACAATATATATTTTTCATTCCTAAAATTAAGATCAATTAATTTTAAATATTAAAATATCCCTTCTCTTCAGTAGTATTTACAATTAGTGACATGTCCCCCAGTTATTAATTCTAAGAGATCATAGCATTAATGAGTCATCAGACTTCTATGAAATTTTGTCTATACAATGTATGAGTTCATTAACAGGAGATTTTTGGGATTCAGTGGTCATCTGACCAAGAGCAGCACTTTTGATTAGATTATCGAAGGCCTTACTGGAGTTATTTTGACTAAATATTTGGCTCTCTCCAGATCATCAAAAACTGCATAAGCAAGCCATACATTGATGTGTCTATAAAGAATTAACAACCTTTACCCTTTCTACAATCTAGCCTTCTTTCAAACGTCTGGATTTTTTCAAAGCAGCGAGACACAGACAGGTAATGGAGTATTTTTGTACATTTCTTCCTCCAGGTTTCTATTCTCTGTCATTGACTTAGCCAGTCCCCTTGGATCTAATTCAATCCACTTCAAAATCCATTGGTAAGGTTTATTCCTTATAATTGCCAAGCTCCAGGGCCTCCCTCCCAAACACAGGTTTGCAGCTACATCTTGACTGAAAGACAGTCATGCTTGTGGTGCAAACTGGAGCTACCACCACCAATCAAATTGCCCAACTAACGCACTAAGTGGGAGCACTTGCTAGGGTCAAGCCTTACTAACAATACCAAGGATAAAAGCAATGAAGTGGCGTATGTGAAACAGGGAGAGGTCTGAGACAGCTGGGCTGGCCCGTCAGGTCCTTCCTGACATCAGACGCCTGTTCTCTGTCCCATAGTAATAGTAGGGATTCTAAGTAAGGTTTTGTGACACCTCCTATGGTGGCGATCATTTAGGTTATCAAACATCTCCATTTTATAGCAAGGATGTTACAATGCTTGCATCACATTTTTAAAAAAGCGCGCGTGTCATTCCCATTAGTAACTCCAAACTATGGATGTCATGCTATGAGATTGCCATAGATAAGAATTTCTGCCTAGCAAATGTCGTTCATCTATTTACTGGGTGATACAATTATGAACGGGAATGGACTGGGTCACCTGCTTTCTTTCCCCTTGGGACGGTTAGGGTAGGCATGGATTACAGCTCTGGTGCTTTAACTTTATTCTACACAGGTGAGTTCGTATGTCTAACTGTAAAGTAAAATATTTGCAGTACAGTTATTCATACATTTCTTGCATTCCCCAAAATGTTTTATCAATATAAAAGTCATATTTTGATTTTCATCTACTTGAACTTTAGGGTATTTCTAAGAAGAGTTTTTGCACTATTCCTTCCAATTCTGTATGTCTAAAAGAACCTCATTTTCACCTCAAAGAAAATTCTTCCACTATGATCTGTTTGATCTCTCTGTTGCTTTTCGTTATGACAATTATTTTCCAGTCACTCAAAATCAAAATTACAGAATTATGAAATATACTTGATGGAAGTATAAAATCAAAGCCTAATAAACTTTGTAGTTTAACTGGCAAATATATTCAAAGGTTTTTACAATTTTATAAGACTTGACAATTAATTTATACCTTTCTTCTTTTCACATGATCTGAAGAACATTAGTCACTTACAATATGATTAACTGGTACATGGTTAGTGCCATGCTCATATGATGACTGATTGCTATTATGTATTAATTGACTTTTATTTATATTTTCTATATGTGGATACATTTATTTACTTTTCTAGAAAGTATATATTAAATTTAGTATACAATGTGAAGAAATTAGTATCTTTCAGGTTTCATTTGGAACTACAGCTATTTGATGTTTTCTTGTCTCT
Source organism: Furipterus horrens (assembly GCF_987537825.1). Classification (NCBI taxonomy): domain Eukaryota; kingdom Metazoa; phylum Chordata; class Mammalia; order Chiroptera; family Furipteridae; genus Furipterus; species Furipterus horrens. The sequence goes on from NW_028327180.1 coordinate 7,160,309, forward strand.
CTGTGATAATCGGCAGTTTTCCAATTTCAGTTAGATACTGTTGTAATTGCAATACACAACTCATATTTAAATGTTAATGGAGTGAAATTGCTCACATCCATATTTTAAGAGGTTTAAATATGTGCAGTTCACATACCAGTAAAAAAAAAAAGTTTTGAAAGATAAAAATAAAACCAATCAGAATATTTCAACTGAAAAATTAAGTATAAACAAACAGACCAGTAATGGCAATGCTCGATCTTTCTTTTTCTAGTGCATGTCAGTTTGTAGTATAATATGCTGCCTCTTTGTAACGAATGTTAAGGAAATATCAAAATCACATGTCAGAAGTTAATACATCCTAGTCTTTCCATTTGTTTTAACCAGTGTATAGAATATATCTGAATTTTAAAAATTAAATGTAATTTTAATTTGGTTTATTTGGCTTAAATGTGGTGGCCTATTTATATGTTTACTAGATGGCAAATAAGTTGATAATTCCTTATGGATACTCTCACTTATAATAAGACCTGTATATATTTGATCTTTGTCCTGTTTCTGTTGCAGAGTTCCTAAAAACTTTGGAATTTTCTAAGTAATAAGAGAAATAAAGGTGATTAAATATTTGTAACAGACGTCTTTTAACCACACCTGAGTTTGCATCAATGAAGTGACCATACATAATAATTAGAGGGTTGGGGAGGAAGAAGGAGAAGGCCTGGAGGTTGACTCACTCTCGGACAGCCGACGGTTTAATCAGCTGTGCCATGTGAAGTCACCTCCATGACACCTCGGTAGGGTAGTGCGGGGGGTGGGGGGGGACGGGGCGGGGGGCGAGGTGAGCTTGCAGGCTGGTGAGCCCCGGCGGGGAGAGTGATGAGCTTGGAGAGAGCGTGGAAGCGCCTCCCCCCCTCCCCGCCCCTCGTTCTGTGCAGCGCTTCTTCCTGGCTGTCCCCGAATGAAGCAGATGCTGTCCACAGAAGACCTAACAGCTGGGCAGCATCGTGCAGCCAGGCAGGCGCAGCAGGAGCCGCCACGCGTGTTCTCTGCAGGTGGCGTGCCTGGGAGACGAAGCCCGCGCTTTCTCCATCCGTTCACTCCCTCAGCTGACCTAAAAACACTCCCTGAGGACTGGCTGTTTTCCTTCAAGTACACTGAGGGGAGCGGAGTTCGGAAGGCTCTAAACTTCTCTTTGGTTTCGTTTCTGAATTGGGAGTTTTAAGTTGGTAAGAAAATACATTTTCGGGACTGTATGTATGAGAGCTGTCATAAAAGCTGCTTTCCTCACACTGCCATTGATGATTATTTGTATGAAATATTAATATCCATGTGAAAATGATTATTGTAAGTTTCAGTGGTAGAAAAAAAACCCTAGACCTAAGGAAGTTACGGTCTAGATAGCATAGTGTTGAAAAACAGAATATCCTTGAATGGCATGAAGTTTCAAATCAAGGAGAGCTGCTTTGTAAAATTCACAGTTCAAACCCAAATCTAAAATACCTCAAAGCTAGACATCAACTTAAAATGTGTTTATTTTTCCAAATCTTAAATTAAAAAAAATTAAAAGTATTGTCTGTTTGCTCTTATTTCTACTCTATTTTATGCCTTTGAAATATTTGTAAAAATTACAATGAATATTTGACTTTTAAAAAAGCTTCACATTGATTTAAGACAAACTTTGCCAAAATCCAATTTTTTTCCTGTGGCCATGTGATTACTCTTTACCTAATTAGTAGCCTGTTACTTTATTCTCCTCGACTCCGCATTTCCTCTCTTCAAACTCATGGGTGCTGTTTCACGTGGCAGTAGGAGGCGAGTCTCAGCACGTCGCTGGTCTCCAAAGAACATTTTCTCTTCTTGCGTTGTATGCCATGGTGTGGCCTTAATGTGTATCCGCATGAAATCGCCTGATAATTCTACTAGGTTTTAACATTCTACTCCTGCAGTGAAGATGCTGCCTTGCTGTGATAAGAAAGAGCATATGCTTCCTACTCTCCACTTTGAAGGATGAATTTCTGACAACAGATGCTGAAGATGCATCATTAACACACAAGTAAAACTGCTTAACTGCGGATTTAAGGAAATTCAGAGTGCGGCACCTTTCTTTAAAACTTGGTGAAACCTCTCACATATATTTTTAAAAACAAATCATTTGTCATGTTTTTAAATTCTATAGCTATGCAATCTAATATGGAAATTCATTTGGAATAGCCCATGTATTTATTTAATAATGATCTTAAATTATTATGAGAAAATGAATCTTAATTTTTCTTTTTACTTTATGTTGTTAAGAATATTGCATATGGTTTATGTAAAATTTTCTTGTGAACATAAATGTTCTCCTACTTGACAATCTGTAATGTTTATTAATATGACTAAGTTTTTAAGTGTCTTCATTGTAACCATTTTATGTTTTGAAAATAAATACCTTATTAAAAGTAAAATGCATGTAGTTTATAAAGTCAGTATAATTTAATGTTGAATTTTATCATGCATTGTGTGTAAAAATCTACATTAGTTTCTCCAGGAAATACAAAAGCATTTTTTTTTTCCAAAAAGAAAGGAAAAATAAATTTAATTGTTTCCCCCCTTGCCCATTATATAGCGATATGGAAGAAACTGATGATTAGAAAGGGGAAGGACACATAAATGCTTTGTGTCATGTTGATATTGTATATTTCCTCTTTGTTATGATTGCTTTTACCTTGTTATAGACGATTCGGAAATATTTAACAAAAGCTTTTCTGTTTGTTTTAATGGTCTTCAATTTGTCATTCTTGAAATACAGAGGCATGTTTAAATGGTCCTGACACACACATTACTTACAAATTAAGAATGGAAAGTTTTATCTTTCTGGGAAAGAGAAACTAGTATATGTGGGTTGATAAATGAGATACTATTTATCTTACTGTTCTGTCTGGGCTTCCTCTGCATTTGCAGGTGTTTCATTTTTTAAATCTACAAAATATTTAAAAGATGCCTCTTAATGTTTTCTTCCTCTCTGTGCCAACCAGGTTTTGGTAAACAGATTATGAGAGTCCCTGCTAGGTTACCATATGCAGCTATTGTGGTGACAATAAATCTTCTGGAAAATTAAGCAGTTGAGTTAAGTAGGAGTGAGCGAGCCTTGTTCCAGTAAAAGGTATAAGTACAATGTCCCTTGTGTAGAAAAGCAGCCCAATATAAATACATAAGTTCAAGATCAGAAAGAAAAGGGTGCCAAGGAAAGCGAGAAAATGTCATCCCTCCTTTGCCAGTAATAACAGTTTCCCTCTGTCGATGGATATTCTATTTTCTAAAAAACGGTATTATCTGCTCTCCTCTTGCCCATATATATCCACTGGGGTTTAGATTTCTTTCACTCCATTATCTAAGGAAGACAATTTCTAAGGCAGTAAGCAATACAAATTATGGAGGTATAACATTATCAAAACTAAACCTGGAAAACCTCTCAATAAATATGATTATGAGTTACTTGTATTCTTTGGTTTTGTTATAATTCACCTCATTCCCTTTGGTAACTCAGATGAATTTTACATTTGAGGAGTTGACATTGGTGATGTTTTACAAAAATAATAATAGACTGATATCACTCCTCATTGTTGGTACTGCAGATCATTTTATAGGTCAATGAAGAGATCTATAGAGTATAACCAGAATCTCTTGCCCTGTTGGTGTTCTTGTTAAAAACACATATTCTTTAGGAAAATATTCTGTCTGTTTCTTTGGCACACGTTTCCGTAATTTTATTTTATTTTGTCTTATCCCGATTTATATTTAGAATGGAAAAATCCTGCACCTGGGAGTTTGGAGGACAAGTGGTACCATTCAGTCATCCCAACTTGCTCCCCTGTATCTGTGTGTATGTACACATGTGTGCGCACGCGCGCACACACGCATGCCTGAAATCATAAGACCAATAATACAAGCATTCCTCTTTCTATAACATGAATGACACTTAAATAAAAACCATGGCCCCCGTTTGCAAAAAATCAACGACTGAAATTGTGGACCAGAATCACTGCTCCAACACGCATCGTCACCCATTATGTAGTGTGTAGTTCAGATAGTGTTGCCTGGCTAATATCAACCCAACACGCTTTCTAACTATGGGCTCGTGACCGTCACACGCATTTCCCGAGCAGGGACTTGGGCGTCGCCAACAGCCCCGTGGCTCCACAGGTGAACCTGGGCCTCAGGGCTCTCGGAGGCGAGGAGACTGAAAATTCTGCGCCTCTACCCCATACTCGCTCCTTGCTATTAGCGGACCAACTACGTTACCGCTTTCTCTCTGAAATGAACAGTTCGTCCTCTCTCAGTGCTTCTTACCGGTTGTAATAGACACGAACAAACGAATGAGCAAACCCTGAAACTTAATGAAGGCCGGGTGTAGCTGGTCGGCTATTGGGGGACGTACGAGTTTGTATTCGTGTCTGCATGTGCTTCTCTCAGCTGCTGTTTTACATGTTATCTCAAAAATCTTCTCTTTTCTTCTCAATTATACAAAAATGTCTACTGACACCGTATTATAAATAAAAATGTGTAATTACTCTGGTTTCCCCCAGATTCTACCACCACCTCTCCCATCATGTGAAGCTCTACAACTCCTTCTCCACAAAATTATTTTTAATGTCTGACTACATTTCATCTTTATTCTTCTAAAAAGACTCAGAAGAACACAGGGAGATATTACTGCAGACTCAAGCTCTATTTATCTTTAAGCCCTGCTGTTAATGCAGTTTGTTAAAGGGCAGGTGAAATGTGCACCCAGGACATTAAATGCAAAAACAAACAAACAAACAAAAAAAAAACCTATTCATTTGGCAGAGCCATTCATGTGGAAAATGTGTAAGCAAATGAAACTGTGTGAACCATTTACTCAGAAGGAAAAGCTGCCACTAATGCATTACCTATCACCTCGTTTAAAGTTTCTGCCTTTCAATATACATATATATTGAAAAAATATATATATATATATTTTTTTTACTCTAATAATTGAGTACTCCTTAACATAGAAAGGTGTGTCTAGATTAACAGTGTGGTGGAAAAGGAGATTTGTTGACTCCTGAATTTGAGAAAGCCACAAAACGTTTCAACTCAGTCACATGGTGGGATTGGTGTTATGCATGGCAGGGGAATCAAGAATTTTAAAAAAAGCTTTGTTGTTTCTGATCTCTAAAGTCATTACAGCACATTCTGGTTCATTGAATTCTACCTTATGTTAAAGATATTAATTTTTTAATGAGATCACATAATTTTTTTCACCTTCATACTTTTAATCTGATACCTAAAATGATGTATGAATATATTGGATTCTAGTTTTCTTAACAAATATAGCTTGAACAACAACTGTATGTTAGACACAATGGTTGGTGTTGGTGACAGTGGTGACTTTAACTTAAGGTCAAAAGGAATTCCAGAACTTGTAGATTAAAAGGAGTCTTTGAATTTAACCACCTAAAACATTTTATTTTATCATCAGGAAAGCCCCTTTATCACTTAAAAGACTTTGTATAAGAGAAATAGATTATTTTCTCTGTACTTAGAACATGATGCTTCATGGGCCCTGAATTCGTACATGGCCTTTAGCTAGAATTTTTAGTAGTGATCTTTGTATACAATATGCTCCCCATCCTCATTTAAAAATAAATCATTATACATTTTGCAATACTTAGAATGAATTTTATATCTCAGTAACGAGGTTGAAAATTATGTGTTTAATTTTTTGTTGGTTTTTAAGAAAATTACTCTATTAGAGGTGAGTACATCTTCTTTCCTGTTTTAACAGGCAACTGTCAAGTAGGAAGTTTTTACTATAGTGGGAGAGAGGAAAAGGTAATGACAAAATCTTTATGAAAATATAGAAGGTTTCATATATATGTTCCTCAAGCTCCTTTCCGCTAATTCTCTCTATCTGAACAGCACACCCGCTCCAAAACCAAACCAAACCCAAACATTCACCTATTATAAATAAGTCAGAGATTAGAGAATAAACTCTAAAGATTTTCCTCTGTCTTGACTGACCCTCTCTATTCATGTACTATTTCAAACAGATAAGATTTTGATTCTTGACATGCATACTATATATATAAGGTATACAAATACTGTAAATATTTTCTGTATTTTTCACCTGTGGAGTGGCTTAAACCTAACAGGATTTTGCCTTGTTTTGCTTTATTCTATGATATGAACAGATACCTGTGGGTACACACAAAGAAGCCCAGTCTTTGTGCCCTGAGAGACCATTAAAAAAATGTCAAACTATGAACATTGAAAAGACTAGAGGAATGTCAGGGAAAATAAAAGGAGTTAATGAGGCGAATTCCAAGTCAGTTTCCACGTTTGGCCTGAATCTTGAACTGTGGGTGAGTCAGTCAAGCCAGCCCGGCTAAAGGCACAGGAGCTGAACAGAGACCAGAGATGCGACTCAAGAAACAGAAGCGGTCTGCAATTTAACCTCAGCCAAATATTTCTGCTATCATTAAGGGGAAAAAAATTCGGAGGAAATTCACAGGACCCGGAATCCTTGCCATTTAAGCTTTTTAGTATCAAGGAGACAATCAAAATTAACTGAAATCTGAAGAAACAAACAATCAAAAAAAAGCCACGACGTATCTTCAAGAGCAAACAATGCCAATTATATCCCAAACAGAGAGAAGCAAGATGTTGTCACTCGCAGGTAGGCACCTGTGGTGACCGCCCACCAAGGAGCACGGTTTTGGTGCGAGCGGATCTCAGCAGAAAAACGGAGACAGCAAACGAGGGCCAAATGGACACCCCTGGACTAAACAATATAATGAATAAAACCCCAAACAGTAAGGCGGCTGAGACTGGGTAACAGGTCAACGCTCCCCGCGGGCTGTTATTCTTGCAGGAAATCTTGTCTGGGTCACATCACAGTCACATGCAAATGCAGCGGCGTTTCAGCAGGACGTGCAAAGGATTCCGGCAAGATCCTGCTCAGTGATCTCCAGTCAAAAGAGCGCTAACATCAAAGTTTTCTCTTGCTAATTTGAGTTTTGAAGATATGAATAAAATACAAGTGCCGTTAGAAAGGGTGCAAATGTTATTGAACAAGATTAAAGCGATAAGATGATAAAGCAGTTCCGGTCTCTCATTAGCTGTATTTTAAAATTCAAGACTGAAGGTACAGGGGGCGGCAAGAGTAGGTTTCCCATTGTTTGTATGGAAAAAGACGTGCAGGTTGTGATGATTACGATAGCTTTATTCACTCAAAAATGTCACGGTAGCACTGGGCTCTTCAGTACAATCTGATAAGTGTCATTGTGAGATGCTTTTGAGTGGATAAAGCTATTGTAACCAACATAATCTGCATGTCTTTTTATTTCCAAAGGAACAACTGCAAACCTTCTTTTTTCCCACACCTGTATACATAGGAAGACTGTGCATTTATAAAAATTAGGTAGCCTCTCAATATGTGAAGTTAAAAGTGAGACTAAATCAACTCATGCATGATAAGCTTGCTGCAAAAATAATAGCAAAAAGGATGGAAGCTAGGGTTACTTTCAACGTTGACACTCAAAAGACTGTAAGAAAATTGTGAATTTCTATGGAGACACAAAAAGAGGGGGGACACTCTGCTTAAAGTTGTAGGTCAGGCCATGGGAAGTAACAGGAATAGGAAGAGTAAGGAGAAGAGTCTATACAGTGAAGAAGAGAAACTATAACTTTTAAAGAGAATATGATCAATAGAACAGAAAAACATAATGGGTTCGTGAACAGAATACTAGATATGCTAAGTATTGAGCTAGGAGAATGGGGAAGCATAGACTAAATGAAGGACAGAATTATGAAGAGATGTGAACGGTAATGTCAGGTTCTAAAGACATTTCATAACTTTCTCAATTAGCTAATCAGTTCAGTATATGTTTATTGCATTATTAGCATCTTGTATGTTGTAAAGAAAAATAAGAAGATGCCCAGCCTTAAAGGGCTTAAGGTTAATACAGATAAAAGTAAGCATATATACATGTAAATAGGCTAATGCATCATCATTCTTTTGAGAAACACTTGTACATAATACAAGAGAGAAGGTCCCTCCTTAGCATCTATGTTGCTGGAGTTCGAGGTTAGAACTGAGAAGATATGAAGGAGCCAGGGACTCTAACATCGGAACTATGTCAAGAGTTCGAAAGGCAAAAGTGAGTCTTATGAACGTAGTTTTAGAAAGTCATTGAAGCCCTTTAAAGGAGTTGTTCCTGAATGCAATCTGGGGAACAGGACAGATTCACAGCAGTGACGGAAGTAGAGAGTGGGGATCAAAGGGTTAAGCAAGCATTCCGTGGCTGCCTGATACAGGTGGGGCTGTTGTCTGATTGCCTGGCTGATGGAACCCCCCCAAGCAAGGGTGTATAGGTCTAGGCTGTGTATTGTGTCTGTGGATCATAAATAGTGTAAGACACTTTTTCTTTTTAGATATCAAGCTTGGCATGTCTTACTAACATCCTCCTACATGGATTAAGAGAAGAAACAGACTGGGTTAAGAATGTGTTTGAATGTAAGTATTTGTATCTGGTACTTTCTTAGTGTTCATAAAGCAGTTAAAATATTTATGCTATCTTATATATAATTTATTCAGTGAAAATCAATAAACTGAAGAACCAATCTATCTACCAAAGGCACTGCTAAAATGCCAGGACGGGAGCATTGTCATGATAAAGTCTTGTGGTCTGGTCTGAAACCATGACTCTACCATTTGTTTGCTTCATGGCCTTGCATATATGACCTGTATCATTATTTTCTTTGTGTGTGTTGGAAATAGGACAATTCAAGTTCATTTTTGGACGTAAGGATGTGAGGATGATTTTGGTACCTTCCTTTACATTTTGGGTGTTGTGCATTGTTGCCCTTAGAAAAACCATGTCTTGTTTTGCCTACCACTTACACTAAAACCTCACATTTTTGTTTGTTTGCAGGGTCACATATATGGTAATGGAAGAACATTTGACTTTGGGTGGTAAACATGCAATTCAATATACAAATGACCTGCCATATAATTGTACAAGAGAAACCAATAGGCTTGTGTAATTTTATTAACCAATGTCACCCCATACATTTTATTAAAAAAAAACAAACTAGAATTTTTAAACTAAATGCTCATGCTTGTCCTGATACACTAACCCTATCATTTGTGCATGTCTAGTACTTTGAACATTCATTTCAAATAAGATAGTTTTTAAAACTTTCCTTGATAAAGGCTCATAATTTAACTATATCTTTTCCAGTCACTTTCAAGTCAACTGTATGTGAAAAACAAAATGCCTAATGAAAGACCTACATGTTTTTCTCACGGAATGTTTTAAAGTTGTTTTACTTGCATTTTAATTTTCTGTTACATGACACCAGAATATATAATACACCTCTCACCTCCTATTAGCACAGTTAATCATTTTTCTATAATGTGGCAAGTCCACTTACACACCTCCACTGCCCGTACCCAACTGCAATATTAGAAGAAACGATTTCCTGAAAAAATATTTTATAATTGGCTGTTATGTTAATTTTTACACAGTGTCTTTTCATCTGTATTCCTGTCTTAGTATGTCTGACATATATTTGACACTCAGAATAAATGTGTTAATTGTAACCTGAAGACCAGTAGTAGTAGCCTGTAGACCATAGATGGGTTTAAGAATCTGAAAATAAGGAGTCAACTTGTATAATTATATTAAAAAACAATTTCTGCACATTAAGATAGTACTAAAAACTCTCCTGTTTGAAAAACTGAATCTGCCTTTGTGAAGGAGCTTTTTTAAACCATAGACTAAGTTTCTACAGAATATTAAATTAAGGGCACTGATAGCTCAGTAGTTCAAGTACACCTGAAACGTGTTAGATTTGTTTATTTAAAAGAAAAAAACAAAAGAATTACTTAGTAATTTCTTTCAAAACACACACGAATGCTGTAACTGTGAAAATTTATTTACTAAGCTAGTATTCCTTTATTACTTTATAAACAAACTTGCAAATAAGGTAAAATCAATTGAAGTTCATAGAAATTTGAAGTGAGAAAGACAGGGAAGAAGAGAGCAAAAGAAATCCTACAAAGAAATATTGGGTAAGAAATGCAGCAGGGTTTTCTTCTTAAAGGGGATGTAAATGACATTCAATTTATTCCTCAAATTATTAAAGATCCAAGAGAGAAAATGTTAGTGTGCAGAGGGAAGACTAGTCTTTTATTCTCTAAATGGGACTGGCACCTCCATTCGACCTCCTAAACAACTGACCTGCAGCAGATTTGATTTTTTCCATCAAAAAGTTTTCATATTTTCTGTTTGTTATTATGCACTTTTGATTTTGTAGTTCTGAGACTCCCTAGCTTCACTCAAGAATGTCTATAGTTTTAGATGGGCACATGCACCTGCAAGGATAGGTGAGCCTGTAATCATAGAAAACAAAATCAAGGAGGCTGGCTGATCAACACATAAAAAAAACTGGGGGAACAACAAAAGCTGGAATACAGTTACAATTACAGCATCACATCTTTAGGGAATGCATTTTGAATTCTCTTCCATGGTCTTTGAATCATTACAGGAAACAGTGATTACATATGACAAATATGTATTTTTCCATTTGGTTTTTTATATCTATATTGAGAACATGAATTTTAATGTCCTCAGGCTATTTAAATTCATAAGTTGATGGAGCTCTTTACAGACTAAGAACCACCCTTTATGATTTCTTTGAGAAGTGAGTCAAATAATAATATAATTTTGAGGATGAAAATTGAAACAAATCAATATTCTGGGACTGCATTTGAGGCATCAGGTAAGAGTCGAGTCGCCTATTTGTAGTAAGACAAGAGCATGTAAGTAGGTGTTTTAATGTATGTGATTCCCATGGTTAATATTTACTATATATTTCTCCAAACATCCTTGTCATCCTCAAAAAAAATGAGGAAAATATATAGACAGGCAGAGCTAAAGAAAGGGATAGAGAAGAAATTTAATTTCTGGAATCATTAATCTTATAATCAATATCTTTTGGGGCTTAATAATTATCTACTTTATTTGCTATTAGGTTTGTTATTAGTAAATTAAATGCCTACCTGGTCATTCCTTGCTCAGAAACATTGTCTGTACCTTCCATAACCAGAAACTTTAACTTTATTTATCAATAATACATATAAGTATACATATATTTATATTATATTATATATGGTGTTAATTCTATGAATAACATATAAAAATAACTTTTATGTCACAATCTCATTTTGTGTATCAGGAAATAAGATATCACAGACACTAGTGTTGGATGGTAAGTCACATTTCTCTTGATTTCCGGGATGTAAGCTATCAGACAGCCTAGTGCTTATCTAGAAAGCTCAGAACCATTTGTAAGGATGGCCAAGGTGTGTCAGGGTCAAATAAAATACGAGTCCAAACTATGTCCCCCTTTACTGTACCTCCAGTCCATGCTGTGGCTTCGCACAATTTTTCTCAACTAGTCCCCTTCTCTTTTAAGGAGCCCCTCAGTTCATTGTATTCTGTATTATTTTCTATGTCTTTATTTTTGTTTCATTAATTCCTGCAGTCAGTTTACTGTCCCTGGTTATCTGAAAGAGAATCAATGCTGTTTTATCAACCCCTGTTTCTTCTTTCAGATTTCACTTTGAAAATTTGTCAAAATATGACTTTTCACTTCCAAAATGGATCAGAACTCCCTTTGACCTTTAAAACAAAAACTGCGGGTAAAAAACATATTAGCGCTCAGGTTTACACATTGGTCACCATAGTTTGCATTTTAAAAACATCAATCCTCAGTCCATGGTTCTGTGACTTAATGGTAAATTACTTTTCATTTGTGATTTTAATCTCAGGGACCTTGGTTTTCTCAGTATAAAAAAAATGTCAACCAAATTAGCTGCTATCTAAGTCTCTCCCTGAGTATCTACCATCCCTTCACTCACTGTGTGTCTACATTATTTTTTCCCTATACTCAGGGGCTCATAGAGCTACTATTCATTTATTTAAAAGGCCTATATCATGATTCTGGACCATGTAATCTATTACCATTTATCATGTTATTCTATTTTCCTTGGATTCACTTATATATTGAATAATGGGATTTTGAATATACTATATTTTAGTTTAAATGTTATCAACTGAAACCTTACTGCTCTAGCTTTGCTGTATTAAAGATTGTTGTTATACTATTTTATATTTTTTAGCTTCCAATAAACACAACATTGTTTTGCCAGCATCCATATAACTAACCGTCATCCTAAATCTAATCCAGCTGGTTAAATGGTTGGTTTAAAGATTTCTTCCTTTTGGATATTTACTGCACAGAAATACTCTCATAGTTTATAGCATATCGAACTGCCTAAATTATGAAAAGCTGCAGATTTTTTATGTTCAAGAGTTAAATTCTATCTTAGTTAACCCAAACTAAGTTCGAACGCTGTGGATGAATGTTCATCTTTATTACTTTTATCCTGAATGAGCACACATGATATTCGAGGCCAGAGACAAATGTGTTCTTTATTACTTCACAGTGAATAATAAGTGGCTTGCCCCATCTGTCCTCACAACTTGCTCCTGGCATGAGGTGATGGGAATCAATAGTAATTTTTTCTATAAAAGTAGCGAGGCACCCCAGAGATGAGAGGCCAGGAAAACGTATTATGTACACTCTACCCAGCAGATGAAGGAACAGTCATCTTGGAAGAGGAATTAAATGGAGTCCTCACTCCAAAACTTGAGTATGGAAATATCATCTATCTCGTCTCCGGGAAGTTGGATGCAGCTCAGCTTTTATGGCATAGAGATATCTTCCCATTCTGTGGCTTCATCCTTTGTGACATGGAACTGCCTATGGGGGTAATGCTCCATGATGATCCCCTCAAGAGCTGAACCTGGGGACAGAGTCCAGGCTATGACCATTTGGTTCACTCTGGCAGGTAAAAGAAATTTTATCATCCCCTCAAATCAAAGCAGTTCATTAGACAGATGTTCAAAAACTGAACTCTCGTGGTATGTGAAGAGGCTTGGGAGACTAAACCTTTTTATAAAAGCTCCAAGAAATGCAGGGGAATATGATTTTCCTATATAAAATAATCTCATTTGGCTTCAGTGCAATGATAAATCTCTGTATCGGCTTTCACTTTGTAAAAATCCACCTGAAACATACTAGCATCCCGTACCTGGAGGGTCTGACCGATCTAGGCTTGAGCTAATGTTTGTTGGACTTAGTCATACGTCTGCGTTTTTGCTGTTTTCTCACCTGTTCTCCAGCTCCCCCTAGGACCAAAAGGTTAGCATAGGACATCCTTCTCCTGACAACTGTAGAATTACAGGATAACAAGCAAAGACTCCCCAAATCCTTTGCATTTTCACCCTAAGCTAGGAACCCGCCCATCGTCACTTTTACCTTCTTCTCACGACCAAAGCAGTTCCCATGGGGGATCGTGGCAGCCAAGGCTCAGTACTGAAGAGTCACCTGTCGCTTTCCCTGCAGGAGAGTGAAAGTAATATAGGAAATGGGGGCGGACAGAGAAAATGGAAGCTTTGCTCACACAGGACCCATGTGTCGTGCATGGGTTGCAGAGTAATCGCCCTTGGGGACAAAAAATAAAATAGAGATGGTGTTGATGGTATGGGGTGGTATAGACATAGGGCACTCGATTACCTTTGACATTTGGGCTGCACGCACTTAGGCCATATGTGCTTACCTCGTTTATTCTTTGCAGAGATATTCAACATCAGATTCAATATTGTTTTAAAATGCACACAGGTTTTACCTTAAGATAAAAGCATTACAGTGAGAGAATAAATACACAAATAGGTCATTGCCAGACCATATAGAGAAATAAAGCTCTCACCACACAACCTTTTAGCCAGCCCCTAGGACGCAAATCACAACCTCCGGATGCAGCCATCAGCCCAAAGGCTCGGGACTCGGTCAGTCACTGCCGGTTGCCTTGTTGGACCATTGTCTTTCCTCCCTCTCAGCATCGAACTCAGGAGCAGCCAGAGAAAAGCAAACATGCCACAATAACTAATCACAAAGGATGACGCGCCCCCCCCCCCCCCGGCCTACCCCCAGCCTCCCGGTACCCACGACTTCTGCTCTGGACGTGCGTTCGGCGCCAGGCGCACCTGGAGCTGTCCCTCTTTTCCACTACAGACCTTTCATGATCCTCTGCGAGCCTGGAGCTTCTGCCAAATACAGGCGGGGCAAAAGTAGGTGCACAGTCGTTCCTATGGAAAACCATGCAATAATTAATAAGTAGTAAGACAATAATTAATTAATAATACAAGGATAAACTGTGTTTTGCAAAGTGATGGAGGCTAAGTCTTTTGCCAGCTCTGAATAACCTTTGCTTATTCTTACCTGTACAGCCTTTGTTTATTTCCACCATCACAAATATATATATATTATCAGGCCATGTAGTTTAAAGAACAACAACATTTCTCCTGCTTAGGACAATCTCATTTTAAAAATAGTTCTGCCACTTTAGAGAATAGTAGATGAAAGTTATGCCAATATAGGATGTGCTGGAGATTTAAATAGCAGGTTAACTTCTAAAATGTTATTCCAAAGGAGCGTTTCCTCTCATTCAATCAGACTTCACTGCAATTATGTATTCTCGTGATTAAGTGTTTCTCTTAAATGGTTATAATACTGCTGTAGCTTTAAAAAATGATGTTTTCTTTACTCCCAAGTGTTAAATTATTCATTGAGAATAGCATCTAAAAATAGTACAGTTTATGGGAACTTTTTCTGGCATATCTTAACTGCAAACTTTATGAAATCAGGGCTTTCTCCAGGTTTTTCCATTGTTTTACAGCTGGCAAGGAAGGGCATCGCTCACCATCAGCCTAAGTGGCCAGATTGGACTGAAAAGGAACTATGGGAAGTTATCTAGGGCCTGGTACGTTATCTTCCTGGACCAGAGTCATAAGTACAGCATAGGAAAGATATGTGAGGCTCTTGCTTTATAAAGGACTTCTGACAGGTGTCATGACTTCAAGTCGGTTTAATATGTAACAACTTTCACTAACCGGCAATCAAGTACTGTGAAACTTCATGCTAGAGGGGCGAATGCTGACTTTGAGTCTGACACAGAAAGAGAGGTAAAACAGTTACCTATTTCTGGGCCATCGTACGCCCTACCATTTATGGGGTTGTGTTAATTACGCCGGTATTCCATTTCCATGCTCTAGAATTTTACTTGCAAAAAAATGTTTCCCTTAGGTTATTGTTTCTGCTTTTTTAGCCTCCTTTGAAAACTGTTGTGGGTTTCTTGAATTTATAAGCCTTAAAGAGACACAGTGATTTATGCCTAACCCAGTAGACTCTTAATAGAAATAGTCTTTTATTTTGCTGCATATTAAAATTTTCCATCCACCCACTAACAGAAGAAGAGAAATATTTCATGGCTATAAAGCTAAGACGCAGTCTGTAATCACACCGCTGGTGGTCATTGCATGTAATTTTGGACGCTTCCTTCACAATTTTTTATCACTTTCTTAAGGAGTCCAATTCTTACCTAAAAGTGAAATACTTAAATTAAGGCTGTGCACTTAGTTTATTACTCAGTTGTAGTTATAGGCCAGATAATCTAAAAGAAAAACAACCTTTTAGCAAATAACAAGGAAGGCGGCTGGGGTATGGTACAAGAACTTGTGATCTCGAAACCAACTCTCCCTCTACGCCCTTGACTGAGAGGCAACAAAGGCATGATGGGAAATGGATCACTCAATTAGCCTGAGATTGTGGTCCTGGTTAGGGAAAGCATACAGCTCCCTGTGGCTTTGTACTTGTGTGGTGGGGAAGACGCAGTTGGCAGATTCCTGGTATACTTGTGAAGCTGTCCACATGTGCATAGAAGAGTCTAAAGGGCCGAGAAAGAAGTACTATCCAGTGATGACTTGAACGTAGTTTGAATATTAAATATGCTCATCTACTCAAACACAGGCCTGTTGACAGCATTAGGATTATGACCTAGATTGTTTAAAAACAACCTCTTTGTGGTCACTGGCTGATCACTAAGTTATATGAAAACAAGGGGAATTGAGAGTAAAGTTAAGCTTGAACATAAAATCAAGCATTATTTAAAAATGAAATGAAACTGAGCAGAGATATCAGTAACTGCCCAATGAAAAAGGAGGACGGGGGGGAGAGGGAGAGAGAACAAAGGAAAATAAACCCCAAAGAAAAGCAAAAACAATCTTTGGGGAAAAACATCAGACTTGAGAGTTGATAAAATACATTATCAAAATATAATATGAGGAATGGAAATAAACAGAAAATTGTGACCTATAGTTAAAAAAAAAGAACACTTTATAGAAACTATTCCTGTTCCCACAGAGATTTCAAATCAGCAATTATAAATATATTTTAAAAGAAGAAAAGTCTAAGGATATAAAGCTAAATGTGGCAACAATGGATCAACAAATAAAGATCTGTTAGCAATTAAAAGAACCAAAGTGAATGATGGGCTATCATAATTAATATAAAAATTGACTCAGTTTAATTAACTTCAGATTTGTGATGTTAGAAAAAGAATCATTGAATTAAATATGAATCAATAAAAATTAACCATAATGTCTTAGATTACCTTACTCTGAATTATTGATCTAAGTACTATGCTGTAGATAAATGATCTCCCAAGCCAAATAAATCTCTATGTCCAAAATTAACTAGAGTGAGAATGGCAAAATACTGTAGTCACAGGCTTCTAGAGAAACTAATCTTTTAACATCATAATCTTTATAGCCAAACAAATGAATCTGTTATGTTCTAATTTAATTGGTTTTTCTATTTGATCACTGATTATTTGAAATAGTTTCTTTATTTGGGATAACCATATAATTAATTACAAAGCTATGTAATTTATTACAAATAATTATATATTTGAGTTATTACAAGAATGAACATTTGTTTACAAAGCTTTATATACCTGACATCTTAATTTACTATACCAGATCTTACAAAACTTATCTAAAGTTAGTTTAAAAAAAAAGATTTTGCCCATAATATACCTTCAACTACACCATCTGGTACAAATAAATGCCTAGAGCAACTAGAAAATTTCTCCTATCTTCTCAAATAAAATTTAGGTGATGACATTAATTATAATCACATTTAATGATTTAATAGAAATACATCTGTAGCTTAGATCAATTCCCATTTCTTCTTCTGCTTATTTTGAAACAAAACTCATCTGGAATACAAAGTCTTCCAAGTTCTTTTTGACTTAAAGCCTTTCCTTAGGAAGCTACCCTTTGCATTAAAGACATTAATGCCTTTTCTCCTTTGGCTAAATGTCCTGAAGCTGCATTGGTATGACTCCTAAAAACCCTGGCTCAAGAGAACTGTCTGGGTTCTTCGGGTTCCAAGGTCTGCATCACGCTTCCCTCCTCACAGCCATGATCACTTGTATTGATTTGAGAGACTTGAACAGGCACTTGAAATACGAACCACTGGAGTGGGAACTTTCCTAAAGAAAAGCATACTATGCATGTCTTCTCATTTCTAGTGGCTGTCTAATGAAATAGTGTGTGAAATGCAAAGCCTATTCCTAAACATTTCCATAAATTCAAAGATTTTATTTAAGGACATAACAAAGCATGTAAGCTAAAGTAATCAAATGGTGTTTTTATATTTTTTGGTTTGCTCTATACTCCAATTTTAAAATATTTATAGCTGCTTTTGCCCCAATACATCTAAATATAAGGTTTTCTTTTCATGTTCTACATACATATTACACGTCAAGGTAAATTTTTAAATAATTTCATATAAAAATGTTTATTACATTAAAAATAATATCAAATATTTAAATTGCTAAAAGTGGCTAAAATACAAAGGTACAAAAGAAACAGTTTATCTACTATAGAACTACAAGTATAATTAAGTATTCAGTACATGTACATTTAAATATTTTATAATCTTTCTGTACATGAGAAACTAATTACTTTTTAAATTGTTTCTAGGATGTGTTAGAAAATTATAATACCTACATTAGGGATTAAAATTAATATTTGTTCCAAACTATCTGGCAAATGACAAACTTGTATACTTGCATTTATCTAGCTGTAGGATAATTTATTACATACATGTTTCTTTTTAAAAATAAACTACAAATAAGATTCAGAGCCTACAGAAATATACTAACTGGTTCCTAATGAAATATTTATTCAGAAGCATGGATTTGAGTTTCAAAAGTTCTTAAAAATACCAAAATGTATGTGTATTTTTTTGCTGAATAATACCAAGGGATAAATAATTTGCCATTAATTTTAGACCCAATGTGATTCATTATTCGATATGCATACGTTCTAAAAAATTTATGAGTAGGAAATAATTAAAAAATAACTACTATGATCTTCAGGACATCAGTTGATACTGATGTTTCTGTAAAATTCTGGTAATACTGATAGGTCATTACGTCAGAGTATTCTGATCAGTTATATTTGAATAGGTTGGTCCTCAGACTAAATTAATGGTTAGGCCTCTTAAATACTAAAAAAGTGGTTTATCATCAGTAATTTAATTAACAAAGAGGTCGTTAGATCATGAGTTGCCTTTGACCAGCCCTGTCATTTCAGTTCACATAGGAACACTTTTGAGAGGGTAAAAGATTCCTATGAGTGGTTATGGCGGACAGTGGATGTAGGCAGGACAGCCTGCGTCATACAGGACATCATGTCTTCTTATCTGGAAGTGCCGCACGGGAAGCCTCATCGCTAAAGGTCTCTGCAGAATTACCTTCGATTGATCATCTACAGCTCTTATCATTTTTTGTCTGTTTCAAAGAAGCTTTCCCCCAGCTTTACTGATGTATAACCAACAACATTGTAATGTATTTAGTGTGTACAATGTGACAATATGGTGTATGAATACATTGTGAAATAATTACCACAATCAAGTTAATTAAGACATGCATCACTTCTCATAATTATTTACTTATTTTTGATGAGAACACTTGAGATCTAGTCTGAGAAAATTTCAAGTATACAATACGGTATAATTAACTATATAATCTTTACACTGTACATTAGGTCTTCATAACTGGAAACTATGCTTTTAAAAAAATTTTACTCAGTCACCTTCAGAAGTAAATGAGATTAACGGTCAGTAGTTGTTAGAAGAAGTGATGCTTATTATTGTCATTTACTGGCTTTGAGTCATTGACATATTTTATTTCCAAGAGCTTTTATGACTTATTCCATTAATTATCTTATATTTGCTCTCAACTTCTAGTTTCTAGCTAATTTTCTCCTCTAGTACTAGTTTCTGTAATAATTTTCATTTTACCAAAAAAAAAAAAAAAAAAAAAAAGTGAATGCTTTTTATCTAATAGAAGGCTAATGGGAAAACAGCCCCTTGTGTATTGCCCTTTTTATTATCCTCTCTTCCTAATTAGTCTTAATAAATTCTGTCTTTTGGGAGATACTATATCAGCAGCTCTCCGGAAGAAATCGCTTCTCATAAAATGAACACGTTAAATTTCCCTGTACTTTATTTGATGGTAAAACTTATATTTAGTTAAATTCTGGCTATTTAACATTCCATTCAAATGTTACAAATGAATGAATGTATAAAGTATAATGTATATTAGATTGTTTATAATGTGTGTATATACATACATATATAATTTTTTTTTTGGAAATAAAACTGACAAAGGTGTGTAAAGGTATGGTTAAATAAAATGGGAAAAAGTGAACTGCTATACAATGAAGAGAAAACATTTTACCAGGTCCCTAAAACTCCTGCTCATATTCATTTTCAATCAAAACCTGGTTCCTAGTCTTCCAAGGAAATGGCCCAATTGACTTCTAAACCAATACACTGCAAAACCCTGCCATTTTTTTATGGGAAAAGGAGCCAGAGCAATGAAACCAGAAACTTTACAGCACATTTTGAGAGAGTTAGTTCAGGGCTGATAATGGGTCCCTCAGTCAGGGCATCACTGGGTCTCGCCTTGGCACAGCCAGAGTCCCATAACACAGTGCTGCCATCTTCAGAGATGCAGCCTGCTATCCACTTGTCTGTGGTGGAGGGGGCTAAATTAGGGTCTTCCTTGGTCAGAATTGCCTTTTGGGGATGGCAGAATATGTGGGCCCAGTCCCTTCCACACAGCCATTGTGACCCACTGCTCCTGCCCAGTCAGGTGGCTGTCATCATAGCACCACCACCACCAGAGTGCACCGCGGCCACTCCATCGGGGCCTTGGCTGCCCAAGGCCTGTGTGACCAGTGCTCCCACTTTCCCAAGCACCCGTGTTCAAGTACAGTTCATTCCAGCTTTCAGCTCGTGAGGCGGAGCTTCCTCGAACGCCCCGGCTCGGTGGGAAACTGCTCTGTTCTGCAGAGCTTTCAAGGCCGTGGTGGAACAAATCTATCCAGGACACTGTATTTTGTTTGGGGGAATAGGAGGTGGCTGTCCCCTCTAGTGGAGAAAGCGCAAGTTCTCCGTTCCCCATGCCTTTTATTGAGAAAGGTGCGCATGGGAGATATAAGTCAAAATTCATAAATCATCAATAGCTTTTGGGTGCCGGATTACAGTTGACAGTAACAGAGTACAAGTTACCAGTACAGAGGGCCCAGTGACCAGTCTGTGTCAGGGTCTAATAAACATCTTGACGCCACACTTGCATTAAGTGCAAGGCTTCATACATTCTTCGCTGCAGATTGTTTATAGTTAACTAATAGATGAGAAAGGCAGAGCAAGCTCTAAAAGCATAATAAGCATTCTTTAAACCCAAATCCCATGGAAACCCTCTGAGTGGCCTTCGGTCCCGTCTGCCGCACAGCCTTTCGGTTTTCCTCTGAGACTTAGAGGCCTCCCCAGGGAGGGGGCTGGCTCGCGGCTTGGGTGGGCTACAATTCCTGAAGCCATAAGGAGCGGTCCCCCACAGGCTGTCTTAGTGCGTGTGCATCACTGCGATCTGGTCCTTGGCTGCAGTATTTAGGCTCCATCCTGCAGCCTGCTTGTGGAGTCTGCACAACCCCGGGCCACATGGCTGCTAGGGACTCGTGGCCGTGGAGGCAACAGACAAGCACACCGGGCAAGCACAGGCCATCAGGGGAGACAGAGAGAGCTTCTTTGTTCCCCTGGAGTTATGTTAGTTTGGGCTGGGAAAAGACCAGGAGCTTTTTCAGATTAGCTAATGAACTTTCAAAGTTTTTGTAGGTTTTGGGTAAGTCCACCCACTGGTTTGACTGACAGGCCTCTTTGGTTAAGCACGACCCCCTGATCCACACCCACCCCCAACAATCTGGTTCCACAAGGAGGAGGAGAGGAGTGTTAATCCCCTTGGTGGAACAATGCTATAATCTCTGTGTTGTGAACTTATACCTTCCTGGCTAAGCAGGCAGCCTTATGATTCCCAGTTCATTAAGCTTAATATGTAACTCTCTTGGTTTCCTTTTTCTTTTTAGTAATTAGCTAAATACCAACAGTAACATGACAACTGTATGTCATTTCAAACATACGATTGTTCATACCCTTCTGGGAGTGCCACTATACAATAGACAACCTAGTCATCCTCCTCTTCTCTAATATTAAATATTCTACTGAGTACATTAAAAAATATATAGACATTTGCTATTATTGTCCTATGAATAGAAGCGTGACATACATATAAATTTCAGCTAAGTGTAACAGACTTCAGGGCCATCATGTAAGCACTTCTGCTTTTGTTTTTGTCTTAGCATGGGCCGTTTGTAAAAGAAGACTAAGTTGTACGTTTGATGTAGAGGATGAGGTCAGGTGTATCTCCTCCCACCTCTGAAGGGCATGTATGTTTTAAGGCTTCTAATGTGTTTTCAACATTTTGCTCATATGGTCCTGTTAAGAAGAGATCATTAAGACTGTGGAAAATGTGATGTTTTGAGGAAAGATTGGAGGATGGGAAAGACTATAAAGTCGTACTCTTATACATCACACGTGAACCTAAACAGCTTCACGACACCCACCTGGAAGCGATAGAAAGCATTGTGTTAGTGCAGATGGTTTACCTGAAGCCATGTGAATCTCCTGAAAAGATGCTCTCCATGGCCCTGGAGCTGCAATGAAATTCCTTCTTTGCTGAGCTGGGGCTGCCCATGCCCTGTAGTCGTGATGAGAGAAGTATTGCTTTTTATGTATTTTTTTAAATGTTTTATTTATTTTTTATTTTGAATGTGTGTTCTGTTGAAAATGATAAATATATTATTTCTAAATTTTTAAAAAATACAACACTCCCTATTCAAGTTTACGCTGGACTCAAGTAAACCAATCTGTCTCTTGAAGGGAGTCACGCATTTTTTCTCTTTTTATTGATAACTATAATATTCTAAGCACAGAAATGTGTTTGAGTTTATCAAACCTAGACATCTACTGGAGAACGATTTTGAACATTATTATGGAAAGATGATCACTTTCAAAATACGTTATTTCTAAGCAAATTATTTCAATAAATTAGCTGTGGATTTTTCAAAGGGTAACACATAATAACCACACTTTTTTATGATGTAGTTCTCATTAGTAGCAATAAACATTTATAATTATTGTTTGCTTAAAATTTGCTTAGTATGTCTCAAGTGCTTATAGCATATTAAATTTGGGGACACAAACTCTACTTCTTTGAACACATGAAATCATGGGAACAGAAGTGAAAAAAATCAATCTCTACAAATAAAATTGAAGGGATAAGAAAACCCGGGAATGCTTTTTTCTTCTTTTTGCCCTCCTTCCAGGACAGTATGTTCAGTAGTAAATTATTTAGAACAGAACATAAAATCACCTATTCTCCTGAAGGGCTAAGCCTTTACAGACTCTTAAAGCAAGTACAAAAAGATTGGATTCACATCTTAAGAGCTCTTCTGTTTTCTCTCAGGTCATTTTTCTGATCCTTTAATATTTGTCGGCTGTGTAAGCTATTCCTAACGCCACATTAAGGCCAAAAAAGACGTTACCCTCCTTTCATGCACGCATACATTTCTAGATGAAAAATTAATGTTGTGATGCAACTAAGCAATATTTTCACTCCATTTTCCTTTATATGTAAAACCTCCATATAAGTATATATAATGATGCACATCTATGTAGTTACTCACGTATGTGTAAAATACATTTTTTAAACACATTATATATATTTTTTTAGTTAAAATAATTATTCTGGGAAAGTGATCCCTGAAAGAGGAGCATGCACTTTTTTCAAATACCACCTGTATGTATTAAGAAAATTAAGGAGAGTGAGACCCTTTTGTGAAATAAAATCTCAGAAGATAGAGATGAGGAACAGCGTTAAAAACACATTATCCGTGCAGTTATACGAACTGGCAAGAACTAAGTAGGAGCTCCCTTCCTTCCCCACACCCCTCTTTTCTCCCTCTAATCGATCGTTCTAACGGTACTTTCTGGCCTTCTGCCGTTAGCCTTGCAACACACCTGCGCTCTTTGTCAATATCTATGAAAGCCATAGACTTAGTCAAACAAATGGTCATTTTTATGTGTGAACATTTTTAGGGGATAATTTTAAATAAAGTTGTGAGCTCTAGGCTCTCCACGGCTGTTACGGACAGGCGCCAGCCCGTTGTGTCGGGTTCCCCACTTCGTGTAGGAAAGATTTCACAACACGAGGCCAGGGGTTTGTGAGGGTGCATTTATTAAGGCTGGGCCAGTGAAGCAAAGGAAGGACCTAGGGCAGAAGAAGTCACAGGAGAGAGCCTTTGGCTTCCTCGAAGAGTTATAGGAAAAGAGTGAGCTCACTGGGAAGTCAGAGAAAAGGGGGCCCCAAAGACTGGTCAGGGGGTCAGCCCGGGCCAAGCTGCACAGCCCGCTGCTGTCCTGACTGCAAGTCTCCTTGGGACCCTTAGAGTTTACGAGGCAGTAACAAGGTCAGGCCCAAAAAGGGGCAGGGGCGCGCTCCAGAGCGAGCCCACACTGAGTCTTGGTTCTGAGGGCTTTCACCTTTTCTTCTTTGTTTCCCTGTGGGTGAGAATTTTAGGGGAGGGTGTCAGGAGTATGTGTGTTAGCTTTCCGGGTGCATTTTCAATATGCCGATGGGTCAAAGTGACCACAAAGGGGCTTTTGGAATTTTCTTTGGTCTGCTATATTGTTTTACTTTTATCTTGGGTCTTTCTGGCTTTGAGTAGGGTTTTGTTATTTGTCCCTTTGACTTCATCTGTCCTTGGGTTTAGCTGGCACGGATGACATTAACCGGATCTCTGTTCTCTATTTCCCATACCAGGGAGACTTAAGCTATGTATTCTTTGGCTAGGGAGGAGGTGTAAACCATTTTCTCCCAAGTGTCCTTGGTTTGGGGAGATAAGTTCTTGCGAGTCACTAGCTGGCTGCAAGTGGCTGAAAGGGTCTGGCCTTGTTTACTTTTCTTGCTTTAGTTTCCCCATTCCACTTGCCCCGGAGTTTCCCTCGCTTCTTTCTGTCCTGCCTCAGAGCAAGTCCGTCATAACGACATGGACTTTAATGATAAAGTGAAGTTCCTTTTCCCAAGGCAATGGTTACATATGTATGACGCTGTAAAAATGCTCCTTGTATTCACAAGTCACACCCCTCACTTCCACAAGGTGGGAAATTTGGACTACTGCGCATGGCTGGTGACGTTAGTTATAACTTTAAAAATGATACAAAATGGAAACAGAAGAGGAGGATATTAAATGAATAGAAGTGATGTCAGCGTTTATAAGGAACATGCAAACAGAGGAGACATGTGGTAGAAATGGTTAAACAGCACAGAAAACATTTAAGTGCTTTAAAGACTAAAGCTTTTTTAAACAAACCACAAAATTAAAATGACTTACTTTTATGAGAATTTAATTTTTGAAAACAGATGTATACTAATTTTACGTATTTATTTTAATTTCTTTGATCCATTTACGCCTTTTTTTTTTTCCTACTAACAGTTCTAAAATAATAACCCTGGTTCATTCTCAATGAACAATTAAGGCTGACCTTTCAGGCATCAGAGCATTTTTTAGTCTTTCTTATTAATATTTCCAGATTCCATACTCTCAGTTTATATTCTCCGGAAAGTTTTTCTCACAAGGACTTTGAGCTTGGCTAAAAATAAGAAAAAATAAAGGAAGAAAAGATGAGAAGGCTTGAAGAAGAGAGATAGAGAGCATATAATGAGAAGATAATTAGAATCCATAATGCCTATGAGATCCAAGAGTTTTGAACCCTTTAAGCCAAGGTACTTTGATAATACACTTACATATCTCTAATTATAATTTTGCCTTCAGTTGGAGATTATCTGAAATCTCAGGTATTAGTTTTATAAAAACAGCATATTACATTTTTGCCAAAGAAATAAAATATAAGACATTTTCTATGAACAATAAATACAATGATGATTTCTTAAACATTTTCAGAACCTATTTGCAATGAGGCAGCTTGTATACAATTATTAACTATGCTCTTATCTTCTGATCTTTCTTATTATAATTGGTAATTACATTTCTTTCAATAAAAATCTCTGAGGAGATGCGTTTTTAACATTAGATCAAAGAGTTAAGTAAATTAATTCCATTTGCTGGTGCATTTTTGTCTATAGTCACTCTTCATTACCGTGAGTTCCATATGCATTAATATTAAAATATTTAATAAAATAATAAATTAACATTAATTTTCTAGCAAGTGTTTCTATATTTAAGTAAGAAAAAAAGGCCACAAAAGGTAACTAATCAAGGGACACCCTTTATATTTTAATTTTAGGATACATTTGCATGTACCAAACAGAACATTCTCCCAGCTTCAAAGCTATTGCTGCTTGGTGGAGGGAGCTGTGCATGTCAATATTTAAAGTATTTTTATTAACTAAAATAGGCATATGCCATGATGATTAGTGAGTAAGAAAGAAAGTAGTCCATTTTACTTAGGGATTGTAGTGAAGGTTTATTCAAGATATGAAAATGGCATTGAATTTTCAAAGATGAGCTGTTCATGGAAAAGAGTTGGGGTGTGAAGGACTGTAGGTGAAGTTCAGGAAGAAAGGAAATACAAAAGTAGGATTCAGAAGTATAAAAGAACTTGCTATTTTCTAGGAATGCATGCAGTTTTATCCATCTAGAGACCTGTCAGTGAGGATGAGGCCAGGTGGCAGGGTAGGCAGCTACTAGAACCCTGAAGAGACAAAGAGAGAATCAGACAAACTGAGGAATTATTAGACAAGTATAAGGAACGTGCCGGGGTGGTGACACACCTGGATTTCAAGATGCCAGGTCACGGGAGCTGTCACCCGCCCACCCCTAAACCGCATCCTCGGTGTCCCTGCATTTGATTTTGAACAGGGTAAGATGAGTTTAAGAGGGCAAGTGAGAAACTCTGGAGTGGAGAGAGTGAGAGATGGAGAGAGAGAGGGACTTTAAGAGTCTATCATTTACCTATGTGAGAAAGGTAACTAAGGCAATAGAAAATATGTGCCATAGAGTGTGAAGAATAATAAAATTTAACATTTTAAAGCACTATTGACTTTAATAAATGAAATAACAAACTTAGTAAAACAAAAAAAAAATCAAAGATGGAACATATAACCAATATGAGTAAAAAAGGGAGTTATTATTACAGATGCTTTATACGATAAAAAGATTACAATACAACATTTCTGCTAATTAACTTCACATTTTTTAATTTCATGAGGAAGTTCAAATGGTGTCACTGGCATTAGTGCCCTTCCCTAAAGTGTTATGGAAGAAGGGACAGCAGTCTCATATAGTCATACAGAGAATAAATAAATAAATGTTTTAGGTGGCCAGTATAATAGAAATATCAAATGCAACAGACAGCACAAAATAAAATTTAAGACCATAAATACCAATGCAAAATCCTCAACAAAATAGTAGCAAACCAATCTAGTTACATATAAATAATAATGCATCCTCACCAACTTGGGTTTATTTCAGGAATACATATCATTTACTATTAAAAATAATCAATATAATTGAACATATTAGAATGAAAAAGAAAGGCTGAAATGATCATCTCAGCATATACAGAGGGGTAAATCATTATATTTAACACCCCTGTGATGAAGGACTCTATAGAAATACACTAAAAACATATGAATGTTGAAAATTAGTGAAAGCTTTGCCTCCAGACGAGGATAGACATGGTCAATGCTGCATTTGACTTTGACCGAAAAGCCTAGCTCATAAAATAAGGCACAAAATAGATGAATGCTTGCACAGAAAGCCATAAACAATCAGTGTGAGAAATCAAAGGCCCAGATAAATGAAATTATTAGATTGAACCATATCAAACATTTCTTTAATAGGTCATACAATATTTAATACAAGCAATTGGACTTTAATACTCAATATTGTAAAATTGTCAAATATTTCCAAATTTATCTTTTGATCAACAGAATTTCATAAAAATCCCAGGGCTGTCTTTGTAGAAATTGACAAGTCAATTTATATATTTATTTGTTTTTGAACAAGGACAATCAAGAGAAACGTCAAGAACACTTTTGTGCTTATTTTACTGGGCATCAACACATATTATAAATTGTTGTCATGAAATATTGTGATTGCAACACAATCATGAACAACTAGATCAATAGGGAGTCCAAAAATAAAAACAATCCACATAAGCACACCTCTTTTGTGACAAAGATGACATTACATAGAAATAGGGAAAAATAGGTACTTCCAACATGGTGATGGAAATAAAAATTATACTCCTGCCTTGTGTATGGTATGATAATAAACAAAAACAAATTTCTAGTAGCCCATAGATCTGAATATAAAAATTACAAACATGAGGCTTCTAGAATATAACATGATGATATTTTAATAACTTTGGAAGAAGAAAATATTCTTTTAAAATGAGACCAAAAAACCCCCGAACTTAAACGAAGAACTATACATTGCTCTACATTAAAATGAAGAATTAAAAGGGAAAACATGGAGGAAAAGAATGTAACATAATGCATATACCCAAGAAAAGATTTATCTTTAATATAGAAAGAACCACTAAATAACAGGAAAAAGTCAAAGTCCCAAGAGAAAAATGATGGACAGACTTGAAACAGCACTCCATAAATGATATACAATTAAATATAAAAATATGAAAAGTGCCCCAAATGGATTAGTCATCTGGGGAATGCAAATTAAAGCTAGCATGACCTACTACTTGAGAATTGCTGAAATTTAGTGCAGTCGTGAATACAAAGTGTTAGGAGTAATTACAAGCATCATCTTATGCTCATGTGGATAACAATTAGTTAACAACCCACCTGGGAAACTGGCATTTTCTATGAAAGATGATATAATGTAGCGAGTTTACCGGTAGGTGTATACCATAGAAATTTATGCACATATGCTCCTAAATGGTACACACAAGAATGCGCTTAACAAAATTATTTGTAATTACCCTAAAGAATAACCAAAACATGCATCAATAGTATAGTACAAATAAATCTTAGCACATTCCTAAATGGAGATACTATACAAGACTGGGCAAACTATATCTACATGTACCTGTATTGTTTTATAAGACCTAAGGATTCATTTGCTGGTGACACATAACCCACTGACCCTGGGGTAGACAAAAGGAAGAGTTTTTTATTTATTTATAACTCCAAGCTAGGGCGACATAGGGGTTGCACCCAGAGACACTGTAACGGCAAGATGGAGCTGGAGAAGCTGGCTTGTGCATGGCCTGTGGGGTGGGGTTAGCAGGGTTTTGTGGACTGGCTACTTTGAATAATTTCAGCGGGCTCTGGTGCAAGGATGTCCCTGGTGGTCTGGTCTGTAGTCCTGGGTGATTAGTGCTGATGCGCAGTGGCTTGTGGCGCGGGGGCCTGGAAAGTCATCTGGACTTAATCTGTCGCTCATAAGAGAAACTACCTGACTTCTAGGCTGGGTCTCAACACAGGGTCAAGGCAGCAGGATTTAAAAAAACGAAGTGTATTACATATATGCATTACAAAGGCAATATTTAGCGAGAAATGCGCAAAGAAAATGTACTTTACAATCGTGTTTACGTAAAAATAAATATAAAGCAATGGTGTGCTGCCATTGTAGCGGGCAGATGGCTTCAGGGGGCAGAGTCTCTGGGCAGTGGCCTGCATCCTGGCCCTACTGAAGACAAGACTGGGCCTTTTCCATGGCAAGAAGGACAGAGTTGGGGCATTAGGCAGTCAGGAGGGGAACCCCCTTTGTTTTACCTCATCAATAGAGTTTACCGCGGAGCCCTGTTGTCCCATGCAGGTCTTAGGAAATTCTTTTTCTTGTGGCACTACAAGAACCCCACTTCCACTGATAACATCACTAAACAGCGAGATTCATGTTCTTGACTTGAAGTCCTGCAAGTTGAAAATGATTACTCAATTGAAAAGAGAATGTAAGAGAGAAAACTGTCAAGTGGATTATTAAATAGCCAATTGCATAAGCCTTTTGGACCATAGGGAAAAATAACAAGGAAAGCATGAGAATTGTCAGAAAATCAAACAAGCTTTTTAATTCCAAGAAGCACAGTGTTAAATTTAGGATTATATTAACTGACTCCCTACCTGTGTGTGACTTTTACTATTTCAGGATGGCTTTGCAAATGTCTCTTTTTATCTCCTGAACATCTACCCCGTGATGCTTCTTCTGGAGACCTTAGGATCTCCTGAGGTTTTTATGACAGAAAGTTACCTGGGTCATTAGTGAGAATGTTTCTAAATGAAGGGAAAAGTGTGATGTTATTTGGCCGCCGGCCAACTGCCACTGGTTTGCCTTCTGACCATGACCGCCCCTCTGATTCTAGCACAATATCTCCAAATCTTTGAGCTATAACTAATGTTTCATAGCAACGTTTTGAGTTTTGAATCCTAACCTGCTGATGCAGTCGGTAACTTAGAGCTGTTCTCGTTCATGTTAATGGGAAACTGACTATTTCTTCACACAAATCCGTCTGTGCCCTCGTTATTCACGTGTTTGGTCACGTTCTTTGAAGTTGTCCTTCTGAAGCTAGATTTCGGTATCTCAGGCTCTGTAGCTACTTCTTACTGAAATATTTTTATCTCAGTGACTATTTTGTGCAGAATATATGTTCTATAAATTGGGTGATTTAAAAGATTTTATTATTATTATTTTGGCCACTGAAGACAATAAGAAAACCAAGGAAAAGTATTTAAAACAGATGTAGCTTCATTCTCAAGTAGAAAATCTACTTCTACAGGAATGAAAAAACAAAGGTTCCCGATTTATTTATTTTTTACTTTACTACTGTAATTGTGTTTTAATGGTACTAGTGGGATGTCAATAATCTAATCAGCAAAAGCTTGTAATTCTCATTAGCAAGAGCTGAATCAGCATCATAGATGATGAAAACATATTTGATTATAATTTACTTACAAGTACATAGAAAAAAACCTCATAACGCAGTAGTTCTTGTGTGCTAATAAATCATTCATTTTATATCTTCTATCTTTTATTTTACCATTTACAAATTAGTAGCCTTTCAGCTATTTATTTTCATCTTGTGACACACAAGAATTTTATCTCCTAAACAAGGCTAGTCCTGATAACATATGAATAAACGTTTTAACACTTGATCAGTTAGAAAAAATGTTCAGTCAGGAGAGTTTGTAAAAATTAATGTTTAAAGAGCAGGCAGGTAGAATTTGAAATATTTTCATACTTAAAAATCTCATAAATAGTAGTCATTTGGCAATTCATGTCAAGAAATATTTATATTTTGACCATGGGGTTAGTTCTATCTGCTAGCATTTATCACTGATATTTGACCTATATTGTTAATATTTTTGTTTTGTTTTAATTTTGGCCATTTAATGCCACTAAAAATAACATTTCCTATGTCTAATTGATTAATATATGTTATAGGATGATTTTCATAAGAAAGCCTTTCAAAATCTTTCTTATGGAGGAGAATTGCCCTGATATTGAGGAGAAAAGATAGAAATATATAGAAAGCTACATGGGAAACAATTTTAATTTATGATTGACAATCATTAAATATTTCTACAATTTGGATGTTAGCCTTTAAAATATTGATATCCTACAGTCTCCTTAAAATGGAAGAATTTGAACTACAAATAGGTTTATTCAATTTTATTATACCACTGTTACAAAAGTTCCACTTCTGAATTTGCTTAAATATTATAGTTTGAAAATAAGATATATTTATTTCCAAAATCAAAAAGAATAATGTATGTACTTCCCAAACTGTCTTTTAAAATAACAGCCTGATTTTGATCTTGTGTTCTCCAAAAGAACCTTTTTTCCTAACATTAAGTATATTTGCCATATGAGTTCAACATTTAAATTGTGTTAAACTACTAAATATCTGATGCATATTTCTCTATATAACTGGTTATTTATAGGTCTAGAATTAACTCCTGCATGTTTATTGAGGTCTCATAATTTTAATAATAATAAAATAATATAATATTGTTATTTTCATTTTTATGGTTGAACAATATTCCATTGTGTGTGTATGTATATGTATATTTATATGTATATATATCACATTGCTTTTATCTACTCATAAAGTTATTTTCATTCCTTGGTTATTGTAAATAATGCTGCTATGAAAATGGAGTGCAGATAGCTTTTCAAGTTAGTGCTTTCATTTCAGTTACTTGGCTTATTTTTTAATTGGGTTATTATGTATTTATTCGCTATGGATTTGTATATAGCCATATATTTTTATATTAACTCTTTATCAGTTATGTAGTTTGTAAATGTTTTTCTCATTCCTTGTATCATCATTTTCACTTTCTTTTTGTTTCTCTTGTACAAAAGCTTTTTAGTTTGATGTTGTTTCACTTGTTTATTTTTTATTTTGGTTCTTATGCTTTAGGTCGTTGGCAGCCGTCCGTCTCGAGAGACGATGGTGTAGCTTCTTAAGAGTCTATCTGCACCGCCGAGAATGGCTGTGCAGTCCGACTCGGGAGTGACATCGTATCTGTCTCCTCCCGTGTTGAATCGACATCTTGCGATGACGCTGAAGCTACAGAGCCTGGGCAGGGTGATATGGAGGGTCTGCTGTTGCCCATGCAGCAGACCCCCCCTCTCTTCGCAGCTGAAGGGTCCAAGGGAAAGACGGAGTCAATACAGCTTGGCTTCAGGTGCGCCGCAGGAGTTGCCGGTGTTGACTACAACGTCAAACCGCCTTAGGGACTCCGGCTCCGGATTTTCTGTCGGGGTTTACTCCCTTAGCCTTTCCCCTGAAGAGGTATGCCGCAAGGCAGCGGAGGTTTTTTGGAGTCAGAGTTTTCCTTCTCTGATGCTTTAGGTATCATATCTAAAATTACTTATCTTCTGACGGTCTTTTTTTCCTGTAAGTTGCTAGTCTTTGTTTCTTTGAAGAACATATTCTTTTTTCTTACAGATGCTTTTAGGATTTTTCTTTTGTCCTTTTTTTTTTTTTAGTAACTTTATTATGATATCCCTAGATGTAATTTTTATATCCTTATTTTATTTTGAATTTTCAGAGATCATGAATCGGTTCATATCTTTCTCAGTCACTATTGTCAAATATATTTTTGACTGGATCTTTATGTTTTTAATGCTCAGATATTTTCTTTATGTACTTTAATCTGGATACATTCTAATGACTTATTTACAGTTCTCAAATATTTTCTTTTGCTGTATTCATTCTGCAATAAATCTCATGTATTGATTACAGATATTATATTCGGTATTCCAGAGTATCCATTTGATATCTTTTGTAGAATACAGCTCTCCCTTTACACTGTATATATGTTAACCTCTATAATCCATTATATTTTAATGCCTTTGTAAATGACGATATCTAGATCACCTATGGAATTGTTATTGGTTCTTTTTCTATTAGTTGTTGTCCTCTGGTCTTCATTAACCATATGCTTGTTAATTCAGATTTTATATTAAAAAGTTGTAAAGGTTCCACATATCTTCTAAAAGGGGATTGACTCTTTGCTCGACTACACAGATACATTGTGAGGGTTTTGATAACCTCAGTCCAATAACAGGCTGAGTTGATCGAGGCCACGTTGCAGTTCTGTAAGGCTCAACCAGTCTCAGGTGTGCCCTGTTTCTAGGACACGGCTCCCAGGGGCATTGTGGGAACAGTAGGGAGGACTTTCTTGATGCTTCATAAATGTTGTTTTCTTTGCAGACAGACATCGCGGGAATTTCAGCTCCGCTTTCCGAGGGTTTCACTTTGACTTACTTTTGAGCCACCCATCCATGTGTGTTTAGAATTTGGAAATGTCTGGGATAGATAACAATTTGTATTTGAAACCGCAAATCTTTTATTCCATCAGACAAGAGTCACACTGAAGCCAAAACTTTGGTACTAATTCCTCTGAACACCAAGGAAGGCCACCTGAATGCTCATTTTGGTCTGTGCTGCAGAGCGGCAACAGCCCCAGAGGAAAAGGCCATTAAACAGGGCTGTCGTCGTCCCTTCTCTCTTGGGGACCATTTTTTCCCAGCCTCCAAAAAATTCTGGGAGTTTCTATTCGGTCTTATTGTTTTCTCCTGCACCTTTCAACTTTGAAATATAGAAAATGTCTTTAGAAAAAAACCACCTATATATCTGAGGGCCCTAATGTCTCCAGCTTTATTATCCCAGCCCCATCTTTGTGCCTTCAGCAATACCTGCCCTTGGCCTCGCTCATTTTCTTACATTTGGACCTTGTTCTAAATTGACAAATGCCCTTATAATCAGCTACAACTAATGCTTTTTTCCCTTCAATAGAACTTTAATTCTTACCAAAGCATTTACATTCGTGGTTTTGTAATTTATACAGTTTCTGCAGCTGCAAACTACCAGGAAATGGAAATCCTCACACATTTTACTAAAGCTGGGATCACAATCATGGAAATTAAAACACACAGATTGAATCATAAATTCACGATTAAAGGCAGAATTGTTAACCTGTATTCCAGACACAAATGTCTCCGTGTCATAATGTGTGACTCTGAATTAGAATTTAATTTGGCCATTTTAAAACATCAATAGCAAACATGAAGACTCGAATGAATGCCATATAAATGTGTGACCCATTAGCATCTTCCGGTTCTGAGCTGGGTTAACCTTTTATTTAATGTTGTTTTGGTTTTTGTTGCAGACATCGGTATACAGTTTCTTCTGACATTTATGTTCAAATAAATTCTCTTTTAAAAGCATATGGCATGGTGTTAGATAAACATTTACTTTTCAAACTATTCATCTGAGTGCATCAAGATTATCTCTTGTTCATGGATTTTTTTTTTTTTAAAGCAAAAGAAAGAGAAGCCCCATTCACCAGGTTCATTAACATAGGCACCATAATATTGCTTTTAAAAATGCAAACAAGAAAAACAAACAAGCCAACAAGTCACCAGCTGAGCAGTTTTAAGCAATTAAACCTAGGTTGGAATTCAGACCCAGAAGAGGAGTAGTGATATTTTCCTACCTCTCTAAGAAAGGACGCTTCAGTGCTCCTCTCCTCCACCCCACCCCCCACCGCCATATTCATTTCAGTATCCGGACAAAAGAGACTTATTTAAATACAAATAAATAAATATCCCAAAGCAGCTCATCACATTGCTTCCCGAAGGAAGCTGTGAGTTAGCAAATTAAGAGGGAGTGCAGGGTCCTTTCGGTATTCCTTTCAATATGCAAAATAATTATTCTCTTTAAAATGAGTTTAGCTAATGTGCCTTTGAGATGATTCATGGTCCACCAACAGCTGTATACCTTCAAGCCTAACTCTGATAATTTACCCTTCTGTCTGACCGCATTTGAATGCTACATAAACAAGCTCAGTACAGTCTCCTGGTAACAAGTTAAAGGTTAGATTGTCTTTTGGCAATGGATTTCCAACCTGGTGGAAAACAGAAAAAGAAGTGGCAGAAACTTGCAAGAGCAATTAAGGAAATCAAAATTTAATTGGCCTCCAGATGTGAACTCTAATTAAGTGGGATACATTATATGTTATTAGTATGTTTCTAAAATTATGTAGTGTTGCCTTTATTTTCTGTGTTTCTACAGTTTTCTAGATTATCATTTATCTAGTAAAATATATATTGTAATATAAAGAGATAATTACTAATATAATGCACATTTTTAACATTTTTGATATGGATATAAATCAGCTATTTTTAAGATTAAAAAAAAAACAGAAATTGTGCCCTTTTATGATCATAATAAAAACTGTAGTGTAGTATATTATGGCATTTTTTACAAGGGTGGACTAAATATAATAGTTCACATGTTACAGTTTAGAAAATATGTCTAGTATAATAAATACTCCATTCCCCTACACTCTAAGATAAACTACACAAGTTTTATTATGCCCATATTAAAGTAAAACGATACTATGATAATCTAATTCTGTGACTTGACCTTTGTTACACAACTAGTAAAATTAGAACTGGAAACTGTACACACATATATCAAAACTTTAAGCACACGCTTCTGATACAGAGATCTGATTAAGATCACTGGGGAGAAGTAGGAGGGGCCGCGGGAGGAGTTTGCGGAGGCAACGGAAAGCGGTCTGGGATGGGACTGGCTGAGAAGCTGAAGCCTCCAGAGCCAATGGAGATAAAAAGAGGGCAGGCTCTTTGGCTCAGGCTCCTAAGCTGGCTTTCCCTCAGGCTCTCCCTTAGGCTCCGTCTCTGGCTCAGGTTCTCAGGCTCGCTGGCAAGCTTGCAGGCTCTCTCTTCTTCCTTGAGGATGGGTGGAGGATCATGCTGCAGCTGCCTGCATTTCCCAATGGCCATTATTTTGTGTGAGGAGGAACTCCGGGCGCAGCCTAGTGTTAGGGGGGGGGGGGCAGGGTTGTTCTTCTCTGGGTGTTCTAGAGGGATGAGCTCTCAGGCAGAAGCCTGCCATTCTTCCAAAACTGTGTAGCTTTTGTATCTTATGTTGTTCCAGTTTGTAAACTTGTCGGCAGCCGTCCGTCTCGAGAGATGATGGTGTAGCTTCTTAAGAGTCTATCTGCACCACCGAGAATGGTTGTGCAGTCCGACTCAGGGGTGACACGGTATCTGTCTCCTCCCGTGTTGAATCGACATCTTGCGATGACGCTGGAGTGTCCTCTCCAGTGAAGCTGAAGCTACAGAGCCTGGGCAGGGTGATATGGAGGGTCTGCTGTTGCCCATGCAGCAGACCCCCCCTCTCTTCGCAGCTGAAGGATCCAAGGGAAAGACGGAGTCAATACAGCTTGGCTTCAGGTGCGCCGCAGGAGTTGCCGGTGTTGACTACAACGTCAAACCGCCTTAGGGACTCCGGCTCCGGATTTTCTGTCGGGGTTTACTCCCTTAGCCTTTCCCCTGAAGAGGTATGCCGCAAGGCAGCGGAGGTTTTTTTGGAGTCAGAGTTTGTAAACTAACCCCATAGAAATAAGATAATTAAAACTAACAGGGGAAATGCTAGGAGAACCCAGGTGTTAGAGTTTAGCCTTACTTAATGGGCTTAAGTGATTAAAGCTGTGACTTGACAGGCTTAAGTAACTGCTTTTGAGTAAAGACTCTTTTCCTTTATCACCAAACCTTTGCCTCTGGGATTTTGCCTACAGGGTGGCAGCGGGCAGTGGGACCCAAATTGCTGTTTGGTAACACTTCTATAATGTATTTTATTGTACTTCAAATGTAACAGCATATTTATATATTAAAATATGAAACAGTCAAAACCATTGTGCATTTCTTGAATCTCTTCCTGAGTTTCAAAGTCTTAAGATATATCAAAAATCTGGCACATGCTTTATAACAGTCTTTTCAAATTAACAAGTGAAAACGTAATCCAAATAGTTTAACATTCTGTTTTTCTTCCCTTTATTGAATACTGAAATTGGAAATTCACACAAGCAGAGGACCCACCTATACTGAATACTGAAAATTAACTTTCCTGATTAAATAGCAGAATGCTAAGACTTGGGTAACATGTGCACATTATTCCTGCAGGTATGCCAAAGCAGGTCTTCAGGATACATAGCTAATTTTTTGTGAGGCAAGTGGCACATTTTACATGCCAACATTGAGCATGTTTTTGTTAATGTGCAATATTCTTTGAATAAGCACCTCATAGAGCACTCTGCCCAAGTGTGTCCTAGGGACCCTCGTGCATGTGTTGAATTCAGAGTCTATGCGTGGTGTGCAGTACGGTTCTTCTCGCACAGAAGATGCCCCCCCGTACAGCATCGGGAAATGCCGTGGCTGCTCATCTGGTGTCGTGAAGATAGAAAAGAACAGGCAGACGATCTGGTGGACATAGAGCAGCAATCACTCATCATCTCAATGGCTTCACAGTGTCCCTGTGGTGTATGAGTCATCTGTGTAGGGGTGAAACAATAGCATGTTTTGGTTAAGTATCAAAGGTATGAGCATCAGAAGTAAATGTTCACTTACATATTTGAAAATTCATACTACATTAGGGTTAGTTACAACCTCTGTCTCTGCTCATAATTACAATTTCTTGATGAGAACATTTCAGATCTACTCTATTAGCAACTTCCATGTATATAATACGGTATTGATAATTATAACCACCATGGATTATAGATTACCTGCACTAGGACCCCAGGATATATTTATCTTATAATTGGAAGTTTGTATTATTTTAATGCCACTTCCCCATCTTGTTACAGAACCCCTGGGCTGCTCCAATTGAAAACAAACCCGCGGGCTCTTTAGTTAGGGGTCCAATTGCCCGCCGCCAGAATTACAACTCTTAATACTTTAGTTGAGTGAAAAGAAAATTGTTTATTTAACAGTTACACATATCCTTGCCTCCCCCCTACCAAACCTAGCCAGTTTTAGGAAGGTCAGAAACACCGTTTCCCTCCTTCCCAAACACAGTTCAGCTTTGCCAGCGGCTGCCAATCATTCAATCTGATTGGGGAGGTCCTTTCTGTGCTGTGGTGCCCTTCAGCTCTCAATACAAAACTGCTGGGATTCTCAGCCTCCTTGCAAACTGTCTTCTTTCTGTAAACCGCGTGGATCTCCCCTCCTTCTCCAGAACACCCCTGCGAACACCCGCCAGCGAGGGAGACAGCCCCAGAGCGCACCGTCCCCCTAAAGTGTTCGCAGCTGCCTATACATCCCTGACTGCGGCCTCTGACGCAGTGGGTGTTGCCAACAGTTCTGATCATTCACAGAACCCCACGTAGGCTCTGTGTGCTTTCCATACCGTCCCCTGGTTCAAGACTCCTCCCATCCACCTGAGGCCTTGGAAGCATCCAAGCAATTTTGTATAATGAAAGACACCAGCCACCAGCCTCAGGCGTGTGGAGGCATTCTGAAAGCTGCTTCCTTCTCCCCAT
The DNA here is from genome assembly GCF_987537825.1 of Furipterus horrens. Lineage (NCBI taxonomy): Eukaryota > Metazoa > Chordata > Mammalia > Chiroptera > Furipteridae > Furipterus > Furipterus horrens. The sequence continues at coordinate 7,198,509 of NW_028327180.1, forward strand.
CCCCCAGCCGCAAACTCCGGGGATTTTTGGACTCCCCTGTTTCTGTAACAATCTCACTCACCCTTCAGCCCCTGGTACCCACCGTTCTATTCTTTTCTAGGAGTTCAGCTTTTTTAGACACCACATATATATATGATATCATATAATAATATATTTGTAATCTCTGTTGGACTTATTCCATGTAGCATCATGCCTTCAAGGTCCGCACTGGTGACTGTAAATGGCAGGGTTTCCTCCTTTCTCTTGGCTGAATAATATTTCATCGTGGTGTGTTTACATGGATGTGAGTGACATCCATGTGACATAAAAAACATTTTCAAACATCAAATGTTTTTCTCATTTATTATCGTTGACCTGAAATATTCACCAGCTTCCCCTTCTCACTTGATTTTCCTACAGACCCTCACTCATCTATAAGATATCAACACAGTTCCTTGCTCAGGGACATCATGTGTTATATTCTAGATTAGGTTGAGACATTATTTTCTCTCAAAAAATTTGTGGGTTTTTTAAAAAGTTTGTTCAAACAAAACAATCACTAAGTTTAAAAAACAAGAGTTACTAAGTGATCATTGTATCATTAATTATCTGCCTGCCTTTCCACTCATTTCTTAGCTCATCTCCATGAGAACAGGAATCACGTATCAATTTTGGTCACCCCTTAATCACCCTTATATAGCGGTGTTTGACCCCAAATACACACTCAGTAACCCATATGTAGTTTGTACTCCTATACCAGAGTGGGCTATAATAGAGGAATGAACTTCAAAAGAGAATTCTATGAATTCTAGGCAACACTTGCCTCTGTGTACAAAAAAGCTTATATGCGCCACATAAAAGCGGACGGTTTAAGTGTCAGAATAAAACCTACCACGTTTTCCAACATGAACTCTCCCTGCCCCTGTCTGCTGTTGCAGTTAATGTTGAAAGCAGGTTACAAACTAAGAAAATTGTATTAGTAGAGAATAGTGGGGTGAAGAGGAGAAATAGCTCCAGGCTAGTAATGTGCAAATTATTATTAAGAATCTTTAAAAAAATCTTTCAAATGTAATTAAAATCGCATCGTATAACAGAAGGTCAACGACAAAAAAGAAAATGGGATTTCTCATGGATGATTTACAGATAGTCTGAGGAAGTGGTTATCAAGAAATATTATATAAATTAAGAACAATGAAATCCAGGACTAGAAAGTTAAAGGAAGATGCTTAAAAAGCACTATTTTCCTACACCTGAAAAATATGTGTGCATGAGCAGCAAGAAGGCTTGCTCTGCAAAATCTTATTTCTCCCCCTTTTTTATTGCCTGTTGCTAAAATGGCACCAGGTCAAAACAATAAGATACTCGGTTGATAGTAGGGCTATAAATACATAGATTTATTGATAGACTTATGACACTGCAGAAGCTTTTCAATTAGTATTAGAGTCATTAACTAGGCAGGGAATATATGGATAGTGGCACTTTATTCAATTATACTTATAAAGATGTATCACTGCAGATGATAAGAAGTAATAGAAACACTTGTATATAACAGTACTTAAGTGAAATACCAATAAAACGCTGCCTTTTTTCTTTCTCCACCAATATAGCCGCCAGGGTTTTGCTACTCCCACAACTCTAAATCTTTAGGGTTGGATCCATTCTCGGAGTGTTCTTGGCATCTTGCTTAAGTGGCAAGGAGTTGAGCTTTGTGGTGTTAACAAAATCACGCAGAGCACTTCCTGCCGGCTCTGCATGGCTTTCTGTTTCATATGATTCAATTATCTCATCAGATACCAGCCCATCCAGGAGACTTTCTCTGACTCCCCTATCAAGAATGTATCTCACACTTTAACACCATTAACTCACTATGCCACTGTTCGGGACTGTTACGGATAGAAGTACCCAGGTTCGCCAGTGTTGCATACTATTCAATGGGCTGGTACTAAGAAAGAAAAAAAAAAACTCAGTGAAGTGTGCAGAGTATTTTTTTTCCTATACAAAGAAGACGATGGACATGTTCATAATAAAAGCATATAATGGAGTCAGTGAAAGTCAGTGTCCCAAGGCCTAGCTTATGAAACTTTCAATACAGCAAATGGTAGAGAGTTGGGAGGGTAGGTTAACCAGCCAGGAATGCAAGGCTACCATGACTAATGGGTTCAAGCATACGGTGACCAGAGTGTTGTTGGTGGAAATAAGGCTCTTTTATGGTATCCCATGGAAAGCATTTCAAGGGACCCGCACACGAGATTGTGGTGTGGTCAGAGGCTTTATTTGTTTGGAAATCTGCCCGTGGGTTTCCAATACCTATCTTCCTCCATCCCAGTATGGAAAAAGTAGAACCATGTCCTCAGCGAGGCCAAAACAGAAGCCAGTGTCCAGACTTTCTGCTTCATAAGAAAGTTTAGTTCTTGGGAGCCCATGCAGACTGGCACAGACCCCAGTAGGTGCTAGACCCACATGGTCACATGCTCCTGGGTGAGAGACAACGCGTGAACACAGGGTGAGCGCAGGTGAGAGAGAGAGAGAGAGGAAGAAAGAGAGGGAGAGAAGGCTTCTTTGTTCCATTGGGACGATATTAGTTTGGGATTGGGATAGCCTGGGTGCTTTTCCAAAAGAACCAATCAGCTTCCCAAACTTTTGTTAGCTTTTTGATAGGTCTACACTCTGTTAGTAAGACTGACAGGCCTCTTTGGCCAGGCACCTTCTTCCCCGGCACTCCCCAACAACCCAGTGCTGGAGGGAGGGAGGAAAGTGAGTAAATTCCCTCGGTGGAGCAAATCTGTGATCCCTTAGGGCAGTGGTTCCCAACCTTCCTAATGCCGCGACCCTTGAATACAGTTCCTCATGTTGTGGTGACCCCCAGCCATAACTAAAGCATAGTGATTAATCACAAAAACAATATGTAATTACATATGTGTTTTCCGATGGTCTTAGACGACCCCTGTGAAAGGGTTGTTCAACCCCCAAAGGGGTCGCGACCCACAGGTTGAGAACCGCTGCCTTAGGGGGTGAAGCTGCAGCTTCTTGGGGAAGCAAACAGCCTCCCCAGCTTATTAAGCACAGTGTCTAATTTCCTTTGCTCCATTTATTAATAACTAGTGACCTGCCTATGGTAAAAACATGATAAGAAAGTATTTATTATTCATGCATCCATCCAGGGTAGTTGATGGGGAACAGGAGCATATTTATTTGCACCGTCATTTCATGTTTCCTCAAGGCTTCCTAAAGCAGCCTTCTGGGCTAGGAATGCAAAGCTGCACATGAGCACGCCGGAACCGGTGGGTCCCTGAGTTCTCAACTATGACTTTCTCCAGAAAACTATAATGCCCTGGCTATGTACCAAGTCCAGGGAGCAGAAGGCAGCCTTCCCTCTGAAGCTCACTATTAAAGTTTTGAAATTGCCTGGGATGGAGCCTGAAGCATCCCAAACAGGATTGTGTCCAGTGTTAAACTCCTCAACTCCATCAATGTTCTTTCGGGTTGAGAATGAAGCATTAACCACCCTATCCTGTAGGCCCTACAGGACTGTCCTTTACTACGCTGTTACATGGGCATCAGGATGATAATGACATGGTTGTGGTCCCCATACACAAGTACAATCCCAATCCCTGAGGGCTGGAGACAAAGAATTCACAATGTTAGGGCGCTCCAATCAGGATCCACAGTCATCCGTCAGAACAATAGGTCCCCTAGTATGTTCCTGCACCACGGAGTTCCCTAGACGGTCTGAATCATTTAGGTTAGACCTTGGTTTCCAAAGGAGAGCCCGAGGCGTTAGTCCTAAGTAGTTCTGTTTGTCTGTGGCATTAGTTCATCAGCCTTAGGTGTGTGGATGGCATCTACAGGTGTTCTCAGCTCCAACCGCCGACACTGAGACGCCCCCTAACGCCTCGTAGCCAGTATTGTCAGCTGTGAGCCTGGTCTCAGAAGCCAGTTTGAATTCAAAGTGTTCACAGCATCAGGGAAAGGCAGCATGAGAAGGTTTTTTGTTCTGTTGGAAAAGAAAGCTTTCAGGCGCAGTTCTGAGAAATAACACTGGAGAACCCAATTTTCATTGAGTTAGATCTGACACTTGCTTTTGGCTAACTTTTGGCATCTGAATCCAAAAATGACCCCAGTTTTTCTCTCTCATGACAACTTTTTAAGGTACAGGATACCCTCCGTTTGTCCCAAAAATCAAACAAAATGTACATACAAAGGAAAATAAAGAAGAAGTTACCTGAATATACTGTTTATTTAGAGCTATTTTATTCATATTGTTACTGTAAGTCAAATTGTGTACATGTGGTAAAGTTCTGCTACCAAACATACATATTAAGGTATTTTATCTTTTCAAACGACAGGCTAGGAAATGCCAAAATGAGTTACTTGAAACAGTCTCCTTCAGTTGGCAAAGCTTTCACAAATTGCTTCATGAGACCCAGTTTTATGTCCAGAGGTGGGAACATAATGTTCCTTCTGTCAACAAGTGGCTCATGTAAAATATTTGCATCACCAGGTTTGAGGTCAGACCAGTTCGACTCCACCCTATGCTTCTCACGAGCTCTGCTGTCCCACATACACAGAAAATGGGGATACTTGGTGTATCTGCGTTGCTGACTAAGAAGGAAGCAGACCATTTGAAGGTCAAAACAGATGATCCAATCGTGCTTGTGATATTGCAACAGATCAATGACTCTCTTCATGTCTTCATATTCTTCACAACAACAAACCGAATGGCCAGTTGGGACGGCACCTAATAAACTGCCATTGTGGAGGAGGACACACTTCAAGCTCTGCTTTCAGCTGTCGATGAAGAGTCACCATTCAGTTGCATTATAGATGGGAATTCCTAATTCCTCCATTAAACCATGTACGTTATAGCAATACACAAAGCCACCATCACTTGGAAAGTACTGCAGAAATGTACTTCTCTTGATCAAAAGTAGGATACCTTTGCTTCTTTTTCAAGCAATATTTTCTCAAGCAGTCTTGATGCTAGGAGTTCTGAAGCCTTTTTGGATAGTCCCAAATCTTGTGCCAAATCATTCAACTCATGCTGATCAAATCCCTTACAAACTGAGTCATCTTCAATTTCAAAATCTTAATCGATGCTGTCATTTAGTTCTTCACCATACTCCTGTTTTTCAAAAGAGGGTAGTTCAAAGAAAACTGGCACTGGGATTACAGCTGAATGAGGCACTGGGCGTATAGCTGATGGTAGAGTAGGATACTTTATTTTACATTTATTTTTCTTGTTATATCCTGACGTTTTCACTAAACAAAAGTAACAGTCACTTGAATGATCTGTGGGCTCTCGCCAAACCATAGGTATACCAAATGGCAATTTGTCACATGTTCCCATCATTCACATCCGTAAAATCTCGACACACTGCTTGCACACCTTGTGAGGGGCCCAAGACTTATCTTGGCCACCAAATTTTACTTTAAATTATGAAAAATAGGCTTGCCTGACAAATGCGCTGATGTTTGTCCTTTGACTGGGAATGGTGAAACTGCCGCAGATGTAACAAAACGAATCAGGGTTGTTTAGGCACTTACAAGAAATAGCAGAGGCAGACGTGATCCAAAGGAAAGGAAATAAGTATAAATGTAAATTTAAAAAAATAAATTATGCTAACCCCTTGTATAGAGACAAGAGCTCGGACTACACTTCGGAATACGATTCACTATATAGATCGGCACACAGCCTCTCACCACACTGCCTCATGTGTAACTGAATAGACTAGACAAGAATAAACCTGTCGCTGGTCTCCAAGGTCACCCCCACACTCCCCACTTGAGGGAGGTTTTCTCTCAGCCAATAGGAGAGCAGAGCACTTTCCTTGATCCAGGCTCAATCCAGCCTAGAGTGGTCACATTAAGATAAGCTGTACAGAAAAAACCCCAAAATTTGACGTGATAGAAGAAAACTAATTGCAGTTTTGAAATCAGCATGCTGACTTAAGTCTAAAACAGCTGAAAAATTAAACTCAACAGGAATTATGTTAAAAATTGTTCCCCTGTGTTAGGATCATTAATCTTCTCCCGATGTGCCAGATTCCCCTTTGCACCCCAATCCTGGTTTTAAAATTGACGCAATAATAAAAACTTTATATTTTTCATCATTCCCTACTTTCCCCAAGATTCTTTACCCAAAAAGGTTAAACCAGAGGGGTGGGGACCCATTTTAACAGAAAAAAAAAAAATGCAATTTATCCAGAGACATATTTAACAATTGGTCAGGACAAAGACATGAAAATTATGGAACAGGTCACATAATCTCTCACAGTTCATCGCTTGCTGTTTAAAGCCATCCTGGGTCTCTTATAGACTTGACTTTTCAGTAAGAGGGAGAAGGAGATGGAAGTCCCTTAAAGGGTTGCCATTGAGACTTAGCTGTCAACAGCTGTAATAATAAAGAAAAGGGAGCTGTGAAATCGAAGGGCAGGGGCAGACGGTCTGGTCAGACGTGAGCAGAGATTGAGAGATCTCTTTTTTGAGCATTGCTGTGAAGAGGCCAGACCGCCCTTCTGAGATGTGTAGTCTAGGCTCAGGCCATCTTGTCTCCTCCCGACAATCACTTGGCCTATAATTTAATTGTCCATTAAAATGATGACTCGCCGTTCAGCGTGGGGTTGTTTGGGAACATGGAAATTTTGTGCCCATGAGTGAGCTCATTGATAATATGTAGCTTTCGCTACAGATCTGTCTTCATCCGATGCTCAGATAACCGAAGTGCGGGATCAAAGGCGGTCTTTTAGGGCCTCGATAATGCGGCTGGGTCACTGGACCACTCCCAAACCTGAAGGAAGTGTCACGTGGAGTCAGGATCTGATGCAACTCTCCAGATGGAACGTGAGGCCCAAGAGATCTATTTGCCAAGAACTCTCTGAGCTGGTGGGCAGTATTTTTAACCTTGAGCAGGATCTGGTATGTGGGGCAGTCGCGAGGTCTTGATTTCTTCTGAAAAAGTGCTAGTTGTCCCTGAAGGCTCAATTTAGGGTGGAGTCTCTGTTTTCACCGGCTGTCTTCTCATCGATCCAGAAGGAAGTTGATTTCAAATGTACTTGTTCTGGGTTGAGGACAATTCAGTCTCATGTTTAGCTCGCAAGAGATTGGTCATGTTCCTTTCACCAGCAGGGACAGTTTGGGATGAGCACCCCCGTGTATAACGAAGAGCGTATAAGTAGCAGACCTGCGTTTTATACAAACGTCTTGTCTCCACAGGGACTTATCTGAAGAGGAAATAATCTCTATTTATTTCTTCTCAGTCATATTTGTCTATGTTTTTATTTTATGATTTATAACAGCATTTGGATTTTCTACGCCTTTCAAGTTTTGACTTTATTTGGATTGAGGTGACTAGGAAGCTGATATATTGAAAACAGTTCAAAACAGTAGTAAATAATGACAGTTCCACATTCCGAAGGACACAGAATTATGACAATTCTTCAATGATACTCTGTTGTAATCTGTTTTTCAGTTCTGGGAGGCAAGTTAATGTGAGCAATTTATTATTATGGTATTGTGTGCTTTTAATGCTTGACTGCTGACCTGCCGTAAGTCACATCTATCTCCTTCAGAGCATCTTGCAAAGAACAAGAAGGGAGAAAACATCAAAACCTAAAACCATAATAAGTAAATTAGTTGTACTTCACAGGTTTCAACATTTTATATTATGTACAGAATCAGATAAAGGAATATATTATACTAAGACGTTTAGAGGAACATATCACTACAAAATTCAAATATATTGCAATATTTATAGCATATTAAATTTATATTTTAACTTCTTATTGGTTACTTTTGAAGAAATAAGCTTAAAATTCTAATATATTTTGGATTTGGATGGGGCCACTCCAACATTGCCTTCCAAATAATTGCTTGCAAAGGTAACAGAGAAGCAGACATCCTGGCTTTCGAAGTGAAAATTAAAGGCATCCCTTAAAATTGGCAGCGCCGAGGGCACTAAAGAATAACTTTGCCTATTAACACCAGGAGTGACTTCTTCCTTGTGTTCCTGTAATTACCCCCTTCCCTTCCTCATAGAACCCCTTTGCCCTGGCCCCTCACTGAAGCACTACTTGGGTTTCCACCCAAATCAGTGGTGCCTGAGGAGCTATTTTTTGGATCTCAAACAAACGCTTCTTGCCTCTCTCTTGGACCTTTTTATTTTTAGGTGAACAAACTTGAAGCTAGTGAATTCTGCCAAGGGTTTGAATGAGCTTGGAAGAGAAACTCAAGCCTCTAGTGAGATTGCAGACCTGGTCAACCCTAGAATTTGAGGCTGCTGTGTGAACTCACTCACAGACATCGTGGCAACAAATTCTTGCTGTTTTCCAAAGCTAATTCTGCGGTAATTTATGAGGAATGAATAAACAAAACAATAAAATAAATAAACACCAGTTTATTTTATAAAGTCAGTATAATTTTGTTGTTAAAATATGTAAAGATTTTTTGCTCTGGCTGGTGTGGCTCAGTGGATTGAGTCTTGGCCTGTGAACCAAGTGTCGCTGGTTCGATTCCCAGTCAGTGCATGTGACTAGGTTGCACGTCAGGTCCCCAGTTGGGGGCGCAAGTGAGAGGCAACCACACAGTGATGTTTCTCTCCCTCTCTTTCTCCTTTCCCCTCTCTCTAAAAATAAATAAATAAATAAACAAACAAATAAACAAATAATTTAAAAAATATGTAAAGATTTTAGGAAAGAAAAAGATCAATTAAATTCAGAACTTCAAGACTCAGAATAAAATATTAGCAAAGTGATAATATATTTAACTTCTCTCATAAAACAAATATATGGCAGTATATAAAATAAGTTTTACATACTTAAAATTTATACTAATAAAACTTTAAATATGTTTGCTTTTTCTGTAAACTTTTGCCATTTTATTTTATAATAAACAGGTTTTTAAAGTATAATTTATAGCAATTTAAAGTAAAGATATTTTCACCAGTTATTTTTAGTGTTAATAAAACTTTATTTGTGAGTCAAATCTTTCAAAAATATTTTGCAAACTTTCTTTAATTGCCTTTTCTATCACATCTATAATTTTAATAGCAATCAGATAAATATTTAAATATGTATTATATTTTTGATTTTGGCAAAATGAAGGTAAAATATTGTAAGCAAATACATTATTTATAAACTAAATAATGACTAAGGCCTACAAAGAAATTAATGCATGCCAATCATTGCCCTACACTTTTTGAAACATATTTAATCATCAAAACTGCTTCATGACACGGACAGTGTTAGTACCTTTACATTAGTGTCTTTACAGAGAGATTAGACTCTTGCTCAATGTTACACAGCTGCTAAGTGGTAGAGCTGGAATTTGAATGGAGACAGTTTCAATATCTACATCATTAGCTATTATGCTATTGCTAGATACAAGATTAAGAAAAAAGTAAATCTATATCTATATGTTAGTCTGGGGGGACCAGTGAATAAATTTGTAAAAAATAACACCATACAGCAATAGTCTACAAACAGAATCAACAAAATTAAAATATATGTGACAGGCTGGAAGAAAATAATACCAAAATGTGATGTGAAGGTATGTGTTGAGATGCTAATAATTCATAAAGGCAAGACAAGTAAAACAAGCATAATAAATCATTATGTAAAAAAAATAAATGAATATTTCACAGCAAAGGAATCCTAGTGGAGCAGTAAATGTGTAAAATTATTCTTAAGCCCCCTGGAAGTCAGAGAAATGACAATTATTACAATAAGATAAAATTTTATAACTATCATATTGTCAACAAAACAAAATTTTATAAGACAGTATTGCTGAGGCATAGAGAAATGATTACATTTATATTTTGTTTACATGACAGTGAATCCAATCAGCCTTTTTCAAACAGAAGTTTGTATCCTTTAACAAAATTTAATAATATGAGTATCTTTTGACTTTCTTAAAAAGTCATGCCCATGAAAATAAATGTGTTATTTTAAGGCTAGCATGTTATTGTCCTAAGATTATTAACTTGAAAACAATTCATAGGAGATCACTGAATAAAATAAAAAATGATATGATCAATGTTCTGAACTTTAAATCAAAGTTGTAACGTAAGTTGTATGGTTAGTTCCTAGAATTCTAAAACAAACATAAAAAATATGTCAATGATAAATATTTCTCTCTGCATATATTTAAAATGTGGAAAGCAGCAAATATTAATCTGTAATCATATTATACATCAATTTTGGAAATTAGTTATTTTATATCTTTGGCCAAACAACAAACAAAACAGCACAACTACCAGAAATTATTAAAAATATCAGGACACTGATACTCATGGATAGGAAGAATAGAATGTTGGTTGACAGAGGTTGAGGAGTTGTATAAAATGGATAAAGGCGGTCAAAAGGTACAAACTTCCAGCTATAAGATAAATATGATCTGGGGGGTAACGTGCAGCATGGTGACTACAGTTAGTAATATTGCATTGTGTATATTAAAGCTACAGAGAAGGAAAACTCTGACTCCAAAAAACCTCCGCTGCCTTGCGGCATACCTCTTCAGGGGAAAGGCTAAGGGAGTAAACCCCGACAGAAAATCCGGAGCCGGAGTCCCTAAGGCGGTTTGACGTTGTAGTCAACACCGGCAACTCCTGCGGCGCACCTGAAGCCAAGCTGTATTGACTCCGTCTTTCCCTTGGACCCTTCAGCTGCGAAGAGAGGGGGGGTCTGCTGCATGGGCAACAGCAGACCCTCCATATCACCCTGCCCAGGCTCTGTAGCTTCAGCTTCACTGGAGAGGACACTCCAGCGTCATCGCAAGATGTCGATTCAACACGGGAGGAGACAGATACCGTGTCACTCCTGAGTCGGACTGCACAGCCATTCTCGGCGGTGCAGATAGACTCTTAAGAAGCTACACCATCGTCTCTCGAGACGGACGGCTGCCGACGATATTAAAGCTACTAAGAGAACACATCTCAAATGTTCTCATCACAAGAACAATATTGTAACTAAGGAGATGGGCGTTAACGAAATTTAATTTTGTGACGTTTTCAATATGTACACATACGGAATCATTATGCTGTACACCTAAAATTCATACGATTGTGTCAGTTATGCCACAATTAAATGTTTTAAGTCAGAAAGGAAAGAAGAGGGTGAGAGAAGACAAGAAAAGAGAGAACAAGAGATGGAAAGTAGAGAAAGGAGGAGAGGCGTAAAGAGTTGCCCATGAAAGCACCGAGAAAGCAGTTAAGGGAGAACTGAAGACGAATTAAGGAAGGAACACAGAAGAATAATCCAATACACATCACAAGGCCTTTCATTAATTGGCAGAGTGTTAGCAAGAAAACTTAGTAAATTAAGAGTTTATGAAAGTCTCATTAAAATGAAGAATAAAATAATTATATAGAAAAGTGAAAATGATAACCTCCAGTGACAATAAATCAGAACAAGCATAGCGCACAGCATGTGTGCTATTCTTTCCATTTATTGGGGGGCAGCTCTTAGGGTGTTAATCAATCCAAAATCAAATATCAAAGGGTTACACAGATGTTATCCTTTTTTCCTCAGAGAAAATTTCAGACCTTATATATATTTAATTGTTCAGTTAGCCATGAAATGAATTTAAGGAGTTTGGCGACAATGAAACCGATCCTCCCAAATCCAAAATGATCGAAAGCATGATCTCCTTTTCTGCATATATTCACAGGTTTGCTTCATAGATTTTAACGTATACCCCACAGAATGTGGAGAGATTTATGGCACCTGGCATTCAGCGGACACAACATTAACGCTCAGATTATTGTGTCTGACAGGGAGTCAGATTATGCAATCGTCGGCAGCCGTCTGTCTCGAGAGACGATGGTGTAGCTTCTTAAGAGTCTATCTGCACCGCCGAGAATGGCTGTGCAGTCCGACTCGGGAGTGACACGGTATCTGTCTCCTCCCGCGTTGAATCGACATCTTGCGATGACGCTGGAGTGTCCTCTCCAGTGAAGCTGAAGCTACAGAGCCTGGGCAGGGTGATATGGAGGGTCTGCTGTTGCCCATGCAGCAGACCCCCCCCTCTCTTCGCAGCTGAAGGGTCCAAGGGAAAGACGGAGTCAATACAGCTTGGCTTCAGGTGCGCCGCAGGAGTTGCCGGTGTTGACTACAACGTCAAACCGCCTTAGGGACTCCGGCTCCGGATTTTCTGTCGGGGTTTACTCCCTTAGCCTTTCCCCTGAAGAGGTATGCCGCAAGGCAGAGGAGGTGTTTTGGAGTCAGAGTTTTCCTTCTCTGATGTGCCCTGACTGGAAGATCGAACCAGCGACACTTAGCTCGCAGGCCGACGCTCAATCCACTGAGCCAAACCAGCCAGGGGCACAGATTATGCAATACAGATGGATAAACACACTTAAAATTAAGTTAGTGTGTGGTGTCACAGGACCTTTTCGTTCTCCATTAAAAAGAAAACGGGAGAGAGTTGGGAAGAAGCTGAAATGAGCATTTGATTATAATTCCCAAAGGGCCAGTTATTTGGCGTAAATCTTCTCCATTCCATCCCCACACCGTCCGCACTACGGTCAACCACCTCAGCAACCAAGTCCCCCAGATATCCTCTGTTCGGTTTGGAGTTCCCCCGAGCCAGACGGTTATCTTGCCAGCACCAGCAGGGAAGCCTGTCAGGTCTCTTCTCCATCAGTCTGATCTGATCCCATGACCAGCAAACCACAGCCAAATGTTTGCGTTGCATCTTCTGAAATTTTCAGTCTGCCATAGCAAGATCGTACTGTTCTTATATAAAAAAAAAAATTTTTTTATTTCAGGTGCATTTGACTTCTCTTAGCTGTATGTAATCTATTCCTGGCTAAGTGGCTTAACGAATGTGTGCATGTATTTTATTTTTTAAAAATTATCCATCAGCCCTGGCTGGGCGGGTCAGTGGATTGAGTGCTGGCCTGTGAACAGGAAAGTTTCCAGTTCGATTCCCAGTCAGGGCACACGCCTGGGTTATGGGCCAGGTCCCCAGTTGGAGGCCTATGAGATTTATCAATGTATCTCTCATACATGGATATTTCTTTCCCTCTCTTTAAAAAGAAATATGTCCTCTATAAGATTATAAAGGGTCTAAAGTCTGGGGGGTAGGGGAATGTTACTTTTTTATTGTTATAAAAAGAAATCAATTAATGAATTAATTCTAAAATAATAATAATATAGGAAAGGGAGAAACCAGAGAGATTGCATGCATGACCCATGGGCATGGACTGGGGAAGGGAGGGATTGCTGGGGGGGGGGAGGGGGGAAGGGTGCTGGGTGGGGGGGGAGCAAAGGGGAAAAAAAGGAACTATTGTGACAATATAATCTATAAAATGTAATAAAATTTTTAAAAAAAGAAATAAAATCTTAAAAAAAATTAGCCATCAAATTATACTCATTTCAATGCCTCTCAATCTGCACTCTATTCATGCAGTAAGAAAATTTGAGATTGTGATATTCATTTGCAGTTAAGATTTACAGTTAACCTGGGGGGTTTTATTTTTATTGCTGTTGAAGGCAAACACAATTTATCTCTTAGTGGTCTAGTGTGACTGGGCCAATCTATTTCTAGTTAGTGTCCAAGGGGAGGGGGATAATTCCATCTGTACCATTACAAAGACTTTAAATCTTCACACTCAGAGTTCTAGAATTATGTTACAGATGTCTTCACCTCATTACACAGTTACTGGGGGATTGTTTCATCTGGTGTACTTTGGTACTGTGTGTACCTTAACAAGCAATCTGGCATAAGCCTTCTGTTTATAGCACTAGTAAACATAGCGTTGTTATATATCACGGGTACTGTTAATTACACTGCTCTGCTAGGCGTCATTAAGCCTCGAAATGCTCAAAGGCATGTCAGGAGGATTTGTTTTTACTTAAGCTAAACAGCTTTTAAGACTCAGATTTAAATAAGCCATATATGTGACGATCGTGGATAGTATAATATATCATTGCTTTCCTCGCTTTGGTTAAGACCAATCTCTTGGCAAGTTCAAGTTGTTCCAACTTAAACCTTTCTTATCAAGAAGGGTTGTCATTCTTTTGATTACTCCCAAAGCTTTTGGGTCACTGTACTTGAATACACATGCATTTGATACTTACTCTTTGCAAAAATTGAGTTAAGTACAGTGTGCAATAGATATACGAGACACAGCACCTGCTCCAAATATCTCCATAAACTGGGTTGCTGGTACATGTCAAAAGTTGACTATAATATGTGGCAAACTAATATAATTTCTACAGCAGTTGCTGACTGTTTACATTTTGTGCCTCCATTTAAGTACTAATAAAATGTAAGGAAATGAGGATTCTGTTGTGGAATGTTTATTTGATAACTATATATCAATTGGTTCAGAGAAGGAAAACTCTGACTCCAAAAAACCTCCGCTGCCTTGCGGCATACCTCTTCAGGGGAAAGGCTAAGGGAGTAAACCCCGACAGAAAATCCGGAGCCGGAGTCCCTAAGGCGGTTTGACGTTGTAGTCAACACCGGCAACTCCTGCGGCGCACCTGAAGCCAAGCTGTATTGACTCTGTCTTTCCCTTGGACCCTTCAGCTGCGAAGAGAGGGGGGGTCTGCTGCACGGGCAACAGCAGACCCTCCATATCACCCTGCCCAGGCTCTGTAGCTTCAGCTTCGCTGGAGAGGACACTCCAGCGTCATCACAAGATGTCGATTCAACACGGGAGGAGACAGATACCGTGTCACTCCCGAGTCGGACTGCACAGCCATTCTCGGCGGTGCAGATAGACTCTTAAGAAGCTACACCATCGTCTCTCGAGACGGACAGCTGCCGACGACGATATCAATTGGCATTGAATAAAAAGAAAGTAAAATCATGAAACTTAAAACATTTTTTTTCCAAGGGGAAAAAGAAAAAATATCAACGTGATATATTTGGCTATGAATAATGAAACTATTAAATTACATATGATTATTAAAAGAATGATATATCTCCTCAAGTTATGCATTATATAAACACATACATAATGCATATATATGTATACACACACACACACACACACACACACACAGATATGAACTGCTAATCCATTACAGAACTTTTATCAGAATCTTGGTTTCTTCATTTTAACACCTAGTACCCTGGGCAGTTATATGAACAAGTAATGATGTAGATAAATTGCTCTACCCAAGCTACTGACAGAGAAATGTTTTATAAATAAAGTCTCTTATTTCCATTAGACAAGAGAAAGATAACTGAGGCAAAAATTGTACACTGCAATATAGGACAGTGGGCAATTCTACAGGATCTGAAGTTAGAGTAACAGGTGTTTTAACCTTGGGGAATTTATATACCTTCTTTCAACCCTAGTTTCCTCATAGATTAAAAGGAGTAGTCATTTGGTCTACCTCCCTGCATTGTTTAAAAGCTAAATGAAGCATTCGATCACATACGGTGTTTAGCAAAGCCTTGGCCATTGGGTAAGCACTCAATGGCAGGTCATCATTATTGTCTTATGATTTGTAGCAATGGAGTATCTATAACAGAATGTATAATCTGTTCAAAAATCTAACCTATTTTGGTACAGAGATTTCTTGGTTACTGAATGTAGTAATTAATGTTTATCAAATTCTGTTAAGTAAATTTGGATGTATTTTTCTATTACTATATAACCAAAAGTATATTTTAACTTTTGAGAAAATATCTATCTGTAATTATAATCAACGTATTTTTAAGAATGCAAGGAAGTTTAAATTTGATGAGTTTAAAGGGATAGTAATACATTTTTGAATATTCATTAACCATGCTATCTGATTTTTATCTGTAATACTGATTGTAATCAATATGATTACCAAATGAGAATCTGAAAACAAAAATAAAATGATTTTCATATTAATAGACATAAAAAGGCAAGGGTTTTGAGAGAACTCTAGAGCTCTGCCACTCACTAATCTGGGAATCTTGGGAAAGTTATAACCTCACTGTGCCTTCCCTTCTCATGTCTAAAATGGAAATAAAAATAATACTGACCTTTAGGGTTCTTATGAGGAATAAGTGAGTAAATATGTGTGAAGCACTTAGAACTTTTCTTAGCATTTAATAAGAATCATGGTCTTGGCTATCTATTGTAACAAAGCATCATGAAACTTAATATCTTTAAACATGAATAGTATATTAATTTTTTGATCGATGAATTAGTTCATTGTTTTCTCTTCTGGTTTATCCTCATTCGGCCTCTTGGGTCGGTGAGAGGCCAAGTAGTTGGTGTTAGCTAAAAATCTGAGCTATGTCAGAACACTTCATGAATTTTTTATCTTTCCATATTATAGACCATTGTGTACATGGTAAGAGAGAACTCTGAACACCTTATAAATATGGAGAATAATATTCTCAATTATATCTTAACTGTATGCCAACCTATCCTCAATTTATTATTCATTCACTCAGTAATGCAACATTGATTTGATAAATATGTATCATATGCAGGCACAGTGATAAGGAGGTAATTATTATCACAATAAAATAGGTAGTGGTCTACTAAAATTTGCAAGGGAATATTTCAAATGAGGATATTGAGTTAAATTATCAAACATTTTAGTGAAGTTGTAAGGGAGTTACAAGAAGCACATTTAAAATAAACACAAATTGTTTTTATATGTAAGATATAATTAGTTAACAGCTTCACACAGTACTAAAGTGGTCACTTCATTAATTTTGATGATTGAATAGACATTAGAATATTCATGGAGTGATAGATACTTTTCTGGTTTTCAACTTGAAATAAAAATTGTATTGAGGGTATTAAATTAGTAATTTCTTTCTAATTTATGAATACATCCTTGAGGAAAATAGAAATTATTTAGTATATGTGTGCTAGAATTCATTTTATATTTAAAGGGAGATGACTATGACTTCTACACATGACCTCTCTTGTTTTGGTAGAAAAAAAAATCAAAATGATTTTACATTGTTTTGTGCTTTAACATTGGCCAAGTAATAGCTTCCAGGTGAAAACAAAATCATTAATGTTCAAAAGACTAAACATCAAAATAATTACAAAAAGTTTTGACACCTACAATGCTCCATTTTTCTCAAGGAGAAAATAATATTAGAAAATGTATGTTATTACACAAAGATGGATGGTAGTATATGCAAGTAGATTAGATGCAAGTGAAAAGGCATCTATTGAGACTTACATGAAAACATCCTGGAAAAACCAGTTCACGCCGGAGCCCAGCGAGGAAAGCGTCTCGGTAGATGCCGTCTGTCACCATGGCTAAAGGAGACCCCAACAAGCCGAGAGGCAAGATGTCCTCGTATGCCTTCTTCGTGCAGACGTGCCGGGAAGAGCACAAGAAGAAACACCCAGACTCTTCCGTGAACTTTTCCAAATTCTCCAAGAAATGTTCGGAGAGATGGAAGACCATGTCTGCAAAGGAAAAGTCAAAATTCGAAGATATGGCAAAGAGTGACAAAGCTCGCTATGACAGGGAGATGAAAAATTATGTTCCTCCCAAAGGTGATAAGGAAGGAAAGAAAAAAGATCCCAATGCTCCTAAAAGGCCTCCATCTGCCTTCTTCCTGTTTTGCTCTGAACATCGCCCAAAGATCAAAAGTGAACACCCTGGTTTATCCATTGGGGATACTGCAAAAAAATTGGGTGAAATGTGGTCTGAACAGTCAGCCAAAGATAAGCAACCAGATGAACAGAAGGCAGCCAAGCTAAAGGAGAAGTATGAAAAGGATATGGCTGCATACCGTGCCGAAGGCAAAAGTGAGGTGGGAAAGAAGGGTCCTGGCAGGTCAACAGGCTCAAAGAAGAAGAACGAACCAGAAGATGAGGAGGAGGAGGAAGAGGAAGAGGATGAGGACGAGGAAGAGGATGAAGATGAAGAATAAAAAGCTATCCTGTAATGATGTGTGTGGAGTATGTGTGTGCGCTCAGGCAATTGTTTTGCTAAGAATGTGAATTCAAGTGCAGCTCAATATTAGCTTCAGTATAATAACTGTACAGATTTCTGTATAGCTGGTAAGAATCTTTGTAGAGAAAATACTTTTTTCAAAATGCAGGTTGTAGCTTTTCGAGGGGCTACTACATACAGTTAGATTTTAAGGCTTTGGATGTTAAATGTTTCTAAATATTTAATGGTTTCTTTAATTTCTTGACTTGTGTATGGTAGCACAGCAAACTCAGCAATTAGTATCAATAGTAAATTTTGGGTTTCTTGGAATGTTGCATTTGTTTTTTAAAAAAATTTGTAATAAAATTATGTCTATTAAAAAAAAAAAGAAAACATCCTGATATTCAAATTTAAAAATAACACACATTACTGCACAACCTATATTTTCTTCATCATGCTGTAGTGTCAGCTGGTCCGAAGTTTAATAAACTCAGGTCTCTTCCTCACTGTTGGTCATTTCCCCCTATACTATTGAGATTAGCAAAAAATAAATATGCTTATTATGTTCAGAAATAATAAAGATAGTATATGTAATGCATTTCATTACATATGTATTTTTTTAAAATATGGTGTATTTCTGTATGTGAGGAAATACAGACAAAACCTTTTAGAGATGACATCATATATTCAATTTCTGCTTTGAATGAACTCTTCACCTTTCACTGTGCATTTAGCTTTGCTTAAACTAGGCCACACATATGACGCGGCTAATGTGACATGGATGTATAGATACAAAGCTACTGTTAACACTGACACAGACTCTATAAGGCATATTTCAATAAACATGGCTCAGCTCTGCTCATTGGTAGGAAAAGAGGAATCTAAAGTGAGAACAGACTTTATTTGTGATTAGAAAATTTGTATTTAATCTGACAAATAATGTTACAATGCAAAATTTTGATGAAATATTTAAGAATTCACAGATTACTTTCAATAAATTGTAATGAAATGGAGCTCTTTGCCCTAATGACTTCCAAATCCAGAACATTTTTTTCTTATAATCAATAGCAAAAAATAAGGTTGTTTTCTGTGTGTTTTTAATTACATTTAATCTGTAGTGAATTGTTAAATTGAAGTTCCATGAGGAAATTTTTCTCTGTTAAATGTTTCTTGTTATCCAGTGAAGTAATGTTTAGCACTGTGATGCAAGAACCATCCTATTTAGGAGGTAGTTAAAATTTATTTTTATTCATTCAATGACAAGTCAAGAAATCAGGCAGAAACATGTAGAATTTTGGAGGAAAGTATAGAACATTGAATGAATGTCCACATACTCACCACTAGTTTCTCCTATTATTAACATCTTCTGTTAGCAGGATATATTTGTTACAATTAATGAATCAATATCAAAGCATTATTATTAACTAAAATCTCTTGTTTATTCAGGTTTTCTTAGAATTTACCTCACGTCTCTTTTCTGTTCCAGGATCCCACCAGGATACCACATTTGATTTAGCTGCCATTTGTCTCTGGTAGCTCTAGGCTGTGCCAACTTCTCAGATTTTCCTTGTTTTTGGTGACATGACAGTTTTAAGGAGTATTAAATGAAATATTTAATAGGATACTCCTCCATTGAAATTTGTCTAATATTTTTCTCATGACCAGACTGGGGCTGTATGTTTTTAAGAGCAAAATCACAGAGGTAATGTGCCATTTTCATCCTATAATACCAGAGGTACATATTGTCAACACAATTTTAGATTGTTGAGGTTGACCCTGACACCTTAGCTAAAGTAGTATTTGTCAGGTTTCTCTAAAGTTACTCTTTTTAAGTGCCTTTTCATACTTCACTCTTTAAAAGGAAGTCACTACATGTAGCTGATCCTTAGGCAGTGGGAATTTATGCTCCCTTTTCTTGAAGGAAGAATATCTATACAGAATAGACTTATTCTGCATGGATGACATATCTTTCCCCATTTAATTATTTGTTTATATTGTATTTATTTTATTTCACACTATGGGTAATAATCAAATAGACATTTATTAATTATTTGATCAAATTTTTCTAGCTTTGGCCACTAGACACTCTTTGAATTGACCCTTTGAAATACCTCCCTCAATGTGTGTGTGTGTGCATGTGTGTGTGTCTGTGTTGAGCACTGTGATATAGATGCGTTAGGGTCATCTTGTGTATTTCTGATCTCAGCCCTATATCCAGACATTTCTCCAAGGAGCTCTGGTTCCTTTCACTAGAGAATAGTACCAGCAACCAAGATGTGAGTGCCAGGTGTGCACATTGTTAATAAGGTGTGCCTATATATACTTTTATTCCTTTTTACCTTAAGATGTACCAAACTCATTGTTTATAGCTATGCTCTGAAAAGGAGCTGAAAGAAAAAATAGCATCAACATATGGGGACCTCCTATATTGTCTCAGTTCCCTTTTGTGCATTAATATAATTTATCAAATAAATGTTATGTATTACGGGCTTGTGTGGTGGAAAAAGAAGAGTGGATACATTTTTCATTGCCCTGATATTGAGCTTTAAGAAAAATAATTCAATAAAAAGAAATGTTTCACTAAAAACCTATAGGAATACATACTTTATGACTAGCAGATACATAGGAAAGAAGTCGGGAAGGAACCTAAGGCAGCCATTATAATGGAAATGGTGATGAGAGGAAGGTGGTAGCAATGTGTTAAGAATTACTGTTGTTGAGAGATATGATAAGGTTTAGTTTTAAGGACATGGCTTCTGCCTCTGTCGTATGTAGGCATGTTATATCAATTAGTCATACTTCTATGGCACACTTTATGAACTACTCATTGTTACTCCCAATTGGCCAATGTTGCTGGTTTATACCAAAGTTTAAATGGCAGAACCATGGACCCTTGTGTTTTAGCTCTTGGGGTCATAGCATATAACAGTCCTTATTTTAAATTATGCATCTCATCTGGAAAACAATTCCCCGACTCTGTAGGTTATTGCTCTATGATATGTTGTTGCTTAGCTGCACTTAAAATAAGCTGATTCAACATTTTATTACCTGGTTAGCTTTGGGATAAGTAGTGCATAGTTGGGCAAGTATCCATTGTCCCATGCCTTTGAAGTCGTGTGGGTGTCTTGGTCCAAGGAGATGTTATATGGACACCGGTGATGATGAATTGGACATCTTCTGAGCCAAAAGACAATGATATTGGCCTAAGTACTAAAGCCAGGGAAAGAAGACCTATATTAAAGATGCATATTGTTCACAATGTGATAACGAAAACGTCACTTTGGACCCAATCTCTTTCCATATGCCCTGGTCACAGAAAACCACTACTCTACTTTCTATCCCTGCAGTTTTTGTTTTCCCTAGAATTCCATTTAACAGAAACTATATATATATAAGAAATAACATACGTAATCATTTTTTCTTGATTCATTTTCTCAGCATAATGCTTTGGCGAGGGCTCCATATTGTTCCATCCTTAGTAGTTCAATTTTTTCATTGCCATGTAGTGTCCCATGGCCTAGATTACCACAATTGATTTTCCATTAGTGTCCTCTAGGGTGCTTTTCAGATTTTGTCTATTATGAGTAAAACTGCTCTAAACATTTGAATAAAAACCTTTGTGTAGATATCATACGTTTTCATTGCTCTAGGGTGAATACTTGGGACTAGACTAGCTGGATTGAATATTTAGTATATGTTAAGTGTATAGAAAAGTCAACTTTTTTCCAATGTGACTGCCTTACTGCCTCAGAGAAGATTCTAAACATGCAAACATTGGCTTTTCCAACACAGATCACCAAGTAGCAGGCCCACATGGTAGTTTTAATGTAACAAATATCTGAGGACTAAAGTTCTGATAAGTATATTTTTATGATATATATGCATAATTAACTTACATATTATTTTAAAAATTGGTGTAAGGGTTAAGTGGCTTATTTCTCTTACAAAATATTTCCCTGTCCTTTTCCATCTATCTATCTATATTTTATTGATGTTATAAATTATTAAGATATTTTGTCTCTTACTTGAAACGATTTTGATTTATTAATGATTTAATAATGAAATAAATGTAATTTATTAAATCAATGGAGAGTCCTGTGATTTGACCTTATAGCATCTGCACATTTTACTATGTTACTGAGGAGAACCTTAATAGAGTCAAAGGAAAGTGCTCTCAGGAGGGAAGAATGCCAGGTAAGACCTTATGAATCATTTTTGTAGTAATTATAAGATCATTCACAAAGTTAATGGTTTTAGTCACATTATGAAATCTCAATTAAGCATTGTTTAGGGATTGCAATATGTAAATTAAAATTGCACTAAGCTACATACTATGTTAAATGTCACTTACCCTAGCTTACTATATTTTACCTTTGAAAAAAAATGTTGACCTGTGAAAATATAAACTTAAAAATTTCAAATTATATTCTCAAAACAGTGAAATAATGATCATGAGTAATATTTGCTTTGAGAAGTTGCTGTAATTGAAAGCCACCTATTAATTTTGTATGACTATAATTATTGCTAAATAAGAGAATTTATGAAATCTGTTGGATGAATTGAGACTCATTTTGTCTTGGTGACATGTCTGAATATAATTAGTCCCAATGAACCTTAGAGTTGCAAAAGATGCTCCAAGAACTCTGCCACTTCAATCATTCAATAACTACTACCCTAGGATTTTTTTGAGTGTGTGCAATGACAAGGGATCATTTAGTAAGAAAAATAGGCATTAAAAGGCTAACTATTATTGTACTGGCAGGACGAAAAGTCAGTGTGTGTCAACAAATAGCTTGGCCATTCACTTTTGTCTTCATGTTCTAAGTTCAACATGATTCTATCAACAAACATATCTTTAAGCTGCCATACAAACATGGCAAATTTGAGGAAAGAGTCAGAAAACATTAAACTGGTGAGATCCTCTTTCTAAGCCTGTATAAAAAAGCCCCATGATATTGAGTAAACACAGCTAAGAGACCTCAGTTTGACTAAACATTTGACAGGCTTCTTCCTTAATTGAGGCCCACACCAGCTTTTTCTAGAGCATTTACTTCAGAAAACTGTGACCCTTTCAGACATAAATCTTTTAAAAAGCATCTTGCAAATTGTTACAATCCAAGAATGTCTTATTTATTATTATTATTATTATTATTATTATTATTATTATTAACCTACTTTTGCCCACCCCTGTATAGCCTAATCAGAGTAAATGGACATTCTATAAAGGCAGTTGTAAACACTATTCAACTCTTTGGATTGTAAACGTCATTCCAAATATTCCAATGTGGAAGATATGGAGAGAGATTGAGGCATGCACACCCAAGGAGAGAGCCAGATACAGTGTGACAAGAAATTCCCTGTGTCTAGAGTCCCAATGCAGTCCCAGTCATGGCAGCATCCTCAGTCATGGGGCAAGTTAGAGGTAGAACCCTTATATCTCTTCCCATTATCCCTGTAAAGCTTTGTGTAGTAATCTCTTACCTCTTATATTAGCTCATAAATATACTACCTGAGGAGCTATGGACTGTTTTATTGTTTTACTTTATCTGTATATTTTCAATATCTAGCACAATGTAATATTTTTAAAATACTGGTAAGAATTGTGAAAACTTCTCCAGACATTTGTGGTACCTATCCCTCAATCTACTCGGGTGAGATAGCATGACAAAAGCGACAGCCTGCACGCACTCCTTGGATGTCTCTATATGAATAAGAGAATGACGCATTAAATATAATGCACATTAACATGCATCTAGTTAATTAAGTTCTTAGGCCTGAAAAAAGGATAATGAGAAAGTTTAAAAGTTAAGGCTTTGGAGTATTTCCCTTTAGATTTATTTACAAGCTAACAGAAGGATGTAAATCTAGTCATTGGTCAAGTTTGCACATATGTGAAAGATCTCTGAGATGCAAGATCTCAAGGAATTTTGCTCTGTTGATATTTTGTAAGCTTATACCATGGGATGGTGAATCCATTTGGGAGATAAAGCCCTACTAGAACATTTGGCACTAAATACTCCAAAATAAAATAATATCCAATGTGATACACTAAAGATACATATAAAATTCTTATTGAGAAAGCGTCACTTGGCTTTGATTTTGCATTTACTTTTCTGTATGCATCACAGAGAGAGAAGTTTATGAGTAAATGGATGTGGTAATGGTATTAATAAAACATAAGAATATTTGAAGTTATCTAGAAAAGAACTATTTCTCTTTAGATTATATGAGTAGCATTAGTTATTACACATAAATGATAAAATTAAATATTTCAAAAATATAAATCTAACCTTAAAACATTTTTGCTTCAATTAAAGGAGTTTTTTAACTTGGGACTATTGCTAATAGTCAGCACTCTGACTACATCCCCTAGACATTACTTTAAGTAGAATAATGTGCAAATACATATATGAACATCCTCCAGAGGAGAGGCCATAGATGAAATAAGATTTTTTAAAAAGAATCTGCAATAAAAAAAAAATGGTTTAGAAGCAAAGTTGCATGTAGAAGGATCAAAAAGCTGAATTTTTGGCTAGTACTATAATTACACAGGTGAATTTTTTTCTCTTTTACTCAGATCAGTCTTGAAAAATAACCTGCATTTCTTTCATGATGGAATGTTTTTTTGCACTTCATATTCTTTAGGATCTTTCTTTCTTGAACGGGACAGGAAGCACCATTCCATATTTCATGGGAAAGAATAACAGAGATAGTAAGCCCTACAAAAATGCCTGATGGAAGGAACAGAGGCGAGGCATGCATCGTTTCCCAAACTTCTAATAAGCTGTGACATTTCCTGCTACTTGTAACGTGATTATAAAAATTAGGAAAAGAAACATTATTATAATAATAATTATGACTATTAGAGAAATGATTAATTGATTATAAATTTAATTTAGAAGTGATTATGTATTATAAATGCAGGTTCCTAGTCAGAAAGTTTTAATTACTAAGTAGTCTGAGATTTAAGATAAGTGGATGATGAAATGCCTAAGTGTCAACTCTGTGGATATGGGAAGCTGCCTAAGTAATTTGAAGACGTAATTAGAGAAAAATATGACTGAAAAGCAAGCATTAATTATTTTGAGGTCATGTTTAAACATGAGGTCATATTTAATTATCGATTTACCAGAAAGTGTATAACTTTTAACATAAATGTATTTATCTACGTGGTAACAAATTTGTAGAGTACATGAAATTGGTAGCTACTTACACCAAGTTGGACCACTTGACAAAATGTTTGATATTAAAAATATACTCCAGAAAAGAAAGGAATAGGAGAAAGACAATGAATGCCCCTTCATCTCATTTAGCTTTTACTCATCATTATTCCATTCTCTTTCTTTCAGTAAACTGTAATGATGTCAAAATCTCACACTAAATTTAACCACAAGAAGTAAATATGTTTTTAAGATAAAATATATTTATGTATAACTAGATCTGTATTTTTTTTTGTTATTCAGGACATATAGAATATAGCCAGAGTCTTACCTGAGTATACTAAAATTTAGTCAGTTTTTAAATAAATATAGATTAAGCACCTACATTATCTCAATCAGTATTTAAGGTGCTGGTGGTATACTGGCCTACACAATAGTGAAATATACTTGTTTTTAGCGATCATATATTCCGTGTGGGGACAAACAGGACAGAAATAAACACATATGATTAAAGACCACAACACGTACTGTGTGGAGATATAAATGCAGGGCTAGATGGTTTTAAATACATTGGTCCAGAAACGCCCGATGGGGAGGTGAGATGCAAAAGTGGGATGTCCATCATATGAGCATCAGGGGCAACACAGGGCAGAGAGAAGGATAGAGGACAAGGCCCTGAAGGAGGGAGGTACAGATTTATCCCAACAGTAGTAGAGAAGTCATTGTGGCTTAAGCTGAGTAGAGTGATGGTAGACTAGAGGGTGTGGGTAGGGTTCATCTAAATTTGAGATTATGTATTTCATTCATGGTGAGAGAGTAAATGCTAGAATTTTGAAAATACGAGTCACCAAATCACACTCTTCCTTGAAAAGAATCTACTATCGCTCATGTTTTGATAACAGAGTTGTGTAGAGAAGGACGATAGGAGGGAGTCTCGTTACGCAGCTCTTGCCATCACTTGGCAAGATGGATGGGTGCTTGGACCAGAGCAGTGGTGGCAGAGGTGGTAATGAAGGTGGTGAACGCAATGGGGCTTCCTCATAATATAGGTGTGGGCTATGAGAGAGAGGAATAAAAAATCTAGGACTCAGAGTCTGAGCATACATGAGGCAGGAGCTACTATTTAGTGATGTGGGGAAGACTTAGGAGAAAAGCAGGTTGAAAGGTGGTAGAAAGAGCCTAGACTTAGCTTCGGAGCAGTTGATTTTGAGAAGTAACTTCACACTGAATAGACATATTGAATACATTGTTCATATAGGACCACTGGATTCAGTTCCAAAGTAAAGGACTTGGAAGGCCTTACTCTTGTTCTTACAACAAGAAAAAGTTCAACAACTAAAAATGAATACATATAATAAATATATATTTTAAAGCACAAAAATCATTGTGAGGAACTCATGTTATGAATTAAGAAGATATTTTTCACTAGAATTCAGAAGCCTCCAAAGAATAACCTTGTGCAAGGCATTTAAATAGAAAACAAAGTCCCTGAATAGCAGAAAAATTACAAATCATAATAATAAATATGATAAAGTAATTTCATACAAATGTACAAACCTGATAATCTAAGGAGATCAGTTCAAAGATAATTACTTGCTTCCCTTAAGAAAGACAGCTATAAATTATTCAGAGGTTACTCCAGCACTGATGGAAACATTTTTTTTGTTCTTTCCTTTTTTTCATTTCTAGCTTAAATAATTCTTTATACATAAGTCTTAGACAATATAATTATTTTTCTGTAATTATAGTCTTATATTTTAATGTTCACATCCATATTTATTTTCTTTAAAAATGTTTCTTATTCCAAAGATCCCTTTCCCTTCTTGTCTGTTTAAATTACTTGGAAAGCCTGTTAAACCTTTCCTTGGATAAAATGACTTATTTTTTGGATAGGGAAAGAATTCACTGCTAGAATTCTTAAACGCATGCTTAAAAACACACACACATTTTCTTTTTTTTCTTCTTTTCCTCCTTCTTCTGCTTCTTTTTCATCTGCTTCTAACATCTATCCATCTATCTATCTTTCTACCTATCATCTATCTACTAGGGTTGTTGGCCAGTAATACACCAATGCAAGACATGGCTTAATTCTCATAAAGCTTTATATTTTGTCTACTTGCCATATTCCAAATCCTCTGTAGATTTTTTTTCACATTTTCATTACCTCACTTGTAAGTATACAAACCAGTCTATCATAATTTCTATACACTTTTTTCTGCTTTGTTTGTAATTTTCTCTTTTTATTTTAGGTGGACATTTTAAATTTTTTATTGAGATATAATCAATGTACTATCAAATTTACCATGTTAGTATGTTTTTTAATTAAATCATTTTTATTGTTATTCTGTTACAGTTGTCTTGATTTCTTTCTATAATACTACTTGGTACTTTTGTCTTCTAGTTAGTGATAATAGTGAAAACCAATATTTATTTAAAATTCACTTTATGCCCACAATAATTTATACATAACTTGTTTTTTAATTATTTCACTGTTGCTTTGAAGTAGGTAATAATTATTCTAATTTTGTAGATAAGGGTGGTTAAACTCAAAGGGATAATTTGGTCCCATATTATTTCTATTTTCTTATCCTCTTCTTTTGGTCCTGCTACACAAATCGTTTTCTACTGAAAAAAATTCTGTTGAAGAATGACAAGAAGCTATGATGTCAAAGAAACTGATTATGGCTCTGTTAATTATTAATTAGGTGAATCTGAATGAGAACTCATTCTGTCTGGAACTCAATATATCTGCGCAGTGGGGATTACAGGATATCACATAAGGAAAGGTATGAATTGAAGACAATAAAAATGCATGTAAAGCCTGTAGCATGAAGCTTGGACGACCTATCCCATCAAAAATGTTAGGTCCTGAGATTATGATTGAAGTTCATTATTTATTTAGTTAGTTTAGTTTACAGTTTTGAGGCAGATTGAGTCTGGTCACATATGTTAACTATTTCCTCACTACCCAAGTATCAGAGTATTCAGCTGTTTCATGAGTACGTTAATGTCACCTGTATGAGGATGATCATTTTGAAGGTTAATTTAGATAATGCATATACGACAGAGTCCAGACACATAATACTTGTTCAATAACCACCACTTTCCCTATTGTTATTAGTTTGCTATTATATTTCATCTTTTAGTGCAGAAACTCACGCCTACTTTTGACTCTTTTGGTCCTAGAATTTCTATATGATTATATATGTACAGTTTTTATTTTCTACTCTCCTAACTTGCATACAAACAAATAGACTTTCTTCTTGTTTGATCTGCAAGAATTTGGTCCCTTGGTTGGCATTCTTTTCAAAATTTTGCTTAGTCCATCTATATTACATTAGTTGTTTTACTTCCTTATAATCCATTGGGATTGTTTTATTCAATTTTCACCATCTAACTTCCCGATCCCAGCTCAGTAAAAGATAACACAGTTCAAAACCCTGGCTGCTGTGGCTCAGTAGATTGAGTATTGGCCTGCGAGCCAAGTGTCGCTGGTTCGATTCCCAGGCAGGGCACATGACTAGGTTGCACGTCAAGTCCTCAGTTGGGGGCGTGAGTGAGAGGCAACCACACAGTGATGTTTCTCTCCCTCTCTTTTTCCTTTCCCCTCTCTCTAAAAATAAAGTAAGTAAACAAATAAATAAATTATTAAAAAGAAAAAAAGAAAAAAGTAATTAAAAAAAAAGATAACACAGTTCAAGAATTCAAAGAACGCCAAATAAATGCCTCATTTTACATGTCTTAACTGAACACTAAAGAGAATAAATGTCTTGCAAAAACTCCTATAATCGATGTATTTTTTAATCTGGATAAAATTCTTGACAGATGCTTTAGTGAAGAAAGATAATCTACACTATTAAATGTGTTCTAATATTTAAGTTAATATAGTTATCTAACTGAATATAAATAATCAATCAAATTAAAAATATCTAAACTTTTAGGACAACTATTCTTTGGCAGTTATATCTCATAGAAATTTACTAGTAAATTGTAACAAAAAATAACCCAGTAAAGAGAAATTTTGGTGGTAATAAAGAAAAAGTTGTACTTTTTCAATACATTTCAGAAATGACATGGTTTTAATATCAGCACTGTGATATGATTTTACTATGTTCTGTCACACCAAAAGGTTTCAAAAAAATAATGTGTGAAGAAATGACATTTTACTTCAGAGTGATAATTATCAGCTATATTCCATAACAGAGAGATAAATACAAAGCAATACTACTTTTATGTGAAGTTATTCATATTTGAAGGATGATTGTATTGATGACAATGATAAAATAACAGCACTTAATAATAATAGCATTTCCATTTTTATTTTCTCCTGAAAGATCATAAGGTTATATATTTGAAATTTTCTATTTGTGCAATCAGGGAAGGCAAGTAAAAAAAATCACTAATTCCAGTAAAAGGAAATCAAATCCTTTTAATGGCAAGACAGTGTGATTTGCAAAATGAAATGCTGTCTTTGAACATGTAGTCATGACTTTGCAGCATGCTGTAAGAGAAAAACGAAATTGATGACAATGACCACAACAGAAATGAGGGCTCTGTATCATACCAAAGATTTCCGAATTGTAAGATTCTATTCTACGGTTCATTCTTCACTAAGTCCTTTCACACCAGAAATTAAACAATAATGAATATCTTTATGATTATCATTTATTAATCATTTAAAGGATAATTTTTTTCTGAGGGTAAAAATATATACAACAGATCGAAATATATTTTCAAACATAGAAGATATGGATAACTCAGAACAAAAATACAGTTGGCTAACAATTATCCAGGAGAAGTGGAAATTTTTGAGAGGGAAAATATCAGAGAACATCTAGAAAGTTAACTGAAAATGTAGAGTTGAAAATGTCAAAGTCATGTGTGAAAATATCTACATTTAAGGAACTAATAAGTCTAATATTATTTATATTGTCCTTGAAAGTAAATCCAATTATTTTCAATCAATATATTAAATAACCTTCAATTTAATGTTGAAATCTGATAAATACAGTTGACCCTTGCACAATGCAGGGGTCAGAGGTTCTAACCCCCCATTTAGTTGAAAATCTGTATATAACTTTTGATTTCTCAGACTTAGCTAGTAATAGCCTACCATTGGACAGAAGACTTACTAATAACATAAATAGGCAATTAACACTTGTTTGTTAAATTGTTAATTTGTATGTTTATATTTTATATACTACATTCTTACAATACAATAAGCTAGAGAAAACATTATTAAGAAAATAATAAAGAAGGGAAATACATTTACAGTATTTATTAAAAAGAGTGGATATATATGTGGAAGTGTGCATTTCAAACCCAAGTTGCTCATGAGTCTACTGTAGTCCAAAGAAAATCATAGAATGATCTCACGGTGATTATTATGCTAATATGTTCAAAGTCATTTTAAGCATGAACTAAGAGAACACAGCAATAAATCAAATAAAATGCATTACCACAAAAATTTTCCCAAACACATGAGAATGAAACTACATTAAGAAATGTGTGAATATGAACAAGCTGAAAGGAAAAAAACATATCACTAGATGCTAGGATATTATTTATATAAGTCAATAACCATCCCTTATCCAAACTCTAAATAAAATGATAATACAATCTAATTCTGTATTTAATACTGTCAATTTTCAGATCTCAACAACAACTATTTTTTCAAAAGTGGGAAATATAAAAAATGAATTTGATTAATACCAGAGATTAAGAGGTTTAACTTCTCTTGGAATTACTTGACATTGTTCTGAAAGTTCTCGCAGCACCAGAAGACAAGAAAATAAGTGTATGTTTTTCTGAATAATAAATTGTATATTCCTGGGAAAACGAAACTCCAGGAAAGAAATTAACATTAATGAGATACATAACTAAAAATTGTATCTATAATAGCAACAAAAACTGAAGATGTTTAGAAATAAATTTAGCAATGAAGTCCAGGTACTACTTGTTGAAATTAGAAAACCCCATTGAAACTGATAAAACAGAATTTAATTGCAATGACATAGAACACGTGTAAGAGTATTATTATGAAGAATTCAGATGAAAAACATATATATTATGATATATTAATATGTAAAGACAATTGCCATGAGAATACCATGTGATTTTTTATGATTTAGGTTACATTCATATTTAAAGAAAATAATATTAAGGTTTATTTAAAAGAGCAAATGTCCTAGAATTTTAAGAGATAAACAATAATGGTAACTTGCCTTAATAGTTTTGAGTGACTTTTAGTAACTATTGTGGTCAAATCAAGAAAGTATTGATATAGGAATACACAAAGTATCATTGAAACAAATATCTGAGTGCAACTCCAAAACTGATTTCATCCTAACATTAATTACACTGTATTTCATTCACTGTATTCATTCCTTGCATAAATTTTCAACTTCCTGTTCTTCTCTCGTGTTTGCCTAAGAGATAATTCAAACGATCCTAATTATTTCACCAGATAACCCCAGCTTTCCAATCCACAAATAATTATGATTGTTCTAACTTGAAATTCATTATTATTAACCTCAAATGAGTCATTTTGCAGTCAGTGTCCATTTCATTAATCCAGAGTTCCTCAACTTTGGCACTTGGGACTATATTTCCTTGTTGAGGGGGCTGTCCTTTGCTTCAGAGGATGTTTAGCCACATCCCTGCCCTCTATCAGCGAGGTGCCCCTCAGGGAATGACATCATAGACATTCTATCAGACTACGTAAATGTAAATATGTAGGCTGAAATAATGTAAACAACTTGGATTCCTGCTCATAGTTAAATAGCTCACTAGAGGGCTTTAGGGGACTAAATTCCATTGCGGGTGGTAATTGCTCCAATGTCTTTCTTCTTAGTCTAGAAGATCAGAGAAATTCTCCCCTGTACCCAGCCACTCCCAGATCCTGGCTCTGACGCACTTACGTCTTTGCATACAAGGTCTTTCATCATGTTACAATATGAGAACTTGAACATGGTGCTTGGCGTTTTGGTGAACTTAGAAGTGTGCATCACTACTGAGAAACAATTTGTACCATTTTCACGTAACTCTGTGTATGATGGTAATGCTATCGCGTGTCGTATCGTACGCATTACGCATTGTGAGTGCTTGCTTATTGCATTCTTTTTTTATTAACAACTTTCTTTTGTCCGTGAAATACTAGAAAAATGTCAAATTAAAATGAAATTTACAACATGGTTTTTATCTTCCTAACACAGGGGAATACTTAAACACCTGTTAATATTTACAAATTACTGGAGTGTAAGAAAAATATCACTTCAATAATTAAACAATTTAAAATGAGATAAACTATCGACATGTGTGGGCTATGCTTAAACTAAGGCACAAGTCAAGTTTATTCTACTGGAGAAACACCATCTATTCACCAGTATGTACAATCGTATAAATCCTACAGAGCAACTTAAAGCAAAGCGAGGAAGGGCGCTCTAAGCTGAATGAAAGTTGAGTTTATTTTAGACACAGTGCTTTAAAAATCACAAAGAGTAAGACTGGCCTGGCTTAAGAGAAAACTGAGATTTCATTTGTTTTGTGATGTCCAATAGCATCAACAAAGGACGGGTATAGGCAGTGACTAATACAAATGAGCACTTCTTTAAAAGGAGGCTTATTAACGCTTTAACGAGTCTTGTTTTACCGCAATCATTTGCAATACTATGCTTGCTCCTGGTAATACTCGTAACTTGAAAATATCAGGAGTCAGCATTGTCTCCCTTATCTTGGTTCGACTTCTCTACAGTGGCCTCGCTTTTCTTCAAGTGGGTTGTTTGTTCTTATGTTCATATTAATGTTAATTTATTGCTGTTTCAATTAATATTGCTGGGTGCCAATGGGGTTGTTATCATAACTGAATTCTATAAGACTATCTGTATTTTGACCTAGGATTCTGTTGAGAAAAGCCAATACATTCTGTTATAACACTCTAAGTAAGTTATAACACTGTAAGAAGAAGCAGGATTTTTCAGTATGTCATCTCATTCATGAACTATATACATGAATATGAATAAGAAAGAAAAAGTTTTTTTACCTCTACCATATTCTTTCTGAATCTCATGTATGAGACTTCTACGAGCTAAAATAATTGTGTGATTACCTATTAAAATGAATAAAATTAGAGCTAGAAGGAAAATCAGTTTTTCCCTAGAACTGTTATTGTAGGTAGCTGGCTAATTTTTAAAAAAGGGAGCAAAGGGAATTAGACATTGAGTTTAATAAATGGGGAGCATAAACCTGTTTACTTCCACCAAGAAGCTACAGCTTCAGCTTCACACTCCAGGGGATTAGAACATTGCTTCGCAAAGGGGATTAACACTGCTCTCTTCCCTACTCTGATACTAGATTTTGGGGGTGGGGGTGGGGGCTCAGGAGGAGGTGCTTGACCAAAGGGGCCTGCCAGTCTAACCAGGGATGGACCCATTAAAAAGCCCATGAAAGCCTGGGAAGTTGATTGGTATTGCATCACAAAGCCAAGGAGATATAACCGCAGAGGAACAAAGAAGCGCACTTTGGCTCCCTGCATCCTTCACTCCTGCTCTCAATGGCCCACACTCGCCCTGTCTGTTCCTCTGCTCCCTTTTGACCCGGAGCTGCCACTATGTGGGTCTAGCAGCTTCCGGGGCCTGGAGAAGATGGTGTTGGCTCCCAAGATGACTGAGCTTTCCCATAAAGCAAAAACTCTGGACTCTGACTCTTGTTTGGCCCTGTTGAGGACACTGTTGGACTTTTCCCATTGCGAGATGAAGGGAGATGGGACCTTGGAAACCCAGGGGCAGCCTTCCGCACAAATAAACCACGCCCCACCACGATCTCTGTGCGTGGGTCCTTGGAATACTTTACTCACAATCCCATGGAAGGGCCTGATTTCTACCCACAGCAGCACCACTCTTATATTTGTTATTATAAATTGTACTCAGTCACAACTCAGAGGCTCAAAGAATAAAGTGACTTGTGGAAAACCAAATAATTTTCAAATAGTGGAGGCAAGATTTTACAAATTGGTCTCTGCTACATCATCCTGCTTGCCATAGAAGATCACCTCCTTAGCGACTTTGAACTCTTAAAATTGTGAGCCTTGTTTCAGGCACAATGTGCTACATTATGTTGCAATAAGACACAGCTCTATATTTTAGTGACATACAGTGAAGATTGTTCTCATCCTCTCTCCTTGTCCATAGTGATCTGGCTAGGGCTTTATTCTTTACTGTGGTTTTTTTTTTTTTTTTTCTTTCAGGATGCAGGTCAATGGAGCAGTTGCCTTTAGAGCATTTTCTTATTATCAAGGTAGAACAGAAAGGAAACATATCAACCGTGAGCTGGCTCTTCAGGTGTCTGTTCAGAAGTGACAAATGTGAGATTTCACTGCCAGAGCGAGTCATCTAATGATGCCTGAGATGACTGATTGGTATGTATTACCGTCTCACAGAAAATGGTGCTGCATATTTTGAGCAGTAGAGTCTGCCAGGGAACCACTACAGAAATTACACCCTCAGAAAATGTGCTCTGGGAGAAACCATAAAATGATAAATAATGATTGAATTAATGAATCTCACACAGAGAGATCAAAGAAGACTTTTAGGGTTATAACTGCGGACTGTAATCAGGATGGTCAAGTCTGATAGATTGGGGACAATTCTGTGACTATAAAAATGGAACAATGTTACAAGGCTAACAACTTTCAAGATAGGCTTTAAACTGTGAGTTAAATAACAAAATATAATAATTTAATGATGTTAAATATTTGGGTGACAATAGGAAAGGATTTCAAAGCCATATCACTGTCATATCATAAAGGTAAAGGTTTTTAGACCCAACATTTAAGAGAGAGTACAAAGAAACAGCGTGATTCATTAACAAATGCATCAAAGCTATCAATATTTATGCTTAAGATGTGTCCTCTTTATGTTTAAAAATGAAACCCTTCCCCCCTGCACGTTAGACACAAAGGAAAGTCACTGAACTCAAGTCTCCATGAATGTTTCTCTTCTCCAAATGAGGTTTTCTATTGCTAATCATTTTGAATGCCTGCCAGACCACTTGGACTCTGAGTCCCGGGGATAACACAGATGTCTGTGTGCCAGTGAACAGCTTTCAGGTGAAATAACATCCCAAGCAAAAAAAACTAGAATTGACATCTAGCATGCTGATAAAAAAATATGGGGCTTTTCGTTCATCAAATAAATAACATTTGAAGCAAACAGCTTTTTAAAAAATATGTGTGTGTGTGTGTGTATAATTATTTTTCTTGAATAGGTCACCAAATATTAAGCTAGAAGATTGTAAACTTCCTTTTGAGGTTATTTAGCACTTTGTCTTTTTCCGTATACCAAAGATATACCTTTCTAAATTTAGAATGCTTAGTAGATTTTATGAAGGATTTGCCATATTTTGTGTTTTCATCTTCTCCTCTACGATCCTTGAAGACCTTGTTGCTATTTTTTCAAATGCAATTAATAAAACTTAGCAGCAAGCAAAAAATCACATTTCCACATCACTGTTGATTGCATTAAAAAAGACAGCATATTCATTTCTCCACTTTTCACACATGTGTAGAGTTCCTATGTACCAGGTGGGCATAATTAAATTGGAATGCAGTTTGGCTGAGAAATTATTTTCTATCAGCTTCATAATGCCTCTGCAGGATCTTCATAGAAAAAAAAGTAATATTATTGAGAAGCGTTCAGGAAAATATTTGATAGGCAACCGTGGTTTGGTTTATACAAATATAGCTTTAAAACACCAACATTCTGGGGTCATGTAATTAAGGAAAGCAAAAATTGTCTTAATGAGAAAGTTTCTAAGACTAGCCATTAAAATAACAACAACAAAAAAAGATAAACTTAATCTTGATAGCTGATGTAGTGAATTGTTCTCTCTCTTTGACAGGTTTGTAAATCATTTATACAGCAAAACACTTACTTAGTAACCGAACTGATATAAATAATCATTGATTTTATATTAACCCAGCATATTGGCCCATTTATTTTATTTGTAATGGAAGCAAGAATTATTTGTTTCAACAATTCCTCACAGATGTCAGAAGATGAGAAGACATAGAAAGGAATATTCAGAAAGAGAGAGAGAGAGAGAGAAGATAGCAAAACAACACACACACAAAAAAACCTCTGAAAGTGAATAGAAATAAAATTTGAAACTCCAAGTGACTTGTTACTGCGTTATACAAGCAGAGAATATGATAAAATGCCACAAAGATTTCACAGTCAAAAAATAGCATATACTTGAGCATGTTCTGAGACATCTATGGAAATGGTTTTCTTGGATATTTGGTTCCTAGTGGCTCTCAAAAACAATTGTTGAAACAAATTTGAATGAAACTTTGAACTGATTGAGGTCCCTTTGTTCAAAGATGTCATGTTTCAGAAATGGAAATACCATATTATAATGCTATCAATCATCTTGAAAAATCAAATCGATACTTTCTAAGTTCCAGTTTTTGTGTCATTTTAATGTACACATATACGTGGCACTGTGCTTTATGGGAGATAAATAAGCCTATGGACCATACTAACAGCAGATTGAATAAAATAAAAGTGCAATATTAACAGTGATATTAAGTTACTATTTATATTACTGAAGTGCCTAGATAAGAATTAGTTCAGCTAGATAGGTTTTATAACCACCCAGTCACCAAATCAATAAATGTCTTCATTTGTTTCGTGATATTAACCCTAATTTTTTTCAAAACCAAGGACATTGTGGAAATGAGATTATAATTAATATTAAAAAGGCAAACATGAGAGGCAATTCCAGAAATAATGAAAAATAATCTTAACAGGTAAATTACTATGGCGAGTTACTGTATAAACTGATCTACAAATCTAACTCAAATAATTTAAGTGCTGCAAATTTAGTTTCATAATGGATTTTGTAATAATAACTATCAACAAATCTTATAATTATAGCAAGATTGATGAAAAGGGATATTGGCCTTCATTTGGAATTTCTTCCAACTAGGCCCCAAGAAAAGGGCTTTGTGGAGGTAGTTCAGCTGGTGGATGATGCCAAGAAGCAGAAGTGAGAAATCAGAGCTGCCAGACCAGACCGGGAAAAAGCTAACAAAGGCTGTATTGGTGCGGGAGTTATTGCTGCGGGTGAATGATCTCAACTCTGCCGAGAGGTTTCTGAGAAGGAGCATCATAATGATCATACGTGGAGACCTGAGTGACATTAACTTTCCAGTGACTCCCAACGTCCTCCTCCACGTGTCCAGAATGTCATCCTATTGAGGTAGGCCAAGCTCCACTGGGGACAAAGCTGCTACACACAAATAGGCTGAAGGGCTGTGGGGTGTGTGGGGGTGGGGGGAGGGGTCGGGAGGAGGGCAGCAGTCCACACATCTGCTACAACATCTATTGAAGGGATTTGTAAGAACACTTCAAAGTATTTTTCTTATAACATTTAGTGCTATTCCTAAATACTTTCTGTATTTCATGGAAGTATTTTTTAGTACATACTGTATGTAACTAGATTAACTAATATTTAGTACATATCAACTAAATTATTACATGACTTTTATCTAATACCAAACACGGCTAATTTGTTTCAAAAACTTTCTGAACTGACTTCCATGCTATTGCTCAGTATTTGTTTTCTTTCTCAATCACCTACAGCCACTGAAATTCAGTCCTCCTCACTTCTCAATTACTATAGAATATCATGGTTCCTGCTTTGCATCTTCTTCTGCTTCCAGTCTTTCTTCTTAAAATATCATTATCCATTATGCTCTGAGATATTTTAAATCATATAGGAATGTAACAGTCCATCTTTAAAACTCTGTGGTTCTTCACTGTTTTCAAGATGACCCATACCTACTTTTTCAATGTATCCCCTCATTACTTTCTTCTCCTGTTTCTAATTCCAGCAACAAGTAATTAGTACGTACTGATTTATTTTGCCTTCAGATTCTGTAAAACAACTAGATCCCTGCCCTTTCATATGAAGATGTCATCTCATGTAAGAACGCTCATTTTTATGTGACAATATCTTTGTTGTCGTTGAGCAAGAGAAAATAAGGAGGAATAGGAACTCACCGACATAAAAGCGGGATGTGTAAGTGGGGTTCTTTTTGTCTCAGTGTTGGTTGAGGGGTGAAGACATCCTAAAAGCCTAGTAAATGGACAAGGGTTGGGAACACGACTCTGGAAAGGCCTCAGCTACCTGGAGGAGGTAAACAGGCTGAACCTGTGGGACAGGCAGAGGGTTGTTGAGAACCATTTCTTCGGAGAGATCTGCCTTCAAGTGGGAGGGCTTGGGTTACCTCCACCTCACTTCCCACCAGGTGAGAACAGTATCAGTGCGCCATTCAGAAAGTTAAGTTAAGGGTCACGATGGGTAAGTGATTCCAACCCAGGACAGTGAGAAAATAAGAGATCACCAGCTGGTGGATTTAGAGGCAGGCAAAGAAGAGCTCTTGCAAAATGTTCTGACTGCATTTGGGCAAAGGAGGTGCAGGAAGCATTCCCTCAGCACTTAGTGTGGGCCACATGAAAACACAGAGGGCCTGAGAGAATTGGGAATCCGAGAAAACAAGTTTCTATGAAGTGCCCAGAATTTCATGGGGAGTGCTAGTGAGAGCTCAATGTATCACTCCTGTCAAGGGAAATGCAGCTAAGAGGTCTTCAGCAGTGGACAGTTCTTAAAAAGCCATTAGTGTACCCGCAGAAGAGGTATTTAAATACTTCTTGGCGCAGCGATCACAAGGGGATGTGGAAATCGTGCTTGCTAAAAGTAATTTTTATGCTTCTCTTAAATCCCCTTCTCTCCTCAGACCAACTCCAATGCAGTCAGAAAGCACAGCTGGCAAGCTGACAGAGGAAACCAGGTAGAAACGACAGGCTGACCACATCCCTGTCCATGACCGCAGATGGCCCATGGGGGCCGGGCTACCACTGTCGCATGGGAGTGGACATTCTAAGCATCTAATGAAAAACAGTTAATGACTTAAGGTTAAACACAGGAGTCTTGATTACATAAGAAGTAACCTGAAAACTCATGAGGCTTCTCTGACTTTTCTTGAGAATAAAATGAATCCATTTTTACTACCTACATTTATAAACAACATAGGTAAACAGAGCATAGTCACACATAATTACACATGTGAGCTTTGTCCGATACCAGCGCATAATATTCATGCACCATGCAAGGAAACAATGGTAAGTTATTATGACCTATAAAATAATTGCTTTTATCACCTTACTATCATTATTTGACCTTGTTTTGTCTTCAATAATTTGCTATTATTTAATAGTGTGAGCTGCCAATTCAGATTTTCTGAGTTTGAATCCTGTTCCTTGTTTTGTCAGATATGTGGTTATTAGAGACTTATGAACCTTATAAGCCTTAATTTGATTATATCTTAAATGAAGATAAAATAGTATCTATTCCCTTATAGGAACTGGGGGGTTAAATTACTCAGAATGTGATATGCCCAGTACAGTAATTTCTCAATATTATCATTATTATTCATGTTCTTCTTTTACAATACACAAATGGTCCACCCCTTTTTAACACTTTTTTTGAACTACAAAAATTTCATTTTATTTTCCCCAAAATCAATCATGAGCAATTTGCAATATTATATAGATATCAATGGTCTATGTCAGAAAATTACAGCAGCAGCTGAAAGTGTAGAGTGGCAATTTCCTAGACATCGTAGAGGTCAGAAGATATAAATGAACCCAGTATTTCCATACCAGTCATTTGTTTCAGGATTCTGTTCTTACGACCAATATTCAATGCTTTAATTTTCAAATTTCTTAAAGTAAAATACACGTGTAAGACACCTATCCTAAGCTAGTGAGTCCAGGACACAATAATGTGATTGTCTGCTCAATTTCTTCAATGTTGCTGAAATGGAGCCTCAATCATAGGTTTCATTCCCAGGGGGTACCTATGGTGTCTTGGTCATAGGCCAGATGTGCTAAGACACACACACACACACACACACACACACACACACACACACACATATATATTTGCCTTTTTTATATAACCGGTAGTATTCCACTAAAGAAGAAGAACATTTTACCCTTTGCGACAGCGTGGATGGACCTGGAGAACATTATGCTGGGTGAAATAAGCCAGCAAGAGAAAAACAAATACCATGGTTTCACTTATTGTGAAATCTAACGAACAAACTGAACTATCAAGGAAAACAGAGAGCGACTCATAGATGGAGAGCAGCAGGATGACAGCTATTGGGGGCGGGGTCAGGGAGTGGGGGTACTAAACAAAAAGGAGGAAAGAGCCACGAACAACAGCGGGGAGGGGGTATAAGAGGACCAAAGTGTAATGGAAAAATACAATAAAGATTAAAAATGAAAAACAAAAAGTATTTAAACAATGAAATAAGCTGCTATAGTTGAAAAAAGAAAAATGATATATTCATCCCCTAGTCTATGATTTGAGGGGTAAAAAGGCTATAAAGCTTTTGTCTCTGGTCTGAGCCTGGAGATAGGGAGTGGGTCATGAAATGTCTGTTTTCTGTTCTTAGAATTTCTGCTTGAAGGCCGGAATGTAAATATTAGAGTGATTTATGTAATTAACACGATGTAGGTTTAAAAAGCTGAGTTTTTGTTGTTGTTGACATTGTTGGCTTTTATCTAAAATTTAAATCTCACCTAAGATATTCAGAAAATGTATAAATGATTA
Organism: Furipterus horrens; assembly: GCF_987537825.1. NCBI lineage: Eukaryota > Metazoa > Chordata > Mammalia > Chiroptera > Furipteridae > Furipterus > Furipterus horrens. The sequence continues at coordinate 7,239,166 of NW_028327180.1, forward strand.
AACATCATAAGCATAGATAAGATGTATCATTTCAACACTTCTACCAGCTGAATGCAATTTTTTCTATATCTTCCTTCTTGTCATATGCTATTTTCTGAAATTAACAATGTTTTTATGTTCCTAAACAAAACTAGGCATAGAATCTTTGAAACAAGATGACATGAGTAATTTTGTTATGAATGGTCAGAAAGCAACTCTCTAAAACAAATTTTGTCAATGACGAGATCGCATAGAGAGCCAAAATCTATTTCAAATACTCACCACGGAATCTCAGACATACTCTATTCTCTACACATCCATGTGCTGCAGAGAAATGTGCTCTTTCTATCTTCTGTTCTATGAGAAGGGCGCTAAAGCTCAAAGGTCACTGCCCTCAATTTCATAATCTTTTTTTTTTTCATATTATCAAAAGTTGAAGATCCACGGCAAGTATTTTTCTTATTTAATTGAGTGGTACAAAATAGATTTCCCCCAGAATAGTAATTTTAATGTAACAGTCTTAAGTAATTTTATTTTTCATGTAGTGATATTTAAAGTATATAAGATGAGTAGCAAGTTACACTTTAATAAAAATATGCTCTTTCTATTTGTGACCATTTCCAAAGTCAGACAGAAATTCATATCCTTGAAAATAAGTTTTAATGGACATATATAAAAAGTTACTATTGTAAGTTTAGAGTATGACATTATTGAATATTATTATTATTTTATATTGAGAAAGATAATGAGTTATAATGAACACATAAAATATATTATTTTCTGAAAGTCATAAACCGCTGTGGGCAAATAACAAATATTATAGACACTATTTTCAAAATATAATCTAGCTTAATGGTATAGTATTCCCCTAGCTAACTTATTTTAAAAGTATAGTATGTCTCAGGAATAAATTAATTTTGATTATAGTACTAGTTTCATATACTCATTTCTTTTTTACTTCCTGGTAATATACAGTGGCTAAAATATTAATTACATAATATGTATTATTTTAAAAAGCTTTTGTAGCTTAAACTATTTTTATACAAGAAATATCCAGAGACACAATAATTTTTAAACAGTATGTTATCTCTAAATAAAACTTCAAGTGATCAATTTAAGACTTATTAGAACCTCGTTTACTGAAGAAAACGTAACCTATGCCAATATATTAAAATTGATATAAATAACATATTTATTGAACATGTTATATTTAGTAATTAAAAACAAAAAACAAAAAAAACCACTGTACTGATTCTTTTCAATGCAAGAAGTTAGCCTGTCTCTTGGTTTTGTTCAGTGATCCCTGCAGTCGCCTGGGAAACCTTGTGTCTGCTCTCTGAGTATGCATGGAAGGCAAACCCTATGAGCAATAACTGTCTTCTCAGACAATACTTGTGCAATGAGTCTTTTGACAAGTGTATATTATTGACAAAACGAAGTATTTCCTGGCATTATCGATGCATTATTTACTTACATAACATGCTTTTTTACTTGAAACAAAATGGATCTGTAAATATATATGCATCCATATAGATATATATACTTAAAAGCGAGGGGCATGATCCTTTTGCTCTTTAAATTCAATGGCTTCTTTATACGCGTCCACCTAAAGCTGTTCTCAAAAAGTTAAGTTCACAGATTCAATATCCTTCGAGCCAGCGGCCTGCGTCCTCCGCCAGAAAGCCTGCCTTTGCGCACAGCGACCGGGCACAGAAGCGATGGCGAGGCTGCCGCTAGGCCGAGAGGCAAGTGGGAATTGCACGCAGTTTAAACTCACCGGATGCAGAACAAATGAAAAGCACAACAGCGAGGTCATCCGACCACTTAAAAGCCAGCGCCACGTTATACAAGGAGCCGTTGCTTCCTCGCTCGGGACTCCGACAGCGCGCCTCGAATAAACACCGTCTTCGGCAGGTGAGTATCGGTGTGACGCATCTCTGCACGGATCGGCATCGGAAACGCGGATCTTACTCACACTCGCGCTAAACAATGCAGTGGAAACTGCGTGGCTGCTTATCAGGAACAAAATAAATTATAGTGAAACAACTCAGCTAATTTTTAACAGAGAAAAGTTAAACTTGAACATACCGTTGCCTCCCTTGAAGGGAAAACATTCCGTCATCGTAGGGATTATAACTCACAATGTTAGTAACAGGAAAGATTATTATTTTTACTGACTTTCTTGTTAGTAGGAAAATGCCTCTGAGAAAGCGTTTCCTTCCCTGGGTCTTGATCTAATTGGACAATTTTATGTGAGCTGATATTTGTGGTCTGAGCGGGCTTTCAAGGGAGCCAATTATATGTTTTTTCACCGCCATGTTGTGGTGCGATAGCTTTTCGTTGGGCCTTTTGTACCTTTTCCGTTGTAGATACTGAGTTAAGTTTTGCTCATCGGGACAAAAGATTTCTTCTGTGATTGCTATTGCTGCCCACAGTAGAAAAGATTGCCAGCGGAGCCTCTGTTTTAAAGAAATAGGGAAACGTTTTTCCCCCAAATGATTGCATTTTATTTCATAATACATTATACCAAGTTTAACCAACTCGAGAGAAGTGCAGGTAGCTTACTATGGAAGAAATAGAAAAATCCTTTCTATCACAAATGGAAACTTCTAAAAATCATTACTGCAAATCTTAAATAGAGATGCTGGCTGATAAGTTGCTCTGGTTTATATATGCATTGTCTGATGAAAACACAACAAATAACCATCTGAGAAAATCCCATCTCCAGTATAATCCATTAGAATATTCAAGGTACCAGAAAAACTGCAAAGCTGCTGTCCAAGATAAGACAAGAATGAGCTTTCTGTGTTCAGATTTCATTCTCAATAGGATCTGGGTCCCCCAGGCTCGAATGTAGACCTAGCTTCTGCCAAAGATGTGATGTGCAGAATCTTTGCGTTCATTCAGCTCTTTTGTGAATGATAAATGGAGTCCTGGGAACTTTTGGTTTGGCAAGACAAAAAGGGGTGGGGGGGTTCTCTATGTTAGATTACTGTGCATTATATTTCACATCCTTTTAAAAATATTTATTTTATCATATTAAACATTCTGGGATGAGACATTCAGATGTGTTTTTTTAAAGCACTACTTAATATAATTTATTTTTCTAGGACAGTAAAATAAAATAATTCTTAGGTGAAAAGTGGTTTCTTTAAAAGTCGGAGACTATAATTAGTAATTTTTATAAAAACAGATAGCAAAGGGTGCCAATTAATTCCTTTTAGTTAAAAACATAAGAGGTTATGAAAAAAAAACTTGGAAAATGATAGCAACAGATTTTAAATAACTGTTAAGTGTTTCCTGAAAGAATCTTGTCCTGTCATATAAATGCCTGTGAAATGTTCCCTAAACTGTGAATTTCTTGATATTTCTACTCCATTATTTTACCATCTATAACATAATTTAGGGCACCTCTGCACAGAAGCACAATCTATTGACCGACATGAATCAAAAATAGTTTATATCTTACTGTTTAGTGCATAAGTAAGAGTGCTCAGGAGTTTTTCAGTTCCCTAGATTTCACATCTTTGGGTTATTTGGTGCTTATCCAGCAAGTGTTATAGCTGAACTTTGAATATTTTTCAAAGTAGTTGTATGTTGTATACTTTTTAATTAAATAGTTTGGACCTCTTCCTTCATGAGTCTCTGCCCTGAGAGTGTGTGTACTTTCCTATCTCTGAGGTGAGAATGTTAATTTATTAATTTGCTATCTTTCTTTGTGTGAGCTTCCGCTCAAGAGCACACACATGGAGCAATCTGTATGTTTCTGGATAAACTAAATATGCTAAACTCCCATATCTTCTTAAAGACTGTAGAAAGGTTTAAAAAAAGGTACAGCATGAAACAATGTGTTTCCCTTGGCTAGAGACTGATCTCATATTTTTATTTGCACAGTCTAATGTTAAAAGTACATAGAATTAGATGGCCTGGCATTCTATACTCATGGGAAATAAATGAAATATCCTAAATATCAGTCTCGACATTTGGAAGTGTGAAAATAATGGTATATACCTTAAAATGATGTTAAAAATTAAGTAAAATAATCCAAGCATAGGAATATGCATAGTTCCTGCAACATTCTAGAAATACCAATAAATTATTAATATTAAGAGCATATGCATCTCTGTCTTCATTATTATTCTTATATACTCATAATTATATTTCCTTCATAATAGCAATGCATTAGTTATATTATAGAATTACTCTAATTAAAATGACTCCATTCAAAACTTATAACACTTAGTGAAAAATCACCCTATGATGATTTCAGAAAGTATGTTTCTGTGTCTGAGACTTTTATGGCGAAAAAACTTGGATTACACTATTCTGAGCTTGTCGTGCCTTCAATAAAAAAGCTGGACAGGGGAGGTGAGAATTCTTAAGAATCTGAAAAATATTAGAATATCAAGTGCCATGACTAATTACAGTCTGTCATATAATCTGCACTTAAAAAATACCACATATAGATTTAAATTTTTAATATTTTTCCAAATAAGAGTTTACAAAAAAGTCTGTGGCATTAAATACATATATTATGGGAAAAAAAGCTAAAATAAATTACCTGTTACTCCACTTGATAAATCAGAGAAAGAACAAGAAATTAAACCCAAATAGGTGAATATAAGCAAATTAAAAATAAGAAAAATAAACAAAAACTCATAGACACAGACGACGGCATGGTGGTTACCAGAGGAAGAGGGTGAGGGCAGCAAAGCATAAAGGGGGTCAAATACACGGTGACAGAGGAAGATGTGACTTTGGGCGGTGGGCATACAATGCGCTATACAGATCATGCATCCTAGACATGTATACTTAAAACCTATATACCCTATTAACCAATGTTACCCCAATAAATTTAATTAAAGATAATAAAAAATTAAAAAAATAAAGACAAACAAAAATAAAAAATGGGAATGTACACTTAAGAAAATCTAGCAGACCCAATTGTTATAAACATTTTAATAAAATCAATATACATATGGCAATTCTGATCTAGAAAAACAGATAAAATAATTACCAAAATATGTAATGAAAATAGATAGATCCTACACATATTAAACAGATATAAAATATTGTAAACAATAGTATACCAATGATTTAATCGTAATAATAATTGGACAAACCCCTGGGAAAACTGTTAAAAGAAACAGAAAACAAAGAGGAAAAGACACAATCATATTTAAAATAAAAGTCAACCCATATTCTAAAGCATTCTCACAAAGTAACCAAAAGTCCAGATAGAGTCACCGTTGAACGCTTTCACATAAAAACCCATAGACACAGACGACACTGGGGTGGGTCCCAGGGGGTGAGTATGGGCAGCATTAAATGCTAAAGGGGGTCAAATATATGGTGAAGGGAGGTTTGCCTTTGAGTGACGGGCACAGAGTGTAACATACAGGTGCTATATCACAGACGTGTGCATGTGAAGCCCATATGATCTTATTGGGGAATAAAGCCAAGGAAAAAGCTGGCTTGATGGACAGTGAGGCCTTCACGCCGTCCTATTTAGCATAAACTTTCACAGAACACTAATGTGAAACCAGGCCACACTGTGCCCAGGAAGGTTCATGAAGAACATTAGGTGGTTTCGCAATAATGTTGAACAGAGACAATCATGACTATTGTCCACATCACATAACATGAATACATATTCTTCTGTGTTGTTTAATGTGAATGACAGTTGCCACTTTTCTAATCATAGCTGTAGCCTTGCTTCATTCCTCTTGGAAGCTCCGTTACTTTTAATCCCCAAGTTGCTAAAAACACTAAGTTATTCACTGTCACCGAAAAGTTGTTGTAACATTTAGAGGGATCTATAATTATCTGTCATACAGTATAATGTACCATAAAAATAGTTTGTAGTGTTTCCTTATTCAAAAATAAAACTATTCCTTGGATGATACTTTATAATGCATTGTAATATCTCTAAATACATTTATGTTTTTAGTTTATTTTCTTGTAAGGCAGAATGATTTAGTTCAGGACACTATCTGGTGTTTAATTTGCTCTTATGCCTATTTCTGCTTAAAGATTCAGGTAAACTTAATTTTTTTGACAAAGATTCTCCAGTTTAAATATAGCTCTAATGACACTTGGTCCTTACCGACTGGCCAAGGATAATATGAAGGATAATTAAATAAAAGATGTGCTGTTCTTGCCTGAAAGTCAGTACAACAGTGTAATATCTGGCATCACTGGGATTTTACTGCCGGGGAGAAGAGCTCTTAGGTGAAGTTATTTTAAGTGACTTATCTCTATGTGCCCATTTGTGATTCTGATACAACTTGGACAGAAGGACTGATATTATAACACATTAAAGAGTCTGGAAGTAGACCAAGCTGTAACAAAAGGAAATTGCCTGTTCTTATGGAAGAGATGTGATGCTAGTTTTTTATGTACATAAAGCACTCAAGAGACCTGACATGGCCCTAAAATATTTTTAAAGCATAGATTAATCTATAAAATGCCACTTCTGGATTAAAAATCTTGGGCCAAAGAAAACTACACTTTAGGTTTCTACCTTTAATCTCTAATAGAAAGGAGGTTTTTTAACTAATGGACAAAAATAAAACTGCCCTTTTAAGTATCCAGCCTCTTAAGCTTGCAATGCATATCCACATTCCCAGAAAGAAGAAAAGACCATGCTAAGCAAGGGTGAGTCACTCGGCACCATGTCCACTGTGAAAAGCGTGGGGACATAAAATAATGTACATCTTTCCTAAAGACTTGTGGTAATTAACTACAGAATATTGCGCATTCTGTTCATAACCATGAAGAGGAAAAACAAGTATTATTGATAACAGACTAAAGAACACACTGGAATTATAATTATTTTCAGATGAAAGTATTTTATTGGCATTGCATTGATCAATGAGTATGTATTTGTATGCATAACATACAAAAAATATAGTTAGTTGTATATTTTTGCTTTTTTTAACCCCTAAATTGTTTGAAAATAGTGAGTGGGAGTGAGGGGGTGTGTGTGTGGAGGGATTGGGAGACACACATACATGTATACACACGGAAACCTGAATTAAAAAAAAAAGATGTTATTTATTTATTTTTAGAGAGACGGGAAAGGAGAGAGAAAGAGAGGGAGCAAAGCATCACTGTGTGGTTGCCTCTCTCACACCCCCAGTGGGGACCTGGCCCACAACCCAGGCGTGTGCCCTGACCAGGAATCAAACCTATAACCCTTTGGTTCACAGGCCAACACTCAATCCATGGACCCACACCAGCCAGGGCAGAAATCTGAATATTTAATCAAAAGTTTAATATCTCAAATTTAAAAATTATTAAAAAGGATGTGGCAACCTATATTTGTTTAAGATGTGTTGGGTTTTTGCTATTGCTGACAGTTTTCCTCTCACATTTTTTTTCCCTAATTTTAATTAAGTTTTCTCATTAGACCTGAATGAAAACAAAAAATTGCAGGCTCAGTCAATTTTCTCAGGGCTCACACAGTTTGATCAGTTACCGTTTAGTGTCTACATTGATAATAAAATTTCAACGCTTTTGATTATTTTTATTTTGTCTGATTAGTAATTAGTAGGTCAAAAATATTGATTAAATGCATGAGTGCAATTATTTATTCCCAGACCTCTTGGGACCGTAAGAACTTCCTGAAGCACTTACTAAAAATGCAGGCTCAGTACTTTCTCAATAGACACTGAAATAGACACTAAGGAGGCAAATCCAGGTAATATGTTTTTAAACATAATTCCTGGCATTACTAGTAGTTTGATAGAAATTCAGATTTCAGAGCCATACTCCAACCTACTAGCTCAGAAACTGTGTATTAAAAAGATATCAAGATAAACCACAAGCCCATTAAAGCTTGAGAAATACTCTATCACATTCTTTTACTAATGTAGGAAGAATGAAAACTTTTAATGATTTCAATGCCAAAATGCCATCATTGTTTGTATATTGTATATGAAATAGCATCATACTTAACATCTCAGTCTATATTCTCAGTTTACGAATCGGGAAACTAAGACCCAGACATAGGATTTTGATAGCTAAATGGGTCTTGAGATTTAGTCTTCAAAGATTCTTCTATGTTTTATAGCGCTCTCTGTCCAGAGTCTAATATTCATAGGCTCCCATGATTTAATATTGATTGCCATTTTCAAGATACATCTATTATTTCCTGACTATGTGCTCATTCATTAATGCGCTGGTTCTCCCACATAATAGATTGAACTCCCTGTGATAGCCGATTTTAGATCCCTCATCATTCAAAAACTGTATCACATGTATCAGTCTTGGATGATTAAAGTCTTAGGAACAGACAAACACAGCCCAGTAACATCCATCAGTGAAATCCTGAAAACTATTCAGTGTACTGTTCAGTTATAATTTTTTTCCAGTTCACTGGCTAATCACTGAGTCAAGAACAGATTCCTATCTCTCTGAATTTCCTTAGTCAATACTTGTATGAGTATTCTATTACTGTGTTTATAACAAATAATCACAAATTACATGGCTTAACATAACACTAATTTTTCTCTCTCACTGTGCTGGAGGTGAAAAGTCTGAACTCAAGGTGCCAGCAGGGGCTTTTTGTCCCCCTGGGGGTTTCAGAGGATATGGCACTTCCCCCAAAACATCAAGCATAGGCTACCGTATGACCTAGAATGGCTGTTCCGGGTATCTACTCCTAAAATTTGAAGACACTTCTTCATAAAGATACATGTACTTCTATGTTCATTGCAGCACTATCTTCAGTAGCCATGATGCAGAAACAACCTAAGTATCTTTTGACAGATGATTGAATAAAGACATGGTACATATATACAATGGAATACTACTCAGCCATAAAAAAGATGAAATATTATTGTTTGTTTCAACATGGGTGGATCTTGAGATTATCCTGCTAAGTGAAATAAGTCACATAGAAAAAGATAAGAACCAAATGATTTCACTCATATGTGAGGTATAAAACAAAGCAAAAAATGAATAAACAAAGCAAAGAGACAAACAATTCATAGACACAGAAAACAGTTTGGTTGTTACCAGACAGAAAGAGGCATTTAGTGGGAAGATGAAGAAGATAAAGGGGGGATAAACGATGATGAAAGGAGACTAGACGTTGGGTGCTGAGCGCTAATGCCATATACAGATGATGTATTATAAAAGTGTACCCCTGAAAGCTATGTAATGTGGTTAACTAATATTAACCTAATACACTTAATTAAATATATATTTCTATATCAATAAATGTTTCTGTTGCCAACACATCATGTGTTTGAGGAATTTCTTTACCCCAAACCAGATAAATCTATATACTCTTTAATCTATGAAGTTATGCCATGGTAGTTACAACTAATTATAATTCTAGCTATAAAATTAAATTTCATATTTTACTTATAAAATAGATATTAAGCAATGTAGTTCTATAATTGTATTATACTATGAAAGCATTTTTTCCCTTTTTAATTACAAGCATCTTGACATGTGAGACTACGTCATATAAATTACTCTCTTCTTTCCTGACCCCCACGACACTATGAACGGAAGCACAACACAGGTAAGGAGTACAGATGTGTTAAATTTGACTCATAGATATTCTGGGAGATGAGCTCAACTTTAAATAAAAAACATATTTCAAGGCAAATACTCAATAACGAATTGATACAAATATTTTTACATATACTAAATATTCCTATAAAGTATATTTTCACTCATAATTAACTTTGTTGGGTGTTTCTTTCTGCCAAGCTTTATATAGAAGCAGAGCACTCTAATTCTGGAGTCTTCTTAAATTTCTATTCCATTCAAGAATAAATCCATAACAGTAGTCTACTTTTGATTTTAATTTCAAAATTAGATTTTCAGGTCTCTTGTCAGTTTAGAATACTAAAATCCGAAATGTAGCACATTTTAATGCAAAATTTAGAATGCAGGATTCAAACTAAAATATATTACCTTTCCAAACTCTGAAGTAAGGCCTTTTTTTTTTTTTGCAGTATTGTTGTTCTAACTATCCATCTTATTTTAATATTTCCTTACTTTAGTAATGCATATTTCTTTTTATTCCACACCCATTTTCTTTCCTCTATCTCATGCTGTCAAGACCACTCTCAGATTAAATGATGTCCTTATAAAATCTTAAATGAGATCTAAGATAAACAGCGCCTTTATGTTCCATAATCATTGTCACTATTTATAATAGCATAAATTATATTAATGGCCGCACAACAAGCCGAGCACACATCTTTGGCAGAAAGCTTAATTCAACAATGCACAAGTGGCACAAACTTCTGTTGGCAATGTTCTTTGATGAAAGATTCAAATACAAGTTCAGACATTACCTTGGACAGCCTTGAATTCAGTTATTCAGTGATAATGAGTTCCTCTCGTCTTGTAAAAAGTTATCCCCAGGAAAAAAAATAGATTATATAATAAGTCCCCCAGGATGCATAACTCTTTGGCAAAGCTCAAAAAAACATACTTCACATTTTGCTCTGATGAAACACAGTTATTTTTTCTCACAAGTAGACAAGTAGACATACAGTAATAAATTATGGCCTTACTTTGTGTTCTGTGTTTATTAATGCTTTCGTTTGTCATGGTAGTTAATAGCATCTTCATTGGAAATACTGAAAAATGAGTTGAAATATTAGCAATCTTCTCACTAATAAAATTAATACAGTTATAATTCAGTCGGATTATATGCTAACAATAACATATTACAGAACTTGAACAGTACAATGTACAGATACTGCATTTTATTTCACAGTCCCGTTTTCTTCCCTCTTGTCCTCAGTTAGGTACATGTTGTCACAAAGCATGGAAGTGACAGTCGGACAATGAGCTGTCACACCTGTACTTTGGTTTTTCTTCCTCACGGAAATGAACTCTCGAAGGGAAGCATTTATTTCCAAGTGGGCACCTTCTCTACTGAAGTTCTAAAAAATCTCTTATTGAGTTTTTACATCCAATGTAAAATCGCTGGACTTAAATGGCATTTAAAAAATCATGATTCTTTTGGTACCATGAAGCTCATAAAAAGAGGAAATATTGGCGTGTGGAAAAGAGATGAATGAATACAATGAACTTCTGTTGGAGGGATTTATGACATATATTTAGCATCACAGACAGCGTAATAAATCACTGCCACGGTCAATGTGAAAAATGCATTAGATACCATTTGTTTTCCATCAGCCTATCTAGGTCCTTTTCAGATGTCATTTTCAAGATTTATACATTAGCTTAATTTCGTAGGATAAAAAGTCTATTACTGATTACAAAGGAATGTCACGCATGACAGGGTTTTTTTTATAAACATTTTGGTACTGTTTACATGCATACTATGAATCCCAGAAAAAAACAAACAATGCTAAATGCATCCAAAGAAACACAAAAAATGATAAATGCAAGTCATCCCAAATCCTTCTCTAGCTAAATATATATTGACATTTTCTCTTTAAATAGCACTGTTAGATCAAATTCAAACACTTTATTTAATTCTACAGAGGCCCTTGTCCAGTATATGTTATTCATAGTTTTCTACGTCCTTCATAGTGGTATCTGCCTGTGTGTTACAGAAATTATGATTATAAACTCCTAATGGTTTTATTCTGTCAACAGATATTATTCTTTGTGTGACAACATATATCAAATTATGTTCAAATTAGTTTTGATGAAGGAGATGAGTAAAAAGAAGACCACAACTCAGAATACATTTATAGTTTAAACTTATTCAGGCCAGAAAAATCTCCTGGTATCCTAACTAAAATCCAAAATATGTAAAATCTTTCTTGATGCCTGGCTATACAAAGCCCAAATGTTTGGACAAAAATGAACAAAAAGAATATAGTTCAAAGAAATAGATATAAATGTTTTCATATATTTTTCTACATTAAACAATTAGTATTTTACTGACTTTCTACTTGTTCAGAAGCAGAGAAATTTCACTGTAAGGATTAAAGAAATCTAAAACTCAAGATGTTTATTCATTCTTATTACTATGGAGTTTAATATACTGTGGATTTAAATATTTTAGATAATCTATTACAGGGTTAATAATGTTAAACATGTTTAAATATTTATTGATATATACATTTCAGATAAGCCAAAGTCAAATTTATTTAAAATTGAAGGAGTTTGATGTACCATATAGATTACTAAAGTAATGACAATTTTGGAATATGTTTTGGTTTTAGCACAGTTGTTTAAAATGTTTTAGGATGCACATAGAAAAAAAAAAACCTATACTAAGTAAGGTTTTCTCCCCTCATGGGTATTTGAAGAGGTATTTAGCATTTGAATCTTGCCCATTCAAATTGATTTAAAATGTGGATCTGCCCTTGGTCCTTTGGGTGCATTTACATCAACACAAAAATTACATTTAAAAATGTTGTGTCCTCTTCTACCAAGTTAAATCAATGTGCTTGCCTTTTCCCTGAAGGCTAACATAAATGCAAGAATGCTATTTTGGAGTGAAGGACCTCTATAAACAAGATTCTGTTTCCCATTTCAAGAAGGTGAAACCAAAAGATTGAACGTGGTAACCTTCTGAGCATCTTAATTACTTTTTTTGTAAAAGAAGTTATCATTTCTGTACCATCTCATTATATTATCCATAAAACTAAACACATAAAATAGAACAGTAGCTCAAAAACTGTGTACAAGTACTGAGGATGAAATATAAATGCTGTATTTGTACTTATGTACATAGAAAAACACAAGTATATTTGTATTTTACCAAATGTCTGACCACCTGGCCTGTTACTTCTATGTGTGTTTTTCTGAAGGAGAAGTATACTGTAATCCAGTAGGAAAGTCACACCTGAGCGATTAAACATGAAGCTTGTCAGAAGTGGCAATCCAGTTCTTAATTGCAACACCTAGGAAATCCAGACCTGTTTGGAAACTGAACAGACACCATCATTTAGAGCTTAGAAGGATGCTAACAGTTCCTGGGGACCAAAACACTGGGCTGTTTCACAGACATTGAACTTATTTTTTATTTTACATTTCACCTCCAGGGCCAGCCAATGTAAAACGAAGCAAACAAAACTCCGTGTTTCAGGGACTTGCAGGTGAAGACATGTGTGATGCTCGGCCTGGAAGTGCCAGCCAACACTGCTGTCATTTCCCAGTCCGCTCGGCCTCTGTAGTTACTACCACACAGCTCAGTACATGTAAGCTGCTGCCTAAATCGTTTCACTTACACACACGTTGACATCTTTGTGGTAATAGTGACAAAATCCGAACACGAGAGAGCCAAAGGAGCTTTGAAGATCATGTAACTAGTCCCTGTTTTTTACTGAGAAGATGACTTTAGGCCCAAGAAAGTCAGGTGATAGATTTTTTATTTTATTTTTTCCATTAGCATTTATCTCCCCTAAACCGGGCTCCCCACTACAATCACCACACTGCTGCCCGTGTCCGTGAGTCCTTTCTCCTTCTTTGCTCAGTCCCCTCCACCGCCCCCCTGAGCTGTCCTCCTGCTCTCCATCTATTTTGCTTGTTGTTCAGTTTGTTCATTAGTTTTCACATTTGAGTGAGATGGTGTTTGCCTTTTTCTGATTGGCTTTTTTCACTTAGCATAATGTTTTCTAGGTCAACCTACACTGTTGCAAAAGGTAAATTTCCTTTTCTTTCTTTCTTTCTTTTCCTTTTCCTTTTTCTCTTTCTTTTCTTTTCTTTCATGGTGGCGAAGTATTCCCTGATGCAAATGCCCCATAGTTGTTTTATCCACCCATCTACTGATGGACACTTGGGCTGCTTCCAGATCTTGGCAATTATAGATAACATTGCAACAAACATAGGGTTGCTTACGTTCTTTCAAATTAGTGTTTTGGGTTTCTTCAGATATTTTTAAGCCAAAATAGCTTTTCTAGCAGATGTAGACTTAGAAAGCAATCCAACCAATAGATGCTCCATGCATAACAAAAAATGTCTTTCAATAATCATTTTTTTCATTTGTATATTGAAATAATTTAGCATAAAATTAAGTCAATCACCTATATGCTATGTATAGGGGAGGAAAATTTTTTCCTCTTCCATACTAGGTTCTCCTGGCTGGTCTGACAATCCAATTGACATGAGATCAATTAGCAAGAGAAAAAGCAGTTTAATTACATATATATGGAAGCAGGGGGGCATGAAGACAATGAAATCCAAGGACAAAGGGGGCAGTGGAGGCTTGAATGCTATTTTGAGCTAAGGAATGGGATAGGGACCTGGGGCTTCAAGGGAAGGAGGGTAATTTCCAGGAGGATAAGAAGAACAGATGTTTAGTAATTAGGTGCTTGTCCCACCATACGGATATATCGTTCAGATTAAAAGCTATTTCTTTTTCTGGGCAGACCCACTAGCTAAATTCTTTAAGTAACAAAGGGAAGGATAAACATTTTTCTTCAATCTTCTGGGTCTCAACTCCTTCAGCTCAAAATAATCTGCATGCCCATGTGACACATGTTAAGGAGACTGGTTTTGAATGCCTTCATATGCCTGAACGAGGCAACTTTTGCTTAAAGTTCCCATGCCATAGACAGACCTGGTTTTTATCTTCCATAATGAGGTCTGAAATTCCTTTTATCAGATTTATAGCTTTTGTGCTCAAAGGAAACGCAGAGGTAATGTATCAAAAGATCATTGGCCAATTTTTCACAAAAAGGGAGAAAATATTTTCATTTAGATACTTAATGTTATTGAATTCTGGAGTTTAGTTTCTCAAAAAATTATTTAAAATGTACCACAGAACCTGACCTTGTGGACTTGAGGCAGGAGAGCAGCCTGATACGGGACTTGGTGGGTAATTGAAGGTTAGGCTACGTCTTGTTGAATAGGGAGAACCTCCCAGGAGAGGCTCAGTGAAGACAGGGGCCTGGCTACCTACATGAGGATGGGGAATTTCAAGAAGCTGCAGGCAGTTTCTAGGTCATTGTGAGGAGGGGCAGCTCTAAAGACATAGTTAGTTGGTAGTGGTGTGAAGAGGGGAGAGGTTCTGAATGCCTGCCATGTGCTGTAGAGAAAGTCATTGTGCACAAATGGTCAGGATATAGTATACACACACACACACACACATGTATATACTTATACCCCTCTTTTCTAATAAGTAAGGAACAGGTGGTGTGGACGGATATTTGGGGATGCCATCCTTCTGTAATTGCAGGGCACAGATAATACGACAACGCATTTGAACTTCCTGAGTGTTTTCTCGAGATGTAGGTGGTTGTAACCCCTTGAGAAAGCACAGCAGCACGCATGGCCCTGACATTTGTACACAAAGATCATCTTTGCATAACTCCAGGGAGTGCGTTTCCATAAAGACCAAGAATTATGCAACTCTGGCCTCCCCGGGAGTTGACATACAAGCAGAGCACAGCGTCAGTGTGATTTATAAGCCACCTACTCTATTCTGGAATCATAGAAAATAAAGGTGAATAAACAGCATGTGGTTATTTTATCCTGTCCCATTATAAAACTATAAATTATATAGGCATGTGCCACTTAACGATGGGGATACGATGTGTTCTGGGACAGGCGTCATTAGGCGACTATGCCATCATGCAAACGTGACAGTGCACTACTTACACTCGGTGTGGACGGTATAGCCTAGGACCCCCCTAGGCTGCATGCTCCAGCCTGTTGCTCCTAGGCCGTAGCATGTCACTCTACAAAATGACGAAAGTTTAAATCAAGCACGGGCGGGAATGATGCAATAGGGCGATGTGTTAAACATGAGCTGTGTGAGTCTGGTACTTGCATAACACGCATACCGTGCCACAGTGACCTTTTCTTAATAAGTAGGAAGACTCACTCTGACATGCAATCTAAATACACTGAAAGTACAGTATAGTAAGCACATAAACCAGTAATGCAGTTGTTATTATCAAATATTATGCCCTGTACACAATTGTATGTGCTGTGCTTTTATAAACCTGGTAGCACAGTAGGCTGGCTTACACCAGCATCAGCACAAACGTGTGAGTAAGGCATTGTACCATGATGTTAGAATAGCTATGGCAACCCTAGGCAATAAGAATATTCCAGCTCCAGTATCATCTCTGAGGCCATTGTCATATATATAGTCAGTCCATCAATGACCAGAACATCATTATGCAACACATGGGTGTAATATAATTGATTATTATATTTCATGATCTTATTATGTTTTAGTCACTATAACAAGTACTAGTAGAAGGAACATGTTAATATGAATTATATCAATGATATTCTATACACAGATTAAAGTAAGATTACAGGTTTCAGTTCTTTTGAAAATAAAAAAGGCAAACAAAAACTAATGAAAATCTTGAGGGTGTTGTTCACTGTAAGATGCATAAACAGAATCTCTTAAGTCATTCTGTGTTCCTGATAAGTAAATTTGGCTCCAAACAACTGGAAGGCAATATTACTAAAATTAAAATTATTATTTTTACTATATATTTGACAGGCAAAATTGAGTTTTGTATATGGTTAAAAACATATAGCTCTTTGACCACAATCACACTTAATGCCGTCTGTGTAATATTTTCTCTTTTTATCTTAATTCTACTAAATATTTTAGCCCAAATAGCTGCGATAATTCTGTTTGCTTACAGTTTGAAAAACTTTTCTCCTCTTCAACATCACTTGTATTGTGTTTGAATGTCCTTTTAAAACCCAGAAGGAAATGAAAATCATTATTCACATACTTTGTTAAAATTAGTCAACTACAAAATATTATTATCCTCTATGTTTATTTTGCTTTGATATTTACAGAACATCTAATAACACAGGATGTCAATGCAAATGCAAAGGGGTTGTTATTCCAGGAGGGGAATTTGGGATTTATGCATGCATAAGATCAAGGATTAGGCATTAATTAGAATTTAAGGGAAACTAATAATTCTAAGTTCTAGGTGGGTAAGGAGTAGCAAAGGGATACAAAGTGTCTTTTTTTAATAACTCTCAGTCTGAACCATATGCTTGTAATTTTAACATCCACTCCACCTTTCTGATATCTTCATGACATCACAAAAATGTTGGGCTCATAATCACTCTTCCTTTAAGCAGCCTATACGGTTTAGAAGCAGCCACCCCAGATCCAGGGGGAGAGTCAAGTATGAATCGTTAACCATGTTAATGACAGTTTGCTAGTGTTTGGTTAGGGAACCAAGGTTTAACTCAAATTCAATCTATGACTTATTTTAAATATAGTCTTTGCTTCAAGAGCGACATGTAATCTAAATTGACACAGTCAGCTCCAATAATAGGAAAGACTTCTATTATACTAGTATGTGAGGCCATCATGGTCTCTTTTATGCACTGTTGATAAACAAAGAAAAATATAGCCCATTTTGTTATCAATAACTGTGTTATGATGACAAGATGACCTGACCCGAGCATTTGGCTGTCATTGTGGACAGCAGAAAGAAGAGGAGGCAAGAGTCAGGGCTCTTGGTGACACAATGAGTCACTGCCTTCCACTTTAGGATAGATAAAAATATCCTTATTATTTAATTCAAGGTGAATTAGATTTTCTTTTACTTGCATTCTCTATGATGCTACAGAGATAAAACATTGTCTGCCGAGTGGAGAAAGTAAGATGATGAGCTTCTGCAAAGAAATTTTATTTCACAACTTTGGTGGAGGGAGTGACCACTTTTATGGAGATCCTGTCAATGGTGACCCTGGAGTTGTTCACTGAGGTGAACATTTTAAATCTATTTTTAAATATTGGCAGTATTCTTAGAGACTAAATTGTGATTCCCTCACCCAATTCATAATGTTGAAGCCCTAAGCTCTGTGGAGCAGCATTGAAGACAGGATATTCATGGAGATAATTAAGGTTAAATAAGATCACAAGTCTGGGGCCTTAATCTTATACAATTGGTATCTTTATAAGAAGAGGAAGAGAGAGCTATCAGGGTTATGTCACTCTCTGGGCATGCATAGAAGAGAGACCATCTGAGAACAGATCAGGGTGACCATTTATAAGCCAGGAAGCAGAAAACCAACCTGGCCAACACCTGGATCTTGCGTGTCTAGCCTGCAAAACTGCGAGAAAATAAAGGTTTGTTTTTTTCAGTCACGCAGCCTGGGCTATTTTGTTATGGCAGCCCATGCAGACTAATACAGAGTATATGTTATTAAAGACAATACCTTAGTAGTTAACTGCAAGATACAGTAGGCAAATGTCTTAAAATTACATGAACTTGAGTGTAAAGAGCTGTAACATCTTCTGTTTCTTTGTAATTCAGTTTTTCTACCTATTGTAGCAAAAGGTCTCATTTTCATATCTTAAAGTTCATCAATTTAAAGTTAGTTGTTTCCAGTACTTAATGTGCCTATTTAGCTTACCCCAATTCTTCCTTACCTGCCATATCATTTCTGGAATGGGAACAGTCTATAATATAACATTAATTCACAGGGTCCATTGGTCCAAAGACTTGTCTATCTCTTCCTAGTATCAATGAACAAAAATCAAACAACTAAAACACATCTTATTTTTTCCCTTTATTGTTACTCTGTATTACCAGTGCTTTCTCTGAAATGCCAGTGGCTCTAAGACAGATGCGATATAGAAAATTTGGGTGCCACAACTGAAACGAGAGGAAACTGCATGATAGCAGGGATAGAGGTTTTGAAGACAGATGGTCTCAATACTCCTTGCTTGAAATCACTTTGCCACTAGTTCTGACCAAATGTGGGCCAGAAAAATCCTTCTCAAGACTCACATCGTCTACAGATATCGAGGCAAGGTTTTTATTTTCAGTTCTTCCAGACATACCTGGAAGTTTTATCTTCAACTCTCTTGTCTCAGAAATGACATCAAGGGGGCGGGGGGAGACCAGGGCACGGACTTAGGTTTTCACTAGCATCTGAACATATTCCTCTCTTTCCAATAATGCTTCTGCTCCCTCCTTCAAAACAACTTATTATAATTTGATGGGGTCATCTGGTGCTTCACCTCTTATCTTTCTTATTTATAAACAAATGCACTTTTAAGATCTGCTTTTGGAAACTGAACAGCCCAATTTTTTATACTCATACAGAAACTTTCCTATCAGATTAATTGCTTAGATGCAAGTTTTCTTCTATTTGAAATCTAATTAATTTAGTTGGTTGATTTTTTTCCTTCCCCCCCCCCCTTTCCTTTGGTTTTTGCTTCACCCACTTGCTCTTGACAGCAGAGAATACAAAACATCCTTGGCATTGACTGACAAAGAAAGAAAACTTCAGGCAATAACATATGAATTTTTGTGTTTGATGGAGGTATGCACTTGAGTTAGTATCTCAGAATTTTACTATGCTTAATTATTTACTCTATATATTGTATTTATCAGAAAAGGAAAACTCTGACTCCAAAAAACCTCCGCTGCCTTGCGGCATACCTCTTCAGGGGAAAGGCTAAGGGAGTAAACCCCGACAGAAAATCCGGTGCCGGAGTCCCTAAGGCGGTTTGACGTTGTAGTCAACACCGGCAACTCCTGCGGCGCACCTGAAGCCAAGCTGTATTGACTCCGTCTTTCCCTTGGATCCTTCAGCTGCGAAGAGAGGGGGGGTCTGCTGCATGGGCAACAGCAGACCCTCCATATCACCCTGCCCAGGCTCTGTAGCTTCAGCTCCACTGGAGAGGACACTCCAGCGTCATCGCAAGATGTCGATTCAACACGGGAGGAGACAGATACCGTGTCACTCCCGAGTCGGACTGCACAGCCATTCTCGGCGGTGCAGATAGACTCTTAAGAAGCTACACCATCGTCTCTCGAGACGGACGGCTGCCGACGATGACGATATTGTATTTATCATCATAATTTCTGTGTTATTGTTTTTTGCACAGCAGCATATACTATCATTTAGTTTTTTAATGTTTAAAATATTATAATGACAATAATTAAGATGAATTTTCTTTTCACAAGAAAAGCCATAATTGGACACGGAAAATAAAATTGAGCAGCTATTATATTCAAGGGCAATCACATAAACTTGTGGAAACCCTGCATATTGAGCACTGTAATCTTTATTTTATAGAAAGGGTAACAGTGGCTTTGATAAAAGAGATGGCTCACCCATATTCATGCAGGTAATGTTTAAAGACAAAACTCATTCCCTTCTCTTGTATAACATTTCCTTCAACTTTAGTAAGGGCACTAAGAAGGGGGATCCCTCATGAATTGCAAAGCCATCATACCTTAAACCAGACAAACAAAAAACCTAGCCTACTCTATTCAAATCACTTTTTCTGCTCTGTGCATCTCACAAGCAAATGGGATTTCTATTGTTATAAAAGTCCACACACATAAAATCAAGCAATCGAATACAAATTGTCCTGGCTTCTTTCTATATATAATCCTCACTGATACAGGAAACTGAAGCCGTGACACCTCCATGTAGGAAGGGACTTAGCAGTGCCAATGCATTAAAAATTCCAGTTATTTAGATATATTTGTTTGAAAAAGGAAACTTAAGTGCATACATATATGATATGTCTATTTTTTTCTTATTTATTTTCATGCTCTATTTCGGGGCTTGGAAATCCATGCAGGTCCAATAAAATTTAAAGTATATAAATATATATTTTTTAATTTAGCCATATTTCTCATTAAATAGATAAGCATTAAGTCCAAAGCAGTAAAGAGAAGTGCATTTCTGCCTGCATCTGAATGCTGCGTCTCAGTACACTAGGGTACATGGATATCCAATTCCCCACTCCACCTGCCCTATTTGAAAAACCTGATTCATTTGAACAGCTGATCATGATGTTTGAGTAACTAGTTATTTATTTTTTAGTGTTTTAGATTTGTGAAGAAATACTTTGTATCATCCCCAAATGCAAGTTTTCTTAGTTTCCCATCTTTCCATAACCTTTCCTTTCTTGCAGAAGTGAGTTATTGGAGTGTTAAAAATGCTGCTGATGGGTATCTCAGTAAAATTAGAACTAGCATAAAAGTAGACTAAGTGTTAAAAAATATTGAACTTCTGTTTATTGCACATTTAACAATATGAAAGGTAGTAAAATATAATTTTATGTTAGATAATAATAAAAATCTGTTCTATAACAGAGTGTATTCATGAAATGCTTTCTAGTCCTGTTTAATTTCTGAATATGAAAACCAATAACACATTTTCTTCATTAGTTTTCTATTTCCTAGTGAGAGTGACATTTATTCATCATTGCAATATTAGCAATTTCCTGTTGCCAAAGTAGTGCCTGTAACCAAGCACACATACACACATAATATACCACGATTACTAAATAAAAAGCTAAGATGAAAAATCAGGTTCTAGAAAATGTCATATATTTTAATAAAGAAATAGTCACATGTTAATAATGACTGTGCTTAGATGTATAGATGAGGACAGACTCATAAGATTGTCCACAGATCTAAACAAGGTAATAATTTATAATTTTTTAAATTTAAACTTTGAGATTTAACTTTTATTAAGTAATTCATTTTATATGTACTTTTCTTTCAGATAAGATTATGTAGTATTTTCTTTATGGTTGAAGGGTAAAACCACATTTTCCATGCTTTCTTGATTGCTTAGCTTTTCACCAGTTAAAATGCACCACATATATAAAACATTATTATTGCGATGAACCACAATGTCAACATTTAATATATGAAAAATATTCTCAGTTAAATATCAGTTTAAAAATCTTAGAAATTATTAATTTTTCTTTTAACCTTGTCAATGCAGCTTGGGCTTAGGATGAGGAAATGAGCTTATAAAACAAAGATTTTGATTGCACCATAAAGTCTGTATAGCACATACTCTTAAATTAGAGGTGCGTTATAAGAAAGATTGTCCTGGGTTTATAATAAATATGATTGGTGATATTATAAAGAATACGCTCATCTTTTTATTCTATATGTATGTAATTTTGTTCTATTACTCCCATTGTTTGCTACATGCCTTTTGTCAGATTCCAAATAGCTTTTGTTTTAAGCAATTGAAAATATGAGTATTTTATATGTTATTTTCCTGTTTGTCCATTTTAATAAGAAACGATATTTCTCAGCAGAGAGGGCCAGTGTGAAATAAAATACATACATAAATATTTATGTCTCTATAGCTAGCCCTAAGACTTTAATATAAGACCTTGCTTTAGAAATAGCTCATTACCCAGTGACCTGTCCGCCGCCTCTAACATCACCGCCACGCACAGCGCTCAGCGCTCCCTGCCAGTGCCCGGAGTAATAGTTGGGGAAGTCCAACCGTATTGTATTATTAAGCCATGTGGTGCCTTCCTCCTCTTTATTAAACACATACATAATCGATTTTCAAGAAATTTCTTAAAATCAAATATTGAAGCTGTCGCTAAGTTGGAAGATCGTTTCATTTGACTCTGAAACCAAATAAAAATAGTTTCAGGGTTACTAATCTGTATTCTGTGAGAAAGAAATGGATCGATTACAGTGTTTACATACAACGAGAAAACAAAAAAACAAAACAAAAAAAACAAAACCCAAACCCACTGTCTTTCAAAGTAGTGCTTAGGTCGGCTCTTTTACATCTTTCTGTATCTCTGTTGGTCTGTCTGCCTGTCTAGCATCTACCAATCACTTGCCATTCTCCCGCTCTTCCACTCTACCTCCTGTTCTTGTTCTCACTCTCTTGTCTTCCTTTGTTCTCTTTAAAAAACGATCTCCATAGTGCATACATGATCCGTCTCTTAATATATTAAATAAATGAAATCGTTATTATAAGATGCTCTACTATAATGTTTGAAACTTACAAGAACTTTCATAAAACTTCACTGCCCTCTGTTATGCATCACTTATCATGTGTTTGCTGCCAAATATTTCACAAGGATTATGAATGAATTTGGCCTCTTTAATGAATATGAATTTTTATATAAAGTTTATATTTAGATGAATAGCACCTCATAATGCATCAAAATAAATAGTCAGTTGAATTAACTGAAATGAATTCTTATATCTATGTTTCTCTCTTAAATGAGCCAAAGAATGCTAGTTGAGCACTGTACTTCAGCTAAATGTATCTTGAATTTTGTTTAAAATACAACAAACATTGAATTTTAATTTTGCTTGGTGCCTCCTATCTTCCAAGAACCATTCTAGACACTGGGAATATGATGAATACAATTGAAATTTTTGTTATCATGCAGAGGACATCAGTTTGAGGCCACAGTGAAGTAGAGGATAAAAGAAAGAGGAGGTGAGGAGAAAAGAACATCTGGAGTGACCAACAAAAATAAATCCAAATTATTTATTAAATTGGGGCTGAATACAAGGAAAACCTAAAGTTGGAAACTCATAGCAGACCGTATTCATAACAGACACTACGCCCTGTGACTGTTTTAGGTGTGATGGACTGTCAAGGCAGAAGCGTATCTGATTTGAAGCCAAATGGGCAAAGCGTAGCATTATTTCCCTACTGTATAGTATTTTAGATCATTTTATATTTTCCTTCACTTATTATGGCATAAGGAAACTTGCAAGTGTTAGACACCTTACAGACTACTTCATCAAATAGATGGTAGCATTTACATCACTTCATCTCATCCTTCTCAATTTAAATGTGGCAAGTTGAGTTTTGCAGGAGTGATACACTGATTTTAAGCGTCTTTCAAACATCCATCCCTGCTGACTGGAGAGTAATGACCTCAATGAAATGTTCACAACATTTTGAATTTTGTTTTTATGACTCAGTGCTTCAAATATAAGCAAACTGATAGGCTAGACTCGGAAAGAGTACCTAAGATTAAACAAGATGTCAAGTATACATACTTGTGCACTTATATATTATGCACTTTGAAAGGAAACCTTGGCTATGCCTGTAATTTGGAGTAGGTCAACCAGTAGGAAGTACTTTTCCATTTGTTTTGACATGAGGTAACTTTAATAAGCTCAAAATGCCATTGACATAGATTGTCTGATTTTATGAACACTTGTCCCTTTAAACATGATCTTTGCTAAATATATGACTTTCTCCTCTAAACTTATGTACTGCCTAACCACCGATAAAAATTTGCTTACTGTTCAAAAGTATTTTACTTCCTGTGCAAACTTTACATGAAGGTGCCATGAAACTTCCTTCCCTCGACGTCATGTGAGTCATAGCCAGCACTCGTTTGTTGGTTTCTACCTCTTGTTATCAGTAATAACCAAATAAAACAGCGGTTTCCACCTTTGTCACCATATGGCATGCATAAACTACTTATTAAGTTTTGCGGCACACCAAACAAAACACATTCTCTTTTTCTGCCAATCTGAAAAAAAAAAGGTATACTTTTGATTCATCGACGACGCTGGACAGCTATTGCTGTGTTGGCTGCTGTCATTTTTCATTTGACAATCTAAGGAAAAAGATATCAGTGCCCTTGACTTAATAGTCAGGTATTGCATGTTTTAACTTTGTGTGTGTGTGTGTGGTGCACAGGTGTCCCACAGCACACCATCTGAAAATGACTAAAATAAACGATTACTTTTGACATGTTCATCTTCTTAGGCAGAAAAAAATAATGCTAGACACTAAAGCATAACATCCTGGGATAGATTTGAGCCTTAAAATAGTTTTCCAGAAGCTGGTTAGCCCCATTTATTTAAATAGGCCTAGCGATGTTACATTGTCATGCCCCTCATACACTTAGATTAAAAAAAAAAAAAATTATCAGAAATTCAAATTTAAAAGGAGTAGTCCTGATTTTACTGAAGCTGCCGTGCTGGTGACTGTGATGAGTCTGGATGGTTTATTCTGCTCTGTGTGGCACCTTCAAGCACTGTGGCAAATGGAGAGCAGAAAACAAAATGATATGGTGTGTTTCATTTCAAAGCCAAGGGAAGCGATGCACTCACAGAATGAACAAAACCTCAGTTATTCTATAATACGTATTTTAAAAGATAGACTGTTATTAGGGTCCACTGTGTCAAGAAAATACCTCTGGCTCTATAGTTAACCAGTCGTTTTGTGAACTCAGAGAGAGAGATTCTTCACATTATTACCAATCAGGTCAATTACAGGGCTGAGGTGTGGTAAACGATACTATTATTTGCATGATAAACCCTCTTTCATCCCTTATACTGCTTCCAGCCTGCACCTGCTTATGCAGCTGCAGAAAAATAAAAACAAAACAAAGCAGAGTTTTCGAAATATTATAGTGAATTACAACGACTGGTTAGGGTTAAAAACAGCAAGAATTGGGGTGATGAAGTGCATTACATCTCCCAGTTATTCCTCTCTGTTTACTTCTGCTCAGCCTCCCTTTGCTGGAGCTGTGTGTGATAACAAATACAAACCAGGTGTCCCATAGTAGGGTAAAATGCAGTCATTGCAAAAATTGAGTCCCGAAAAGCACCATATAAGCCCGTCCCCACGCAGATGGGCAGAAGAACAAAGGAGGCCGCAGAACCAACAGCAATGCTTCCTCAAACCCGTAGCCGTTCTATGAGACAGAGCTTTCATTCCTGATGAAAGGCCCTGATGACCTGTCGCTCAAAATGCTTCCAATGAACAGCCTTTGAAAATACCAGACATCTAGGGAAATGGAGATTACTTACGTAATCTGTGTAAAAATAATCTGTTACCACACATTAATTTCATTCTTACTCATCGTTCATAATAACCTCTAGGTGCATCATCTTAAAAAAATGACACGGCTGAAAAAAAATCATTATACTATACACAGATTAGTCTGCTGATTTAGAGAAATAGTACAATATGTTATTTACAGTAAATAGTGATATAGACCATGTTTTTCACAACTTTCACATTTATGAATTAAAATATATGAAAGGGTGGATGGAGAGACAGATGGATATTGCATATTATGATATCAAGCAATTATTATCAGGGAAAAATAACCTGACTGTAGCGTTTAAAATAAAACATTTCTGCAAGATAGAAATTATAATTGCTTTGTTGAACTTAAGCTGCACTTCATACCCTGATTGTATTAGACCATTATTTTTCTATGTTCAAAGTCCTAAGGGTACCTTGCATTTGGTTTGCATCTACTTAATTCAGGTAAGTTAGTGAACACCTTTGGTTAATGTCATATTTCTCTTATAGAATTCAAACTCTTCTGAAAGAAGTGTGTCAAGTTCTGCCCTTCAGTGAAGGTGCATCCATTAAAGACTATTTTATTTTGGAGTGTTTAGAACGTGTTTCAAGATCTGGAGATATGAAGAAACTCTCTAAAAAGGTAGAACTGATTCATAGGACCTCCCTCTTGTTAACATGTGCTATTTTGTACATTTATCTTTTTTTAATGAAGTCTTTTATAATTTTTCTTTTTCCTCATTTCAATTGCCCTGTTCCAATACATTTACTTGCACTGCCTATCCAATGTATTTACCAGTCAAATTTGTATTATTCTCTAATGTGAATTCTACAAAGAAATGCTATTTCTGTTGGGTAGAGCTCACAGTATTCATTATAGCCAATCACTTGCGTGAGTAGTGGTAATGAATAATCAGACTATGTAAAAATTTATTAAAATAGAAAAGAGTAATAAATATAAATGAGACAGGGCTAACCATTCCCTGAATATTGCCACAATAATATTCATCTGATTTCTTATGAAATAAAATTTACAAAACATTTATCAATTTGTTTTGTCTGGAATACAAATATGAGATCATATGGGATCTTCTTGTGGATACAGAAAACAGAAAACACTGGGGAAAGGCGCTCTGTGTAAGTTTAAGTCATAAATTTAAAAGGTTTTTAGTCATAAGGATTTCTATCCTGAAACATTTCAGAAATCACATTTAGAAGTTCTCGAACACTGATGTGTACAGGAGTTTTGTTTGCTTTTTTGTTTTTTAGTTTACTAAACTCACAGGCAAGAACCCACTGAGAACAAAAATATTATTATTCATTAGTTCATCTTGTTAACCTTGAGATGCCAACCTCAAGTGCACAGCAGGCAACATTGTAGGTAAATAAAAAAAAGAAGACAGAGGGCGTAAGTAAAATGCATAACGAGGAAGAAATGCTAAGAAAAATGTGCTTTTCTTGAGGCTTGAGGTAAAAGATTAGATTATGGCGTGCCAGAATCAAGGGCACATAGGAATGGCACCCGATGATCATGATTTATTGGAGCTATCTTGGAAGGTAAAAAATCAATATATATTCTAAAAGTTCTAGTTTGTTCAGCTTTATCTGAACTGCTCCCTCTCCCCTTAGACCACATTGGCTTAAATGTGATAGTGATTTAAAATACACACATGCCCATGCAATACACACACAATAGCACAATGCTTCACTCTAATTAAATAAGTAGGCATGTATGCACTTATCTTTATGGCTTAAATATAACAATATAGTTAGCTTTTAGCAATTTAGTCAAGTGTTAAGCTGAAATCTTGTCTGCTTTTAGGCTTTAGTTTATATGTTTTACTCCTATAGTTTTCTCGTGTTCTCCAAGTTAAGGCAGTTCTCGGGTGTATATCTCCCCCCGGAAGTGCTTGTTCTTTTCATAGATTTAAGGAACGTTGGTTGCTTTCCAACCTCAGCTGTTGGATGTGTTCAAGATTTCTTAGGTTATCTTATTTTTAACATGGGAATGATAGCCACTAGCTTTTTACTTTCTAACTAGAAGCCAGAAGTGCTGACCACTTTTAATTGGGCCAGAATAAACTTGATACTGAAAAAAGACATTAAACAGAAAATAAATAACATCTGCAACTTTGTTATAAACACAGATGCAAAATTACTGTACACAATTCCTGCAATGTAATCTAGTATAGAATAATAAAAATGTCAATTTGATAACAAATAAGAGGAAAATAGATTTTGCCTGATCAATTCCAGCTAAATCTGAAATCATTGAAAGATATATAATACTAACTGATTATTGGACTCTAAATGAGAAATACATACAACCTACCTAATCTGATCTTTGTAGGTTATCTGTGTGTGTGTGTGACAATTAACAAACATATTTCTAAATTTTTTTGGAAATTTGAAAAATCACAGATAAGCAAGATGATCCTGAAAAAGACAAAAAAGCTATATATTTTAAAATAATAGCTATCCAGATCTGTAATAAAGCTACGATAGTTAACACAGTATGGTATTAATGTAGAATTAGAAATTCTCAAGTTTATATTGAAAAAATAGATGAATCATTTGAAAAAGAGATCACACATATATGGTCACCTGGTTTGTGGTAGATGTGACTATAAGGTGCAAAGAGCATATGTTGGACATTTTAAGGACAGACAGAAACTTATCGATTAAATCTTCACTTGAAAAATATATATTAACCTCTACCACAATACACATAAAAGAGTAAGATAGAGTATATATGTTCATAGAAATGGAGGTGAAACTATGAAGCTTTGATTGGAAAACATGTGAGACTATCATCATGGTCATGCAATAGGAATTTCTTAGACATAAAATGCACTAAAGAATTACAGTGAGATTAAATTGGCTATATTAAAATGAATAATTAATTTGTTATCAAAAGAAATTAAATGGAGTCTGTAGAGTGGAAAAAGCTAAAGGCAGTGCACACTTCTGCCAATGGACTGAAGACCAAAATATGTGAAACTCTTCTGTATGCCAATTTAAAAAGGAAACATAAAAGAGGATAATCCAAACGGATAATCAGGCCAACGACAAAAATAGGCAATATTAGGGGATGTCCAACTGAATAATAGGATAAGAGAAGGTGCTCAGTATTATTATTAAATAAAGGCACATTAATACCACAGTATAATACCACTATAGTCATAACAGAATAACTAAATTTTTTTTTAAAAATGAAGTATAGACAAGAATGCAGAATAATCAGAAATCTCATTTCTTCATGGTAGGGATGAACTGGTGTACACACTTTGGAAAATTAACTTGCAATCCTTGTTGAAGTTGAACGTGTGCATCCCTGTGATGAAGAAATGCTAACCCAAGGTGGGACCACAGGCAGAGTCCCTGCACCTGGAGCAGACCATGAAGGAGGTGACAGCTGGTAGTCTTATTGTTGACCAAAGACTTCTTCTTGCATCCGGGCTGGTGCATATCAGTTTCTATCAAAATATTTCACAGAAATGCATGCACATATTCATATGCACACACTCAAACTGGTAAAATAATATAACAGCTTTTGTATAGCAGCTCAACACTGGATACAAGCAAAGTTCACCTACAGAGGGCTACTGTCAACGTGGTTCTCACAAATGTAATATTGAGACAGACCCCAGACACCAAATGTGAATTATGTGTGAATCCATTAATGCGAACTTTAGAAACAGGAAACAACTAAGTTTGTCACTAGGAAGTTGACATTGAAAAAGTTGGTTATATTGAAAAGTAGGTAAAAGGGCTTTTTAAAAATTCTCATAATGTTTTATTCCTTGATTTAGGAGCTGGTCATTGTTACATGCACTAAATTCTTCTTTAAAATTTAGTATCAGTTATTTCTGAATATTCCTGATTCCTGAAGTGGTTTTCTTTAGGAATATAATGTGTCTATATATTCATGAGTATGTTTATATGAATAATATATATAAAGAATATATAAGGCGTGTATGTATAAGTATTAGAGAATGTGTGCACATTTGCACACACAGACACACCATGTCTGTCCATAGCTTAAAAGCAAATAAATGCATTTTGCAAGCTACCTCACTCACTCAAATATACATATAATTTTGAGTCCCAGAATTGTTCATTTTATGACATCTAGTAGTGAGAGTGAAATTTTTAAAAAAGTTTAAGATCTAGTTTAGCAGAATAATACAAAGTGTTGAATAAATAATTCAATACTTGGAGATGCATTAAATGCATTTATGATATGACTTTTGTTAGGTGAAAGAAAGGAACATCTGGAATAATGGAATATGACTCATTCAAGGCATTGTCCCCCGATGGCGCCTCCCTAAAGCTATGGCAGGGTGAAAATTTCAGCATTATTGTATGACTGAAGGAGAAATGATTTGAGTTTCTGTTCTTATTTTCTGCTTGTGTGGAGGGGAAGATGTACAAAGAAAGAGGATCTTGAAGCTTAATGCTTTATGGTAGTCACAGGTTTCAAGTGATGTGTGGGATGGTGTTATTCTCTCTCTCTCAGCCTATCATGAATTTTGTTAAATTGTTTGTAATAGGATCAAAAGGCACTTACGACTCATCCACATAAATAATATAAATAATGAATTCCAGCTTAGTGACTCATGTACCACAGAAGAGCACTGACTGGAATGTATGTATTATCATTTTCTATCTTCTCCGTTACCCTGTCAGCTTATATGAACACGATGCTTTAGTTCAAAGCTTCAGTGACTTTCTTCCTTCAATTGCTACAGACACCCAGCTGCTCACAACTCTTCAATTATTTATGTATCCTTTATTTATCTATATCTCAGCAGAAGGATCACTTGCGACCACACATCTTTTTTAAGTTTGAATGATCACAGAGCTCATAATGTAACTTCTTGAGGGATCTGGCTAGCCTAGTTTGAAGAAGTGAAATTTTGCAATCCAATCAGAACATGTGACTACTTATTTTGGGGAGTTTTTAAAAATATTTTTAAATTAAGCTATCATAAATCATCCTGGTGATTTATTTGTGAGTAAAAATGCAACTTCCAAATCAGACCCAATGCTTTGTTTATTTGTATTGTTTTGTTTAGAGTTGTTTTTTTCTTTTATATATGTTCCAGTCCAATGACAATAATCTTTGAAAGATGGACCTTCAAAACATGTGCCAATATGTTTGCTGGTCCATGAAGTATAGTTATCTGTATAAAAATACAGACAAAAATAAACCAATGGCAGACAAAATATCTCTATTCTTTACAATTTTGATATTAAATTTATGATTTCTGCATTTAATACTACTTATCATACACAAAATGTTGAAAAATTAAATGTGTGTGGTTATAGTTTCTAAATGATGAAAACCTGTGAATTGATAGAGACTTTTTATAGATGGTATCTTTGTCTGAATAGTATTAATGATATTTCTACATGTAAAACATTAAAATGATATATTATATCCAAAATACAGCCATAGTAGTCCTTAAAATTAATCAAAATCTCCTTTCTTTTCTTTTTTCAGGACTTCCCATAAGACTGTCAGATGATTTCTCAAAATATACTTTACAGGCTAGAAGAAACTGGCAAGAAGTATTCAAAGTGATGAAAAACAAGGACCTACAACCAAGATAATTCTATGCAGCAAAGCTATCATTCAGAATGGAAGGGCAGATCAAGTGCTTCCCAGACAAGGTAAAACTAAAGGACTTCATCATCACCAAGTCCTTATTATATGAAAGGTTAAGGGGAACTATATAAGAAGAAGATCAGAACTATGAACATTAAAATGACAACAAATTCACAACTATCAACAACTGAATCTAAAAAACAAATTAAGCAAACAAGCAGAACAGGAGATCATTTGGAGGGTTATCAGCTGGAAGGCGGAAGGGGAGAATGGGGGAAAAGTACAGGGATTAAGAAGCATACTTGGTAGGAACAAAATAGACAGGGGGCTGTTAAGAATAACATAGGAAAGGGAGAAGCTAAAGAACTTATACACATGACCCATGGGCATGAACTAAGGGAGGGGATTGCTGGAGGAAGTGAGTTTCCTGGGTGGACAGGAGCAAAGGGGGAAATTTTGGGACAACTGTAATAGCATAATCAATAAAACATACTTAAAATTAATCAAAATCTCATATTCTAACCTTCTTGACCTTAATGGAATGCATTATATTTACAGCTACCATGCTTATGGATATAATTATACATAAGTATGACTAAGTAGTTGCTATCACAGACTTAAAAAGTCAACATAACTATAGGAATTGCATTTGACTAGTCCATCCTTAGGTAACAATAACACTATTACTAATGACTGCAAAAGTAGCATTTCATTCCTTATGCTAATCATCATTGTTGAAACGATACAAACATTTTCCTTTGCCCTTCATCTCTGAAGACCCTCTTCCCTTGCCTGAGTGACTCACACTCCCTCTCAGACACTTTCCCAGCCTAGACAAGAATGGCTTCCCCGGAGTCAGAGTCCCTACCTGTGAATCTGGGCTTTATCAATTCCTTGATGTTATGATAATGGAAAATTTCTTAACCTTTTTTTACCTAAATTTTCTTATTTGGAAATTAGCACTAACAATAGCATTTGCATGAGGGACCTATCGCTGAGAAGTTAATAAATTAATCCATAGAAAGCAAAGTAAAAGGGCATGTTGTTAGGACCAAGTGAACTGACCCATGCAAAGCACTTGAATCTCTGACACGTAATCTGAACCACAGTGTTCTTGTTACTACTATTTCTAGAATTGCTGCTGTTCTTCCCTTCAATCCCCTTTGCCTTACAATTTCAATTTAAAACAACTACCAGTCCTCCACTTAATCCTAAAGTATTCTTGTTCCTTGGGTCTTTGTACTTGATAGTTTTCCCTTTACATGTCACATATTTTTCTAGAATCACACCCTCCAATCCCATGTTTTCAATTAATATTCAATGTCTCTAAAATCTGGATCTTCATCTCTGATTGTGCCTCAAAATTTCAGATGCACTGATCAAAATAGACACTAAACAATTTTTCTCATCATCAATATCCTACAGAATTATTTAATTCAATAAGACAGCTGTATTTTGTTAATTTATGTATAGTCTAATTTCCCCTTTTCTAAATTAGCAATATTTTAGTTTATCCATAGTTTTTAAACTAAAATTACTACAATAACCTCCTGAGTGATACTACTGTATGGTCTTAATCTCTTTTCAAAACATTCCCACAGAGAAGCCAGATTGAAATTACACAACTCAATATAATCATTGCATCATTTTCTTCTAGTCTTTACAATTCCTTAAGGATAAAATATACATTCTTTAGCATAAAAGAGCTTTATGATTTGTCCTTTCTAAAATATAGAGCCGACATTCCCTGCCCTCCCCGGACTTCCTACTCCAGCGACACCTTTTGTCACCACAAGGTGCCATTTTCTCATTTTTATGATCTGCGCAGTTTTTACTTTTCCTAGATTGTAGTCCCAAACCTCCTTCCAAAATTCAGGATCAAGGTATGTTCCTATGCCCAGTATTGTTGAATTTTTCTAAGTCAAGACTTGCTGACAAATTATTTTAATCCTGTATGAATTTGCTATTTTTTCCTCGTATCTTTAAACACTTTAATTAGTGCATCTACAAACTGTGAGATGTGATACCTAGTTTAAGAGCACTGCATTGGAGTCTAGGTGTACACACACACAAGCTGTACTAAGTTAGCCAAACAGTAAGTTAGGTACCATGAAAATAACCACGGGTTAGTGAGAAGTTAGAGACTGGTGCATTAAAGTAAATGAGGATAGACTCGAGCAGTTAGTACAATGTAGATATTGAGATGTTGAATGAAGACATGCAAAATTATATATAAGGTTTAAGGCTAAAATATAAGTGAAATAAATTTTCAGTGGAGGTAAAAACTACATTAGGAATTTATTTTTCATGATATTGATATCTAACTGTAACAGATAAATGAAAAAATATAGTAGAGAAAATATTTACATGATAAAGATGATAAAGATTCTGGTTTATTTTTTATTTTTTTTAATTTTTTTATTTGAGGATTCTCTTTCTATTTGTGGGTTTTTTTTCACCCGGGGAAAATTGTTTAACCTCTCTGTAAATCAGCTTGATTAATTCTCTGTGTATATGTATAAAAGTTGATACAAAGACAGTATGTAGTAGTAGCAAGTTTTTGAAGGTTAAGAGGAAAAATATTAGGGCTTGTCTGGTCCAAATATTACACTGAAAGTCAAAGATGCTTAAATTTTTATGCTAAATTCAATATAAACAAAAAATAATAATGTTTAGCAGTGATTTTTATCAGTGATAAACATTATTTTTACATAGCGTGGGGACTGACTGCAGGAGAGGGGGGAGGTGGGCAGGGCAGGGGAGAGCAATGGGGGAAATGGGACAGCTGTAACAGAAAAACAATAAAAAATAAAATTAGAAACATTTTAAGATGTAAATATTTTTGAATTTATCTTCCTGAAAATACACAGCTATTGCCAATTTTAAGTTGAAATTGTCTATTTAATTCATGCTGACTTGGGAAACAGCAGAATTGGATTTATACAATTTCTAGTCATGAATCTTCAAGAAGGTTCAGATGAAGGCATGCAGGTAGAATTTATAAAGTTCTGGATCACCTCTAAGTTGGTTTCAAGAATAAATAGTAATTATTTTAAAATACTCCTTTTTGTTACTCTTCTTCAAAAGCTCACACTTATAAATATTTTTCAGTCTCCAAGGACACCCTGATGTGGTCTCCAGAATTCCTCTTACAAATACTTCATCAGAATTTTTCAGTGGTCGACCTCTATCAATTTCCTATTTAATCCACGGGGAATGAAATCAAGTTCTCATTTATTCACATACTTTTCAGAAGAAATACATTTACCACGTGCATTATTTTCATTTACAGGTATTGTGATGCATTTCCTTCTGTGCCCCAAGATCCTTGGTCAGGTGTTTTCTTACTTATGTTGCTGTGTATTAAATGCACTTTCTCTTAAGCTAGGATTCAGATTTCTTATGACTAATAGCTCAGAATAGAGCAAACGATATTTTTTAATGTAATTTTATTTTTCTAATTAAAATAATTAATTTATTTTTGCTACATTTGTGAACCTCTGATGACAACCTATATTTTGTGGAGATGCATCTCTTTTTACACTAATATGTAGCCAGTTGCTAAACAAATCCTGAGGATGACTGATATGTTATTATCTAGTTCTCTGATCTTGACCTGCTTATTTCTGTTTTCTATTAA
Source organism: Furipterus horrens (assembly GCF_987537825.1). Lineage (NCBI taxonomy): Eukaryota > Metazoa > Chordata > Mammalia > Chiroptera > Furipteridae > Furipterus > Furipterus horrens. The sequence continues at coordinate 7,273,872 of NW_028327180.1, forward strand.
ATGCCGTTTGATATTTCTTTTAAACTTTTCCTTAAACTTGCTTATCAAATATAGCATTCTCCATTTTCTCAACAACTCAACTATATATATGTATGAAGGGAACTTCTGATAAAACTAAAAAACAGTGAGTTAGGTATAGTCAGGAAATCCTGACAGGCAAAATATTATTGCCAATTCACTGCATATGTTTAAATTGAAATTATAGGTTATTTATATTTATAAGAAATAATACAGAAGTTCAAGATATGTAAATAAATGTGATACATCACATTACTAGAATGAAATATAAAATTATATGATCATTATAATAGATGCAGAAAAAGGCATTTCACAAAATACAATGGGTTTTTTTTTTGTGTGTGTGATAAAAACCCTCAAAACAATGGATATAGAAGAAACGTACCACAATACAATAAGGCCATATATGACAAACTTACAGCTGGTATCATACTGAACAATGAATGGTTGAAAGCTTCTCCTCGAACATGAGAAAAGCACACAGTGGCCCATTCTCACCACTCCTGGTCAACATAGTGATGGGAGTCCTTGCCAGCACATTTACACAAGGAACCAAATGGGAAAGGCAGAGATAAATATATATTTCATACGCGATGACCCATCTAAAGTAATTAACCAGCTTGTTCTTTTTCCCTCTACATATGTTACCTTGAGTATTTATCTAGGAGGAACAATATTGTCATTTAAATGCTTCTTCATCCTGATAATAGTTCATAGTTTTTAAAGCTAATTATTCAATAATATTTGAAACTACAGTAGTCCCTCGCTATATCGTGGTTCACTCATCGTGGCCTCATTGTATCGCGGGATTTTAAAAAATATTATATTTAATTATTTATCGCGGATTTTTTGCTATATCATGGGATTTTGCGGCATTGTATGTGTACGTTGTTAAAGTTACGTAGGGTTAAGAGTGTAGAATAAATGTAAGGTTCCTACTTTGTGGGGGGTCTGGAATGTGACACCTGCGATACGTGAGGGAATACTGTATTTGGAGAAACACAGTTTACTTGACTATATTTAAGTAGCATGTAAAAATACAGATTTTTAGTCATTGCTAACGATGTACAGTTACAAACCAATGAACCAACAGTAAAGCCTGACAAATTAGTGAGGTTCAAGCGAACTGGAAACGGGTAGTCAAAAGTGAAAAGACCTCTTCATATGCCATTCTAACGAGGGCCACTGAGAGTGAAGGCGAGAAGGTCCAGGGGATGAGAACAAAGCCTGCTAGATTCTCTTCCTTGCTACTCGTGCTGCTTTGTTTAAAGACATCGAGGGTTTTGATAATTTAAATGACAGACACGCACAACTATTGTAGTTCATCCAAACTATTTCTGACAGAAACAGAGATTGAAGTGCAGACAATCCCAACCCAAAGAGTAAGTCTTCGAGGCCCATTTTGCTTCTCTCTAATGCATAAATGCCTTTGTCTTTAGAATAAATGTCCTGACAATGTGTCTTAATTAATTTTTCTCCAACAGATTTATATTATTTAATTTTACTTTTGTTTAATCATTATGGCTGGAAAAGGAACACTTTATCTTATTTTTAAATACTTTTTTTACGAGTAAGTCATTCTTTCTAGATGGTATTATGTGCATAGGTAGCTGGTTAGTTCTAACTAAAGGAAAGGTGCAAATGAAATAAGATATTAAGCCCAATACACAAGGGAGCTGAATCAGATACTAAGCCCTTAAAGAAGCCACAGCAGTCATCAAGTCCCCAGGGGCTGCCACATCCTGCATCCTCAAGACCTAGCCCCGCAAGTGGGCAGGAGGGATTGGTTAGCAGTCTGCGGCAAGAGTTAAACCAGCAAGGGAAATTTCTCTGCTAGAAGCATGTGTGATAGAAACCAAGATGGCAAAGAGGCAAGGTACGTCTCCTTGGAGGCATTCGCAGTCGAAGCGAAGATGGTGACCATCAAGGGGGGGAATCTAGCCTGGTAAAGGAAGCAAATAATAGAGCGGGAGGACCCAGCACCAGCCTGGGAAGGATTAAGAAAGAGAATAGTTCATTTGAAAGCCAGCCAGCTCCTTCCCAAGCCCACGATCATATAACCAAAGCCTCATGAAAAGCTTCCTTGGTAGCACGTGTGCCTCCGTGTGTTCCCTCATCTGTTCGTGCCTTCCCTCTCCTCTCCGTTGCACCCACAAGGGTCCAGGCCTGGGGACAGCAGCGCAGCCCCGGCCAGAGCGCAGGCGGGAACAGAGTCTGAACACGACCAAGCTGGGGCGGAGATGGAACTGAGCTGTGCCTTACCCACCGGCACAACATTTCTGGATCCTGGCCCTTCTTGTGGGCGTGATGAAGACAAAGCTGCGCCCTTCCACCGTGGGACAAACTCAGTCACCTGGCCAGGGAGAAGGCAAGACTCCAGGAACCTGGGGACAGTCCTTTGTGTTGGCTCCACCTTCAATCAATCTTTCCGTTGCCCCTCATCCTCCCGTGCATGGTTCCCAAAATGCTTTTCTCTGGACACTGCAAGAACCTCATTTCAACTGGCAACACTATCAGAAAATAATACCTAACATCTAGCATGTGACACAGGGTAAGTTAATAATTTCCCCTGTTTACTGAGAACATTGAGACAACTTTAACAGAATTGCATTTTCCCATCAAAATATCTGCTAATCTACATACATATAAACTACTTTCTCCCCTGTTACTCTGCATAAATTGTTAATCAGACACCTCGTTTCAAATTCTCGGGGCCATGCTTCATCAGTTTTGCTCTCTTCCTCCTACAAAATCAATTTTTCCTCTGTCCTAAGTCATAACCATCAGTGTAAAAACTTGCAAGAATATCTCCTATTTTAAAAATAACAAATAATTTTTAAAATCCTCTCAATATCTCATCTTTTTCCAGCTGCAGCCTCATTTCTTGACTGCCCTTTGTAACCCCCGTCTCTCATTCCCTGCTTTTGAGTACATTTGAGGAAAGCGTGAATCTTCATAACGTCAATGAAAAAATACGTCTACGATAGCAAATACAAGGTGTCCCCCCCAACTGGAATTTATTTATAAAAATATGTGCATTTATTCTTACATGTTTAAACTTAAAAGTCCTCTCCATTTGATGCAATGTATCTATCGCAATGTTTTTTCTACTGCTCAGAACAGTGTTTGAACTTGTCAATTTTGATGCCTTTTAGTGCTTCTGCTGTTCCCCCCCTCCCACCCACCTCTTTCACATTGGCAAAAAAATTTCCTTTTGAAGACTTTTTTCATCTGGGGAAACAAACAAACAAAAAAGTCCTTCAGGACAAGATCGGGTGAATAAGAAGGGTGGGTGGGTGTGCTTGTAAATCACCCATCATGGAATGGACAAGTGCATTGAAAGTATCTTCAAGAAAATTAACTAAAGCCAAACACAGCCTCTCACAACAATGTCAGCTGGTACCCTGATACAGATGGGCTCCTAGAACACTCACGTGGGATGGGGGGAAGCCTGTATTACAAGGGGCCCAGCCTCAAGGAGAAAATTACTGTTTTTTGTTTGTTTGTTTCCTGCTCATACAATACTGAGTTCTAAGGTCCTGTCTAAATCAACCTGTCAACCCACATTTCATATTGATCTTTGATTATTTATCTTCTGAAATATCACTCTGTTATTATTTCATTATCAGTTTATTTACTTTTCATCATTAGTTTATGCAAGTTTCGATATTGACATATTTTCTCTGTTCTACATTCACTTAGTGGGTGGTCTCATTCAGTGACATGCGTTTAGAAATTATTTCTCTACACTGGATAACCACAGATTACTTTGAGCCATGCTAGACTTCTACACTGATTAACAGATACTTATAATCGAACACCAACAATTGCTACTCCTATCCACATGGCTGTCAAACTATGTCTCTGAAACCACAAATCCCAGACAAAATCTGTGATTTCCACCCTAGCCCCACACCCTAACGTTATCCCAACACAACCCAGAATTGTTGTTATTTCAATAAATACAAATCTCATCCCTTATGTTGCTCTATCAAAGAATCCTGGAGTCCTTCTTGTCCTTTCTTATTCTCTTACACTGCATAGCATCCATTATAGATATTTTGCTTAGGTTAGCTTTTAATATATATCAAAGTAACTGGACAGTTCTCACCTATGATAATATGTCAGTTTTACTCTTGGCCCAAGACAGCATTATTCTTGACTAGATATTTTCAATAGCCTCCTTATCTGCTTCCGTATTTATAGTCTATGCTAAATGCAGCTCTCAAAGTGATGTTTTAAACACATAAGTCAACCCGTTCCTCTAGTTCAAGTCCTCCAATTTGTGCATCTCACTCAAAGGGAAATCAAATCCTTTAATATAGGTTACAAGGTCCTAAATTATGTGGTCTGCTGTCCTCTAGCTCTGTCTACTAATACTCTCTTCTGGCTCATCCCACTCTAAGCATATGTATCTCTTCGCATTTTCTAATACATAAAGAATATTTCTCCCCCTTAGCATACACATTGGCTGCTTCTTATGATTGCTCATTCTTTTCCAGTATGTCTTACAGTCACTCATGTTCTTCATATCTGTGTTAAAATGTCACCTTATTCTAAAAGCCTTCTCTGCCTTCCTAGTATAAAATAGCCACCCCTCTTCTCTTGACCCCCACCTCCAATACAGCCCCTTGTTACTTATATGGTTTTATTTTTCTCAGAGTGTATTTTAACACTTGACACAGGAAGTATCTGTTGTTTGCTCCCTGAAGGCAAAACCTTGTCTGTTTGGTGCTCTGCTGTATCCCCAGGGTGAGGAAGGATATCCATCTTGTGATAGACAGCTAGGAACTGTGAATCCAATCAATATTTGAATGAATATGTACTTAGTTGTGAATAAATAGCATCAAATCTTGTCACTTAAAGGCTTGAACTATAAATAATATATCCCTCAAAAATATAATACCTTGCAAAAATAATTGGAAGATGATGAAGAGGCAATCTCATATACGGAGCTGATTCCAGATCTCGGCAGGGATTTAGCGGATGCCACAGAGCAGCCAGATGTTATAAGATAAGGACATAAGCTTCTAGATGCATGGCAGGCAGAGAAATGCCTAACAGACACTTTACTTTGCCATTTTGCGTTGGGTATATTAGAAAAAAGATTAAGTCAACATGTTAGCACAGCAGAATCTCTTCAAAAAATCCCTACTCAGAATTTCAGCTTAAACCAAAGCCAAGAGCGCTCTTGACATAAAATTGGCCTTTTATACATAGGGATGGTCTTTTCAAATTCAAGATAAGAACATTATTAAAAAGATTTTTTAATCTTGTTTTATCTGTTATTTGATCAGTGGAGAATTTTTCTACTGTGATTTCACTTTATTATTCTTTTTCTCAGGATCCCTATCTATACCTATTTTAAATAAGTAGAAAATGTACTATCATTTTAAGATAAATGTCCTTTTATCTTCTATTTCCAGGGAATTGCTTTAGGTATCCATCCAATTATGAAAGTCTTTAGAATTTTTTATATTTTATAATGCTTTATTCTGTATGAGTTTTGTTTTAACTTTTAAAAGAAATTTCTTGAGAGAAGTGATGCATAATATATTAAGCAAACCTGAAAAAAAAATTCAGTGAATTCCCGCATCAAAGGTCATTTATTCTTCTGAGAGCCTAGTGAACTTTAAGTTAATTTCTTATTTTATGGATATTTATAAATTGCTTCGTTGTGTGGATTAGCAGTAGAGAAATCAGACCACATAACTTAAAAATTTTCTCAAATCATTTTTGTGAACCGACAGATAAATATCCCCTTAAGTAATCTATATATTCATAATAAATATTTGTGTAGAAGTGATGGCATGGACAAAGTCCTTCTAATAATGTTGAAAACAATCACTGTACCCACAGCTGACATGTAGAGCAAATAAACCTTTCCAAACGATCACAGAAGAGTTTAACAAGAGCAAGGAGCCTGTAGTAAATAAATGTTACAAAGGATAAATGGGCATGAAAACCCAGGGTTATTTCCACTAAAAATTCAATTCTATACGTGAATTAGAGAAACAATTACAATGATCACAAAGCTTCCTCAATCTGAGTTGCACAAAAAGGGTTTGGGATTGTTATGTCCTTGACGGCATAATAAGATCAAAAGACATTTGTTGGGTGCCTACTGACTACTGTCGGCGGGGCATAGTGTTCTGGGCTGCTGTGGGGCCTTGATAGATAGTTAGCATCATTGTCCTGTTTGAAATGTGTCTTGGTGGGTAAAAACAGCCCTTACTGAAGAAATCATCCCTTCTTTCACTCTCAAGTAATTTAAGCTAAAAGCATTTTACACAAACACACACACACATGCCCCCAAAACATATATAATAATATATATATATATATATAGATAGATAGATAGATAGATATAGATAGATAGATAGATATAGATAGATATATGTGTTTGTGTGTGTGTGTGTATACATACCAAGCCACGATTGAGAGAAAATTAAAGCTTTTTTTTTCCTCTAAAATAGTCATTAGTGGCAACTACTGAGGGATTTGGATTCTGACAGCCTTACTTTTCAATTGCAGGTTAGTCCTTAAAACGGTGTTAGATCTTCACAAGATATTGCACTTCTCTGGACTTACATTTTCTAATCTGTAAAGCGGCATGATACTGTTCTTAAAATGATCAAATTTGGTTTGTTCTCAGATCCATTCAACAGTTCCATTTTTTAATTCATTGTATAGAAAACTGAAGCCCCTAGTGTTCCTGACATCTGGGGTCTGGGTAGGTTTAGACAAAGAAAAGCAAAAGGATGTTGGAGCGCAGGGATAGGCGAGGTGTTGGGCCAATTCACCTGGAGTGTTTGGTTTGTGTGTTTGTGTGTTTGCTTGTTTGTCTTTTTCTGATCGCAACGGGGACCTTACAAGAGATCAAGCTTTATTCCTGCCCCGCCCCCACATCACTAGGCAGCTTTCCTACCAGGAAATGGCTCCTCACCTTGGCTTTGGACCTTGCTTTCTCCCATTGTTCCTCCCACCCCTGCAGAAGTGTCTGTACTCCCTTGGTACTGAGTACTGGGTTTTAACACTGTCTCCAATTTTTGTTTCTCAGCTCCTTTGACCCCCCCGCATAGCTTTTTTGGTATTAAAATCAGACCCTTTGTAAGACCCAGGCTGGATTCTGCTTTCCTGGCTATGCCCTGAGTGGTACAGTGAGTATCTCAGGAGATAACACGTGACAATTAATTTAAAAGCTTAGCAGTTTTCGTGGCACAGATGCAATTCTCGACGTCTATTTGCTCAGAGTAAAGAAGTAAAACGGAATTACAACTTTTAAAAAAAATGTTTGTTATTGACTTCAGAGTAATGAATTCACAGTTGACAAACTAAGGGTGAAATTATGCGATGATTCAACAAATACTTATTAATCAGCTCCTCTGTGCCAGAAATGTGTCTTCATGCTGCAGTGAGATGGTGAACAAAGAGGAAAATGAAAATTCCTGACTAAAGAGCTTACGTCCTTTCTTCTTGGGTGAACAAGTTATCAGTAAGAGAAACAGGACAATGCAGTGTTTCGTCGTCGTCGTCGTCGTCGTCGTCGTCGTCGGCAGCCGTCCGTCTCGAGAGACGATGGTGTAGCTTCTTAAGAGTCTATCTGCACCGCCGAGAATGGCTGTGCAGTCCGACTCGGGAGTGACATGGTATCTGTCTCCTCCCGTGTTGAATCGACATCTTGCGATGACGCTGAAGCTACAGAGCCTGGGCAGGGTGATATGGAGGGTCTGCTGTTGCCCATGCAGCAGACCCCCCCTCTCTTCGCAGCTGAAGGGTCCAAGGGAAAGACGGAGTCAATACAGCTTGGCTTCAGGTGCGCCGCAGGAGTTGCCGGTGTTGACTACAACGTCAAACCGCCTTAGGGACTCCGGCTCCGGATTTTCTGTCGGGGTTTACTCCCTTAGCCTTTCCCCTGAAGAGGTATGCCGCAAGGCAGCGGAGGTTTTTTGGAGTCAGAGTTTTCCTTCTCTGAATGCAGTGTTTAAGATGCTGATAAGCTCTGGAGAGACATCTGCAGGCAGGTTAAGGGTGCTGATGAGCAGGAGGGCAGAGAGGTTCCCTCCGAAAAACAAGTCAGAGGGGCAGACCCGACCCCAGTGGGGGGCATCGCGGGTATCCACAGCACTGCTCTTCCGCAGACAAGAAGGCCGAGTGACGTTTCTAAGGGGCGAAAACTTGGCATCTTTAAGGAATATCCAGAGGCTATCGAGAAGAGAATGACCAGAGCAACGAGGGCTGCGGTAAGAGCAGAAGAGGGACGCAGGATGGTGGCGCACTGAACGACGTGGGGATGCATAGCAGTGACGGGGTTTAGGTTCTACTCTGGGCAAGGGAGCTGTTATGAATTATGAGCAGAAGTGTGATGTGATTTGATCTATGGTTTAAGAATTATGGCTGCTCACATGTACTCATGGCAGTTCTCTTCCTTGAGTTTCTGGACTCCATCCATGAAGCGTTAGCAATGGGAACCATTGCCTGTAATAGAGGTTTAGGTGGGCATGTCCGTAGAGGTTTCTGTAAAAAAGCGCCAATGTTTTATCCAGCTCCTGCTTCCGTCTGTTTTTTCTTGACTATGAAAGTGATAATTAAATGAAATGCTGATGTCTGGCAACATGAAGTGGAAAGCATGAGAGAAAGGTCAGGAAGAAAAGGAGACGTTCTTCCTGATAATATGGAGTATCAGAACCAGTCGAAAATTCATTATTTGCTAAATTTTACTAAATGAAAAAATCGATTTTAATATTAGTGCATTTACATGTGCAAATGATACTTGTGAAGAAAATCTGTATTAATTCAGAATATGTTCCTTCCATGGTAGAAATATTCATATAACTAACCCACTATTACATTCTTTGCTAAGCCAAAAACTCAAATTCAATCAAAAAAAGTAAATGACTCTCCAAACTTCTGGGAATGTAATAAAGTAGGTAAATACACGAAGATGATATTTTCTATATCTGTTCAAATACATTAGTTTAATAATTATTTGAAATACTCCCAATTGATATGAGTCAGATTTGAGAAAGATTTGTAGTGGAAATATCTTCTTTATGAAGGTCTAAATGGCCAGATTTGTTTTAGTGTCTAATATTTACATCCATTAATTCACACAGAGTGGCATATATATTACGGACTTAATTTCATTACTTAATGTAAATAACGTTCAGTGAGAGATTCACACAGACAGCTTAGAGTCAGGTAACAGTTCAGAAGAACAGTTTCTCATAAGAACTAAAATAATTTGCCTTACCAGGTATCCTCTATGTTTCATCTTTCTCTTTCCTGAAAAAACAGCATGGTGAACTTTACATGTACATAACATACATAACAGATGACGCAGTAACATACAAGCAGCTAGTTTCACGCCACACAAAACTGTAATAAGGCTGCTCATTCATAGCTTAAACATTGCCTAGGAAATGACCTTAGAAGTGACAAAGACTTTTTCCTTGACCAAACTTTAGTCAGACTCCCGTGAGCCCTCTCTTCACTAGTTCCAAACTAGAGCACCTATCTTCAGTTTGCCTAGTCCAGTTGTAGCACGAATCTTACTAAGACAGTTTAGAGAATTCCCAGCCCTTGATATCCCATTCTTCAGACTCCTGACCAAACTCTTCATCCCCTGCCAGTGACATCTGGTCACCCTTGCCTGCATTCAGTAAGAATCTTGTTCAGTCAGTTTAGTAAAATTCTTCTACACTTTGATGCCTTGTGTTAGTAATTCTTATCTATTGAACCTCCAATGTGATTGTTGGCTAGGCAACCCCACCTGTCTTTATTGTAACCGGAGTTGAATGTGAGCCTTCTCTCCCATTAGGATAGTCTCAACCCTCATCACAATAGTCCTAATAAACATTATCATTGTTAATGAGTGTCAGAATAATTCTCCATGAAAGAAACTATCAGTTAACTGTTGAACTACTCCAATATGATCTGCAGATATAGTTCTCAGTTATAATCCATTCTCCTATTGTGGAAGCATGTTTACTTTGTGTATATCTTTTTCGTACCAAAACTTTCCATTTATTTGGGTCAAAATGTATTTTTAATTGATGTGGAAGTGTTATTTCTCAGTGTGTATAAAAGTAAATAACAATGGAATGTTAGATACAGACCCCATGAAATAAAACTGTCAAAATTGGTTTACTTAATTCAGTCTCCATAAGCCATGTTGTTAATGAAGCTACTTGTGAAATTAAACATCATCATGCTTGGGAAAAAGTCATAAGCTATTGTAGTTATGTGTCATTGGAAAAGAAAACTAAAGTGTTCACTGGATGGAGGTGCTTCTATGCTAACTTTTTATCAAATAAAATAACAAAGCAATTTGAAAAGAATGTTCCATTTAATATCTTTAAAAGTATATATATTATCAAAAGAGCTTAAAATAACTGCCCACTGTCCATTTCAATGGTCATAGTGATAACATTAACTTACTTTTATAATTGAATACTTATTTCATAAAATAATACTTTAAAACTCAATTGTTGAGTTTTAAGTTTTTAAATATTTTAGTGTTTAAAATTTAAGACCACATAAAAAGCTTAGAACAGGATTTTCATTAATAAAACATTAAATATGATAAATTATGCATGATGATTTAATATATGCAAATTGACAGGTGATATAAATAGTAAATTTGAATAGAGAAAATATGTACATAAATGAATGGTATTTCAGAATCTAAGCAAATTGATGATTGCATTATGTACTTGTCCCGGAGGTAAATGAAATATTAATTAGAAATTTTTTTGTTCATAAAGGACCAATGCTAAGGTATGAGGAAAATTGGTTTGTTCCTGTTTTTTTCTCAAGGATTTTATTCAATATATTGTCATCTTAATGTTTTAATACTACTTTTCAGAATCCTGATACATTTATACTGGACTATGCTTACAAAAGTAAGAATAATGGAATTAAGCCTAGCTTTTGAAAATTCAACTATTTTTATTTTTGCTGCATATGCTTAGAAACCATTGTTAATACTGAGTGATTTTTTTTCATACGGTGGATTGCTTTCTATATGAACTTCTTTTGAAAAAAGAAAGTAAATAACTGATATAGAATAGAAGTAAAGGTATCTATTTCCATTTTTAAATGTTTAGTAACTTGTGAGCATTACTTTATACATTATTTAATTTGGTAAATTACAAACAATCAGAAATGTCATTTGACCTCAAGTTTGATACTTGCAAAGTATGTTTTGGGCACATATTTAAATTTTATTGTATTTTTTCCATCACCTTTCATCCTCTTGTGCCCTCTTCTACCTACACCAAACTCCCCTGACCCATCAAAAGCACCACCCTGTTGTCTGCGTCCACGAGTTCTTTGCTTTTTTGCTCAATTCCTCCATCCTCCAAACCCCTGCCCTGGGGCCTGTCAGCCCGCTCTCTATCTGTGAATCTATCTCTATGGTGCTTGTTAGTTCAGTTTGTTCATTTGATTCCACATATGACGAATCATATGGTATTTGTCTTTCTCTGACTGGCTTATTTCACTTAACGTAATATTCTGCAGGCCTATCCATGCTATTGCAAAGGAAAATTTTACTTCTTTTTAAAAAAATTTATTTATTTATTTATTTGCTTGTTTATTTATTTATTTGTAGAGAGAGGGGAAAGGAGAAAGAGAGGGAGAGAAACATCACTGTGTGGTGGCCTCTCACTCACGCCCCCAACTGGGGACCTAACGCACAACCTAGTCATGTGCCCTGACTACCTTATAGGCCACACACAAGAATGAATTCAAAATGGATTAAAGACTTAAATCTCAGAATTAAAACCATAAGGAGAAAGAAATAGACAGAAAAATCTCATACACTGCTCGTAGCAATACTTTTTCTGATATATCTCCTCAGGCAAGGGAAACAGAAGAAAAAAATAAACAAAGGTGTTGTCTGCATAACATTTCTCCAGGCTCCCTGTCTGAGTCTCTAACTCACATTATCATTGAGAGACTAACCAGAGTTGCCCCACTCAGCCCTCACTTAGAATAAGAAAGATACACTTTACCTACGGTGTTCCATCTAATGGAATTAAATACCAGAAGTATAAGTTTTGGATGAAAAAACTCTACTTACTATCATTAAGATTACTTGATAGTAATCATAAGGTATAGAAAGACTAATAAGGAAACTTTCACAATTTAAAATGAAATGATTTTTTGTATTATGCTTGTTTCATATTCAGAATATCTATTTTATTAAATTATATGAATCTTTGAACATATTACTTATATTAAGATTAGATTTTATTTTTCCTTAATAGGGTTCTTAATTCTCATTCTGTTTGTTACTGCAGTTGCATTTAGAAAAAAAAATAGAGCCTCACATTGTTTTATTTTTATTTTTAATTTTTCTTTACTTTCTTTATTGACAAAGTGTTCACCTGGGCTTGGAAAAGTGGTATATAATATAATCAAATGACCACTATTCTCGTGTTGCATATTATTTAAAATGTATAATAAATTTTCCAAAATTTAAATATTCTAATTCCATTAACTTTATTCTTTAACTTTAGGGGTTGTAAAAATTTCCAAAGCATAAGAAAGTTGCAAATTATATTTAAATATATCACATTTCAAGTAGTTCCATTGTTATATAACTGGTATTCTAAATATCCAGAGAAGGAAAACTCTGACTCCAAAAAACCTCCGCTGCCTTGCGGCATACCTCTTCAGGGGAAAGGCTAAGGGAGTAAACCCCGACAGAAAATCCGGAGCCGGAGTCCCTAAGGCGGTTTGACGTTGTAGTCAACACCGGCAACTCCTGCGGCGCACCTGAAGCCAAGCTGTATCGACTCCGTCTTTCCCTTGGACCCTTCAGCTGCGAAGAGAGGGGGGGTCTGCTGCATGGGCAACAGCAGACCCTCCATATCACCCTGCCCAGGCTCTGTAGCTTCAGCTTCACTGGAGAGGACACTCCAGCGTCATCGCAAGATGTCGATTCAACACGGGAGGAGACAGATACCGTGTCACTCCCGAGTTGGACTGCACAGCCATTCTCGGCGGTGCAGATAGACTCTTAAGAAGCTACACCATCGTCTCTCGAGACAGACAGCTGCCAATGATTCTAAATATCACATCTTTGCATGGCTTGACTGTTCTTCCATAACTTGACTTTTAAGATGTGGAATGTTTTGGATTAGGCATATCATATGCTTCAGATCACTAACAAACAGAATACATGGCATAATTTTCAAATATTTTAAACATCCCACACAAAAATTTCCTTTTAGTGTGCACTACAATCATCAGGGAAGCATAAAATTGGGACTATATCAGTGAAATAGTTTGGAGCTAATAAAAACGAATAATAATCTCTTTACTTGTCTGAATTATCATATTTATCATTATTTTAATATATAATGTAGGACAATCATTATGAAATACTGTACCTAAAGATAAGAACAGCTTTTTATTTTAGGCAAAAAAGTTAAAATGCTAAGTAACTGGTAGAGCTGAACTTTTCAGCCTGTAAAGCATCAACACCTGTCCTTAGTGAATTTGAAAAAGTTGTTTTAAATCTTAAAAAAATAAAATATATTTTTTCCACAGTAAAATCTGTAAAACCTTTCAACTCTTAACCTTAGAGTTGTACTGTAATGTTAGAATGTTTTGACCAAGAAATGTTAAATCAATTATAAAATTCAATGGAAGAAAGGATGCAGATATTAAATCTTGGTTATGAGGTAGAATATATTAGACTAGAATCTGAAAATGTATCTATAATTAAATCTGAGTGTGTGTGTGGCTGTGTGTGTTGATAATGTCATTAGTTATCTACATCATGGAAACTGAGGAAGACATTTTCTAAACTGATTTCTTACCCTAAATATTTAGCATCATGGTGTTTCATAATGTCTTTTATTATATCTCTGATAATAGATATAGTTCACTTTGTCATTGATATAAAAAGACACCTGAACATCTCACAATTGCAGTTATATGTGGAAATAAACACTCGTTTCATTAACAGTAGAAATACACAAAGGGGAACCCAAAGAACCTGGAATTATCTTCTGGAGGGCAGGCTCCTTGTCATACAAGATTCTTCCAAAGGTAAGTGTTCTAGAAACCTATCTGTATCAATGTACCAGCTGGTGTTGTTGTGAGAGGCTGTGTTTGGCTTCAGTGAATTTTTTTTTAAGACCCTTTCAATGTGTTTGCCCATTTCATGATGGGTGAGTTACAAGTGCACCTGCCCACACTGTGCTGAGTGTTTAGAAGTTTTAACCAAAAACTTCATGACACCCCCCCCCCCATATCCTACCCTCCCTATTTATTTGATCTTCTCCCAAGCAATTTTTTTCCCTGTTTTCCTGGATGAGAAAAGTCCTCAATGGGAAACATTTTGCTAATGTGGAAGAGGTAAAACAAACAAACAAACAAACAAACGGTTGAAACACTATGAGGCATCAAAATCAACGAGTTCAAAATCTTTTTTTGAGCAGTGGAAAGAATGTCTTAATAGGTGTATTGCGTCAAATGGTAAGCACTTTGAAGGCAATGGGAGTTTAAATATGTAAGAAGAAATATACAATTTTAATGAATAAATTCTGGGTTTTTTTGGTCCTCCTTTGTATTTGAGCTCAAATTATATAGAGATTAAACAAAAATAATATTAGATTCTTCACTTACTACACACTCCTAAAGTTCATAAATAATTTAGAATTACTTTCCAAGAATACAAAGATAAATGTTTGATAGAAATACCAAATTCTTGACATTCATAAGTATAAAAGTAAAAAATAAATTATATTTAATCTTATCAAGAATCTTTAAATGTGGCTTATGTTTTAGAAGATGTGGTTATAATAAATGAAAATGCCATTACTTAAAAATATTTTATAGACAAATACAAAAATGTTTGACTAAACATAGCAAGGTTATTGATGAATAGTAATGCCTATGGTATATAATAAATGACACACACATTAGATAATACATATAAAATAGTATATATACTTGTGATATGCATCATGATTGATTTTCATACAAGATTTATATCATACATAATAATAAAAATCTGCATCACATGGAACTTCCTTCCTCTTGACATCCCCCCCTCTTTTTTTTTAACCAACAAAGTAGAAAGTTATGACATCTGATTCACTACAAGGTGTAACACTGCATCAGAGATTCATATAGCGTTTAGAAGATACCTCACTTCACTGAGGGGCACTACAATTTGAAACTCTATACAAAATATTTTAAGTTACTTTCTGGGTATCAGTCAGCTGCGGCAGGTGCTTGTTGGCCATACGGAAGGTATTTCTAAATGCTAATAGTGTGCAAAGTGACAGAAGCTGGGCCAGTTGGGTTAGCTGATGGAGGCCTTGCGCGAGCTCTGAACAATACAGATTAAAAAGCTAAGACTACTCTAATTGGCACTAAACCACCAATAAAATGAAGACAGTCATTTTTGCACAGATGTGTTGGGTTATGAACAGCATGATATAAGTAAACAGTATCAAGATGTTCAAAAGAAAAGGAGATAGAAATGGAATATGGGCGTAGACTTCTTCTTACACATAGATGGCTAAGATTTCAGTAACTTACTTTTGCTCCTTAATAGAAGAGATACATTTTCTTGACTTTAATTTATCATATACACATTTATATGTTAACTCTTTTTAAAACTTAATTTTGAGTTATTTTGGAATTATTACTTATACTACCTCTCCAAATGCTAGAATATTTTCTTTGAAAGTGGCAACTATTAATATGCAAATACCATATTTATCTTGTAGTACATTTTAAGAAACAAATTTTAAGAAAATAAACAAGTGCTTAGTTCAAAATAGACATTGCAGGTACAGTAAGTTTTTTACCAAGACAAACATTTTTAAACATCACAGGTGAAGAGACAACTTTACATAAAAGCATAAAGAAATGTTTACATTAGACATAAATATTGAGAGGAGCAGAAATTGGTGAAATATGGAGGAAAAGTGTTTTCAAGAAAAAAAAGCCAGAATGTTGAAGGAACGGAAAATAATATCAAGGCCCAGATCCATTTAAAGCAGAGTATTTGAGGGAATGTTTAGAGAAACTATGGAAGATAGAGGGAAATAGTTAATCAACAACTGGGAATTATAGAGAACACATTTGTTTGGAAAGGAGCTGAAAAAAGGTCAAGCTTAAGTTCAGATTTGAAAGTGTGCACAGAATCTAGAGAAAATAATGAAGAGAATAATAAGGGAAAACTCTTTGTGTGAAGACCCAAACAATTTGGCTACCAGCTCAGCCTGCCAGACTCATTAGAGGAGGCTGAAAAGCAAATGTTCTCTAAGTTACTTGGGCATTAATAATTGCGTGCTCTGCAGATGCAGAAACATTTTTGAAAATAATAATACAGCTGTGCTATACCAGCTTCCGTTCATTTCAAAATTTTAGAAAAAGTAAGCTATACTTCCATCACCATTTATTCTCATTTTCACCTCATTTATTTAATTTTTTTTCTATTTATTTATTTTTTAAAAAAGTGACAGGTGTTCATTTTGCAACAATTTCCCAGAATATCGTTTCTAGTTGCCATGAAAAGACTCTCCTGGGGCACACCTGGAGATCACTGGCATGTGCTGGCTGATGGGAAAATGCACACTCACCTGAGACGTTGCATCTGTGACTCCAAATGGATAGTATGGGGAACACTTAATTTAGGGAAAAAAAAGTCAATTTCTATGGGGAAAACAAGCAAACCAAACAAACAAACAAACGTTCAAGTGAGAAAATGAAAAAGATGCAGTGGTGCTTCCTTCCCATTTTTGGAGAAAGGACTTTTAAGGAACAAATATTTTCTTTCTCACGTGTTTCCTGCAACTGAGTAAAATAACACAGGTAGGCAGCCTTACTGGTGCGAGGCTCCATCTGGACCTGAGTTGTCATTTCAGTTGTTAACACACGCCAGTGGTTACTTCCACCGTTCAAAGAAACGGAGGATCTGTTACAGCATTTTCTGCAGTTCCATCTCTTGTTTGCAAGTATGATTTCAATTCTGCATCTATCTAACTTTGATCTCTTCTCTACTTATTTTCCTTGCTTATAACTCTTCTCTGACCTGACCTTCTAATGGTCTCTGTGCCATTCTCGAAATGTTAGCAAAGATGCCCAAAACAACGTAGCATATTATACTGGATTAATAAAACAACAAAAACAATTTACTTGAATGTTAATTCATTTCTTAATCCATTTTTTGTCCAATGTCATGAAACTATATCTGATTTTTATAACTGAAGAAATAAAATATATATATAATATTTTTGCTGGAAACTATCATTTTCACAACCTCTCAATAATATTAAGTTTTTTCATTGAAAATATTTGTTTTATGAGGTATAAAATAGCACTCATAAATATCTCTATGAAGTTAGGTTAATAAATCTAATCTACACACTTAAGTTTTAATGCATTCAACAATAGAAAAGGACTATATCCTGATTCTATTTGTGTTTTATAAACTACAAAATTATAAAATATACTGTACACAGTTGCATAACTTAAGAGTAAGAAAGGTAGGTATATATTTCAGCAATGAGTAAAAATATATTTGTGTTTAACAATAAGACAACAATACACTATATGATTAAGAGAAATTATTCATATTAATAATAATAATAATATTTTGAGTCCTACAACATATATGATCTTTTGAATAATGATGATTTTCTAAATAATTTCAGTTATCATACAAAAACATTACAAAACTATATTATTTTACATAATAATTTATCAATACATTTATTATATTAATATCAGCATACCCAGGTAACATTATTTTAATATTTACTCTTTCCATAAATTTCACCTTACTTATATGGTCTAGTATAAATTTTATTTGACTCTCTCCAATAGCAAATACTAATACCCCAAAACTTGATATATAAAATAATTCAACAATATTGGGTAGAAATATTTTATTTCAAAATACATGACTTTAAACTCTCTTGATGTTGAACTACTGTGGATATATTTCATCAGTTATTAACATTTCCCTTTCAGGTTAATATTATGTCATCAAAAATTTGGAGTACTCTTGACCCTTTCCCAATGTGTAAATTAGTAATGTAATGGCAATGCTCAGAAAGGCAAATAGAGACTGAGCTCCCTTTGATGAAAACAACGTGAGGTAAGGCTTCCCTACCGGGAATCATCTTAGTTTGTGAAATTGTAATTTGAAGTGGCTATATATGAAAAGTATATTGAAAAAAAGGAAATGTGGAGCCCAGTCTGTAACACCTTTGTGTATGTCTAGTAATTTTATTTCTTTTTTATTATGCAAATTGAAATATACACAAAGAATAAAGAGTTTCAATGAATTGTCAAAAATTAACTTATTTTATCCACTGTATTCTCAGTTTGGTTGTGGTTTGCTTGCAAAACTTAATTTGAAAAGAAAAGAAAAAGTACTTTGCATGAAAATAAAATGATGATTTCAAAAAATAACTAAATGATTTAAACAATGGAACAATATAGGACAAATGTTCACAAGAAATAAAAATCAACCTAAAATTTTCAGGCTTATTTTGTTATTATTTTTTAAATTAAATTAATTATGGTGACATTGATTAATAAGATTACATAGGTTTCAGATGTACATCTCTATGATACGTCATTCTGCATATTGCATTGTGTGCCCAGAACCCACAGTCATATCTTCTCCCGTCACAGTATATTTGACCCCTGTTACCCTCTATTGTTATTGGACCCTGTCCTAGCCCGGTCTCTTTTTTCATTTTTAGCATAAATTGAACCATTTCTCAAACACTTATGAATATCTTGAATATTGCATTTTCCAACAATGTTAAATATACTTTAACTCATAAAACAATACTAAATATTCATGTTAGGGAAGTCAATATTTTTTGTATATTTGGAACCAACAGAAATAAAAACATTGAAATTCAGAATATTTTAAAATAAATTCTGCAAAATTTTTCTTCTAAAAAAGCATTAGATTGTAAAATTTTAAAAAGAATTCTGTATCTGACATTTGGCCCAGGTATCATCATAGTATACTAAGAAAATATTTTTAAAATATTGAATAAATTGTCTAACTATTATGTCTATAGAATGTTTAGAACTATTAAAAATCTAAGAATAAGACATAACTATTTTTTGAACTATAGAGTTAATGTCAGCATCTCTACATTGATTTTTATTACAGAATAAATTATTTAATATTCATTAACCCTCATCAATTTTTCATAGAAAGCAGCTTGAAAAAAGTAATTCCTTGCAGAAAACATAAATAATTTTCATGGTTTAGCTGGTAACAGGTTATTAACAATAGACTTATAAATTGAAATAATCTGTTACAGTAAAAAAACATTATAGATAGATATTAGAATAGATGCAGATTAAACAACAAATAATGGAGATTGTTAATTAAACAGTTTGTTGGCTACTATGTGAATTAGATCATCTGCCTAAAATGTGTCTATCCAGACACTTTTCCTGTAAATATTTCTTTATTTCCATATTGTGTCAATTTTTTTTACAGATTCAGGTAAAGGTTATTTGAAATCAATCAACTGAAGATGAAAACAAATGGTTTTAAACTTGGAGTTCCAAAAGGCAAGCAGACATTTCTAAAACTATGTGCTACATATACAGTCACGTGCCACTTTACAAGAGGGGTATGTTCTGAGAAATGCAGTAAGTCAATCTCTGGGCAAACATCGTAACGTGCACTCTCTCAGCCCGGCTGGTATAGCCTACCATGCACGCACCTAGGCTCTACAGATCTGTACAGAATTTACAGTACTAAATACCACTGGCGATTGTTACACAGCGACCAGTATATGGGTATCTAAACATGTCTAATCATAGAAAAGTTACAGTAAAAAATATGATATAAAGGATTCAAAGATGATACACCGAATAGGACACTCACTTCAAAGGAAATTTACTAACTGTAATCAGCAAAATCGAGGGAATTAATTCATTTTCAGGGAGAAGGAAGGTATGGGAGTCAGCCTGGAAAGATGACGAGGTGTGGGTGAAGGAAACTGAGCAGACTCAACAAACAATGACGGCTACTGCTAGGACTCAGCATGGGGGACGGGGTTGGGTCATGACCCAACAGGGTCTCTTAAATACCTCAGCGCAGAGGGAGAACTAAGTAACTGCGGGGCAAGGGCCCTTCATCCTAGATACCGAGGAGACATTTATGGTAATCTTACGGACTTCTAATCTTAGACCTTCTGGAGCACTCCTGATTCGCACTGATGCACTTACACTGCTATTGCCCCAACAATAGCTCCGAATAAGCCATGCTGTAACATCCGTAGCAGGGATAGAAACGCTTCTGAATACTGTTCGCGCTCACTGTAGGAGGGCAGTCGGTCCTGCTCTGTAACAGCACACAGTGGAACCGAGGTCAGTGGAAATGTGTTTTTAGACAGGGTAACTATGTCCCCAAGTTATAATCATGTCATAGTGAATTTTAAGGACATCTTTTCATCATAAAATATGGTATAAACCTCTAGTTAGATTCGAAGTCCAACATAGGCAATTTGGTTTACCACGTTTTAGGACAAAGACATGCTTAATCCCAGTTCACCCTCGTGCAAGGAATATATCTCTTTGCAGTCCCTACTCAATGAGGTTTTCCTACTACACTTCTATGTTGGCTGGCCCTTGAACTTTGTTTCTGGTCCCTTGCCCTTCAGATCATGAAGGAACCTGACCTCATCCTTATCAGGACCAGTACATGCTCTCAAGGTCAACAAATAATGGACCTGATTTCTAGGTAAGTTTTATATTCTTGCCTGCTCACTGAAGCATTAAAGCAATATATTTTTAAATGCTTTTTCCAACTTAAAAAAAATTGTTTTAGTGGTAGGACCGGTTAGGGTTTCTACTATGCACTGCTGTGGGAGTAAAAAGGCAAAGCTGTCTTTCAGAAATAGGAGCCTATGTTTTGTATTAAGGATTCATGATGCATTATAAATAAAATAGAGATTAAAAAGCTAACATTTGAAGTTTAAGGTTGTTGGTACAAGGAGCTATGAAACTCCAAGTTTTTCTGGGAGTTAATTTTTTTCTTGGTTTTAAACAAATGTGGCAACATATTTTCAATGTTTAATATGAAGTATTAAATCTAATAATACAATATCAATCTCAATTAGTTAGGACATTGTGCCTTATGCGACATATGGATCAATTGTAGTTCAATATACATCCAAAACTAAGCATATTTTGTTTAAACATTACATTTGCCAGTATTGCAAACCTGTATTATCTTCCTTATTCCATTAGGAAAGGATTCAACATGATAGCTAAAGAATTCTCATTAATTTTATGAATACAGTAGATCACAATATTACTCCCATATTAATATTGATTTTGTAATAAGGAATGTAAGGCTTTTATGAACCTTTTTAGAAAAATGTACAGTTTTCTTTAGCTTTTATATTTTAATATATTCAGAATCTATGCCAAAATATAGTTGTAATAAATACTCTCATTTAATATTTTTTACATAAAATGTGTCTTTGATTATTATAAATCCAAAGGCACTTAAAGTAGATTTCCAAAAGCATGATTAAGAGGAAAGCACATTCACTTATATCTATACCTCACCTGGATAACTCAAAGTTATTGTTTATACTAAAAGTGATTACAGCGCATACACACATTTGAGTTGGCACAAGTTTTCTCTTGGTGCTCTTACCTCAGACCTGCCAAATTCAATGAGTTATCACGAAAATATGTAAAATCAAGGGTGGTCAGTGATATATTATCATTTGCAGAGTGTTCTTACTGAACAAATGCGATTCCCTGTGACAATTTCCGAGTCTCTTTTATCTGCTCCCTTTTATCCACAGGGAAAGTTTTCTTCCTTTATTTCTCACTAATCACCTTTGACAAATACTTGGCAAGCTTTACAGTGAGGAGCTATCCACCGGTTTCCAGGTCGGTCTCACCCCTCAGGAAGAGGGGTCTTTGCATAAGTGTCCTCCAACACTGGGAAAGGACAAAGATTCACATAGTATTCATACGACTTATTGTTTCAAGAATAATTAGCTCCTCTCTTCGTGGTACAATCTGACTATTATTTCAAGTATTTGACATGACTCTCACTTTTCTTTCTATCAAGGAATGTGACAGTTTTGCATTATGTTTCTTCCTTACATTATCATCTTTGGTTTGAGTTAACATTGGTTACACCAAACAAATAAACAAAAACAAAGCAAAACAAAACAAAAAAACCATAAATTCTACTCAAAATACTAATGAAAATATCTTGCCAAAGATAGCAGCAATGACTTCATGTGTGTGGGGGTGTGTGTCTTGGGGTGTCTATGTGTGTAATATTTTTCCATCTAAGGAAAGAAAGCTAAAAAGTTCAATCATTTGGGAAAAGGGAATTAAATAATTCTAGCAAAAGTGATATTTATATTAAATTTCATAGATGGTTGAAATAGAGTTAACATTTTAAATCTGATGACCTATATATAAATGTAATACAAAACCTATTCTATGTTCTGAATTTTTAACAAATAATAATTGCACTGAAAATAACTGTGATGACAATCCTAAAACTACATATCTTTTTAAAACCAAGTGTAACTGTTTTTTGTTCATTTATTCAAAAAAATTATGAAGTATTTATATTGAAGTTATAGAGCTAAACTCAGAATAAATTAAAAGAGATTCGTTTTGTGATCTCTTGTCCTAATACTCGTTACAGGACAAACTGGACTTTTATTTTGCTTTCTTACATTTTCTCTCTTTACTAAAGCAGTGAGGAAAACATAAGAATTTACTTATGTTTACATAAGCCTTTCCAATTATGTCATTATTAAGAAAGTATATGCATCAATATATTTTATTATTACTTTGTTATGGTATGAAGTTGAAAGATTTATAATCATTGATAGTTTTATTTTCAAATGTATAATATGTCTTATACAAATATAAGGAAACACAAAATTGTAAAGGTACACTTATTTAAAACATACTGGGGATAAAATCCTCCCTATCTGAACCATCAACACAGAGTTTATGCTGAGGGTAATTTTTAGTCATTCATTTAGATGAGACAAAAAAACAAGTATAAATTAATTAAAATAGAGAAAATTAAGTGGAAAGATGAAGTGGTAAAGAGCCCAGAGAAAATTGCTTGGTTTGCATATAAATTAGGTAATTAGCCTCTCACCTGCCCAGGTAAAAGTTTACAACCCTAATTAAAATAATTATATAAACTTCTAAGGCTCATTAGGAAAATGTGAGAAAGAAAGTAAAATGCATTATTACCCTTTATGTAATTTTACTTGAACTTAGTTAATAAAATTTCCATAGATTAAGTTGATTGAAACATTTTCATGCACATATCCTTTTTATAGTTGAAGATTCTCAGAGCCTTACTTAAAATACAGGATAAAAATTTCAATCTATAGAACATGAGAGTATGATGAAACTTGGAAAGATTTCAAGTATTAATTGTATTCTTTACCCCCAAATGTATGTGGTTATCCTACAATGCTTCTAGAATCCATAACTCTATAAATAGAAATACTGATTTTTAATACGTTCCTAAAGATGTAAATTTTGTGTGTGTGATTAATGTTGTGGGGCCTTGAGGTCGGTCAGGTGATTACCCTGAGTTATCAGGGTGGATCCAGTTTAATCACGGGCGTCCTTAAAAGCTGAGGACCTTTGTTGGAAACAGTCAGAGTGACAGAGAGGGGAGATCAGAAGAGGCAGAAGAAATGAGAAGCACCAGATGCACTCAGCCAGCCATTGTTAGCTGAGGAGGATGGGGCCATGGACCAGAGAGGCGGGTGGCCGCTGGAAACCAGAATGGCAAGGACACAGTCTTTCCTAGAGCAGCCAGAAGGAACGCAGTCCTATCAATACCTAGATTTTCACCAGGTGAGACCATCGTCAGGTTTCTGACCTACACAACAGTAAGATACTCAAACTGGGCTGCTTTGAGATGTTAAGTTAGTAGTAATTTGTTAGGACAGCAAAAGAAAACTGAAAGGTCTCTTAAGGGAGAGATCAATTTTGTGAATGCAGCTCTACACAAAAGACGTTACTTAGCTAGTTTTGCCCACACTGAGCATTCTACCTAAACAAAAATGTATTTGCACACATAATTTTTTAAAAGTGCTTAAAAACATTTTATGCGCTCTGCAGTGTAATTAAATTTTAAAAAGTGCTTAAAAACATTTTATATACTCTGTAGTGAAATTGAGATATTATTTATTATTGGTGTTAGTAATTTGTATCTTCTTTGTTATATTTTATTGATGACTATGCTTAGAATTTTTGTTTTCATTTTTTCATAATCTAGGTTTTGATTTCACTGATATTCTATATTGGTCTTGTGTTAATTTCTTATGGCATTTTAAAGCCTTATTTTTATTCTGCATCCCTTTGTTTACTTTGGCTTTAATTTGCATAGGCCATTGACTTGATACTTTTATCTGTTTTCTAATTGTTATGGACTTAATTGTGTCTCCACGAAATTGCTATGTTGATGCCTTAACTCCCAACGTGATTGTATTTGGAGATAAGGTCTTTCAGAAGGTCATTAAGGTGGAATGAATTATAAAGATGAGACCCTCATCCAGTAAGACTTGTGTCCTTATAAGAAGAGAGCTCCCACTCTCTGCCCGTGTGCACAGAGGAAGGCCTGTCAGGGCACAGCCGCTGTCTGCACGCCGGGAAGAGAGTCCTCGCCAGAAACTGATCAGGTGGCGCCTCTTTATGGGACTTCTTGTCCCCAGAACTGTGAGAAAATATATTTTTATTATTTAAGCCATCTAGTTTATAGTATTTTTTTTTTATGGCAGACACACAGCAGACTGATATACTAATATAAGAAAATGTTGCCATCAAACTTATTTCAAAGCATCCATACATTTTTAATATTGTGTATGTTCATTTTAATTCATCTCAAAATCATGTCTGATTTCACATGAGATTCTTACTTGAGCTTTAGATTAAAGTATACAGGACAATATTCAAAACTTTGAATATTTTCTAACTAGCATTCTGTTTTTATTTTTTATTTTTAAATTTTTTGTAGAATGAGAATATACTTTGCTCATTATAGATTCATAACAATTAATCGACTTACTTTAAGGACCAAAAATGTAGTTTATCATGGTAAGTGTTTTCTGTACTTTTGAAAAAATGCATATTCTGCTGTTATTTAATTAGTCTATAAATATCAATTAGTAAAATTGTTTAGTAGTGCTTTTCAAGAATTATTTACTTTAGTAATGTTCTGTTTTTGATTATTGAGAAAAACAGTTAAAATCTCATACTGTGTTTATTTTTAGATAAAACTATGTTTGATTTTTCTTCAATAATTTTTGCTTTATGTGCTTTGAGTGCCCATTTTCAGATAATTACATATTTAGGGTTGCTTTATATATATACATATATATATATCACTTAATTATATATTATATAGCCCTGGCTGGTTTGGCTCAGTGGATTGAGCGTCGGCCTGCGAGCTAAGTGTCGCTGGTTCGATCTTCCAGTCAGGGCACATCAGAGAAGGAAAACTCTGACTCCAAAAAACCTCTGCTGCCTTGCGGCATACCTCTTGAGGGGAAAGGCTAAGGGAGTAAACCCCGACAGAAAATCCGGAGCCGGAGTCCCTAAGGCGGTTTGACGTTGTAGTCAACACCGGCAACTCCTGCGGCGCACCTGAAGCCAAGCTGTATTGACTCCGTCTTTCCCTTGGACCCTTCAGCTGCGAAGAGAGGGGGGGGTCTGCTGCATGGGCAACAGCAGACCCTCCATATCACCCTGCCCAGGCTCTGTAGCTTCAGCGTCATCGCAAGATGTCGATTCAACACGGGAGGAGACAGATACCGTGTCACTCCCGAGTCGGACTGCACAGCCATTCTCGGCAGTGCAGATAGACTCTTAAGAAGCTACACCATCGTCTCTCGAGACGGACGGCTGCCTCCTCTATATATTATATAAACAGCAGTGCCTTACCTTTTTTCTTTCTTTCTTTCCATATTTAAGCAGAAGAATGATGATCTATCTTTCCCATAGAATACTAATCAATAAATGGAGATTTAAAAAAACTACTAGTTGACAAAGATCATTTAATTTACTCAAGAAACACAAAGGGATACTAAACCTAGGGTGTGAATGTTGGAGGAGGAATAAAATATTTTTATTGTCTTAGAGTATCTCCCTACTAATTATATATTACATAATTACATATTATGTTGTTATATCATATCATATTATATATTATGTATATTCAATAATTATTTAGGAAATGAAGAGCAACTTTATGATGGAAAAACCTGGAAGACATCACCTTTCAAAGGATCACAGTTAAAATCACTGCTGTTGAGACCAGTGGATTTCATAGGCCACCCAATGAGATGTGCTAAGTATTGCACAGCATTGTGTTGTTCATTTTATTGCCCCAAATGCATGGCTTTGAGTGACAGGCACAGCATGCAATATATCAATGATGTATCATAGAACTGTACACTTAACCTTCAAAATCTTTTTCTATTTAATCTTTATTGTATTTTCCCATTACCATTTATCCCCCTTTCACATGCTCCCCCAATAATCACCACACTGTTATCCATGCCCATGAGTCCTTGGTCCTCTATGCTCAGTCCCTCCAGCCCTAACCCCGCTCCCCAGAGCTGTCACCTGCTCTCCATCTCGGAGTCTGTCTCTGTTTTGCTTGTTAGTTCGGTTTGTTCATTAGATTCCAGATACTATAGAAATCATAGAGTATTTGTCAAAATCTTATTAAGCATTGTCAGCCAAAAAACCTAATTTAAACAATGAAAATGATTGCTGGAAAAAATGCAGCTCCTCAAACCTAATTATGAGAAAATACCAAAGAAATGGGAGAAAATTCTGAAATAAATATGAACCCACTCTTTAATTTTCAAAAATGTTTGGGATGTGGTGAAGGTAAAAAGCTGTGGAACTCATTTTGATTAAATGTACAACACACAAAAACAAAAACATGGAGCCTGGGGTGGATTGTTTTTCCATAAAAAAAGGTATTGGGACAGTTTGAAAATTTGAAAATATTCTAAGCTGGCATAGTTTTATACTGACATTGTAAGAAAAAAGCACTCTCAGCTAGGTACAGGGTGCCAACCTTTTTTCTACTTCAGGGATCACCAGGGAAGCTGTTTTCTACTTCTTGAACATATTTCAATATTTAATATATTAATTTCAATCATCCCATAATTACTGGAAATTAACCTTTGTTTCTATAAACTAACAGTTATTTTCCAATACTTTTTGCCATTTTATTTTTATTTTTTTTCCTTTTCTGTAAATTGGATTAAGTTAGGAACGATTACCTAAACCAAGTTGTTTTATATCAAGTATCAAATGTATCTATATGGCTTTGTCTTACATTTCAGAATAAATGTCCTTTTTAAAAAGAGAAATCTAAGCAGTTTTTCTAAAATAAGAGCCATTTGATTAAAAAAAGTACAACCGGTTTGAGATAGTTTTCTTCCAAAAATGGCTACTTCTTGAGTTCTGGGGAATAAGCGGCGCCTTTCGGTAAAACTGCATTTCAGCGAATATGCTCATTGAGCATCTCAGCTAGAGCAAGTCTCTGAAAAAGGACCAATTTGAGTCCTGTGGTGATGGCTTCATAAGCGGTTTTCATCAATTAAACCTCTAGGAAGTATACTTGAATATCAAATTTTGCATTCGTTTTCAAAGCAGTCCTTTAATTTTAAAGTGCAATGAACATCACATGAATAAATTAAGCAAACATAGAGCTCCTCAAAAAAATTTCTTTCTTAGTAGCTTATTCTTTTAATAAAAACAAACAAATAACCTCTGGTCATTGAATTTTTCATCGCTGGGTTGATTCAGTTCTGCTTCCTCATTGCTCTTATATTTCAGTTATTAATCCCTTCAGCAAGCTAAAGACAATGTATTATATAAGATCAGTTTTTGATCAATTTAACATATGTATGCAATTGTAGTATTAATACCTTACTAAATTTTGGGACTTATTAAAATTTTTCATTTTTTTTTTATATCTCAATATACTTACTACTGAGTTTATTCTGTAGGAAAAATGCTTGTTGTGAGAGTTCAAGTAATTATGACCCTGAAATCCCCTATATATTCTCAGGGGTTTCAGTATCAATGAAATTAAAATTCCATTGATAATTTAGGTATCAAGAATTACAAGTAAATTTCATTGCCTTCTGTATCTATATTTCTATATGTTCAATTGCTTACTATATATTTTCCATTTGATATTCTATGGCCAATTCAAACAAAACCATGTCGCATGTACAATACACTTTTATTTCTGATTTTCTCTATCATTACATAGGAAACCATTCACAGCTTGGTCTAAATATGAACTATACTTATAATTCTAATTTATATCCACCACATCCTTAGTTGTGGAGAGAAATTTGTATAATTTGTATAATTTTCTGAAATAGCTTTCTGTATGGAGTATTTCCTTCAGTTTTTTTTTTTTTTCTTCCAACCTATTTTATGCTACAAGAGGAAAAGTTTTAACTCCTACAAATAAGTATCTGGGTCTTTCTTAAAATCATTTATTTAAGGATCACTTATTCAATGCTGTTTTGGGCATGGCAGTGGTAAAACAATACACGGGGCCCTTGTTGTCATGAAGCACACAGAGTCACCACTGGCAAATTTCTGATACGTATTTGTTGCACGTCAACCTCTGACTTCAACTGTTACACTTCTGCCATTCGTATTTCACAGACACAAGGATCCCCATAGACCTTTATGTTGTTCACACGCTCTGGGCTCTGGGTTTCTGCACAAAGTTGACAGCACAGAAATAGCAGCAACAGCATCATAAAAAACGACAAAAGAATAATTTAAAAAATTACTAGACACTTGTTTGCATCATTATGGTATTTTATTTTATGAACCTACTTTATAAACTCTCCATTGTATATTAATCTTTTAATTTATATTTGCTATTTAGTTTTTACTTTAAATTTCTCTAACGTCTTAAATCTGACTTGTAGAACATTAGTACTTTTTCTGTACTTGCATTATAGCATGCTGACTATATGACTCGGATCCTTGTTATCTTTGCTTCCCAAATACATAGCACAGTGCTGCGTGTTCAATACATACTTATTGAATTGATAAGTGATGCATCATTTGGGAAGATTTTTACTGAGAGTATGGAACATTAGCTCAGTTTGGATCTTCTGAGATGAGAACTAGATGCCCGTGTAGATTTCCACATGCAAGGAAGTAATTAGAGGAGATACCTCTGAAGGACTAAGAGAAGGTGGAGCAAGTGGAGGCTGAATGAGTCTCCAGATCACAATGCCAGTCTGGCACCTGAGAAAGGAGAAAGACAAGGAAGGATGATTGGGAAGGAGGAACCTCAGACAGCTGTGCAGAGCTGAGAAACTCTCAGCTAGACTGAAACGGCCCCAGAACAAACATGGCCACTTAGGAGCGTCCTGTGTGGAGCAGGGCCTACTAAACCTGCCTTGCTCAGCCGTTGGCAGGATGCATCCTGGGAAAAACAGATCACCTGCATTAACAACGTGCTAGCTCTGACATAGGACACTTGGGGGTGGCCCTCCTACTGTTCTCCTCAGAGGAGTTTCTCTTGAATTAATATCTGAGAGGAGCACCTTCTTGCCTGAGAAACACTATTTAAAATTCTTAAGAATAAAAAGTACTCATTATCTAGAATAGCGAGACAAGAGGTAAAAAGACCAAAGACTCTGTGTATTTACCTAATAAGTGATATCATCAATTTTCTAATTGCTTTGAACTATTCTCGGTTTTTGTCTGTTTCACCTTCATCCTCAATACTGTAGCAAAAGTATCTGCAGAAGTTTGGAGGTATCATTTCCAGATACAATAATATCCAGAAGACTAAGACCATGTTTTCTCACATCTGTCTGGGAGATTTCCTCTCATTTGTCTTTATACTGAATTGGGTCCTATGTCTATGTTTGTTTGAATCATCGGCAAAGAGAATCCGGCTACATTTAGGTTAATAGCATTAAACGTGAATTTGGGGATGGGACATTCACCCTTGAGGAGTAATGATGCAGTAGGAAGCTTAGATGTACTGAATACATTTTGCTTTAGAGAGAAAAAGGAAGAAAATGGATGCTGGCAGTCAACCAATGGTCTACGAGGGGGGGGCCTCCCCCAAATGAAATTGATTTATAAAAAAATTGCATATTTATTCTTACATATTTAAATCCAGTCACCTTCCAAGTACTCTTCATCTGATGCAATATACCTATTGAGACATTTTTTTCCCACTGCTCAAAACAGCTTTTGAACTCATCAATTTTGATGCCTTTTAGTGCTTCTGCCACTGTTTCTCCTCTTCCACATTGGCAAAATGTTTCCCATTGAAGAATTTTTTCTATCTTGGCAAACAACAACAAAAAAAGTGTTTTGGGGGCAAGATCGGGTGAACAGGGAGGGTGGGACATGGGGTCATGCCTGATTTTGGTCAAAGACTGCTAAACAGTCAGTGTGGTGTGAGCAGGTGTGCATGTAAATCACTCATCATGAAATGGGCAAACGTGTTGAAAGAGTCTTAAAAAAATTCACTGAAGCCAAACACAGCCTCTCACAACAATACCAGCTAATCCACTGATACAGACGGTTTTCTAGAACACTCGCCTAGCAGGGGAAGCCTATACTGAAAGATGCCCACACTCTGGAAGATAATTCTGTTTTTTTGGGGGGCCCTACCTGAACCCAAAATAATTTCTCTTTTACTGCCTAATATATGTTGACTATATTTGCTAGAGTCTCCCACATTTTGGTGTAGAAATTTAGGTTATACACTATGGAATATATGTAGAAGTGATGTGGCCTACTTCCAGGACAATTTATATAAACCTCCAATTGACAAATTGTTATTATTTTTCTGCCCTTTCTGGTTGTCTAGAATCAAAACAATCCCCTGAGAATGGGTCTTTAAATCACTCTGAAGGAAAACACAGCTAGAATTCATATCATATAATTTAACAAATAACAATTTTTGTCTTAAGATTTGGAGGATTAGTTACTTCAGCCCTAATTATTACAGGAAATGAAAACACAGTGAAAAGTTTAGATGAAGCAATGGTTATTGACGACTATGAAGCTTTTTCTTTCCCCCAATATCATATCCCAAAAACTTTATTTCTTTACCACAAACAACTTGTCTCTAGAGTTATCAGAAAGCCCTGTGCCTTGTCCTTCTTCATACTCTCTATTGATCCAACCAATGGTTTAAATATTCTACATTTAATAAATTCTTTGCTCTGGATCTTAAAGAAAAAGATTTATCATTGATTATGAAGTTGACTGTAGGCTTTTTCTAAGTGACCTTCATTATATTGGGAAAACTTTCTGCTGTAGTTATTTTGATGAGAGTTTTTACCATGAATGGGTGTTGATTTTTGCAAAATGCTTTTTCTGCATCTGTTGAAATAACCATGTGGTTTTTATCTTTTATCCTTGAAAACAAGAGTATCAGCTCTCACTACATTTATTTAACATCATATTGGAAGTCTTAGAGCAGTTAGTCAAGAAAAAGAAATAAAAGGCATTCAAACTGAAAAACACAGGAAAAAGATTCACAAAAATATTAGAATTATAAACAAACTCAGTAAAGTCCAGGATGCAAAATAAACATGCAAAAATCAGTTGTACTTCTTCCACCAACAATCTAAAAAGGATATCAGGAAAACAGTCATATTTATAATTGCATCAAAAAGAATAAAAAATTTAAATAAATTTAACCGAGGAACTGAAAGGCCTGTACAATAAAAACTATAAAGCATTGATGAAAGAAATTAAAGAAGAAACAAATACAGAGAAATACATACCATGATTACAGAGTAGAATGATTAATATTGTTAAAATGCCCACACTACAAAAAGCAATATATACGCAGATTCCATGCAACCATTATCCAAAGTCCAATGACAGTTTCCACACAGTAGCAAAATCCATTCTAAAAATTCTCATGAAACCACTAAATAGCCAAAGCAAGCTCGAGACAGGACAGAGTTAGAGGCAACAATTTCTGATTTCAAATTATCTTACAAAGCTATAGCAATCAAATGGTATGGTTCTGGCCTGAAAAAACACATACCACTGGAGCAGAATTGAGAACCCAGAAATAAATTTAAGCATCTATAGTCAAGTATTTTTTGGCAAAAGCAGCAAGAATACACAATGGGTAAAAAATAATGTCTTCAACAAATAGTGCTGAGAAAACTGCTTATCCACATACAAAAGAATGAAACTGGATGACTATCTTATACCATACACAAAAATCAATTAAAAAGAGATTAAACTGACACATAAGACCTAAAACCTTAAAACTACCCCAAAAAAAGAAAAATAGGGAAAACTTCTTTGACATTAAACTTGGCAATGTTTTGTTTGTTTGTTTGCTTGTTTTTTGGATTGATACTGAACACACAGACAACAACATTCCACTAATGTTTCTGCACATCAAAGCAAACAATCAACAAAGTAAAAAGGCAAACCCAAACATGGGAGACATTATTTGCAAACTATACATCTGATAAGGTGATAATCTCTAGAATACATATTTTTAAAAAATCTCATAAAACTTAATAGTATAAAAAAGAAGTAGCCCAATATGAAAAGTGGGCAAAAGGCTTAAACAGACATGTTCCCAAATAAGAAATGCAAATAACCAATGGGCATATGAAAAGATGTTCTACATCACTGATCATCAGGGACCTGCAAATTCAAACCACAGTATATCACCTCATGCCTGTTAGGATGGCTATTAATTTAAAATTAAATTAAATTAAAAAGAAACAAGAGAAAAGTGTTTGCAAGGGTGTAGAGAAAAGTTAAACCTAGATAATGGGAATGGAAATGCTATAGCAATTATGGAAGAGTATGATGTTTCCTCAAAACATTAAAAAAATAGTTCTGCTATATGACCCACCAATCCCTCTTCTGGGTATGTACCCAAAGGAAATAAAATTAGTACTTCAAAGCAATATTGGTGTTCCTATGGTAAATGAATAATTATTCACAATAGCCAAGATATGGAGACAACCTAAGTGTTAGATTAAAATTTTAAAAGTAAATGTATGCAATTTAAATTCATCTTTTCATTTCAGTCTTCTTATGTATCTATTGAATATATCATTAAATTCTAATGCAGTCTTCAAAATATTTCTCCATATCTTTGTTTCTAGTTTTTCTACTTGCTTTGCATTATCCTAGTAAAGAACTATTTCAGCTCTTTAAATACGATTCCATATAGATTTTTATCTATTATATATATTTACAAAGTTAAAACTTAGCTGTATCATATCCTTCCTCACTGTTCCCTATTGGTTAAGTTTGTTTCCTAATTATTAATACCTTTTTAGGTAGTGGTCATAAATAGTGCTTATGCATTTTGCAGTACATTGTATAATTTTATCATGCACAATTTGAGGCAGGTAGCAGAAAATCAATAGAACATATTTAATTGAATTAAAAATTAAAAGACATTAGTACATAGTAGTTCTAATATTGATATTTATATTTTTATAAACTCAGCTCTGAACTGATGATCCATAAAGAGTTGATGTCTTTTTTATCAAACACTATTAATAGTCACTGTTCAACATACAATGTAATATATTTCAGATTGATAAATATTTCAGAACTCAAGGCAAGGAAGCCATTAAGGAAATCCCACAGTTTTTTATTGCTTCTAAACCTAACATAATTTAAAGATATGAACAGCTTTATTTTTCTCAACAGAAAGAAAAATCACCAGCCCATAAAAATACTACATTATTACAATTCATTTGGTTAATATGCAATAAATAATCATATTTTTAAACTTCAGGATTTTTGAAAAAATTACTATAACTAAGCAATTAAAAGTATATTTACATTTTTTGAAGTTGTAAAATACAATATCTAAAAATTGGATATGGAAAGAAGTGGTATCCAAGGATAATTTAGTTATCAAAAAATTGGGGAACTGATATTCTTGGCTAATTTTAATGTAAAAAATTTTGTACTCATCTGACAAGTAAACAATGTTGGTTTACAATTCCAAACAGTTACTGTTCATTTGCCATCTGTGTTACCTCTCCCTATTCTGATGTACGTTACCTGCTAACATGAGATCTAGAAATATCACATCTTCATTTGGTGAAATTATTTCTTATTGATTTTCTTCAAAACCAACCACTTATATATGTAATGTAATAACCTGGGCTCAAAATACTTTGAAGATATATAAAATAGAATCGTGCTATTGTTCAAGTTGCTGCTAAATGCTTTGTTTCTGATTCATTCCTAGTAATTAATAACTCTGATTATACTTCAATGGAGACTAAAGAATATTTAAAGAATAATATTTCCAGTTAAGAATATACTGTATCAGAGAACCAAGAGGAAAATTCCAGCAAAAGTATATAAAACAGGAAAATCATACTATAAAGTGTATCTTCTAAATTCTCACAAGCAATTAGTCCATGAATAGGAGACTCTACAGAGTCCTGGACAGAAGCACAGTCATTAAGGATAGATCATGGAAAGGGAGCTGAAGGAAGTCATTAGACAGGAATTACGGATATTCTCCCATTGGGAACGCACACTGATACTTAGGAATCAAGTGACAGACACTTCTAATCTCCATTCTCCTCTATCATCTTAATACATATCCCTATATTTTGCAGGTATACTTGGCAAGCCAATATCTACATTAATGAGCCTCCCTGCAGTGTGATGAATGCACTGATACACAGTCCCACTACTTTCTGGACAATGGCGTGTGAGCAGAAGCAGTATTAGCAACACCATTGGTGTCTTTAAAAGAAATAGGTGTGGTTTTCCCTTGTTACTACTGCAAAGAATCCGTGGCCTGCTCTGCGTTATCGCATGTGTGAAGAGGAAATGAGTAGAGGGTTATGAAAACAATAAGTAACAGACACAATAGAGTTACATTATTATATCACTGGACTTTAATTTTTTAAGCCCTCTTCCTGTTTTTCATAGAATCTAAAGTGTCATTAACTGTTGCTTTATGTATGAGTAAAGGATGTTTTTAAACTACTTCCAATTAAACTATGTCATACTACTAAACATTTTTTTCTGCATCAAACAGGAATAATAAACAACAATGTTTTATACACATGCATAATTATGATTTCAAATTTTTTGTAAATTCATATAAAAGATGTTATTCAGATTCCTGCCTCGATTTAATATTCTTTATATTTAGATTTTTCATAGGATATTTTAACAAAATATTTATCGTAATAATTCAAGGACCTTTTAGGAATAGAATATTTCCAATAATTGTCCAATAATGTGTTGAATTGGAACTCTTGCTACTAATTTTTTAAATAAAATATATGATTATAATATGCATATATAAGGAAAACAGATCTTAAGCACATAATATAACACAATTTTACAACGTAAAATGACAGTTATCCCAATCCAGATAAATACGTATTGAGTATTATTAGAAGCCGGAAGTCCCTTTGCGAACCTTCCCGGTCCTTAGTATGGGCAACCACTATTCCAACATTTACCTCCATGAATCAGATCTGTCTGAACCTGAATTTCATATGAATGGAATCATGCAGTGCATAAGAGGTTCAGCCTGGTTTTGAAGACACAATCAGCAGTATGAATGGCATTGTGGGGGCCTGGACTCTCTGTGGTAATGGCAGGTGCAGTAGTAACATCAATGTCTTCAGAAGCTTCATCGAGTCCCAAATTACTTCTGCACTCTAGATGGGTGAGTGGTCGGGGGGGGGGGTTGTGGAGACTAGAAACCCCCCCCCACTCTTTGTTCTTCCAGTTTAGAGGTGATCGTGACTTTCTTGAGTTATTTACCATCTGGAGGCACTCTGCAAGCCCCTCTTACTCTGTCATTCTTCCCAACATTTTTGTAATTGTCCCTATATTATACTGACTGTCCTTTGAAAATTTCAAGTAGCCTTTCTTCTACAGTCTTAATAATGTTTCTTCATGATCATCTTCATTATTATGTTATATATACATGTGTCAGAGAAGGAAAACTCTGACTCCAAAAAACCTCCGCTGCCTTGCGGCATACCTCTTCAGGGGAAAGGCTAAGGGAGTAAA